>NC_140949.1:59806395-60421395 GCF_014529385.1 Adiantum capillus-veneris | reverse complement strand
AGAGAGAGAGAGAGAGAGAGAGAGAGAGAGAGAGAGATAGAGAGATTCATAGAAAGAGAGAAGGGGATTGAGACTCTTCTTTTGGTGTACAGTAAGATGGCTAGAACAAAAGCCACTGCAAGGAAGGCAGGCAAGGGTCCAGGATTAGCATCGAAAGCAAGTGGTAGATCTGCAACCCCAAAGAAAAGACTTGGAAAACCAAATAAAATTCTGAAAGGGCCAAGGATGAAGAAGCTGCAAACCTGCATGGGACTTTTCAGAGAAATCAGAAAGGCACAGAAATGTGTAGATTTATGCATACCAAAGCTGCCCTTCCAGAGGATGGTGAGGTCCATATGTGATGAAGCTACCTGGGGCACCAAAAGGTGGAAGGTGGTGGCATTAATGGCTCTACAGGAAGCAGCAGAGGACTTCCTACTGGAGTACTTCAGTGACATGACCATTGTTGCAGCCCATGCCCACAGGGTTACTATAATGGACAAAGATAGTGAGACATTGAAAAGAATAAGGTGGAGGTATGACAAACTGCTGGTCCCCAATGTCTGCAAGGATAAGAAAATGAGGGAAATTTTGTTATACCCCCCGGAGCTAGTGGCACAGCTCACAGTTGTAGATGTCACACATGATGTGAATACAAGGGCAAGGGCAGACACTATTGCTCGCCAAACAGAGGAAATGAGGGAAGTAGAGCTTAAGGACAAAGCAAAAGTAGCAGTGGAGTCCCAGAAACAAACAGAGTGCAATGTGACCCTGTCTATAGAGGCAATGAATCAAGAAACTCTACTTTCAATGAAGAATGGTTTGCTTGCAGAGATACCATTTGTAGATGGAACCAGAAAGCTAGCTCTGGAAAAGGTGGACATTGATTTATTGCAGAATCCAGATGCTCAGATTTCAGACACAATTATCTATGCTTGTCTTAAGTAAGTGTTACTATCTTGCTAGCTTTGAAAACTCAGATAATAGGTTTGCTAACTCAGGTAGAGTCTCTGCAGCCTGATCAAAAGTCAACTCCCATTGCACACTCACATAGAGGTGTTTCTCCTTGATCCACAAATGTCTGTAATTATTAGACAAAAGAATAGTCCATCTGGGACCTTTGAGAGCTGGTTTCTCCACTGTGCTATGCTGGAAGTTACTGTGATCATCTTCCCATATGAGAACAACCATCACTGGAGTCTCATATGCCTTGATGTTGACCAACCAGCAGTGTGGGTGTTCAATTCAATAAAAGGAACCCACCCTGAAATTAGGCTGTAAGTGTTTTGTATCAGAAAGTGTTTATTATAGATATACATGTAAATTTGAAGCCTCATGCTAACATCTTGACATTGCTTTGTGCAGTTGTATAAAGAGGTTGTTGCTTGCCTATGGCAAGCTATGTGGAAGGTATGAACTATACAAGGCCCCAATCAAAGAAGTACCTGTCCCAAATCAAACCGATGGGAATTCTTGCGACTGGAGATGTCTTCTCCATGCAGAATATGTCCTGCAAAGCTACTTTGCATTAAAACCTTTCATGACTAAGGTACCCATTTGGCAATGCATTCAGTTAGTTTTGGTTTAGTCTATAAAAGAATTCTCATCATGTGGTCTTTCAATTTTGCAGAGTGCTTTAAAAAACTACACATATGATTATTTGCAAAGATACCGGGTAAGTTTAATACAACACCTGCTTACTATGTCTAGCCCTAGAGAGCTTGAAGATAGCGGCTTGGATGAGCGCACTATTGATCTTACAAAACATGACGTGCCACCACGACAAACCCCTACATCCGATACAGTGGAATCGCATCGGGCCGAGGGTGTCATATCAGCAGAAGATCAAAGAGTTGAGGATGAGGAAAGGACAAATGAGCATATGGAAGCTGCTAAGGTTCAACCGGAGGAGACAATGAAAGAGCCAAGTCAGCCAGTGGAAGAGCCAAAAGAGCCTATGGCTGAAACCCAAGATGAGGAAAGCAGGCCTATAGATGAGCAAAAGGATATGGATGAGGAAAGCAGGCCTAGGGATGAGCAAAATGATATGTATGAGGCAAGCCAATCAACCTTGAATCAGGCAGAAAGGGCCATGGGGGAGACCCCTGATGAAGATTTGAATGATGACTATGAAGATAAAGCGGAGGAGAGCAACAACGACATGAACACTACAGAGACCCAGTATGGACCCTTGCTACCTGTAGATACGGTTTTTCCGGTAATGTCTATTCAAGTATGGCAAAATATGTTCAGCTTCTAACTACTTATATGTACTTGTCAACTTATACAGAGTTTGATTATCTTGGACGTCAATGGATTGCTGCTGATGCGGGTGCCTCTCGGTGACAGAGGACCCTTTGAGGATTTGCAAACGTTTTGGATGGGAACTTGTCGAGTCGTGGTTCGTCCAGGAACCAATGAATTTATTGAGTTTCTTCTTCCGCGCTTCAGAGTTGGCATATGGTCTTCAATGCAAAGGCAAAACTTATCGCCACTAGTTGCAATAGTTTGCAGTGTATGCCAAGCTCACACGTCAGATTTTGCCTTTTTGTATGATCAAAGAAAATGCGTTACCGTTGAGGGCCACTACCACCCTAAAAAACCAGGATTACCTCTTTTGTACAAACCGTTTAGCCAAATCGGTGTACCCTTTGATGCAACTAATACACTACTAATTGATGATACTCCTGAAAAGGGAGAACTAAATCCGCCGGGAACAACTATCTCACCACCTTCTTTCGAGGGGCATTCCTTCGATTTTTACCTTGAAGATATTCTGATTCCATACTTACAGAAATTGTATCTCAGTCCATTGTTCACGGACGAGTTTGTACTTTCTAATGAATTAAGATGATTCTTCTATCTGTCTTTGTCTTGTCTAACATATATATATATATATATATATATATATATATATATATATATATATATATAGAGAGAGAGAGAGAGAGAGAGAGAGAGAGAGAGAGAGAGATTTGACGTGGTAAAGAAATGTATTTCAAGCACACTTTTTCACAGGGCACAATTGAAAAATGAGATCAATAAACTTCATGTCTTGAAAGTCATTTGTATACACTTGGGTTTACAAGAATATCTGTTACATTGACACTACTTCAACCCGACCATCCAACTCTTTGCACAAAATATCTTTTTCTCTTCGCCGCATCACCTTACGGCCAGCTAAGAAAAAGGAAAAATCTGATAGTTCCTTGTCCATTGACTCTTCAATGATGTCATTTCGCAAATGCTGAAGACTGCATAGCTCCCTTATTGTAACCACCAATAGTAGGCCATGCTCTTTATCAATCACTTCCACATCCACAGTAGGATTATCTTCCAAACCTGCAGAAACCTGGTCCATAGGAATGTACTTACCGTTTAGCATTTGTGATCGCATATACCAAAATGAGAGTAACAGTGATTGGCTTGCAATCATGTACTTGACAACTAGAGTATCAAGCGCGACCTCGCACCGTAAACCAATCTCTTCCTTTGCATACCATCCTTTGTCAAGAAGTTTGTCACAGGATGACTGCTGAAATGACTTGCACATGAACATAGTTTTTGTAACTCTGATGTTGTAGCTATGAAACAGCTCTATGAAGAGTGCAACAGGACAAAAGTTTGCAATTCTAACCAGTTTGGTAGGAATAGAGCTACGTAGAGACCTTTGTATATCCTTGTAGAGCTTACTTCGCATTGCCTCCACCATTGTTTCCTCGGGAACTGGCCAGTCCACAGTGTTCCAATCGGTTGGTAGTGGCAGTTTCACCAACATGCCATTCTTATTCCCTGAGCTGAGTTGGTAAAAGTGGTCATAAAAAAAGATTCCCTCATCAGCCAATCTTTTGCTGCTCCTCTCTGAGTACTGTAGAGAACCAATATGGGCATGTAAAACATGGAAGAGGCCTATTATGCACTCCACAGGCTCCCATTGCTCATAAGAAGAGGGATAAACATCTGCAATATATATAAGAAGAGTTAAACTAAGAGTATCAATAAGTACAAATGACAAATCTAATGTAATTGAGTTGTGAAGAGTAGAGACATTACTCATAACAAGCGGGAGAAACATTGCAAAATATATAAGAAAAGTTATAATGAGAGTATCAGTAAGTTCACATGTCAAGAGTACTTACAATTGCAACGTGGTTGATGTATATCTGATACATTTCCACCGTTTGCTATCACCTCTGGATGGGTAAACACATGCTGAACAAGAACTTCCTTTACAGATCTTTTGCCGATCTCAACTTTGAAATCCAACACCCTGGCCTTCCATGATGAGCGGTAAACGTTGATACCACTAGACCTCTTGGGTCTTCTTGGTTGCATGAGGACCCATGAACCTTTGTTTATCCTTTGTCCAACCCATTGGTTGTCTGCACTTATTGAAGCTGGTATTGTAATTGAGGATATGCTACTACTTGGCCTTCTAGGCAAAGTGCCGTTGTTTTTTGTTGGTGTGAGAGACAGTAAACACCTTGAGGCTCTTGGGCGAGAAGACGTGGATGCCATAACTCTCAGAGAAAAGCTTTAGTGGAGGGAGATTCACTTTAAAAGCATTCTAATGGAGGGAAAGTGTTTTAAAATTCCAATATCTTGTGCGGGCTTAATGGTCACCCTCCAGTACGTTAATGACCATGAGAGAATATCAGAAGTGGGACCACACGCAAGCACCTAAAAGCTCGGTAAAAGGAAGGAAATTACTATGCTACAATCCTAGTTTCGTGAAAGTTTTATGCTATTTTCCTATTTTTTGAGTCTTTCCAGGTACTTTCCTACGTAACGTAGCCTTCATGCTCATTGGACGCGCTCTATTTTTCTCTCTCTTCATATGGCCCTCCAAATGACCTCCGAAATTTCCTAATGCTCACGCACGCCTATGTACAGTGAAATGGTAGGGATAGCCACAGTGTTTGGGTGATTTTGGTAGAGTGAGGTAACTCACTGTGGCAATTACAAAGAGCCGAAAAATGGCTATCATTAGCCCTCCCCCTGGATGATGGTATATTCATGTACCATCATAGAGCATCTTTTCCAAAGAGAGTGCTTCAGAGTCCTTGACGAGGTCTTTATTGTTTGGCCCCTCAGAATTTTGGCTAGAGTTACACTCATGCCTCATGTAACAATACTTACATGAGACAGTGGCCTTTTGACAGATGTTTGGTAGATCCTTTGGTAGAAGGCGACTCAAATAGGGCTTCAAGCGATACCCGTTTACTTTCCTGAAGTGCTCTTTACCATTCAAGTCCATAAGCTGATAGTAACCTGAATTGAAAGCCTTCTTGACTATGTATGGCCCTTGCCATCTAGTTTCAAATTTGGCATTAAAACGATTATCGAGTCGATTGTCATACCTTAGCACCAGATCTCCTTCATTGATGCCTTTGTCCTTTAGTTTCTTGTCAAGCTTCTCCTTCGCCTGCGTAGCTTTCCTCTTGTAGCACTCGTATGCTGCTTCTCTTTTCCACTCAAGCTCAGCTAAGGTAAGAAGTCAATCCATCCATGCTTCTTGATCATCTTGTGCTGCTTTGTCATGAAGTCGCATTGTTGGAATGTTGACCTCAATTGGTTGTAAAGACTCTTGACCATAGACCAAGTGAAATGGTGTAAACTCCGTGGCTTTCCTATATGTGGTTCGATACGCCCACAAGGCACCATCCAAGAAGTCATCCCACAACTTTATCTTGTTTCTCACCATCTTTCTAATGATGCCTGCAATGACACCATTAGCTTTTTCTACCAAACCATTTGATTGGGGATAGTAGGGTGTACTGTGACGATGTAGAATGTGAAGTTCTTCACAGACTTCTGTGAGCAATCCCTTTCTAAACCCTAGACCATTATCAGAAACAATCTCCAAAGGTGTGCCAAATCTACAACAAATGTGAGTGTAGACGAATTTGCTCACTGTCCTCTCATTTACCTTTGCCACACTTTGTGCTTCCACCCACCTAGTCATATAGTCTACAACCACTAGAATGTAGAGTTTGCCATTTTTTGTCCTAGGCAGAGGACCCATAGCATCAATGCCCCACTTTTCAAAGGGTCCATTTGCAAGCACGATTTGCCTTGGACCATAAATCAATCTTCTATTCCCATTTACCTGACAATTGTGACAACTTTCACACCAATGTTGGACATCCACATGCAGACTTGGCCAAACATACCCCGCAAGCAAAATCTTCTTCACAGTTAATTATTGGGAAAAATGACCACCACATGCCTCTTCATGCAACCCTTTTAGAATGGCTGGAATTTCCGCGATAGTTGGTACTCTTCTGCACACTTTATCCTTCCCTCTTTGATAGAGGGAGCCTTCTAGGAAGAGATATGCGCTTGCCTTCTTCATGAGTCTCCTCTTCTGAGCCTTCGTGAAGTCTTGTAGAAACTCGCCCTCCAAAATGTAGCTAATAATGGGAGTCAATGACTCCAATCCCTGGTATCTCGGTTGCTTGACAGTTGCTGCCACCATGATGACCTGCACTTCTTTCTCAACACATGTAACTACTTGCTGTGCAAGTAAATCGGCATCTTCATTCTGTTTCCTAGGAATATGATATAGTTGCACTTCTTCAAATTGATTAAACAATCTACGAATGGCATGAACTTTTGTCCGTAAGCTTTCATTCTTGCATGCCCAGATGCCTAAAATCTATTTAACAATGAGAAGTGCATCTCCCTTTACCATGAGGCGTTGTATCCCTTGGCCAATGCACATCTTCAAACCATGAATTAGTGTGTCATATTCTGCTTCATTGTTGCTAGCTGAACTTGGTAGATTGAACTTCTCTTTCATGACCACCTCTCCACTTGGGTTGAGCAACACTAGCCCTCCCCCTGCTTTTCCTGTGGCTCGACGAAAAGCTCCATCAAAGAACAAGGTAAAAGCATTAGGAATACTTTTTGGTGGTGGTAATGGTAGGGTCTTTACTTCAGGCACCTTAATCTCCTTTTCATGCACCCTATAAGTGAGAATCCCTGCCAATTGTGCACGCACACTATCTTCTACCTTGAAAGAGTATTGAAACTCTTCCAACTCCATAATCCACTTTGAGATCCTAGTACTAAGATTCATTTGAGATGACACCCAAGGGAACAAATTCTCTGCGGTGAGAATTACAAAAGGTTTTGGGAGCAAGTAGGATCTAAACTTCCTTATCGCAAACATGAGAGAAAGCATCATGAGTTCTGCTTCTGTGTAGTCTCTCTCCAAAGCATTCATGACCCTACTAGCAAAGTAGATGGGTCGCATCCTTGTACTGTGGGGATCTTGTTGTAGCAACACAGCACCAATTGTTTCCCTTCCAACACTAGAGCTAACAAAGAATGTGTACTCTCAACAAGGAGGCATGAGTGTTGGTAGCTCTGACAAAATGACTTTAATGTTACAAAAATACTCTTCAAGCTCATCAGACCATGCAAATTCTACTTGTTGTGTCAACTTTTGCAAAGGATGAAGCAACTCCGAAGCTAAGTGAATAAAGCGTGACATATACTTCACTTTTTGAATGAATGATATGACCTCTTTGAGATTCTTGGGTGAGGGGAGCTCAATAAGAGCCTTTGCCTTTGAAGGATCCACCTCAATGCCTTTATAGGAAACCTTGTGACCAAGCAAGATCACTTCATCCTCAGCTATGTGACACTTGTCGGGGTTGAGTTGACCTCCCATGTCATAGAGCTTCTTTAAACCTTCTTCTACCCTTTGTAGATGCAATGATTTTGAGCTATAAATGCAAAAATCATCAATAAAAACCCTAATGGACTTTCCAAAGAATTCTTGAAACACCATGTTCATGAAGCGTTGGAAAGTTGCAGGAGCATTTGTCAGGCCAAATGGCATGACTCTAAAAGCATAACAACCCCAAGGAGTGATAAAGGTTGTTTTCAATTGATCCTCCAATGCGATACCTATTTGAAAGTAACCCGAGTAGCCATCGCACACGGTGTACTTCTCATGACTAGCTACCTCATTTAGTATCTCATCCTGAAATGGGAGGGGAAAGTGATCTCTTTTTGTTGCCTCATTGAGAGGACGGTAATCCACACACACCCTCCACTTGCCATTTTTCTTAGGAGTGACAACAACAGGAGAGACCCACTCTGAATTCTCCACTGGATAAATGAAACCTGTTGCTAGAAGCTTTCTTACCTCCTTGAGTAGAGCCTGTTCCTTTATAACTCCTAGCCTTCGTAGCTTTTGAGCTTTAGGTGTGGCCTCAGGCTTTAACTCAATCTTGTGTTGAACAACATCTACCCCACGCACGTCAGTGTAGTCTTTAGCAAAAAGCCTAGGAAACTTCCTTAGCACACATTTGAACTCCTCTCTTTCATCCTTTGTAAGTGTTGTTGATAGCATACCTTCCAACATCCCTTCATCTTCCACCTTTTGGTTTTCTTGGGAACCTACCTCTTCCAAACCTCGAGAAGAGGTCTCCTGGTTGTTTGGCTTAAACCTTACCCCCATGACTTCGATGGAAGACTCCTCTTCAATAATGCTGCCGCTACTTTCTTCTTTTGAAGTGCTATCGGTCCAACCTTCTTCTGTCTCACTTTGAGATGATTCTTCATGGAGCTCCTCTTGGCGTTGCTCCTTCATGTCAAAGACAACCTTCTTATGATTGTCATTCCTGCAAATTAATTTCCCACTCTCCCAATCCTGCAAAGCTCGCATTTTCATTAGCCATGGTCTTCCTAGGATAAATGGATAACCACTTCCCTTGGTCGACATAACATAAAAATCCACCGCTTTCTTAATGCCAAAGGCCTCTACAAAGACATTTTTACAAATGCCTACACACCTAGCCTTGCTATTGTTTGCCATCTTGACTTTGATTTCAGGTGTCTCATGGATGTGCATGCCTAGTCTTTGCATGAGTCCCTCTGTCATGATGCAAATTTGTGCACCCCCATCCACTAGACCTTTCCTAACCAATCTTCCTTTGATGTAACAGTCTAGCACCGGTGTAATGTCCTCATTCATTTCAGCTTGTGCAATTTTTACAACAGGCACACTCTCTTTTACCTTTCTCCTAGTGCTAACTGCCCTTGTTAAATCCCTCCTAGCTTGTGGACATAATGCAAGAAATTGAGGCCATGAAATATCAGGACCCTTACCTCTCATGTCTTCCAACAAGTTGTACGGAGCCATACCATGTCCAAGAGGGAAGTCTTGGAGGTTGATACGACATCGAGTCCTCTTGGTTTCCTTGGTCTCCTTTGCCTTTTTGCCTTGTCCATGGTCACTCTGTGATGTGACTCCTTCTTTCTCTTTACCTTTCCCTCGGCCACGCTTAATGCCATTGGCTTCCATGTCAACCTCATTTGAATTTGTCACCTCTACCACATGCACATTTGGATCTGGCAATGGTGGAACTCCTTCTACCCCTTGTGGAGGTGGTCTTGGTCCATTTGGCCTTTGTAGAAGCCTTGGTTGTTGACCAGCTCCTTCTCCTGCATTCATCACTGGGTAATTCAAGTTAGGTCTCCCTGGCTCTCCACGGGGCCAAGGACAATTATACATCCCATGTCCAGACTCTCCGCAATTCCAACATTGCAAGACTCTCCTAGTTCGTGGCTCTCTCTCTTCTGACTTCTTTGCTTGTCCCTTTGGACCTACAGCTTGTGCAAGGTGAATTGACAGGCTGCTTAAAGATTCATTTAACTTCTCAATCACTTCAGCCGTTACCTCAGGAAGCTCCCTAGATGTTGATGCTTGTGACTTACCTTTGGGTCTAAGAACTTCTATTGGAACCTCTCCCCTTAAGCACTTGAGTTTCCTATACTTCTCAGTAGCCCTAGTTTCCGCTGCATCAAAAGTAGCAGGTGCACCCGCCTCAACTTTTACCTTAAGGTCAGGAAAGAGTCCGGCTATGAACCCCTCCTTCTTTAAAAATTCTGCACCATCACCAGGGTTAGCAACATTTCGTATCCATAGAGCCCAAAGACGTAGAAACTCTTGCTTGTACAAGTAGTAGTCATCTAAGTCTTTTTGCTTATGAGAAACAATGTCTTGCCATAGTTTTTGAGTGTTTTGGGGATCAAAGAAGTATCTCTTAAAATGATTCAAAACTTCTGTGTAATTCCCCTTAACTTCCTCAGGCAAAGAGTCAAACCAAGTACTAGCATCTTTCCTAAGGACCACCTCAAACATTTCTACATGTTCTTGATCGGTTACTATCCTCTTGATACGGCAAGACATCTTGAAATTTGCTAAAAATAATTCTGCATCCTCTCCAGGCTCTCCAAAGAAAAGAGGATATCCAGACATTTGGCATTGGCTCTCCATTATTATGAAAGATTACAACACGAGTTACAATAAGGGATACAATAGAGATTTAGAACCACTCGCCTGCAAATGAAGAAGTAAGAAAATACCACTCTAGGTTTTCTTCTTCAGCTATCCAAGCTTCAATAAGGTCTCGATTTGTTTGATCAAAACAAAAAGGTAGACTATTGATGAGCTCTAAGAAGGGTTGAAATTATTCAAAGCTAAGGCGATAAACAGAAATCTCTAGAACTTCATTTTCTGGATCCAAAAGAGCAACCACGTCCCAAGTGATAAATTGCACTTGCTCTACAATTCCCAACGCACAAGTGGTTTGTATAAAAACTAGATCTTCATGCTCGTTGAAGGCCGTGAGAAAGTAGCAATTGACTAGGAGCTCCTTTCCTTCGAGTTCCACACAGTCGGAGTGAGGCAACCTTCTCACAATTTCATAAAGAACATCCTCATCAAGTCCAATCAAGTTTGCAAGATTTAAAGACTCCACTTGTGCTACAAAATTCCTGGACAAAAACTCCTTAGGATTATGGTTAAATCATTCAAAAGCATAAAGAGATTTACAATGTCTCTATGAACAAAGTGTCATAGAAAGTAGAGAAGGATGAGAATTTATACAAATTTGCAATCTTCTCTATGCTCTCTTTATTAAGACAAGCTCTGAATAGCTCCCTATCTCCTTTGTTGAAAGCGAAAGGAAGACTATTAATAAGACGCAAATGAGGGAAAAATTCACCAAATGTGAGTCTATGAAGCATGAACTCTGGCCGCAAGTTTCCTGAAGAGTCTTCCTCAATGGTGAAATGCACTCGCCAAACGCCAAATTTCACTCTATTTACCAATCTTAGGGCACACATTAGTTGGATGAATGCGCGGTCTTCCTTAGTGCCCAACAACAAGAGGAAAATGGAATCCACGCGTAGGACCTTTCGTCTTAACTTTACCACCCTCTTGTTATGAGGGAGATGCCTTACTACTTGCTCCTGCAACTCAATTGGTAATAGAGCTAGATCTCTAAGGATTGAACTTTCACTTCACACACATTCCCTGTTAGAACAAATGATCTTTTTTTGTTTCTTGTAACAACTTGGACAAAGAAAAAACAAACATACACACTATTTTGCCGGGCTGCACTTCATTTTAAAATAAAATGAACACATGTACATCAAAAGAAGTGTGGTAGTTGATGAGAGGTAGAATGACAGGGTTTGGTGATGCAAGAATTTCTCCTACTCTTTGGGCACCAAACATGAACACCATTCGTTGTTGAAAATGGATCTTTCTACTAATTGCAACGTTTATTCTAATGTGTGGAGTAAAATGAAAGGGAAAAACCTCTATTCCTGGGCCATTATCCATGGCCTATGCATGTCCTAATGCTTAAAATAACAAAAAAATATAGACGTCCAAGCTAATATCGTACCTAATGAGAGACAAAATAAAACGATTTACCGAAGTGTTTATCTCGGCTAACCTAAGAGGACCTAAAATCCTACGAATTAACCGTTGAAATTGCAACTTAGTACTAACACTTATGTGTATCTTTTGCCTTGCAATGGTAATGAAAGGATCATACAAACTCTCGTGATTCATGCAAACTACTTGACTATGCGAAAAGTTGATCCTACACAAAAACATACACGAGTTCTTTTCCTCAGTGGAGGCACCAATTTGAAGCGGTCCCGGGCAGGCAACAAGAAGAGAAACCTCTAGACACCCTTCAAGGCTCCCGTGCTGCTCAATGGGGCTGGGGCACAACACAACACAAACCAAAACAACAAACCCCCAGCCAAATCCCAACTACACAAGGGGCACCACCTAGTTTAAGAGCGAACTAGGACGCAAAAGAGGAGAATCGTTAGAGCAACCCACAACAAGCAAGGAATTTACACTAACCCTAACACCAATGGAACACTCTCACACACTAAAACACGAGAGAGAGAGAGAGAGAGCGAGAGAGAGAGAGAGAGATGAGAGAGAGATGGTGCTCGGGCTGCTTTGAAGTGTATCGTTAATGATCAAGCAAACATAAATATATATATGTAAGAAAGGGAGAGAGGGGGGAAGGGGGTGCTTGTTGCACTAATGCCTTCTTACAAATCTGTCATGACAAATTAAAGTGAGATTAGTATTTGTTCAACATAGCTTGCGTAAATTTCACCACAACACATCACAAGAAAAGCCACCACAATCACTATCTTAAGGCCAGGGGAGTCCTCTCCACCCTGTCGCCCTCTTACAGTATGTGGGATTTATGGCTAGATTGATGACAACACCAGAGACAAGCTATCAAGAACTTAACAAAAAACACCAAGATACTTACGCATCATTGTTGCCCATTACTTCACGTTGGAAGGGAGTCAAAGTATCCAGGCTTAGTCCAAATCCACCCTCCTTGATTCAGCAAATGTTGGGCTTACACTAGTAGGAGAAATGATAGATTTCCTACTCTCAATTGAATGATCACTCTCTCTCTTACAATGGCATAGAGTTCCCTTGCTAATCCCCTATTACAACACATGCACATGCATAAGACAATGAGCTTCCACTCAAGAGCTCCTTCTAGAGAGGTTGAGCTTGGTTTCTCAAGCTATAGCATAGTGCTCTTGCTTATGGCTCCCCTTTTTGTGCTAGCTACACCCTCCTTTTATAGCAATTTTGAAGGCTAGGGTTACTCCTCTAACCATGGTTGGGTTATATTTTCAGCAATTTATCTAATTTCTTTTGCTTGGAATTATCAAGAAGTTGGTGAGGAAAGAGAGAGGAGAGAAATGGAGGTGATAGGACTTTTCATAGTGAGTTTGTGTTAGTAGAGTTAGTATTAATTTACAAATGGAATTGGATAGTTACAATGGGAGTATCCATGTAGGATACAAATAAGGAAGAAAAAGTCTTAGGAGGTAAGAAAAGGTGGATTTCTTACAAGGTTGATGCTCCAAGTGTCTTGAGTAGGGCCAATTTTGACGCTTGTTGATGGTCCACTAGCTTTGACGGTACATTTTTTCTCCACTCTTGACCTTCCTTGAGAGACAAGGTAATTGAAGCTGAGTAATCAACCACCATGATTCTGTCTTTTAAGAGAAGAGGCTGAATTTTGTGGTTTTTTTTATAGATATGGGTAAATTGGAAGAGGAAAAATGAGACTAAGTGGTCAATTTTGGAATGGAATTGTGTGTGGGAGGTATGAGTTCACGATGGTTTCTCTTATTCTTCAAGGTTGAGGAGAAGGTGAGTAGGGTGCAGAGAGGAGTGGTGAGAGAGGTGGGGATGATGAGTGGAGAAGTGTGTGTGAAAGAGGAAAATGATAAAGTGGAAGAGAGAGTGTGGCTGCATAGCATGGGAAAACTGGGGTCCACTAATAAAATCATAGCTCACAGCTCGTAGCTCAAAACAATATGAAAAAATTTGAGGCAAAAGTTCAGCCCACGAGCTACAACTTTTGTTTGTATCACCTTTTCAAATTCGGAGAGCAAGTGAACTTTAAAAATTCAGCAAAACTGACCGTTTTTTTCCACTGCACAAGGTCCTTGTGGGGTCCTTCTTTGGGTGATTCTTTTGAATACCTCCAAGAGTGAGCCCTCCATAGTGCATGTATGCATGCCACCTACCCTTGACCTTATTTGGTAGGTCTATAATTGAAGATATTGTTGAGATTATGATATAAGTGAATAGTACAACTAAGAAAATCAAATATTGAGGGGTCTAAAAAATATGTACATGTCAAATATAAATAATATAAGTGAAAAAAATATAAAGGGGTGAAAAGAAATCTCTCTCATTATGAGGCTACCATAAAAAGAAAATTATTTTTGGAGTTCTAACTTTTTAGAAAAAAAAAACAAAATAGATGTAGGAAGGGAAAAATCACAATAGTGAAAAAATATACACATAAATAAAACTAGTTTTTTTGGATTTTTGTTGGGGTGGAGTTACACCAAATATAAGAGAAGCTTACATGAAAATATTTCTATATGGAATAAAGAATATGAAAAATGGTAAGAAAAATTGTGGTAATGGTGAGGCAATGTACAGAGCATAAATAACACACACCTCGGTAGAAATATTTAAATAAATACCAAAATAATTATGAAAAAATCTTTTATTTAGGCCCTATATACAAAGAAATATTTACATATGCATGGGCCATAATATACTTTTTTTTTTATTTTTTTTTATTTTTTTTGGCTCAATTAGCCCAATGACTAGCTAATTGAGGGTTTTTTAAGAAGATATGGAAAAAGTCCCGTGACTCACGCACGCCTATGTACAGTGAAATGGTAGGGATAGCCACAGTGTTTGGGTGATTTTGGTAGGGTGAGGTAACTCACTGTGGCAATTACAAAGAGCCGAAAAATGGCTATCAATAGAATCACTTTAGACTAGCCAAGACCTCATTAAAAGATCCTTGTCTCTTGTAATCATGCTTGAGGACTTGTAGAACCATAGCCATTCTAGAGGGAAGAAAATTGGGGATGGCCTGTGTCACCATTACACGAGAAAACTAGGGTCCACCACAAAAATCATAGCTCCACGTTCATAACTCCAAAAATTCTGAAAACAATTGAGCTAAAAGTTGAGCTCACGAGCTACATCTTTCATGTTGAACACTCCTTCAGATTTGGGATTCTTCTCTACTTAAAAAATTCAACCAAATAATGTATTATTTGTGGCTGCAAAGGTCTTTTGGTGGTCCCCTTTGAGTGGACTTCTCTCTTGCCTTCAAGTGTAAGCTCCTTCATGTGTATGAAAACATGACCTAGAGTTTTGAAAAGATTGGCAATCATCTAGATGGAGGTATTATTGAAATTTGAAAGTGGGGTTGAGGTTTGAAAATGAAAACTAGTGAATAAAATATTTGGTAGGGTGGAATAATATATATACATGAAAAATATATTAGAAAATACTAAAAAATATATATAATGTAATTTAGAATATATATATTTAATATTTAAGGTCAAAAAAGAGATCAACAAAGAGAGATTATTTATGTTACATCATGATTGATTAGCATAAGTCTTATTTATTTAATAAAGGCTAAAACGTTTGTGAAAAAGGGAAGAAAAATCAAAATTAACTTATATAATAGGAAATATTTTTTGGTAAAGGGAAAAAAATATATGGGGGGTTCCCATGCATGGAAAAGCTTGTCTCATTAGCCCTCCCCCTAAGGCTAGAGGTATTTATGCCTCTAGCTCTGTACTTGAGCATGTTGAAATAGAGTAGGATTTCTCGTTGGTGGCTGGTAGATCCTTGAAGGGAATAATGGATCCCTTGGAAGCATGAGGCTCCCCAAAGTTCTTTTCGGTGTCCACCTGGGTCCCACACTAAGCGTAAATCCATTGTATGAAATAATGCCCTCTTCAGAATATCACACTTATAATGATTCTTGAGTCCACAAGCTACACAAGAATTAACTCTTGCATAAGTGATAGAAGGTATGGAAAGAACTTGATCAGTCCTTGAAAGTATTTCAAGGCGGGACCATGCATGGCTTCCTCGTCCAGACACATAGCCAAAAGGGAGTAAGAAACCATAATCCTCATATCTTGCTTGTTGTCCTTCTTCATGCCAAATTGATAGAGACATGTTGCCCACATGGATAGATTGCATGGTTGATGTCTGTTGCACAAGAGAGCCCATCATGTACAAAAGATAAACTGCAAACCACATTTTGAAAAATGACTCCATGTTACCACTAGTATGCAAAACCATTCTTCCTTGATTGGTGTGTCCTAGATTGATTCCACTGGTTGTTGATGTCAATCCTTCCACTCTTGTCGCAACCCAACTTAAAGAGCTTCCCAAATTAATGTTACACACAATGTTCACAATTAGAAAGGAAACCTAAAGTGCCAGTAGACCTCAATTGCATTTCTCTCCATGAGTCTTTCTCTAGAAAAGACTTGCCAAGTGGTCGTCAATATAACTTTCGGTCGTCTTCCACCAATCTCGTGCCATAGGGGTAGTTGAAGTGTCTTCACCACTTTCACCTGTGGTTGCAAATTTGAAGGGTCCACCTTGTTGTGGTTGAATGTGAGGCCCATTACCTCAATAGAGCTATCACTAACTTCACTCCCTGCTGACTCCTCCTCTAAAGTGGTTGAAGAGTCACCACTAGAAAAATCATCCTCGGAGGTTTCTAGATCCATGTCACGTTGTTGACCTATCTTCATGCCGTAAAGTATTGGCCTCCCTTTTGCATCCTTCATCTGGATTATGCCGGTGTCCCAGTCCTGCTTAGCTCTCATAGCCATAAGCCAAGGCCTCCCTAGAATGATAGGATAGCTCTCCTCTTTGTGTGGCATGACAAAGATGTCCACATCTACCTCGGTGTTGAATTCCTTTATCCTAACTGCATTTATGACACCAACACATTGAACTTTTAAATTATTTGCCATTTTGGCTCAGCAT
The DNA here is from genome assembly GCF_014529385.1 of Adiantum capillus-veneris. Classification (NCBI taxonomy): domain Eukaryota; kingdom Viridiplantae; phylum Streptophyta; class Polypodiopsida; order Polypodiales; family Pteridaceae; genus Adiantum; species Adiantum capillus-veneris. The sequence goes on along the minus strand of NC_140949.1, from coordinate 60,404,717 downwards.
GGTGCCGGCCGACTCACCTCTAAACCCAAACGGTGCATCATTTTTTCACTCATGACACGTATTTGTGCGCCACCATCGATGTAGATATTGGAGATATGTTGCCCTTTGATGTAAGCATCCATCACTGGTAGTATGTCATCTAGATTCCTCCTAGAGATAGCCCCAGCTATCTTTGGCTTTGATCGTCTAGTGCTAACCATCTTTGTCCATTGTCTCCTCACCCTAGGTGCTAGGTGGAGTAACTGGGGCCAGGTGATTCTTGGGCCCTACACAGAAACATCTTGAACCAAATCATATGGTTTAGAACATTCACCCAAAGAGAAATCTACAATGTCAATTTTACGTCGTGACTTGGACGGATTTTTGCTAGATTCTCCTTTAGTCTTCATCTTTTCTTTCTTTTGGGAAGATTCACCATGCCTAGCGCGTTTTACCCCTATGGCATCTACTCCTTTAACCTTGGTCTTATCCTCCTCCACTTTCTCCTTTCCTTTACCTTCAAGACTGATGACGCTTACTGTTTGATTGCCAACTGATGGTGGGGGTAAGGGTGGAATGAGAGGTTGTGGTGGTGGTGGTGGTGGTGGTTGTGGTTGAATGGGTGGTTGTAGGATTTGCACGGGTGGTCCTTGTTGTGGTGCCCTCGGTGGTGGTGGTCTTGCTCTCGGTGGTGAAACCTGGTTTTGCTTGGCTCCTCTGTTGAAATTTTGTCTCCTTGGGTGTGGACAGTAGTACATGCCATGACCATCCTCCCCACAATTGTAGTAGTGGTATTCTTGGTTTTGCCTTCGTTGTCCTCTTCCTTGCTCTTGGTTGCGATTGTGTGCATACCCTTGTTGTATCAAATGGACTGAGAGATTCTCAAGTTGATTGGTGATTCGATTGAGCAGGTCTTGCTAATCTTCAATTGGTTCTTGTGGTTGAATCCTCTGGGTGACTGTTGTAGGTGGTCCTAGAGGTGGTCGGATCCTAACGGTGTGAGCGGGATGAAAACACACACAGCGCCTCTATAATGACCCGACACACACTCTTGGAATGATACAAACACGCACTATGGGGCACGACTCGGCTTACACAACACACCTAGTCGAGATAGGGAACACACCTCCGGAGTGAGAGGAGAGAGACTATCCACTTGCCCACTCCACACACACACACACACACACCCAAAAAACTCAGCTCAAAAGAGGAGAATTTTTTATGTTTAGATACAATTGAGCTTGGGCCAACACCAATGGGGCAAATAGCTCACACAATATGGGTAAAATATGCCAGGTACAATCACAAATAGGAGCAGAAGCTTCGCTCATAGGAGAAACTTATAGAGCCAAAACAGCAGAAAAATAGTGAGGAATTTGGAAAAATGGATAGCGCCATTGCGTCCGGAACGGCCCAAAACCCCAGTCTACAATGTCAAAGTGCTCAAATCCGACCTCGGATGAGCAGTTTACGGCCAAAACAGGCTCCAAAAATCCCAAAAACACACCTACGGCTGCTCCTCCTCTCTTCTCCACGTTTTTTCTGGTCTTCTCTCAGTTTTTTCAGTTCCTACACGTAGATTTATTAGTTGGGCACCCTTGGCCTTTTAGATGACCTCAAACGGACCCCGAACAGGCCAAAAACTGACCTCGCAGTGCATAGTTGTCACCTTTTTGCATCATCCGCACACCTGGCACTCATTTCTTTTCAATAATGCGTCTCGCAATCACATGAAGTGGCCCCAAAAAGTGCTCCTAATGATGACCTTTCTGCATAACTCTCACAAGAAAACACCCACGTCGTGTCCATACTTCTCCGCGTGCAAGTATTGACCCCGTTCGACCTCCTGACGCCACTCGATGCCATCTGACGCACCTACTTACCTCATGTTGTCAGCCCGCGGATAGCTTCCTCGAGAAGTTTTACGCGCTACCAACTTCTCCTTATTGTAGAAAAAACACAGTGGTACTGGTAATAGTGAAAATCGATGCACTATGTACACCCTGTCCTACCTGTACACATGTGGGTCCCATGTAACCACCTGGCTCTGAAAAATGGGCAATTCTTTATTTGATGCACCATGCATGTATATGTACATATACGCAATCCCTTGCTCCAAAAAACTCCTGACATAATTTGCCCATCCCCTAGCCTGCTAGATCATTCATGATCAGCAGCAGCAAAGAGAGATATGAGACTCGTCGCATCACAGGTCTCCTCATCCCTCACCAACACTGCTTGATCCACAGACAGCTCATGTTGGTCCACCATCATCAATCTAGCATGATACAATTTAAGACGCAATCCATTTACCCTTGACTTATGTAGAACACCATCCAGGTTAGCCAGTTGATATGTGCCATTTGGAAAACACTCCACTACCTTGAAAGGGCCTTCCCACTTAATTTGAAACTTCTTTTGGAAGGTGTTGTCCAGCTTACTGTTGTAGCGCAAAACCAAGTCATGTTTCTTGATACCCTTACTTTTGACCTTTTCATTTATCTTTGCCAAAGCCTTATCCTGCATCTGCCCATAATGCTCCAATGCGCTCATCCTATCCAACTGAACCTCTTGTAACTGCAAGAGTCTCTCTTTGAATGCATCACTAGGCGGCCCAAGAAACTTCTCTAACATCTTGACCGCACGCAACTCTACTTCCACAGGCAATAGTGCTTCTTTTCCATACACCAAATGAAATGGAGTAAACCCTGTACCTGTCTTCACCGAAGTACGGTAAGCCCATAATGCACTAGGCAATTCCAAATCCCAATTATTTCCTTGGTGCTCTATCACTTTAGAAATAATTTGTACCAACTCACCATTGAATCTTTCATTTAAGCCATTACACTGCGGGTAATAAGGAGTGGTATGTTGGGGCCTAATCTTCATCTTTGTGTATAAGAAGTCTAGCAATTTAGCTCTAAATCCTGGCCCCTTATCTGAAAGTAGCTCTAATGGCACCCCAAACTTGCAACATATTTCATCATACACAAATTTTGCCACATCCTTTTTCCAGCTGGATAATGCTGAGAGGCGGAAGTGAAAAATAGACCCAGTGGCCTCTACACCAAGACTATGCACAATGGCCTCATGATGGGAGGTACACAATAGGGGCACCACCTAGCAAGATATGTGGCTAGGACGCATACATATACGCAATGAAACATGCCATGGAAAACCATTTCAAGATCCACGCCCAAATGTGGAATGGGGTGGTCGGAGAATAAGGTGAAAGGAGTGGTGAGTGAGTGAGAATGGGCTTGCCACTCGTGCATGTAGTAAGGAAGATAATGAGGTCAGGGAAACATGCAAGTATGCTCACTTTTCATACAAGAGGTGGCAAATCCGCACACCTCAAGATGGAAGTAGCAAGATGATAGGAATATGAGAGGGAGAGAGAGTGTGTGTGTGTATGGTGGCGAATCCGCACACCTTAACATAAGTAGAAAAAAATGGCAAGGAACAAGCATATACCATACTCACAATGAGATATATCCAAAGCGACACAAGGTATGGCACCAAGATGGAGTGTGTTGATTTCTTGCAAAAGATGCATACAATAGGTAGAGTATGGCAAGAAGATGAGAAGGGAACAAGATCGTAGGAGGCATAATAGAGAGATGGGAGTTGATGGCGAGGAATATCATGAGTGTGTCCACCCTTCTGCTTCTTGAAATTGTGCCTTCAACCCTTAATTACAAGTGGTGTGGAGGTGTGGTGCTCATCTTTTGTGCATGGTGATGGTGTTGTGATTATGTGATTAGGGTTCATGCTACAAGAATGTAGCACAAGAGTGTGTATGGATAGGTGTGTGTGAGTGTGTATCTCCCCCCCCAAGTGAGCTCTCATGGCCTCCTTATATAGGGAAGGAGGAGAGGATTTAGCAATATTTCTAATTGAAGTGAGTGACCCACTCTAGTGACTAGGAAAATGGGGTGCATGTGACTGTGGCTCCCATCTTGTCTCCTCATTATTTAAAATACCAGAGTCAATAGAGAGAGAATAAGAGAGAATGTGGGTAGGATGTAGAGGATAGGAGATATTTACAATAGTCTAGCTTTGGCTAGACATAAGCTTATTAGGGAGAGAAGAGAGAGGTAAGAAATTTATAAGAGAGGTTGTCGAAGGTGGATAGTTGTTGATGAGGATGGATCCTCCAAAAATGGTGATAGAATCACTCTAGACTAGCCAAGACCTCATTAAAAGATCCTTGTCTCTTGTAATCATGCTTGAAGACTTGTAGAACCATAGCCATTCTAGAGGGAAGAAAATTGGGGATGGCCTGTGTCACCATTACACGAGAAGACTAGGGTCCACCACAAAAATCATAGCTCCACGTTCATAACTCCAAAAATTCTGAAAACAATTGAGCTAAAAGTTGAGCTCACGAGCTACATCTTCATGTTGAACACTCCTTCAGATTCAGGATTCTTCTCTACTTAAAAAATTCAGCCAAATAATGTATTATTTGTGGCTGCAAAGGTCTTTTGGTAGTCCCCTTTGAGTGGACTTCTCTCTTGCCTTCAAGTGTAAGCTCCTTCATGTGTATGAAAACATGACCTAGAGTTTTGAAAAGATTGGCAATCATCTAGATGGAGGTATTATTGAAATTTGAAAGTGGGGTTGAGGTTTGAAAATGAAAACTAGTGAATAAAATATTTGGTAGGGTGGAATAATATATATACATGAAAAATATATTAGAAAATACTAAAAAATATATATAATGTAATTTAGAATATATATATTTAATATTTAAGGTCAAAAAAGAGATCAACAAAGAAACCTTATTTATGCTACATCGTGATTGATTAGCATAAGTCTTATTTATTTAATAAAGGCTAAAAAGTTTGTGAAAAAGGGAAGAAAAATCAAAAGTAACTTATATAAAAGGAAATATTTTTTGGTAAAAGGGAAAAAAATATATGGGGGGTTCCCATGCATGGAAAAGCTTGCCTCAATGCATCGGTGGTCGTCTTCCCTGTCTCCACTCGATCCGGGCCCTTTGTCGCTCTTGCTTTGCGTCCTCTTATTGTGAAGCATGCAAAATTGATTGATTTTAGCCTCTAGATCTTCCGTCATCTTCTTCTCAACATCGAGATTGCACATGACAATCCCAAATATGCGCTCATCATCTATGGTTCACCATAGTGTGTCTCGCGCTTTATCAAATCCATCTAGCCACTCTCCAGTGTAAACTAGGGACGCTGATACCAGCCAACCTTCTGCAATGCTACCCTTCAAACGTACCTTATGACGCACATATCCCTTGAGAGCTTTTCATGAAATTTTCTCAAAAGAACATCAATTTGGAATGTACTGTGCCAGCTATTTCCACCTCATCAACTATGTGAAAAAGAAGATGCACTTGAATGGTCAGCATGGTAGTAGGAAAGTGTTTCTCAAACATACACACAACCTCCAAAACATTTAGTTTGGCGAATGGTATGCAGTTTACATGGATCTCCTTTTGTGAGATCCATTGCACCAACTTCGCAAGTTTGTAGATTGTGGTACGGACGTCAGGATAAAAGCATCCCTCAATGGCCACCGGTAAAATAAAATGCAAAACACGTCTAGCAATGATATTAAAGTCCACACACGAATTTGTTACACGATTCCCACTATGATATATTCCACTTCAAACATACCTGACACATTTTATGCCAGTCCTGTGACTTCAAACCAGTAAGCTTTCCTTCTTTAGCGAAACACGTTCGGAGTGAGTGCATTATGCTAGAGGGGGTCCGCACAGATCGAATGATCTCTTTTACTTTGCGTTCTTGGAATCCTGTCAAAATCCATGGCGCTTTAGGGAGTTTTATCGATCCATCGCGTGCTGTCTGCGGCCAGTATTGCTCCATACAATCCACATTTCTAATGTCAACTCTGGCTCCCAAAGTATCTTTCTTCCTGATTAGATGGTCCCACAACAGATTACCCACATTCTTGAATATGTGCATTGGATCGAGCAAGTGATTGATCATGAGTCTGGGCCAATATGGTAACTCGTACCATAGAGAGAGTCTCTTCATCCGTGGGGGAAAACCATCATCACACATCTCCGTTAGCTCTAACCATGCTTGTGCAAGCAGACATCCTTGGTGGATCTTTTCCGAAAAAACCTTCGCGTAACTCATGATTCTCTGGAAGATGCACTTGATGACCTTCGTAGATTTGCTTCTTCAGCGAGGGCGCTGGACGTGCATTAAGCATGCTCTGTACCCCTTTGCCTCTTCTTTAGTTGTTGTAGCAATTCATAGTATCTTAACATCTCTTCACAACAGATCCTTGTTTGAGGGATTACTGTGCACATTGCATGTTGGCCTCCAATCTGAGCTGAAAGCTATCCAACTTAAGGTCGCATCCGTAGAGAGGAAGAGAGGGATCACCATTGGCCTAACTCCAAAAGAAAATTTGTAATCTCGAAGGTAGACTTTAATATAAAAACTAAATCCAAAATCTAATCTTAAATATAACCTAATTAAACATATAGTGATTTTGAGCTAATTGAACATGGTTAGTGGGTGAGTTAATAGGTGTCAGGTTTTGATGAGACAATTCATTGTGTTGTGTACCTAGTGTTTTCTCTTTGGGCAAAGCCTTGAGCTTAGCTAGAACTCCCCCTTCATTGACATGCCCTAAAATCTAACCTAAATCTAAATCTAATCTAATCTTAAATCTAACCTAGCTAATCTTAAATCTAACATAAATCTAAATCTAATCTAATCTTAAACTCAACATAAACCTAAATCTAACCTAAACCTAAATGTAATCTAACCTAATTTAAATCTTAACCTAATCTTAAGTATAACCTAATTTTAAACTTGGCATAAATTTTAAATATAAGTTAAATGTAATATAACTTAATCTTAGATCTTAATCTAACATAATCTTCAGTGTAACCTAACCCTAAATCTTAATACAACATTTCATTAATTCATATTTTCTCTACTTTTTTTTATCTATCTTTCTTTGTTTTATCCCCTTACCTCTCTCTTTTCGTCTTCTCCCCCTCTCTCTCTCTTTGTTTTCTCTCTCTCTCTCTCTCTCTCTCTCTCTCTCTTTCTCTTTGTTTTCTCCTCTTATCTCACTCTCTCTCTCTCTCTCTCTCTCTCTCTCTCTCTCTCTCTCTCTTTTCTTCTCTCAATGTGTCTGTATGTATTCTTTGTTAATGCACATCTGTGTAGTTTTTTGTACATTCAATGTGTGTGTATGTGTTTTGTTTATGAATGTGTGTACATTCTCTGTCTCTCTCTCTCTCTCTCTCTCTCTCTCTCTCTCTCTCTCTCTCTCTCTCTCTCTCTCTCTCTCAGACACAATGTGTGTGTGTGTGTGTGATTGAGAGAGAGAGAGAGAAAAATAGGGGAAGGGGACATGAGAGGGAGGAGAGGGAAGGAGCATACTTAGCTCTCCTTCTTCTCCTCGTGTGTGTGTATGTGTGTGTGTGTGTGTGTGGGAAGGGGGGGGGGGGGGGAAGAGAGAGAGAGAGAGAGAGAGAGAGGTGGGTTTACCTGTTTTGCTAGAGCGCAAAAACTCAGATCTGAGATCTGAGTTTTTGGCACTCTCGGTTTATTTTTTACCCCTATCGGCATCATTATGAGCGTCGCTATGCAACAAAGAAAATAGCGACGCTCATAGCAACGCCGTGGATCTTAACATTTGAGCGCCGCACTGCTAGCATCGCTAATACGAAGAACCTTTTGTAGTGTTTTGTGAAGGCTCATAGAGTTTGGATCACAAAACACACCAAAAACTTGATAAAAACTGAACTTTATATTGATTTTCGAGAAATTGAGTTTGACTTGATAAATCTTGTTCAAATTTTGACTTGATAAATCTTGTTCAAATTTTGTGAACCTTTACTCAATGGCTTAGTTTAAAGTGTTTAGCATGTGTGTATACTCAAATAATAAAAAAATATGCTAAAATCTGACAATTGTAAATAATCATGATGATTTACTTTTGTCCAATTTTCAAGTATTTTTTGCCAACCAAGCATACCAGAGAGAATTTATCGTGTTGTATTGAACATTCACATCAAATTTGGATCTTAAAGTGAAAATTATGGCCAGTTTTGTAAAGACAGTTTGCGGACACAAAATTGTTGACAAATTGAGGACGGTTTATTCAAACTTTGTGAAACTTTGCTAGGGAGCTTAAGTTGAGTTTCTTTTTTTGTTTGTATCATTACCTTGGCCAAAAAGTTATAAAAAGTCCCAAAAGTAAATAATCACGACTATTTACAGTTGCCCAAGATTTGAGATTTTTTGCACAATTGAGTATACCATAGGGTTAAAGCACATCAAGTAGACTAGTCATATCAAATTTGGTGAAATTTGGATCACAAAAGTGAGACAAGTTAGATTCTTGAAAATTGAGTCTGCTGACACTAAACAGTTGGTAACTTGGACAAATCTTGTGCAAACTCTGGGAAACTTGTCCAGAGACTACAACAAGGTGTCTACATGAAAACACAAGTCTAAAAAGTGAGAAAACTAAGAAAAGTAAATAATCGTAATTATCTACTTTTGATCCCCAGAGATAAGATTTTGGACTTTTGAGCTTGTACAACGTTAGAGCAACATAATATAAGGTCACTGGTCAAATTTGGGGTCCATCGGATCAAAATTAGTACATGATAACTCAGTTTCCAGGTTGCAGATTAGTCCTTTAGCTCTTTGCAAGGATAGAATTCGGAAATCTCATTTACTGACTCACTTAGCTCAAATTTAAGTGATATGCACAGACCAATCACAATAGTTAGCAAAAAATTGAGCAGTTTGAACGAATGATAAAAAACCTATCAAAATGGGATTGAGCATATAAAAGTGCAGTTTGAAACGTATTTTTAGTAAAATCGAGCCATTAAGGAAATTCACGCATGGAACTTGCGAATCGAGGCAAGTTTTGACATTGTTTTGAGAACAGAATTGACAAAAGTCATGGAAGCTCAAAATTTTGAGCTAGATTTTGGAGAAAGCCTTGGAAAATTGGAACTGAACTGTTCCGGCCAAGAACATCATTGTTCTAACCCAGAGTTGGAAGTTGGACCGTAGTGCAGGCAAAGCACATAGAAGAACTAAAAGTGATTGTGTCAACCAAAAACAAACAAGAACAAGTAATTGCATTGCAAATTGAACTTCCAGTCAGACGAACAGGGACACAAATCACGGTGGATTTCAAATTAGGATATTCAAAGCCGATATTTTCATCATTTCAAAAGTTACAATCAATTCTGACACTTTCGAGCTAGAGTTAATCAACTCTTGTGAGTCTAAGAGTAATCACTATCAAAAGTACTTTGGCAAAAGCAGTCTTATCAAACTCAAGCAGGAGTAATTTTGCAAATCAACACTAAGATCTGCTAAGAGATAGTTCTTAGAGACCAAGATGACATGGAGTCAAGTAGCGCTGAGAGTTGAAATGCACAACAACCAAAGCTAACTAGTAGCAGTAGCAACACATGCTTAATTGCAACAAAGTGAATTTTATAGCTATATAGCTACAATGGAGATAAGGTTTTGTATACAGATTTGGAAGGACATAGGTATCTTATGAGTGAAGAAAGCAGCATAGGAGCCACAATCCTATTGGTTCCTATTGGTTAGAGTAAATCAAGATTCAGAGAACTCCCAGATGTTCACAGACTTCAGTGGAGCTAGGTACTGCAAAATCAAAGAGGAGGTGCATATAGAAGTGCAAAAGATGGATCCAAGTGGTTATCTAGAAACCTGCACAAGCCCACAAAGCATCCATTTAGTGCATAATGCAATCAGGATCGTTGTACATGGATTACATTGGTCAAATCTACAGTCGAGAGCCAAAACTGGAAAATCCAATAGATCAGCCAATAGAAGAAAGTCTAACTGGAGAACCAATTCAAAAGCAGTATAAAGGTCAAGATGAAGTAGTCTATAGCCTGATGCTCAGTGTTTTAAAAGAAGATGCCAACAACTTGGCGAGTACAAAAGCTGAAACTTCTCAGCTAGAGTTGGACATGACAGAAGCAAATCAAATACCACGAGTCATGCCGTATTGCTCAAATTGTGGAAGAAAAATTAGACATTTTCATGAAGATTGTCCAAGAAATCAAGGCAACAGGGACACATCAATTGCCAAGCAAAACATGGAGCAAAATGGAAATGTGAATCTTGATTTATCACCGAAGGTCAAAAAGAGTGTAAGGTTTGCAAATGATTCTGCATCCACTACCACAAGTGTGCAATCATTTACGAGTCTAAGGGACACATCAAACAGAATGATATTAGCATTTGATGGTACACATAATTCTAATTCACACTATGTAAACCAAAACGGGCAACTGTACAAAAAGGATCAACCAGTGTTTTAACGGCCCACATCCCAGCTCATAGAAGTGCATCTACTGATAAATTAAAAAGGATGGTTCATAGAGGATAGAATCTATTATAGCCCATCCTCTCTAGAGCTGAAGGATATTATCCGAGTGAACCCAAAAATATTTTCAAAGCCAAACTCTCCTCCATCAAAAATCAAACTTTGACGTTGTGACCAAACGAGCATATACTTTGACCAAAATAGACGTAAATATATACGAGAGTCTAAAATCTATGATGCCTTGGGTCCTGAAACCACAGAATCTCATATCATAGGAGACCCATGGGATAGACAATATTAGGGCAAAGATAATGATATCTCCTGCTTGACTTAGGGAATAGTTTTTCCTGCTTCATGTAGTGAGTAGCGTTAAATGGTAACCTTGCATTTGCACTACATTTCTACTCAAATCTATATATTTTTTATCAAATTTTTCACCTAGTGTTCATTCTCTCTTTCCGTAATAGCTTTTTTCCATACAAACACCTTACCCTTCTTAGATCTTTATGCATTTACATCATATTTCTCTCTTCATGCTAAATGTAAATAGTAAACTTAATTCTACTCTCCTAGTTTTTTACTGTATATTCTTTTAACTAATTAACTTTACTAATTGAAATAGCTATCTACATCCCATAATTTGTAAATAAATAATTTATGGGCACTTATCTTACCCATCTTCTCTCAAGGGTAGGGTTAACCTTGTAGGCCTTCCCTTCCCCACCACTATGTGACCCAACTCTTGGATCATTTACTTGTGATGGTCAACAAATCTTAAATATAATGTATATCCTCAATAAATCAAACTTTATTGGAGCCTACCTCATTTGTTTAAGGTGGATTCTCTTTTGAAAAAAGCATGCTACACCTTGGATGCATGCTAAAGGGCCCCCTAGAAGGAGACTTGGTTCAAAAGGTGTATTGGATGCATCTTGAACGCCTTAGCTCGTGGGTATACTTGAGGAACACTCCAACATCAGTTTAAACACTTTGAGAAGGTCAACTTTGCCTTTTACAACACCCAATTCTGAGTTACAGGCTGAAAGTTATGGTGAAAACAAGGTGCTGTGCGACACTGTTACTGCAGGTCAAAGTTACAATCAGGTAAACCACAAAGGTGAAAAGTTTTCTTGACTTCTCCAACATTCTAAAATACCAATGGGGAGTTAAAAACCACTTGCATGTGGAGGAGTCGGCTCAAGATGCTTCCAGAGACACAACAAACAGGATGGGGACACTCTGCAGGAGCCATTGGAGGGACATCATGGTGGGGCCCACATACATTATCAACCCTTATGGAGCCTCCATGACTTAAAAGGCTATTTTTAATGAAAAAATAAGTCCCTTATTTGCATAATTGAAGGAATGGTCAAAAGGGAACCTAACTATGGTTAATTACCTACCCTAGTCAAGTTTAACCTGACCCAAGGTCTTGTACAGCTATAAAAAGGCACTTTGGCAAGCACAAAAATACACACACCTACTCCATTGCTGCAAATAAGCTCCTCTAAGGTTAGGGAAGCCCTAATCTCTCTCTCCTCTTGTCTCCCTATCCATTTCCTAAGCTCGCTATCATAAGCGGCACCATAGAGAGAGCATCAATATGCTATTGCTACCATTCTCTTGCAAACATTTCTCTTACCATACTCATCCCTAAATAAGGATTATAGATTCTATATGAGAGCAAGGATATCAAGTTCAATGATCTATCTCATGGTTTGATCAACAAATTGTTGCAATTGGGGTGTCGTCGTCACACTTTTGCTCTAAACGCATGTAAAATTGGTAAGCATATCTTGGCAGCTTCTCATATTTTGTGCTCATTGGGTTGCTTGTTTGTTGAGAAAGCTTTTGTGCACCATGGTGTCTATTTTCTTGGCTTATCTCCTTATGTTGTGTGTAAGTAAGTCTTGGGGCTGCATAGATGGAGAAGAGCTCTCTATGCATGCCGCCTTATGTGTGTAAGTAGTCTCTTCTTTTGGGAAAGGAAAGGAGTTGTCAAGTATTTGTGCATTATGGTGTTTTGAGTTTTTGAGGTTTTGTGCTTGCTTTTCTTAGAAGTATATGAGCACTAATATGGTGAAGGTCAATCTTTGCATGTGAGTTCGTGCAGTTTTCAAAGGGATTGCTTAAGGAGTGTGTGTTGAATGGTTGAAGGGCATTTTGTGTTGAAGCACATAAGGAAGGTGTGAGTGTGTGTGTGTGTGTGTTGTATATGGTTGTTTTTGGTTTCCTTCTTTCTCCATAAAAGAGGGTGGTGCCCCTAATAAATATGCGTGTGTAGGGTCTCACGGAGTGGTTGTCTGGTGGGAGCCTTGAGTTGAGTCCCATCTCAAGAAATCCGCTCTCATAAAAGTGGTGCCCTCACGGAGGAACTTTCCTAATTGCCTTCTATTCTCCTCATGAACAATAGAGTTGCACCATATGCTTTTCATTTTTCACAACGCATCAGAATTAACATTTGTGTAGATCGCAATTTTTTTTTACCAACAACGCATTGTTTTTATGTTTGGAGCAGAAAGACTTGGTGAAATCTTGGCATCTCGAAATCCCATCATTCTTCCATTCATTAATTATGATGATTCATTTGATGTCCATGTTTTTATTTTGTTTTGAGGCAGGGACAAGAGGCGCTTAGATAGCGATCCACTCAAAGGGAACTTTCTTCAAGAGAAAGAAAAAGGAGAACACATTGTCACATGAACCAACCTGGAGCTCCTTCTCCTTTTACACCCATAGTTCGTCAATCTGTGCACATCATAATTGCTACAAAATTTAGATTTCAAGCAACCATTAGGGGAATTTTTGGACCCACTCGCCTTAATGAAATTAATGCCTCAATCAACCCTTTTATTTTGCCTATGATAAATTATGAACTAACACTTGATGTATATATTTTCATTTTGATGTGATCACTCATCGTAGTCAAAACTTTGTGGTACACAAACCTCCTTGTATTGTAAAAATGTCAAGCACTTTTCCTACCTTTCATTCTAAAAATGGTGAGGATGCACAAGAATTTCTGGATAATTTGGAGATGGCACACCTCATCTTTTGGAGAGATCAAGAAGAGGTAAAGCTGCGTGCTTTTCCACTCGTTCACAAAGGGGAGGCTAAGGCATGGTACGAGGCCTTGCAACCTCAAAACAAAACCAATTGGGAGAGGCTACGTGCAATTTTTCTTGCCAAATTTGGGCAAGGAGATACTCCAGAGGGTCTTTGGAAGTGTCTACTGCAACATAAACAGGTATTCCTTGAAGACTACCCATCTTATGAGGCCGTTTTCCTTAACCTATGGGATAGATGGGAGGCTACCTTACAAAACCAAGGTGGTGCACCAAACTTTCTAAAGAAAGATAGGTTCATGGCTGGCTTGTATCCAATTTTGAAGACCAAGGTAGAGTTAAAATTCCCATCAACATTTGAGGAAGCACGTGAGGTGGCCATGGTCAAATTCAAGAAGTTAAATTTTCAAGCACATAGAACAAGGGACCTAAATGAAGTCATTGAGAGGGATTCTTCACCAAGCATGGGAGCACAAGTTAGGGGCTCTCTTGCCCAAACTTCACAAATAGGGGAAGGATCACAACAAGAGATCTTGCAAAGATTAACTCAACAACTAGAGAGTCTCACCTTGAATCTAGTGCAGGGCCTACCCCAACAACGACAACCAAGAGAAGGGAATCGCAATCAACGACGTCAAGCACAAGAGTTGAGATGCTGGAATTTCAACGAAGTTGGTCATGGCATGTATAATTGCCCTCACCCTCGAAGGCTTCCAGGGGACATATACCCTCCTAGACCCCCTCCGCTCATGGTGCAGCAAGAGCATGCTCAAGCCCCGCAAATTCTTCGTCGACCACCACCACCTCCAGTGGCAAACATCCCTCCTGTCCCACCAGTGGAGGAAGAGAGAGGAGTAAACGTCATAAAGCTGGAAGAGGAGATAGAGGTGAGCCCTATACATTTTGGTGTTATTCCAGCAGAAAAGCGCACAAGAGCACACAACAAGGATGAAGACACAAGGAATGAAGAGTCAGAACCTACAAGGAAGGAGAGGAAGAAAAAGTCAAAGAAGAAGGAAGGAGGCAAGAAGCAGAGGTCAAGGCGAAGGGAGATCGGCATCAACGATTTTCCATTAGGAAAGAATATGGAACCCTACAACATCTTAGAAGATTTGCAAACTCAAAAGCCCAATATTTCTTGGCCTCAACTCCTACATCTATTACCCAAGGTGAGAAAGCACTGGTCCAAACTTGTAAGCACAAGACTCCCAAGAAAGAAAGAAAAGGTGATAGTAAAGGCATTGACTTCAAAGCCACAACAAGATGTGGAACCTATTGTAGATGCTTATGTAAGGGGTAGGAAGGTATCCAATGTGTATGTTGATGGTGGAGCACAAATGTGTGTGATCACGAAAAGAGCCATGAATAGACTAGGGCTTGAAATCACTAAATCCTCTAATTGTCAAGCTAGGCTGGCCAACAATGCAAGTGTGAAGTGCCTAGGGATCATCGAGAATGTAAAAGTTTTTGTATGTAATATAGATGCACGTGTGGACATGTATGTTATGCCAGCCAAGGGGGAGGGCTATCCCATCATCCTAGGGAGGCCTTGGCTCATTGCTGTGAATGCAGATAAAAAATGGGGACGAGGACAATTGATTCTCAAAAAGGGGAAACATGTAGTATACGATTGGCATGAAGGAAAGCAGCTCGACATCAACTATGAGACCACGGCTTATGAAGAAAGTGAAGAGAGTTTTGGCTCAAGCGACGAGGAAAGTTCAACCACTACATCCAATAGCGAAGAAGAATCATCTTTGGAGGTAATGGGAATCATCTTCAACACATCAAAAACTCCATCAATAGAGGTTGACCCAACAAAGGAGCAAACAAAGGATGACAAAGGTGACTACAAGCACTTTGAAGACTTTGAGAGGATGCTTGCAAAAGATCTTACCCTTGAGGAGAAGCGGTCCTACATCGATATGCTCAAGAGGTATCCCAATTTGTTTATCACTGATTACTCACAAATTAAAGGTGTGGATGTTATAGAGCATGGCATAGAATTAAAACCAGGTACTAAACCTGTGGCTCAAAAGCTAAGGCGCCTAGGAAAAATACAACAAGAGGCACTTTTGACAGAGGTTAACCGACTCCTCAAAGCTGGTTTCATTTACCCTGTGTCTAACTCTGAGTGGGTGTCCCCAATTGTAGTAACCCCTAAAAAGAACGGAAAATGGAGGGTATGTGTTGACTACAAACCGCTCAATGCTGCAACAAAGAGGGATCATTTTCCTCTTCCTTTCCAAGATGAAATCTTAAACGAAGTAGCCGGCTACGAATGTTACACAGTGTGTGATGGGTATTCAGGGTATTTTCAAATCAGAATAGCAGAAGAAGATCAGTTAAAAACCACTTTCATCACACCTTGGGGTTGCTTTGCCTATAGAGTGATGCCATTTGGGCTCACAAATGCCCCTAGTACCTTTATAAGGTTTACAACTCTTGTCTTTCAGCCCTTCTTTGGAAAGTCAATTAGGGTTTTTATGGATGACTTCTGTATCTATAGTAGCCAAAGACTTCATTGCCAGAAAGTTGAGGAGGGGCTTAGGAGGCTTCATCAATTTGGGGGACAGCTTAACCCTGAGAAGTGTCACATTGCAGAGTCACAAGTGGTATTGCTAGGTCATGTGGTTTCTTTGCAAGGAATTCAAGTGGATCCATCAAAAGTAAATGCTCTCTTGTCACTACAACCACCAACGACAACCAAGGAGCTCATGACTTTCAACCACAAAGTAAGGTACATGTCTCGTTTCATTCACCTTCTAGCGGAATCTATTGCACCTTTGCACAAGCTAGCAAACAAACCCACATTTGAATGGAGAGAGGAACACGAATTATGCTTTACTGAAGTAAAGGGTATTCTCAACTCTCTTCCAGCAATAATGCCACCAAATCCAAAGGATACATATTACATCACGCCAAGTGTAGGAATGGAGGCCATCGGTGTAGTCTCATGCAAAAAGACCCAAAAACATGCTACATGAGGCCATTATACTTTGCAAGCAAAGTCATGACCGCTGCAGAGAAGGGCTACACCGATATGGAGAAGGTGGTATTCACAATTATGTTTGCGGTAAGAAAGTTCCGATCATATCTCTTACCTGCACCATTTGTCATTCTCACCATGGAAAACAATTTACCATATGTTGTGCAACACATGAGCCTCTCATCTAGGATAGCCAAATGGGTTCTAGAACTTCAAGAGTTCGAATACACTTTTCTTGTGGAAGATAGCACAAGGGCAGGTCTTGCAGACATTCTCACATACAAAGTGAGAGAAAGGAAAGAGTCACCAAAGGCAGGAGACAAAGCTACACCACAAAATAATGAGGAGGAGATGGACAATGCACACATTTTGTGCTTTGATGGAGCTTACCGACGACAACACGATCAGGCAGCAAGGGGGGTTCTTATTCTAAGTCCACAAAGGGAAGTTCTTGTTAAGAAAGGTATCACCTTGGAAAATGTTCATTCTAATAATGAGGCTGAGTATGTCACCTTAAAGTTGGGGCTTGAAGAATGCAGAAAACTTGGCATCGAAAGACTTATAATAAGAGGTGATTCCTTACTAGTTATTAGGAAAATCCAAGGGATATGGAAGTGCAAGAACCCTACTCTAGTGGAGTGGCTTAGACAAGTGAAGTCTTTGATAAAGAACTTTGAAGCTACACAGGTACAGCATGTTGTGAGAACCCTCAACAAGGAAGCAGATTATCTCGCCAATGAGAAACTTCAGATCATGGTGGGAGGTGTGAAGCTCTACGAACCAAAGTACCAAGGCCAAGAGGAATTGAAGGACATCATATTTTTCCTCCAAACTGGTGAGTGTCCTAAACACTTGGATAAAGTGCAAAAGCATAGGTTGGTAAAAAAGGCAACTCCTTACCAACTCATAGGAGATGATTTGTATCATAAAGGGAAATATTTGGTGCTAAGAAGGGTGCCCTCTATTCAAGAAATAGAGAGAATCCTCTTTTCATGCCATGATGATGTCTGTGGGGGTCATTTTTCTCATGATATTACAAACAGGAAGATTTTGCAAGCAATGTTTGTTTGGCCAAGTCTACACCGTGATGTCCAACATTGGTGTAAGTCATGCAAAGGTTGTCAGATTGCTGGAAATCAACGACTCACTTACGAACCTCGAGTTCCAATAATTTCGTATGGTCCTTTTGAGAAGTGGGGTGTGGATGCAATAGGCCCCTTACCTCGCACATCTACCGGGAAGGTCTTCATCATTGTGGGAGTAGATTACATTACATGATGGGCGGAGGCAGCAAGTACAACACGAATTACAGCCGAGGAGGTATCAAAATTTATCTTTGATCACATATGCAGTAGATTCGGCACACCATTAGATATTTTGTCAGATCGTGGTCCAGGGTTTAGAGAAGAGCTCCTAGATAATCTTTTGACAAAGTTAAAAGTCAAACATTTGCATTCTACACCTTACTACCCTCAGTGCAATGGGTTGGTTGAAAAGGTGAATGGAATGATATGTAAAATCATTTCTAAGCAGGTTTCAAATCGACCAAATGACTGGGATCGCCATTTGACCGCAGCTCTATGGGCATACAGAACATCTTTCAAGGTATCCACTCAATTCACTCCTTTTCATTTGGTATATGGACAGAAGGCACTCCTTCCTATTGAGGTGGAGATTGCAAGCCTACGCATTCTCTCACGGGGAGCAAAGAAGCCAAAAGAAGCTTTGCAGGAAAGAATTTTAGATCTTCAACAACTTGAACTTGATAGAGAAGAGTCCATCGACTATTACATTGCCCAAGCCACAAGCCAAAGGGACAAAATCAACAAGAAGCTCAAGGGGAAAGGATTGAAGGAAGGTATGTTGGTTCTTCGCTATGATAACCGACTTGATACTCGACTTGACAAAAAGTTTTTGCAAAGATGGGAGGGACCTTTCATGATAAAAACAAAGTTTGGGAATGGTAGTTATAGATTAGCAGATTTATCAGGAAAACTCCACAAAACCAGAGTCAATGGATGGAGATTAAAGCCCTACTTTCAACGTATCAATCCGTTGATAGGAAGTCATCTACCTACATCGTCTAAGCTCCAAATTGGCATGGCTCCCTTCGGCTTGGCAAATGCTCCACCTATTTTTAAAGCTTTGATGTGCAAAGAAGAACCAGCCTTGGAATCTCAACATACCCAAGGCAACCCTCCCATCTCTGATTTATGGGATTGAGGTAATGAAAAGCAGGTCTAATGGAGTAAAAGAGTGTATATCACACCTCCTTTTTTTAGAAAAATAAGAAAAAAGAAAAAAAAGAAGGAAAAAAAAAGAAAGAAAAGAAAAAGGAAAAAACTCTTTTGTTTCATCTAGGAGCATCAATGATCCTAGATGAAGGGGGAGGGCTAATATGAGTAGCGTTAAATGGTAGCCTTGCATTTGCACTACATTTCTACTCAAATGTATATATTTTTTATCAAAGTTTTAACCTAGTGTTCATTCTCTCTTTCCGTAATAGCCTTTTTCCATACAAACACCTTACCCTTCTTAGATCTTTATGCATTTACATCATATTTCTCTCTTCATGCTAAATGTAAATAGTAAACTTAATTCTACTCTCCTAGTTTTTTACTGTATATTCTTTTAACTAATTACCTCTACTAATTGAAATAGCTATCTACATCCCATAATTTGTAAATAAATAATTTATGGGCACTTATCTTACCCATCTTCTCTCAAGGGTAGGGTTAACCTTGTAGGCCTTCCCTTCCCCACCACTATGTGACCCAACTCTTGGATCATTTACTTGTGATGGTCAACAAATCTTAAATATAATGTATATCCCCAATAAATCAAACTTTATTAGAGCCTACCTCATTTGTTTAAGGTGGATTCTCTTTTGAAAAAAGTATGCTACACCTTGGATGCATGCTAAAGGGCCCCCTAGAAGGAGACTTGGTTCAAAAGGTGTTTTGGATGCATCTTGAATGCCTTAGCTCGTGGGTATACTTGAGGAACACTCCAAAATCAGCTTAAACACTTTGAGAAGGTCAACTTTGCCTTTTACAGCACCCAATTCTGAGTTACAGGCTGAAAGTTATGGTGAAAACAAGGTGTTGCGCGACACTGTTACTGCAGGTCAAAGTTACAATCAGGTAAACCACAAAGGTGAAAAGTTTTCTCGACTTCTCCAAAATTCTAAAATACCAATGGGGAGTTAAAAACCACTTGCATGTGGAGGAGTCGGCTCAAGATGCTTCCAGAGACACAACAAACAGGATGGAGACACTCTGCAGGAGCCACTGGAGGGACATCATGGTGGGGCCCACATACATTATCAACCCTTATGGAGCCTCCATGACTTAAAAGGCTATTTTTAATGAAAAAATAAGTCCCTTATTTGCATAATTGAAGGAATGGTCAAAAGGGAACCTAACTATGGTTAATTACCTACCCTAGTCAAGTTTAACCTAACCCAAGGTCTTGTACAGCTATAAAAAGGCCCTTTGGCAAGCACAAAAATACACACACCTACTCCATTACTGCAAATAAGATCCTCTAAGTTTAGGGAAGCCCTAATCTCTCTCTCCTCTTGTCTCCCTATCCATTTTCTAAGCTCGCTATCATAAGCGGCACCATAGAGAGAGCATCAATATGCTATTGCTACCATTCTCTTGCAAACATTTCTCTTACCATACTCATCCCTAAATAAGGATTATAGATTCTATATGAGAGCAAGGATATCAAGTTCAATGATCTATCTCATGGTTTGATCAACAAAATGTTGCAATTGGGGTGTCGTCGTCACACTTTTGCTCTAAACGCATGTAAAATTGGTAAGCATATCTTGGCAGCTTCTCATATTTTGTGCTCATTGGGTTGCTTGTTTGTTGAGAAATCTTTTGTGCACCATGGTGTCTATTTTCTTGGCTTATCTCCTTATGTTGTGTGTAAGTAAGTCTTGGGGCTGCGTAGATGGAGAAGAGCTCTCTATGCATGCCGCCTTATGTGTGTAAGTAGTCTCTTCTTTTGGGAAAGGAAAGGAGTTGTCAAGTATTTGTGCATTATGGTGTTTTGAGTTTTTGAGGTTTTGTGCTTGCTTTTCTTAGAAGTATATGAGCACTAATATGGTGAAGGTCAATCTTTGCATGTGAGTTTGTGCAGTGTTCAAAGGGATTACTTAAGGAGCGTGTGTTGAATGGTTGAAGGGCATTTTGTGTTGAAGCACATAAGGAAGGTGTGAGTGTGTGTGTGTGTGTGTTGTATATGGTTTGTTTTTGGTTTCCTTCTTTCTCCATAAAAGAGGGTGGTGCCCCTAATAAATATGTGTGTGTAGGGTCTCACGGAGTGGTTGTCTGGTGGGAGCCTTGAGTTGAGCCCCATCTCAAAAAATCTGCTCTCAATAGATACATAGGAAGCTATGCAAAAGGTTTAAGATGACAAACATCAACAATGCTACCCAAAGTATGTCTTCACAACCCCAAACGGTGAGACTAAACCAGAGCCAAACGGTTTTGAACTCTCATAATGGAGCAGGTCATAGTGATCACCCTAGGAAGGCGGGAGATGCAAATCCATGAAGCTCATCTCTAGTACCAGGAAATGCTACACCAGTTAGAAGCCCAAGAACTTCTAGCCAGTAGACCCCTCCAAAGCAAAAACCATTGAAAGATCATATGGTTTTTTTGGAAGTGACACATATTCCATCAGAAACTATAGACAAATTATTCCATGAAGATCATCAAGGGAAAAAGTTTCAAATAATCTCCATAAGTCAAAGCCAAAAGCCAACAAATCCCATAGTGTTCACACAATTTCATGTAACCAAGCTCACATATGCATATCGAGATACAAACGGTAATGAATATTAACATGTTCGTGACCTTGTACAAGCTCTTACGGATGTTAAACTTGAAGTCAAAGAATATATGAAGATGAAGCAAAGCCTCAAGCTGCATGAATAAGTAAAGCTAGATTTTTAGTTAGACAAGAACCTCATGCCTTTTTGCACTTGGAAAAAATGTGGCCAACCACAGCTCGAAGATGCTTCTGAATTTGTGAGCATACTTGGAGTAAACAAGCAGAATGTTGGGGAATTGTCTCCACCACCATTCAAATAGGTTCAAAAGATGCTTCTGAATTTGTGAGCATACTTGGAGTAAACAAGCAGAATGTTGGGGAATTGTCTCCACCACCATTCAAATAGGTTCAAAAGATCATCACAACCCAATTTCACGTGATCACATCAAAGGATATAGTAGACAACATCATAGTGGAAATTCCAATGGCCTAAAAGATGTTAGAGATATGGAGTTCAAACATGACAGAGTCGTCACAAACAACAAAAAATTAAGACCAAGACGGGTCACTCATGGACGACAACACAAATTCCTCAAGCACAGTTAAAATGGAGACCAATGCCAAAGCAAATCTTATTGAAGATGATTCATCTCCATCGGACTTAACCTCAGAAGAGCTTAAAGAAGATCAAGAATCAAGAAGTGCACATCAAACAGAGCAAAGAGCAACCAATAAAGCTATTGAGCAGAGAATGCCACCAAGAAGAATAAAATTGCAGACACCCAGGAAGCCATAGGAAGTCCAAAGATCTATACATTGCCAGCTAAATTAGATTATGAAAGTTAGATTGGAAAAAAGAGTCTCGGGCCACCCTTCATAGAGACACATTTAGATCAAGATGAGACCGTGACAAAACCAAGACATAAATTTTCAATAGAACCTCCAATGAAAATAGCCATAGTTCTCAGTAGTACAAAAGGATCAAGTGTCAGATGTAATACTCTATTGGATAAATAAGCAAAGTGCAATATGGTTGTAAATAACATTCAAAGAATACTTAAGATCACTCCAAGAAAACAGATACAGGTACCGTTCATGATAGATTCAGAGTTGCAAAAGTAACAAGAATCAAAGACAAATCTTGCATACAAAGGTAAAGCTAAAATGGACCTTCCACCGATTAACTCAACAAGTATGACAACATATGCCTCTACATCAAAGAACCCTCGTGGATCAGCTTATTCAACCAAGTAAGGCTTTCAAAATTCAATTCAATTACTGACCCAATTGAAACCTCTAGGAAGACACCCAAAAAAACAAAGATATTTCAACCAAAGTACTCAAGAAATCAAAATTTAGTCAAGCAAGTGTTTGTTCTGAGCAGTTTTATCAAAATCAATGATCTGGTTTGGATGAAAGACATGAAATCAACACAGAAAGACAAACACATGGGATGGATAGCATCACAATGGAGCTTAAAAGAACAAGAGTACTATAAAGGTAATATACATATATGGATTTCCTTGGTATTGCATACTTATTCTTGATTGTTACTTGATTTAATCCACAATAATCAATACAAAGACGTAGATTACCATCATTCTTCCAATTAAAAAGAAAAGGAGCATTCCATGGAGAAACACTAGGTCGAATGAAGCCTTGGTCAAGAAGTTAAGTTGCTCTTTCATTTCCACAGACTCAGGTACTGACATCTTGTATGGTCTACGAACAACTGGTTGAGCTCTTGGTATACGCTCTATTGTATGATCAACTTTATGCTTGGGTGGTAATCATGAAAGTTATTTAGGAAATACATCATCAAATTATATTAGCCACTCAGGTTCAGGTGTATCTCACTTCTTCTCTACTGGGTTAATATTTACCACATAAAATCATTTCATTCTTTCTATAGCTCTTCATTAGTTTAGTGAAGTTTACAATTTGAAGATTAGGTTATCCCCACTTTTGCGTAACAGTAACCTTGGAGTTATACTCATTTGCAAAAGTTAATGAAGCATTTTTACAGTGTGATTGAGCATCATTGGTCTCCAGCCAATCCATGCCTAATATTCCGTCATAGAATGCTATGGATATGAATATAAAATGAGCTAAAGTATTGTAGCCATCCAAAACAAAATTCAAGTTACCCACTGAAGTGTAAGATTTAACTTTCCTACCCATAGCTAATTCCACTATGAGGTATGTATCAGGATGTTCAGGCGGTAGAATAAGGTTTCAAATGCATCTAGGATAGATGATGTTTACTCCCAAAATTAATCAATAAGGTAAAATGCTTAACTTCTTACTTTGTTTGGATTTAAATTACTAAAATTTATTTGTTCACTCCTTGATGGTCAATCGCAACATGAACATATGCATTAGCTTGATTCCTTTGTCTCTAGCACCTTGAGCTCTATTGGCTTGAGATCTACCTTGAGTTTCTTGATTTCCTCCTCCTCTTGAATGAGGTTGATGGTTGAAGTTATTCCCATTATTATTGTTTTTGTTATTGGGTGGCCCATTTCGCACAAAAGGTGGGTTTCCTAGTGTAAATTTTTCTTGATTTTAAGGAGGTCTTTGATTTTGATTAAAGTTCTCTTGGGTGTAGTTCTGATGAGCTGCACACTGTCTAGCTCTAAAACTTGTGAAATTCCAGTTTGGGTTCTGACTTTTGGGCTCATAATTATCTACTAACAATGTAAATCTTAAATTATTGAATGGGCAATCTCTAGACTGATGGTCAAGATCAAGGAAAGTACATTATAGGAAGAGAATGGGTCTAGAAGGGCCTCTTTAGTTGGTAGTTTAAGAGAGTCAAAACTCTAGTATTAAGAAATCAATCAATGGACATATTTTGAATTCAAATAGGCAAAATGGCTTGTTTATTTGAATTCAAATCCCCCCCCCCCCCCCCCAAAAAAAAAAGAAATTGAGATTGGCACGCAAAACCATATCATGTAACATATCTATGGAAAGAGCTTGTCATGTAGATAACATATCTATAATCTCCACTCAAATTGGAGATCATATGGAGGAGTTATGAAAGGCCAAAAATCATAAAGTTGTCCACCCCCTTTTGTGGGGAAAAACTGCATCTTTTGACCACTCTTGCAACTGTCTTGCACACATGGCATGCACCTATTCATCAAAATGTTAATCACCTCCATAATCTCATGGAAAATAAAGAGGCCCTCTTAGACCCCATCCTCTTCCTAATGATAGCAAAGATGATCTCATACACAATCACTTGTTCTCTCTTCTTCATTGTAAGTTCCCAAATCTTCGATCAAGTCAAAAGAGATTCTAGAGAAGGGTCCCATTCAGCCCATTACATCACCTTACGTTCACTAGTGTTGTTAGTCTTTTTTTTTTTTTGCAGAACTCACAAAAGTGTGTGGTATTGTATAATATAAAACCAAAAAACAATTACAGGATTCCCCGTGCTCACAACCCGAGCCAAGGCACCTCAACAAACCACCAATCCCATCAAAAAGATACATTGGCTGATGAAGGGAGCCCCCTTGTCACAGAAAGACCGACTAACATGGGAGCCACGCTCCAGTCTCGGGCTGCCACCAAGGGGGATGACCTGCCACATCATCACCCTTGTCTACCAAGCTGAAAGAGAAGCACACATCAGACTCCATGAACAAGACCACCTGCAAGCAAAGTTACCACCAACCGATGGAGCCCTGCCATAGCCCATCACATGCATCAACACCAAAAGAATACCCAAACCAAACATGACATGAGCCATGTAACATCAACCACTCCAACCCAAGGAAAACACCCACAATCAAGCCAAAAAACATGAGGACCCCTCTAACAAAATGACACATGCCACACCACAGATCCACCCAAGAGCAAAGGGGCACAACCGAACCGCAACCCTTTGGGGGCTACCACATCAGATCCACCACAGCAAGACACATCATTAAAAAAAAGGCCAGGCAAGCAGGTTTCTCTTCAAAAACAAGAGGAAGCAGCTACCACTCCCCGGATCCAAAAAAGAACAACATGACAAAACCTCCCATGGATCCAAGCACAGACCAACAAGGGCCCCTCCCTGGAAGCATCTTCTAATCACGTGGGTCACAAAGTCCTCCTCCACCAAAGGTTGTGCTAACACACCCAGTAGCACCGAGAGAGAAAAAGACGCTCTTGTCACTTGTAAAGATAGCCCGGAGCGCTCTGGCACATGCTACTCCGCCAGGGCCGAGGATAGCGAAGAGCATGCTAGGGTTCATTGCACCAGTTTTTTAGTCTTAAATAAAGATGAATATGAGGTAGATAATAGAATTGATTCTTACTACTTGACTTCTTTTGGACCTAAGTATGACCTTTTCATAGCATCCATATCTTTGGGTAAGCATGAGTGCCTTCTTGCTAAGAATAATGTCATGGCTTAGTACTTCCAAAGGTGAGCATAGGTTAAGGTAAGTGACATATCCTTGCACTTGGATATCACATTAGCTTTTCCTTAACCCAAAGCTTTTCTTAACGCAAAGCTCTGGATTGAACATGTACATAGCATGTAATTGGGTTTAATGTTTAGATTGAACATCAACATACAATTCCCATGCTACATAGGATTTTGGAATGAGATAATCACTAGCCCCCCTTCAAATTAGTTTGAAAAACTTCAACTCGCCAACAAACATTGAATTTAATAGCATAGTTGAAGAAGACATTTCTCGCAAAGTTACTTGGGAGTTCATCTAGACGGTTAAGGAGACCCATCTAAAAACAAGACAAGGAGAGAGAATACTTAGTTCACATGGATACCAAAATTGAGTCTACGCTCTTTATTCATCAAAATTTTATTTTTATGGATTCTTACAATATTACGTATATCGAGAAAGCTAACTCTCTAAATACTCTCTTAACTCTTATTATATTGAAAATTCTCTTAGACCCCTCATATGATAGTATGGTCTATAGTTATCTTCTAGACTTTATTTTCATATAATGGAAGTAAGTGCTTCAAACTTCTTGACAACTTTGGCAATTCTAAGCATTTGTGAGCGCATTGCCAAGTAATAATACATACCATGTAGGCCTAGCCACATCCTAAGTTAAAGTAGCCTGAGGTTTGCAAACCAATCCCTTGGGATATCATCAATAATATAGATAAAGAATTGGCAAGAAGGATTCTTGGTTATGGTTGAGGTAACTACGGTTAACGCTCTTTTAACAAGTCATGGTTCCTGG
Source organism: Adiantum capillus-veneris (assembly GCF_014529385.1). Taxonomy (NCBI): domain Eukaryota; kingdom Viridiplantae; phylum Streptophyta; class Polypodiopsida; order Polypodiales; family Pteridaceae; genus Adiantum; species Adiantum capillus-veneris. The sequence continues at coordinate 60,378,329 of NC_140949.1, read as the reverse complement.
CATTGCAAATGTTTTGATCTCGATCTCAAGATAAAAGAGTTCCCTTGCATTCCTCAATAATAACTATGTCATCCTATTGTTGAACACTATGGCCAAAACTTTGTTCCCATTGCTAAAGCATTCAGATGTCACCTTAGGATCCATTGTTAACTACAAAACAAACATTCAAATAAATCCTTAATACACTTGTATGACACTCCAATCATTTCTTTGTAACCCAATACCATGTAAATACACACAAGAAGACATTTCAAGTAGGTATCACCAACCAATGTCACTCATAAATACATTGTGAATACCATATTCTTTCTTGAGAAGCATGCATGAATGTGTGCATAGTGCATGAGTAGCTCGACTAGTATCAGGCTTAAGGCTATTCCATAACCTTTGACTCTAATACTAGGTGGGAGATACCCCTCCTTCAAGGTCTATGCAAAAATTATATAATTTATACTTTTACACAATTTTAATATACAACTAAGTTGCAGAAGTGTTTGCATAGGGGAGGAGAGAGGGGGTGTCACTATATATAGATTGTGTATATCATGTGTGCTCAAGGACTATTTATAAAAATCCATTTTTTACAAATAAAATACAACCTTTTTTTCATTTTGTGAAAAAAAATTCTTCTTCTTCCTGTGAACAAGAGGGACGACTTAATGACGATGGTGATAGAGAGCTTGCACCACTTCGCATAATACATACATATAGTGGTGCGATAGTAGATATAATTGTTGGCACTTAGAACTGAGCACTACACATTTTTTGCCAATCTTTCTTGCTCTTCAAGGCAAGTAGGGTGTTCCCTCTCTGGCCTTCAATAACTGCAAGCTTTTGGGAACTTTTCTAAAAACAAGGATTTGCATTTGGTGATCAACATTCTCCACTTTCCTTCATTTTTTGCGAGAATATTGATTGATTGGAGCAGTATCTCGACAACTAATGTGATCATGACCAAACTATACATCATCATGATACCCCGACGTAATTATAACTTTTTGGTATTGTCCCATTGTATTTATGGTACCAATTTTTTATAAAAATAATTCTTGTAAAAAAGAATTAATCTCATTTCTTCATCCTACAGTCGTTTTTATACTAGAAGGTGAATAAAATTACTATTTTTATATTTAGGTCATCCTAAAAAGCATGTTGCTTTTCAAAAATGACGAAAAGCATTACAAAATAAAAATAACGTAAAAATAAAAAAATAAGTGAATTTTTTTGAAATTGAACAACGGGTTTTTCTTGTCTACTTGAGTAAGAAACTTGCTTTCCACTAAAAAGCATTAAAAATCTTGAAAAGTTACAAATAGCATGAAAAGCGCTCGAGAAATAGATTTTTACAAAATTGAACGACGGGTTTCCCTTGTCTACTTGAGCAAGAAATCAGACTTGCTTTTCACTCAAAAGCACCGAAAATCATGAAAAGTTAAAAATAGCATGAAAAGCACCCGAAAAAAGATTTTTACAAATTTGAACCACTAGGTCTCCCCAATCTCAAAAAATTTAGAATCCTTTCAAAACATTTCAAGTGCATAAGTAAAGGGTGAGTTTAGGAAATGAAAAGACCATGGAAGTGAAAATTCAAAAGACTTTTTGTGTGCACATAAATAGAGATGATAGAATGCACCTTATACATTTGTGTTTTTCTTCTTAATTTTCTTTCCTCTAGTATTTTCAAGTCATTTGAACCATTAGGAAAGCCTTTTAATATAGTATCCTAGGGACTCGTAGATCAAGGCTTTGGCCCTCCGTGCTTTTCACAAAAAAGCACAAAAAGCATGAAAAAGCTTTAAAAAAGGATTTTTTTCTAGAACTGAACCAAATGTCTATCTGACCTATAGGAACATGAAAATGGCCTTACTTTTCATTTTAAGCCTTATAACACTGTCAAACGAACATTTTGAACAAAAAATTTAAGAAGCGGACATTGAAATCTATTTTTCTTATTTTTAAAAGAGACCCAAAAATCAGGGATCTTACGCATACACACAAAAGCCTATGGATACTTTTTGAAAGATGAGTGCTTGCATAAGAAGATTTAACTAGCCAAGTTGAAGGTCATGCTCTAAGAATAAAAAGCACGAAAGGGATATGTAAGTTCCTGGAAGGCGTAAGCAGCCTTTATGGCTATGTTAGGAAAATGACAGTCGGTGGAGGTGAGTTGAATATTGACAAATCCAAGGGAATTTTTCGCATTAAACTTTTTCTCAATGATTCTTACAATCTTGAAGGGAATAGTAAATCAAAGCATGGGTATCCTCCTATCATTGAATCTTTCTCTAAGGCTTGGAAAGGCAAACAAAGAGAATGGCCTAGGTTATTGCCTCATGCTCTATGGGTTGATCATAGCTCAGTTGCTCGTTATATGCTTTGTGAGTTTGTGTATGGTCAAAAACTTGTAATGCCGATTGAGGATGTTAGAATAACATACCATGTTATCCTCACATGGAATGTATTACTTTGGAAGGATGGAATGATATTGAGATTACAATAGCATGATTAAAAGATGCAAGGTTAAAGAATAAGGACAAATCTGATACGAGGCATAGGCTCCTCAGACCTAAGGCCATTGATGAAGGTGAATGGATGTTGATATATGATAGTAGTCCTAGCAAGCAACATTTAGCAATAAGAAAGCTTTTCATAGAGATAGTTTGGTCCTTTTCTTTTTAAGCATGTGCATGGGAATGTGACTTGAACTTTGCATGAGTTGGACAGGACAGAAATGAAGAATCCCATTGCAAGAAAAAGGATCAAGTCCCTTTGACTCACAAGAAAGACAAAATGAAGATCATGATAAAAATGTTATGGATGAGGATGGAGAAAGAGAAGATGATGTGCTAGACTTTGTTGAAGATGAAAACAAGATTGGTATGTACGCCGATTGAAATAAAGACTACACATGCAAAGAGATATGTGTACCACATGTCGGAGGATGTGTAGGCTAAGAAGGGGTGGATCTCGTGTTGTGGCACATTTACAATGTGAAAATTTAATTTTTTGTTGGGTTAAAGGCCCGTGTGCCCGGCTGCCCGTTGTTCAGCCGCCCATGTACAGCCATTCATTTACTCATTCATAATAACTATACTCACAACTACACATTGTAGTGTGAGTACCGCCCCGCCACACACTGCGTCTATCTCCTTCTTCGTGCTGGCTCTCTGTGTGTGTGCTCTCCGATCCCAACAAGTGGTATCAGAGCTTGGTAGTGAGAGCATTGAGAGCTTCATCATCATTGTTGAGTGTGTTGAAACTTGCTGCTGTTTCATTGCCGTTTTTCGGTTTCGCGCACGAGCGCATTTCTAAAGAGCAGAAGGTTTTTCTGAGCTTGGCATTGGAAGGTTCAGCACTCCGCGAGTATTTTCAGGTGTCGTGGGGTTTAACCCCCCTTTCGGAGCCATTCGTGCCATCAGAAATCCCATCCGAGCTACAGACTAGGAGCTGCGTTTTTCAGCTCTCTTTGGTAGTTTTCTGCTGCCAGAGCTTCCATAGCCATTACAGGTGCCATTGTTGTAGTGTCTTCCACTTACGTGAGCCCACAGCTCATTTGAGAGTGTGTAGCCTCTTCTTGGAGTGGCCTCATACACACAGATAGAGTGGGAGTTTGGCGACATTGTCTTCTTCGACTACAGGTACAGGTACAGGTGCAGGTACAGGTACAGGTACGAGTACAGGTTACAGGTTACAGGGAGCTTTGGATACAGGTTTCTTCTGTGGTTACAAAACATGTATTTTGATTGTGGGACAGCCATGTATATGGTTGTGGTTTGAGTGGGAGCTTCTACTCTTCTGCGCAGTCTGTTTATGCGTGTTCTTGAGCTACAGGTTGACATCATCTATGTATGTTGATGGATGTGGATATGGCAGTTTGACAGACACTCTTTATGCATGATATTGTGGAGATTTGGTTCACTTATACATAGAGCGGGTTTGCTCTTGCTTGCAGTGTTGCGGTTTGAGTACGGACAGGTACTCGGTTGACAGTAGAGATTGGACTTCGTTGAGCTTGTGCATTGGTTATATGCTCACTTGGATCCATTTATGCTCACGGATTTGTGTAAGCTTGGTCAGCTTATGTCTCTATTGTGGTTATTCAGACATGGAGTATGTTTATGCCTCTATGACAGCTCATTGTTGATGCATTTTGTGGCACGGTTTGCCTAGGCCGGTTGAGTTACAGGTGTCACGGGTTTATGCATTTGTTTGTGGATTTCTACGTACGTTTTTTGACCATATTATGGGCTGATTTATACTCTATGCGTTTGCTCTTTGATTGAGCAGCAGGTGTTGTCAGATTTGCAACACTACTTTGTTGTGACAGTTTGTTGGTTGGTTACAGGTTTCTCATTGTTGCATTCTTGTTGTAATGGGCACTAAAGAGGACACAATTTTCAATATTGAGAAATTGGATGGTGCTAATTTCTCATATTGGAAAGATCAGATTTGGGATGTCTTGGTGCAGAAGAAACAGATTTGACCTCTAAAGTTGCAGGGAGTTAAGCCAGAGAACATGGAGAGGGATGATTGGGAGGAGTTGGATGAGATGTGCAGGTCTACCATTAGGCTTTCCCTTTCAAAGTTTGTTTATTACAATGTGAAAGATGCACAGGGTGGAGCTTATGAGCTATGGCAGCGGATTTGCGATATGTATGATAAGCATTCGGCTGCTTCTATGGTGTATTGGATTAAAAAGCTTATTGATTTGCGAATGGAGGAAGGTGCTTCCATGAATGCGCATTTGAATGAGTTCAATACAATTTTCAACCAACTTGCTACGCAGGAAATTACGTTTGAGGAAAATGTAAAAGCTATGTTTTTACTTGTTACGTTGCCTGAGTCATGGGACACATTTAGGACAGCCATAAGTAACTCGGTTCCTGCGAATGAGTTGACAAGTACTAATGTGGAGTCTAGTCTTCTCACGGAAGAGATTAATCGAAAGAATAATGCAGGTAGTAAGTCTTCTAGTGCAATGGTTGTCAGAGGCAGGACTATGGACAAGTATAAGTCCAACAGGGGTAAATCTAGAAGCAAGTCCCGTGCAGGCACAAGTAAAAAGGATGTGGAATGTTTTCGTTGTGGTAGAAAAGGCCATTTCAAAAAGGATTGTTACAAGTGGAAAAGGGAAAATGGAGATGGTAAGAAGAAAGACCATGATGCTAAGGACAAGCCTAAATCCAATGTCAAGATTGAGGAGTTAAATGCAACACAGGGAGAGTGTAGCTCTCAAGATGACCATGTATGTGCTCCGACTAGTGCTACTAGTGAAGAGCTTGGTGATGTGTTGCTTGCATCCTATTTTGATGACGCTTTTCTTCTCACTCATGAGCGTAGTATGCCTATGGATTGGGTCATTGACAGTGGTGCTTCTTTTCACGTTACGCCTCATAGGTCCTGGTTTCATGACTACGATGCTTCGAGCACAGGTACTGTCAGGATTGCCGATGGGCGTTCTATGCAAATTCATGGCATTGGGGATATTCATTCGGCTATGCCAAACTCTACTACGTTTGTCTTGCAGCGTGTGCGTCATGTGCCGGCTCTTGCAAAAAGCTTGATTAGTGTGGGTCAGTTGGATTCACTTGGTTTCAATGTATCTTTTGGTGATGGAGGTTGGAAGATCACTAAGGGCAGCCTTGTTTTGGTTAAAGGTGCTAAGAGAAATATGTTGTATTCCCTTTGTGTAGCTAGTGTGGCTGATCACATTGTGGGGATCACTGAGCAACCTCCTGCTTCTTTATGGCATCAGCGTTTGGGGCATATGTCACTAAAAGGTTTGAAGTTGTTGGCACGTGCGGATTACATTCCCGTTTCAGATTTTGGTGGTTTTGAGTTTTGTGAGCATTGCCTTTATGGTCGACATGCTCGGTCTTCTCATAAGAAAAGTGTTCCACATAGATCTTTGGAAAAGCTAGCTTTGGTGCATAGTGATGTATGTGGGCCGATGCCCAATGCTTCTCTTGGAGGTGCTATGTACTTTGTTATGTTCATTGATGATGCTAGCAGGAAGGTATGGGCATACCCCATTCGTAAGAAGGATATGGTGTTTGATATATTTAAGCAATGGTTGGCTCTTGTTGAAAACCAATCAGGTTGTAAGTTGAAGTGCTTACGTACGGACAATGGGGGTGAATTTATGTCTCATGCTTTCACAACATTATGTGTTGAGAAGGGTATACGGCGCGAGCTTAGTGCTCCCTATACACCTCCTCAAAATGGTGTGGCAGAGCGCATGAACAGGACTATACAGGAAAAAGTCTGTAGTATGCTTTCTATGGCTGGTTTGTCAAATGGATTTTGGGCTGAAGCTGTTGCCACTTCTGTGCATTTGATAAATCGTTCACCTAGTGTTCCTTTGGGCTTCAAAGTGCCTGAAGAGGTATGGACAGGTTTGCCACCTTCGTATGGTCACCTTCGTGTTTTTGGCTGTGAAGCTTATGTACATGTACCTAAGGCAAAACGCAGCAAATTGGATCCAAAGAGCAAGAGATGTATCTTCTTGGGTTATGGTAGCTCTGGTGAGATGGGTTATTGATTGTGGGATCCTATTGCCAGGAAGATTGTGCGCAGCCATGATGTTGTTTTTCATGAGGACTCTATGTATAGAGCATCACCGCGAACGGTTGAGGTTCGGCGTGTGATATTTGAGGAGGATGGTCATCGGTATGATGGTCCCATGGCTGCTCGTGGGCAGCCCATTGACCCTCAAGTGGGAGATCAGCCCTTGTTGGGAGATCATGTAGATGTGGGACAGCCAGATGCACCTCCTGCACAGTCTTTGAGGCGTTCAGAGCGGCGTGCAAGACAGCCTCAGCGTTTTGTGCCTTCTATGGATTATGTATTGTTGACTGATTGCGGGGAGCCATCATGTTATGATGAGGCCATGTCTAGTGTTGACAAGCTCAAGTGGGAGCAGGCTATGCACTCAGAGATGGATTCGTTGATCCAAAATGAAATGTGGGAGCTTACTCCTTTGCCAAAGGGTAAGAAGGCACTACCATGCAAGTGGGTTTACAAGATAAAATTGTGTTCAATGGATGCAAAGCCTAGGTACAAAGCAAGGCTTGTGGCTAAAGGATTCGAGCAACAGAAGGGCATTGATTTTGACGAGATCTTCTCCCCAGTGGTGAAGATGTCTACTTTGCGTATGTTGTTTGCTTTGGTAGCTACAGAAGACATGGAATTGAAGGAAATGGATGTAAAGACAGCTTTCTTACATCCGGACTTGCACGAGGATTTGTACATGGAGCAACCAAGTGGGTTTGTTATTCATGGTTCAAAGAAGATGGTATGCCGGCTTCTTAAGACCTTGTATGGGCTGAAGCAATCATCTCGTGAATGGTATCGTAAGTTTGATGCATTCATGAGTTCATTGGGCTATGTACGCAGTTATGAGGACCCATGCCTCTATACTCGCAAGGCTGCAGATGGTAGTCTTATTGTTTTGGTTTTGTATGTGGATGACATGCTAATCGCAGGGAAGTGTATTTCTGATGTGGATGCCTTGAAACATAGGCTACATGAGACCTTTTCCATGAAGGATCTTGGGGATGCCAGTCATATTTTGGGTATGCGGATCACTCGTGATCGTTCTCGCAAGATGCTCTTTCTTAGTCAGAAAGAGTACATTGACAGGGTGCTTGAGCGTTTTCATATGGAAGGGGGGAAGGCCATTAGTACCCCGTTGCCTCCATATGTAAAACTCAGCCATGATGACTGCCCTCAGACAGATTTGGAGACTACAGAGATGTCTCAGATTCCCTATGCGTCAGCTGTTGGTTCCTTGATGTATGCCATGGTGGCTACGCGTCCAGATCTTGCTCATGCAGTTGGTGTGGTTAGCAGGTACATGTCTAACCCGGGCAAGCGTCATTGGGATGCAGTGAGAGGTATTCTCAGATACTTGAGAGGGACTTCAGAGTTGTCCCTATGTTATGGTGAGAAGGATATGTCTGTTTGCGGATATACAGATTCAGACTATGCAGGGTCAGTGGACTCGAGGAAGTCTACTAGCGGCTATGTGTTCATAGTTGCAGGTGGACCGGTTTCGTGGGCATCACGTTTACAGCCATGCGTTGCTTTGAGCACTACAGAGGCTGAATATATGGCTGCCACTGAGGCTGCCAAGGAGGCCGTATGGCTCTCACGACTAGTGGGAGATCTTGGTATGGCTGGTGATGCTCCGATTCTACATTGTGATAGCCAGAGTGCCATAGCGTTGGCACGGAATCCTGTCTTCCATGCGAAGACAAAGCACATTGAGGTGAGGTATCACTTCATACGAGAGGTGCTAGAGGACAAGCGCATAGAGCTTGTCAAGGTACACACTGACGATAACCCTGCTGATCTACTCACGAAGTCGTTAGCCTCACAGCGGTTTGCACACTGCAGATCGCTGATGGGTATGGCTTGACTTCTTTTGTTGTACTTTGGCCACTTTAAAGGCACACTGCCTTTAAGTGGGAGATTGTTGGGTTAAAGGCCCGTGTGCCCGGCTGCCCGTTGTTCAGCCGCCCATGTACAGCCATTCATTTACTCATTCATAATAACTATACTCACAACTACACATTGTAGTGTGAGTACCGCCCCGCCACACACTGCGTCTATCTCCTTCTTCGTGCTGGCTCTCTGTGTGTGTGCTCTCCGATCCCAACAATTTTCACCTCACTTTTCATGTGTTTGTTATGAGAGACCACGAATTGCAGTCATGTACATACCTTATCGAGGAGACAAGGCCCTCAATGTGGCACTTGTGTATGTTTTATTCTTTTGGAACATGCTTAATTTGATTTAGGAATGTATAAATGTCAGGTGTTTTGAAGTGGCATGCTCACCTTACGTAGAAAGTCCACTTCAGGGCAATCTTGTCCAAAAATAGTAGGTTTTATGCATGGTCATAAAAGATGTATCCAAAGCACTTTTCGAGTGGAAAAATGAGGTTCAACATCAAAGTTGACCTCATGCGAATTTTTGTACAAACTTGTTGGAATTAGGGTTGCAGAAAAACACACAGAACTTGGAGAAGACGAAGGAAGCTCAAGGCACACAATAGAGAGTGTGTTTCTTAGCGTGCAATGGAAAGATAGATAGCCCTAGAGTGATGGGTGTATATACAATGCATGGGGGAAAAAAACTCCTAAAGAGGGAAAAAATGCCCCAGCGGTCCTAGTGTGTTCACACACATCACTACCACATGTATATGGTAACAAATTCCCCTTGAAGTGATGCGGTGAATGGAAGCTAGCACATGAGTAAAGGGAAGTTCCATGTCCTGAGGACATGATCAGTCCACAAAGGGTAGTAAGCCCAAAGCTTTGCGGAAAGCTTGGAGCTTCTCATGAGACAATGCCTTTGTGAAAAGATCTACAAGGTTGTCTTGTGTTGTCACATAAGCCAAGTTGATCTCTCATGCTGAGAGCCTCTCCGTGACATAGTGGTAATGCACCTCAATGTGCTTTGTGCGAGCATGAAAAATTGGGTTCCTTGCAACTGCCAATGTGCTCTGACTGTTAGTGTAGATAGTGTTTGCAATGTCTTGTCCAACACCCAAATCAGCCATAAGGCATCTGAGCCATACACACTCAAACGTAGCTGTGAAGATTGCCCTGTACTCAGCCTCACAACTCAAAGTGGCCACAGTAGGTTGCTTCTTGCACAACCATGATATACATGAACTGCCAATCATGAAACAAAAACCACTTGTGGACACTCGCGTGTCAAAACAACCAGCCCAATCTAAGTCTGAAAAAGCATGTAAGTCTAGCGGCAATGATCCCCCCTTGGGATAAAACAAGCCAACATGTAAAGTGTCACTAAGGTAGCAGAAAATCCTCTTGATAGCCTGCCAATGCTTAGACCCTGGGCTATGCATAAACCTACTGACATGTGAGACTGCAAACTGAATATTCAGCCTCGTGTTGCATACATAAATGAGGCATCCAATAGCAATTTGGTAAAGAGTGACATCAGTAGGATCACCAGCGTCATGAAGACTCAATTTTAAACCTGTTTCCATGGGATTGGCGATAGGTTTGCAATCCTCAAGTCCAAATTTACATAGCAATGTCTCTATGTAACTTTTTTGACACAAGGCAATACCACCGTCACACTGCTTAAACTGTATACCCAAGTAATGATGCAACAGTCCCAAATCTTTCATCTTGAAAGTAGCATTCAAATAAGCCTTAAATTCAACAATATGTCTCTCATTTAGTCTAGTGATCAAAAAATCATTCTACATAAAGAACCACAATGAGAAGTACATCACCCTCATGCTTTACATACAATGTGATTTCTGTTGGACTGTTATAAAATCCTTGTTTGACCAAAGAAGTGTCAACTTTCTCAAACCAAGCACGAGGAGATTGCTTCAACCCATACAAAGCCTTCTTACATCTGCACACTTTGTCCTCTTGACCGCGAGGCTGTGTTACATAAACTTCCTCAAATATGTCACCATTCAAGAAAGCGGTAACAATGTCTGATTGATGTACATCCCAACCAAAATGAGCTGCCAATGCACATAGAAAATGCATAGTAGGCATACAACAAGTGGGATAAAAAGTCTCTTCATAATCTATGCCTTTTTGGTGTGCATAACCCTTTGAAACAAGTCGAGCCTTATGGCGATCGATCTCACCATCCGGCTTGTGTTTCAACTTGTAAACCCACTTTGTACCAATGGCCCTTTTGCCAGGAGAAATCACATAAAATCATGTGTCATTTTCTATAAGTGCATCATATTTTGATTGCATGGTAACCATCCAATTTTTTGAATTATGTGCTTCATCAAAAGACATAGGTTCCTTAACATCATGTAAGCTAGACACAGCCAAAGCATAACAATCTGATGCATAAGATACATGGCAAGAGCCTGAACGAGTACGACTAGACAAAGGTGCATCCAATTTACTGTCACACAATGTATCCCCCATCCATTTTGGCATACCTCTAGCCTACTCATTTTCAGCCCTTTCCTCATCAAGTACATCATGTACATATGCATCAGTAATAGGCTGATCTGGAACATTTTCAAAAACCCCCATAGGCTATACGTTTGCCCCATTGGAATTTACATTCGAACTTCCACCACTAAAAAGAGGCAAGAAAGTGTCATAAATGTCATGTGAGCTTACATTCCTATCTCTAGTACATGACAGCAAGGGCTTAATAAAATCTTCCACAAACACTACATCTCGTGAAATTAGAATATGCTTTGTTTGCAACTGATATAACCTATAACCTTTGATTTCAGCACTATAACCAACAAAAATACATTTGACAGCCTTATCATCCAATTTTTTGTGTTGTGTTTGTGGCACCAAAGCATATGCCAAACAGCCAAATATAGCATATGCTCAATAGAAGGCTTTCTATCATGCCATGCTTTATAAGGAGTAATAGATTGCAAAGCTTTCATAGGACACCTCTTTAGTACATAAGTGGTACACATGATGGCCTCAAGCCAAAAAGAATGCGGCAAAGCTTGAATTTTGACCATACATCGTGCCATTTCCGTAGGTGACCTATTTTTCCTCTCAGCAACACCATTTTGCTGAGGTGTATAAGGCACTGTACATTGGTGTTTTATCCCACGACTAGCCTGAAATGCATTAAATTCATGATACATATACTCCCCCCCTCGATCGGAACGGAGGGTGCTCATAGTACATTTCGAGACATTTTCAGCCATAGCTAGAAATTGTTTGAAGCACATAAAAACTTCGGACTTTGCTTTAAGCGGAAATACCCATGCATGCGTGGAGTAATCATCAATGAAAGTCACAAAGTAAAGGTAAGTCCTTCAGGACGGAGTTTGCATGGGCCCACAAACATCACTATGCACAAGTTGTAACCTACATGTGGCCCTAACAGAACCATCCTTTGGAAACTTTGAATGTTGCATCTTACCCAAAATACAGCCTTCACAAACATGTTTGACAGGTGCTTTAATAGGCGGCAAAGAAGCAACCATATCAGATTTTTGCAAATGCAGCAAACTGGCAAAATTCAGATGACCAAAACGTGCATGCCAAAGTTTTTCATCTGAAATAGCCCTTGAATCTGCAACGGTATTTGCAAAATTTTGTCCACACTTGTCATACAAAGTGAGCTTATAAAGCCCACGGCACAAAAGCCCAGATGCAACAATTTCATCACCAAAATTGATCATGAACTATACATCGGTCATCCACAAATTTGACTACAAGTCCAAGTCTAGCGTGTGCAGATATAGACAAAATATTTTTCTTGATCCCAGGTACATAAAGTGCATCAACAAGTGTGAAAGAACTGCCATTTGCAGCAGTAAGCACAATCTTTCCAATTCCCTAAACCAGATAAGAGGCATTGTTGGCACAAGTGACTGAATTCCCATGAGGGACAGACTCAAGAGAGGTGAACAATTCACGATGTGAGGTAATGTGCTTTGTAGCACCACTATCAAAATACCACACATGTGAATCTACAGCAATTGACATGCATGCATCATGGACAACAGGATTGTAATAACATCAGCATCATAGTCTCCTTTCACAGAAGACTCAACAATGGCTACATTTGTAGTAGAACCAGCATTTGCAATGGAACCACCCTCCTTCTTCTTAGCCTCTTTGGTCTTCAACTTAGGACACTCCTTGATCAAGTGATCATTAGATTTACAATAATGGCAACGCATCTTCTTTTTGCCCTTATCACCAGAATTTCCAGACGAATTGTTGCCAGTAGAAGCATTAGAAACATAATTTTTTCCACTCACAGCAGAACCATAAGAAGTGGCTGCATTGCTGTTACCACCCTTTCTTTGAGAAGCATTAAAGCCCTGTTCAACTGCACGTTGCCTAGTCCTGTTTTTTCAAGAAAGTGACTCTTGCAACAGCAATGTGCATAATGCATCAAAATTTGACTTCTTCATGATTTCCTTGGGTCATAAGTCTCCAAGTACTAGCAAAAGTCTAGTAAGAATCTGGTAAGGCATCAAGAACAGTCTACACAAGGGAACTGTCTGAAATGACTTCACCTGCAGAAATAAATTTCTCATTGATATCCTTGACACCAGCAAGGAAAGTGTCTATATCATCTTCCTCATGCATAAAATTTGACTCCAGCTCTTTACGCAGCAACGCAATTTTATTGTCTTTGCGACTTGCATAAAGACCAGCCAAAATATCCCAAGCCTGTTTTGCAGATTTTGTTGAATGAATGTGAGGAACAATGGTGCTCTTCAGAGACAACGCAATCAATGAATGAGCCTACGCATCCTTTACATCCCAACGAGATTTTTTTGTTGTAGGCAAAAAAACTCTAATAGCAGCAATCCTTGCAGCAAGACCTGCCACATCCTCAACATCACATATATCCTCAGAACCCGGATGTACATCAATGCCCTGCACAATATTCTAGATGCCCTTTGACACAAGGACATGTTGCATCATGTAAGCCCACATAGGGTAATTGTCCCCATCCGATTTTTCCTCAATAGCAAACATCTTGAACACATATGTGTTGTTGTCAGCCATGGCAAATGCTGCACCTGATGTGAAAACTTCCCAAAAAGAGGAGAAACAAAGCAGAAACAACACGTGCTGTATAGCACAAACGGTAGAAGACTGTAAGGCACCTCTTATGCAGAAGACGGCACTGCAAGAAATTCTGCACAAAGTGACAAAATAGCCTGTGTAGTACTACCTGTAGTGGAAACGGATGCCAAAATGAGCCCGAAATTTTTATCGACCTCCGAACGCTTGCCAAAGCTCACTGAAATTGGAGAAAAATGAGCAGGCGTGTGTTGGAGCTGCTGGCAACTAAGCCCGAGAGGACACAACCTACTCTGATACCAATTGTTGGAATTAGGGTTGCAAGAAAACACACACATCTTGGAGAAGACGAAGGAAGTTCAAGACACATGATAGAGAGTGTGTTTCTTAGTGTGAAATGGAAAGATAGATAGCATGAGAGTGATGGGTGGTGTGTATACAATGCACGGGGGAAAAGACCTCCTAAAGAGGGAAAAAATGGCTCGGCGGTCCTAGTGTGTTCACACACATCACTACCACATGTATATGGTAACAAAATTTAGGTTTTTGTCCTAGCTTGTTTGGGATTTTTTATGGAAAATTTTTGGGCTAAAATGGCCAAAAAAGCCATAAAATGAAAAAAAATCCATTTTTGAAAAAATATGGCTCAAAATGCCACATTACTCACAGTGTCGTGATTTTAAGGGAAGAAATGGTATGCTAGTGGAGTTCTGCACTAGTCCTATCTTGTATTTGAGTGTGTGAGGGTTCTAATTTGGGTTTTCTCTCTTTGGAAATATATTCGTGTTTGTGGGTTTGCCTATGGAGGTGCTTAAGCTTCCATGAAATGGCCTCAATGAACAATTGAAGGAGGAATATAGTGTTTACACGACATGGAAAATAGGTATTCTACTTATGCAATTTTGAGCGAGCTGGCTACACCAAATCATCACGCACACAAGAGTTTTAGTTGATCTTGGTTCTTTTTTTATTGAAGCTTTCATGATTGGAGTTTTGTTCATTTTAAGTGTGTCTTTTTCTTCAAAACATCTACAATTTGCTTGATTTTGTTACAAACCTGCACAATTAGAGGCACAACTCTCAACAATAGGGATTATTTTATTCTATATTTTCTCACATTTTCACATATAGAAGAGTGTTGAAAAAATGATTTTGAAAAAAATTTATAGAGTGAATAGAAAAAAGGTCTCATTTATTGGTGAAAAACTCACAATTAAGGGGTTTTATAAATATTCGTTGAACGCACACAATATATAGGTATTACATAAATTGACTCCGCCAAAACTGTCAGTAGAAATTTCAATGTGGGAATAACATGGGTCACCCATGTGTGACGGTTGAAGTCAAGAAGTTGGGCGCTTGGTAAACTTGGGCTACCTCGGTCATGAGACAGGGGCCTAATTTCTATTGATTCCTGCTCCATCGTCCCAACTCCTTGCCTAGAGGTGTAGATCTTTGCTGCAAACACTCAACTACTCTCTACCTCTGTCGAAGAGTGGAGTCGCCTTTTGCTACCTCGCAACTCATGGCTGCTCACGGCTCTCAAAGGATGTTTCTCGAAGCCTTAGCAACTCACGGCTATTCACCTTTGAAATTTTAAGCTAGAATAGAGTCGGAGCTTGCATTTGTCGATTCATGTAGAGTCCATTCTCTTCGCCATTGTATTGCATCTTAGGCTGCTCACGCCTTTCAAAGGGTGTTTCTCGAAGCGCACACGACTTACAGCTACTCAGCTTAACATTTTAAGCTAGAAAAGAGTCGAATCTGTCATTTGTCGACGCGTGTAAAGTCCATTCTCTTTTCCCATTGTATTGTATCATGGATTATGCTAGGCTCAGGCGGTGCAGTGGAAAAGAAAACAAAATGTGCATGCGTTCATGTTAGCACATGCCTATTTTCATAAAAAGAGATCCTCCAATTTCAACCCACCAAGTTTTGGGAGATCCCTCCCCTCTTAGAAGAGGCTATCTTCCGTGCACATTTGCAGCGAAAAGTACAAGGTGGGTCAACATGGAAAAAGAAGTATCACTGCCAATTAGGCTACTGTGATTCACTACTGCAGATTTGGCCAATTTTCTTTTTCATCCTTTTTGCCGTCTCTTATGAACTAGTAAGACGGAGGTAGGTGAAAGAGCATCCACCTTCTGTTGGAATTAGGGTTGCAGAGAGACACACACAGCTTGGAGAAGACGAAGGAAGCTCAAGGCACACAATAGAGAGTGTATTACTTAGTGTGCAATGGGAAAGATAGATAGCCCTAGAGTGATGGGCATATATACAATGCACAGGGGAAAAAACCTCCTAAAGAGGGAAAAAATGCCCCGGTGGTCCTAGTGTGTTCACACACATCACTACCACATGTATATGGTAACAAATCCCCCCTGGAGTGATGCGGTGAACGAGAGTTGGCACATGAGTAAAGGGAAGTGCCATGCCCTGAGGACCAGATCAGTCCACAAAGGGGAGTGAGCCCAAAGCTTTGCGGAAAGCTTCAAGCTTCTCACGAGACAATGCCTTTGTGAAAAGATCTCCAAGGTTGTTCTGTGTTGGCACATAAGCCAAGCTGATCTCTCCTGCTGCGATCCTCTCCCTGACATAGTGGTAATGCACCTCAATGTGCTTTGTGCGAGCATGAAAAACAAGGTTCCTCGTAACTGCCAATGCTCTCTGACTGTCATTGTAGATAGTGTTGGCAGTGTCTTGTCCAACACCCAAATCAGCCATAAGGCGTCTGAGCCATACACACTCAACCGTAGCTGTGAAGACTGCCCTGTACTCAGCCTCACAACTCGAAGTGGCCACAGTAGGTTGCTTCTTGCTCAACCATGATATACATGAACTGCCAAGCATGAAACAAAAACCACTTGTGGACACTCGCATGTCAAAACAACTAGCCCAATCTGAGTCCGAAAAAGCATGTAAGTCTGGCGGCAATGATCCCCCCTTGCGATAAAACAAGCCAAGATGTAAAGTGCCACTAAGGTAGCGGAAAATCCTCTTGATAGCCTGCCAATGCTTAGACCCTCGGCTATGCATAAATCTGCTGACCTGTGAGACTGCAAACTAAATATCCGGCCTCGTAATGCATACATAAATGAGGCAGCCAACAACAGTTTGGTAAAGAGTGACATCAGCAGGATCGCCAGCATCATGTAGACTCAACTTCAAACCTGTTTCCATGGGAGTGGCAATAGGTTTGCAATCCTGTCAAGTCCAAACTTACATAGCAATGTCTCTATGTAACTTTTCTGACACTAAGCAATACCCATCACACTGCTTAAACTGTATACCCAAGTAATGATGCAACAGCCCCAAATCTTTCATCTTGAAAGTAGCATTCAAATCAGCCTTAAATTTAGAAATATGTCTCTCATTTGGTCCAGTGATCAGCAAATCATCAACATAAAGTCTCTTCATAATCTATGCCTTTTTGCTGTGCATAACCCTTTGCAGCAAGTCGAGCCTTATGGCGATCAATCTCACCATCCGGCTTGCGTTTCAACTTGTAAACCCACTTCGTACCAATGGACTTTTTGCCAGGAGGCAAATCACATAAAGTCCATGTGTCATTTTCTATGAGTGCATCATATTCTGATTGCATGGCAGCCATCCAATTTTCTGAATTTTGTGCTTCATCAAAAGACAGAGGCTCCTCAACATCATGTAAGCTAGACACAGCCAAAGCATAACAATCCGATGCATAAGATGCATGGCAAGAGCCTGAACGAGTACGACTAGACAAAGGTGCATCCAATTTAATGTCACGCAAAGTGTGGACCAGCCATTTTGGCATACCTCTAGCCTGCTCATTTTCAGCCCTTTCCTCATCAAGTACATCATGTATATCTGCATCAGTAATAAGCTGATCTAGAACATTTTCAAAAACCCACATAGGCTGTACATTTGCCTCATTGGAACTTATATTTGTATTTCCATCACTAAAAAGAGGCAACAAAGTGTCATAAATGTCTTGTGAGCTTACATTACTGTATCTAGTACATGACAGCAAGGGCTGAATAGAATCTTCCACAAACACTACATCTCGAGAAACCAGAATACATTTTGTTTGCGGATGATACAACCTGTAACCTTTGCTTTCAGCACTATAACCAACAAAAATCCATTTGACAGCCTTATCATCCAATTTTCTGCGCTGCACTTGTGGCACCAAAGCATATGCCAAACAGCCAAAAACATGCATGTGCTCAAAAGAAGGCTTTCTATCATGCCATGCTTCATATGGAGTAATAGACTGCAAAGCTTTCGTAGGACACCTATTAAGTACATAAGTGGCACACATCATAGCCTCAAGCCAAAAAGAATGCGGTAAAGCTTATGCTCAATAGAAGGCTTTCTATCATGCCATGCTTTATAAGGAGTAATAGATTGCAAAGCTTTCATAGGACACCTCTTTAGTACATAAGTGGCACACATGATGGCCTCAAGCCAAAAAGAATGCAGCAAAGCTTGAATTTTGACCATACATCGTGCCATTTTCGTAGGTGACCTGTTTTTGCTCTCAGCAACACCATTTTGCTGAGGTGTATAAGGCACTGTACATTGGTTTTTTATCCCACGACTAGCCTGAAATGCATTAAATTCATGATACATATACTCCCCCCCTCGATCGGAACGGAGGGTGCCCATAGTACATTTTGAGACATTTTCAGCCATAGCTAGAAATTGTTTGAAGCACATAAAAACTTCGGACTTCGCTTTAAGCGGAAATACCCATGCATGCGTGGAGTAATCATCAATGAAAGTCACAAAGTAAAGGTAAGTCCTTCAGGACGGAGTTTGCATGGACCCACAAACATCGCTATGCACAAGCTGTAACCTGCATGTGGCCCTAACAGAACCATCCTTTGGAAACTTTGAACGTTGCATCTTACCCAAAATACAGCCTTCACAAACATGTTTGACAGGTGCTTTAAGAGGCGGCAAAGAAGCAACCATATCAGATTTTTACAAATGCAGCAAACTGGCAAAATTCAGATGACCAAAACGTGCATGCCAAAGTTTTGCATCTGAAATAGCCCTTGAATCTGCAACAGTATTTGCAAAATTTTGTCCACACTTGTCATACAAAGTGAGCTTATATAGCCCACGGCACAAAAGGCCTGATGCAACAATTTCATCACCGAAATTGAGATCATGAATTGTACATCTGTCATGCACAAATTTGACTACAAGTCCAAGTGTAGCAAGTGCGGATACCAACAAGAGATTCTTCTTGATCCCAGGTACATAAAGTGCATCAACAAGTGTGAAAGAACTGCCATTAGCAGCAGTAAGCACAATCTTCCCAACTCCCTGAACTGGATAAGAGGCATTGTTGGCACAAGTGACTGAATTCTCATGAGGGACAGACTCGAGAGAGGTAAAGAATTCACGATGTGGGGTAATGTGCTTTGTAGCACCACTGTCGAAATACCACACATGTGAACCTGCAGCAACTGACAAGCATGCATCATGGACAACAGGATCGTAAGTGCACTCTGCGGTAAAAGCCCATTCTGCATCAACATCAGCAACACAGTCTCCTTCCACAGAAGACTCAACAATGGCTGCATTTGTAGTGGAACCAGCATTTGCAGTGGAACCACCCTCTTTCTTCTTAGCCTCTTTGGCCTTGAACTTAGGACACGACTTGATCAAGTGATCATTCGCTTTACAATAATGGCAAGGCATCTTCTTTTTGCCCTTATCACCAAAATTTTCAGATGAATTGCTTCCAGCAGAAGCATTAGGAACAAAAATTTTGCCACTCACAGCAGAAACATAAAAACTGGCTGCATTGCTGTTAGCACCCTTTCTTTGAGAAATAATAAAAGCCTGTTCAACTGCACGCTGCCTAGTCCTGTTTTTTCTAGAAAGTGACTCTTGCAACAGCAGTGTGCATAATGCATCAAACTTGACAACTTCAGGATTTCCTTGGGTCATCAGTCTCCAAGTACTACCAAAAGTCTGGTAGGAATCTGGTAAGGCATCAAGAACAGTCTGCACAAGGGAGCTATCTGAAATGACTTCACCTGCAGAAATAAGTTGCTCATTGATATCCTTGACGCTAGCAAGGAAAGTGTCCATGTCATCTTCCTCATGCATAATCTTCGACTCCACCTCTTTACGCAGCAAAGCAATTTTAGCCTCATTGTGGCTTGCATAAAGATCTGCTAGAATATCCCAACTCTGTTTTGCAGATTTTGCTGAACGAATGTGAGGAACAATGGCGCGCTTCACAGACAACGCAATCAATGCATGAGCCTGCGCATCCTTAACATCCCAACGAGCTTGTTCTGCTGTAGGCAAAACAACTTTAACAACAACAATCCTTGCAGCAAGACCTGCAACATCCTCAACATCGTCTACATCCTCAGAACCAGGACGTACATCAATGCCCTGCACAATGTTCCAGACACCCTTTGACACAAGAACACGTTGCACCATATAAGCCCACATAGGGTAGTTGTCCCCATCCAACCTGTCCTCAACAACAAACATCTTGAACACATTTGTGTTGTTGTTGTCAGCCATGGTAAATGCTACACCTGATGTGAAAATTGCCCAAAAATAGGAGAAATGGAGCGGGAACAACACGTACTATATAGCACAAACCGTAGCAGACTATAAGACACCTGTTATGCAGAAAACAGCACTGACAGAAATTCTGCACAAAATGACGAAATTGCCTAAACAGACCTACCTACAGTAAAAACGAAGGCCGAAATGAGCCCAAATCAAAATTCTGACACTAATCGGCTATGGCATTCCTCCAGAATATGACCGCCATAGTACCGATGGCTCTTTTGGTACTTGCCTTCACTACCATCTTGCAATTCACCACTGTCAAACTCAGAAAGTCAGTAGCTCGCGATGGCCGCTTCCCTCCAGTTTTTCCTGGTTCGACATGGCCCCTCATCGGTCACTTGCCCTTGCTTGGTACCGACTGCCCGTATCACGTCCTCGCCCGCCTTGCTCGTAGCATCCGCCTCGGCTCCAAGCGTGCCATCGTCGTCTGCAACTCCCATTTTGTCTGCAACTCCCATTTTGCCCAAGAGGTCCTTCACACCCACGACAAACTCCTTGCCAATCGCCCCCATTTCGTTGTTTCCGACTACGTCTTGTATGGCAGCAGCATCGTCCTCGCCAGCTACAACCCGCGGTGGGCGATCCTCCCCAGGCTTTGCACCTTGGAGCTCTTCACTGCCAACCGCCTTCAAGCCCTTCAGCACGTGCGCTACGAGGAAGTTCGCAACTTGCTTCAGAGTCTCGTCCAAGAGTCTCGCAATGCCACGCAAGCTGTTGATCTTGGTGAAGCCTTCGTTGTGATGAATGCCAACTCCCTCAGCCGACTTTTTCATTCCAGGACACTTGCTGAGGTAGGCGGCCATGCCTTCCCTTCAATGCTGAAAGAGCAGGAGAAATTGTTTGCCCCATCCATAGGGGATCTCCTACCCTGGCTCAAACTTCTTGATCTGCCACGGAAGCGGGCAATGAGGAACTATCATAAGCGTGTTGATAAGATTATTGAAACCATGGTTTCGCAGAGAAGGCAGTTGATGAAAACCAGTAAAGCTGATGATCTTCCAAAGGACTTGCTACAGGTTTGTGCTTGAAGATGAAAGCAAATGGGATGGAACCTGAAAGATGAAGGCAAGGTTCATCTTTGCTTAGATTAACTTGAAGCTTCAAAGCTCATATATATGGTGTATGTATGTATGCAGATTCTCCTTTCCAGAGAAGCAACTGACCAGAAAAATTGTGGTGATCAAAGTGAACTTCTGAGTATCAAAGAGATTAAGAGCACAATTTTGGTTGGCACCATCGCTCAAGTCTTTGTTTTCATTGTTGAGAGTCCTCTTCACTCTTCTAGAGCTCTAATTTAGCTTTGGGGCTTTTGTGCTTAACAGGAAGTATTGTCTGCTGGTATCATTACAACAGCCCTAACATTAGAATGGGCCATGGCAGAGCTTTTCCGAAACCCACGTTGCCTGAAAAAGCTTCAGCACGAGATTGACGACATAATGGCGAAGGAGGGTGATCACTTCATAACCGATGGGGATATATCGAAGCTACCATATCTTGAGAAAGTGGTGAAAGAGGCGTTCCGCTTGCATCCAGCAGTCCCTCTGCTGCTCCCCCGTCTTGCAAGTGAGGCGGTGAAGATGGACGAGTACACCTTACCTGCAGGGGCATTGCTGTTAGTGAATGTGTGGGCCATAGGAAGAGATCCAAATGCATGGGAAAATGCAGAGGAATTCTTACCGGAGAGGTTCGATGGCAAAGACATGGATGTGAAAGGGCGGCATTATATTGATCTTCTTCCCTTTGGATTGCGGAGACGGGTATGTCCAGGCTTGCGGCTAGCTTTGTCTATGCTTCATGTCACTCTGGATAACCTTGTGAGAACATTCGAATGGGAGCTTCCAAATGGGCAAACACACATGGATATAGACATGTCTGAGCAGAGGGGCATCAGCAGCATCAGAATGATGCCGCTGCTGGCTATATATTCCAAAGCCTCGACAACTTGCACCTTGACCTATTACACGAGCTCTTTGTATAGTATAGTGTATAGTATCAACGTAGCCTCACACACTCCACTAGCTTCCACACATTGCTTTCCTCAAGCTTTAGGTTCATCGTAGACATTGTTGTGCATAGGTAGGCCCAGTTTTAATGTGTGGATGGGTGTAACTAATGGTCGTAGTAGTTAATGTGTATATCGGATACTATGTGTAAGTGCTTGATAAGTTAATTTTTAGATAGAAAAGACAACGCTAAATAAAGATATTGTGAAGCACAATTGTAAAATCAAATCCTCATTTTTTGTGAAACGCACATGCAATCTCTCCATAAAGACAGAGAATATTGTCTTCATTTGAACAAGTTTGGATGGCATATATCTTGCCTTCGAGGATCTACAAAAGAAAAGCAAAATATCAATTAAACTTTTTGTACAAACATTACTGTAATAAAATATGAAAAAGATAGATAGTGTAGGGTCCAAGTGAGCCATTCGAAACTATGGTGGACATCTTGTCGGCTCAATGTCTCTTCAAGATTTATAAGAAGCGGAAGTCATGCCTTGCCTCATAATCCAATTTGTATTACACAGTCAATATATTCAAGAACGATACAACCAACTTGAAATCATTTGAGAATAGCCATATGAATTTGTCTTCTAATTCTGTATTCAAGTCCTTGTCATCTTCCAATCAACATTTTTGAGAGACTACATTTCAATATGACAAAAATACTGTAGATTCAAGAGTTTAAATCATGAAACAATAATCAAAATAACTATATTTAATGATTAAGCTTCACATATAAATAATCCCACCCATATATTGAAAATCATAGTTGTTGTAAAGGGAAATCCTACTACATAAGCATGCATAAAGATGATAAAGAACAATGCTCAAAGGTCATATTCTTGAGGTATTTTTTCTGTTAAAAAAACTCAAAAATGGAGAAATACCTCATTGTGACTTTCACAAAGGATTCTGAGTTTTGATTAGTCTAGTCGTGCCTTTCAATTGGTATATAATCTTGTGAGTAGTGGGATTAGCCCAACAAATATAAGGCAAGGCTTGTGGACATCAAGCTCTTGAATTGGCAAGCTGCCATTGTGGGGCCCTATTCATGTGGTGGAGGTACCTAACATCCATACAGCTATCATATAATGGCAGAGAGATATCACATGTCACCATTTGCTAGCTCCGGTGGGGAAAGGGAAGGAGACTCGATTTTCTGTGAGTTGAAAGAGAGAGAGAGAGAGAGAGAGAGAGAGAGAGAGAGAGAGAGAGCAAGGATACAAGGGACAAACAAACCAGCATTAGAAACTTTGGTTCCCTAAATACATGAAGGCCACATTGTGGATTTGACTAGTGGGTTGAAAACACTAGTTAGTACAATAGGGAGAGTAGAGAAGAGACTTGGTTTGATGAGG
Organism: Adiantum capillus-veneris; assembly: GCF_014529385.1. Lineage (NCBI taxonomy): Eukaryota > Viridiplantae > Streptophyta > Polypodiopsida > Polypodiales > Pteridaceae > Adiantum > Adiantum capillus-veneris. Next base: position 60,354,836 of record NC_140949.1, on the reverse strand, counting down.
AGAAAGAAGAAGGAGAGTTTTGAATTAAATTGAGATTGCTATTCAGATTCATCTATACTATCTATACTATATAGAAAGGGGGAAGGGATTCAAGCTGCCACATGGAAACCTATCCTTCATCAAGTGAATCCATTCCCCTTTTCTTCTCCCTTTCCATAGAGAACTTCCTTGCGGCCACTACACCTAACACGGCCAACAGAGGCAATTTGGCGTGAATGATTCCAACCCCTTCCTTACCCTTGAAAATTTAGTTCTACCCTCTTATGTGCCTCTTCTTTTGCAACGTACCCGCCTTCAAAAGCTCATGATGGGTGTTGTGGGGCCTATTGTGCCATCATCTCTAGGGCCTTCTAGCTCCATAAGTAGTTGCACACGCTTTGGTGCATTCTTTGCCCGAAGGATTAACAAACCTCTCACATTTGGTTGGGAGTGTTGGCTTGATCTCAAGGTACGCTTCCTTGCTACCCAGTTTCTACCACCATTGAGTCTTTCTGGTTCATGTATGGTTTCTAATGATATGTAAAGCCTCTTTGGTAGCATGTTGAGGCAGTTACTAGTGTGGAATCTATCGAGCTTGCCCCTAGCCTCCATTCTCTCTCTCTCTCTCTCTCTCTCTCTCTCTATACTTTAGATAGAAATATAGAAAGAAATGATTTCTTTGCTTCACAACATCACAGAATGGATCAACAAGAGCAACATGGCATGCATTTTGATCAAGGTACAAGGCCAAATGTTTCAAGCATTTGCTATGTTAAAACAACAATAACAAGTTGCAGAAAGAAGGGACGTGTCAGCAACCAAAGCCCTTTCCTTCAAGCTGATGTGAACAAAACGGACTAGTTTGAAGGGAAAGAAATCAAAAAGTATCTTTGTGTATATGTGAAGGAGATAGAGTTAAAAAGGGTACCAAAGGTGGACATGATTTGCAGTTTTGAGCTTGTTGTGGTCCTTAAGATCAGAGACCATGTAAGGGGATTCAGAGAGGATCATGCAAGAGATTAGAGACCATGTAAGGGGGATTTGGGAGGATCATGGAAGGGATTGGGAGCAATTCAAATTATCCCTAAAGGAGGAATACTTCATGGAGGACTCTAAAAAGGTTACAAAAAGAACTTTCTTAGGATGGGTTGTAAAGCCAAAAGAGGGACTATCCATCATTAAACTGTTGAGGGTCTGAACGATGCTATGCTCAATTGTATGGTACAGAGCGAGTCACTTTGGATATTGAAAAGACTCAATTGTTTCTTCAAGTTGTAGGTCGTGAACTCCAAAAAAAGTTAGAGCTCCTTCTTGAAGACAAGAAGACAGATCAGGGTCCACAGGCTAAGTGGAAAGAGGTTGAGGATGTGGTCTCATTGCTTGCTAAGAGGCAATGCCGTAAAGATAAGATGGTGGTGAATGGTGCTACTTCTACCTCTAGCATGTTAGAGATTCCAACAAAGCTTTTGATTGCGAGTCCAAAAGGTGACAATCCTATGCTTGATCAGCTTGTTAAGGGCATGTGAGAAATGAAGAGAAGCCGACAAGGCTTGAAGAAAAAGGGTAATCTGTTAGACCAAAATCCCAAAGCAAAAAAGTATTTGTGCATAAGCTCATATGGTGTGATAGCACAGATCATGGTCAAAGGGATTGTGATAGCTTCAATGATGCTTTGAGAAGAGATCTTATGTTTTTTAGGGATGGGAAGATCCATTTGTGAGAGGCAAGTATGCCATATGGAGCTAACTTTGGAAAAGGGGGATATGGCAACAAGTCATGCAATCTCTGTAGTGGAGGCTACTATCTATGGGGAAAAGATAGAGTTAATTCCAAAGAAAGGATCAAAGCCTACTCAAGATGTGTTTGAGGATGTTGAGATCTTGTGGCTGTCTGTAGTGGCATTGGAAAAAAAGGGAAAGGTTACTAAACAAGTATTACAAAAAGCTGGTGATTGCATATGCCATACAATAGGTTGGGATGATATTGTGGACTCTTTATCACTGCATGCCTCTCTTACAAAATGCCATAACAAACAATGAAGCAATTGTATAAGCGAAGCGTATATGTGAGTATGGGGATGCAGGTCCCTCTACTTCAACGAGGGTTAAAAGAGTTAAGTTATGAAGAATTACTGAAGGCACAAGGGATATGTATAAGAGAGTGAATGTGATGATAGTGTGGTAGGATGCTACCCATCTTCAAGAAGAGATATACATTCTAGATTCGTGGATGATGCTAATGATGAAGATGAAGCCTCCCATAAAAGCCACTACTCTAAAAGGCATTGGGCAAGATCTACAATGGAAAATTTGGTCAAGTTGGGTGACCTTGAGGAACCATATGTTGCATTGATAGATCATGGCTCCAAAATCAATCTTATGTCCAAGAGTTTTTACATAAAGGGAAAGTGACCAATAGACATAGACCATGACCGGATGATTAGAGCTGCAAAAAACTCATGAGAACACTCTTAGACTTTAAGCCATCTTTAGGAAGAGGTTAGTGATTTTCCATAAACACTTTTTCACAAAGTGTTTGTAATTGTCGTCACAAACTCTCACAGCCAAAGGTTTTGCACCTTCCCATCTAGACCGCGCACACACTTTTTGACATGCTTTTGGCAAACCCGATGCAAAACACCTGGGGTGAGGATTCAAAAACTTGTTTTCAAAAGTTTGAATACAAGTAATTAAATCTATGGAACAATAAGAGAAACATGGCATGCGTTTTGATCAAGGTACAATGTAAATGTTTCAAGAATTTGCTATGTTAAAGCAACAACAAAAAACTGCCGAAAGAAGGGAGGTCTTAGCAACCAAAGACCTTCAAGATTATGTGAAAAAAAAGGACTAGTTTGAAGGAAAAGAAATCACAAAGTATCCTTGTGTTTATGTGAAGCAGATAGAGTTACAAGGGGTACCAAAGGTGGACATAATTTTCAGTTTTGAGCTTGTTGTGGTCCTTAAGATCAGACACCATGTAAGGGGGATCAAGGAGGAGCATGGAAGAGATTAGACCATGTAAGGGGGATTTGGGGGAGCATGGAAGAGATTGGGAGCAATTCAAATAATCCCTAAAGGAGGAATACTTCATGGAGGACTCTAAAAAGGTTACAAAAAGAACTTTCTTAGGATGGGTTGCAAATCCGAAAGAGGTACTTTCCATCATTGAATTGTTGAGGGAGTCTGAGCGAAGCTATGCTCAATTGTCAAGTATAGAGCAAGGTACTTTGGATAGTGAAAATACTCAATTGTTTCTTCAAAGTAGTAGGTTTTGAACTCCAAAAAAAGTTAGAGCGACTTCTTGAAGACAAGAACATAGAACATGGTCTAAAGGTTGAGTGGAAAGAGGTTGAGGATGCGGTCTCGTCGCTTGCTAAGAGGAAATTCCATAGAGATAAGATGGTGGTGAATGGTGCTACTTCTACCTCTAGCATGTCAAAGATTCCAATAGAGCCTGCTATTGCGAGTACAAAGGTGACAATCCTATGCTTGATTAGCTTGTTAAGAGAATGTGAGAAATGAAGTTAAAGCTGAAAATGCTTGAAGAGAAAGGGAAATCTGTTGGGACAAAAATCCCAAGAACAAAAGTATTTGTGCACAAGCTCATATGGCGTGATACACAACTCATGGTAGAAGGGATTGTGATAGCTTCAGTGATGCTTTGAAAAGAGATCTCGTGTTTTTTAAGCATGGGAAGATCCATCTGTGAGAGACAAGTATGACATTAGGAGCTAACTTTGGAAAAGGGGGATATGGAAATTAATCATGGAATCTTTGCAGTGGAGGCTACTACCTATGGGGAAATGATAGAATTAATTACAAAGAAAGGATCAAACGATGTGTTTGAGGAGGTTGATAGAATGTGGTTGTATGTAGTGGCATCAACCGAAAAGGGGAAGGTTACTAAACAAGTATTACACAAAGCTGGTGATTTCATACACCATACAATAGGTTGGGATGATATTGTGGACTCTTTATCAATGCATACCTACCTTGACAAATGCCATAACAATGAAGCAATTGTGTAAGAGAAGCATAGATGTGATAATGGGAATGTAGGTCCCTCTACTTCAAAGAGGGTTACAAGAGCTAGGTTAAGAAGAATCACTAAAGGCACAAGGAATATGTAGAAGAGAGTGAATGTGATGATAGTGTGATAGGATGCTACTCATCTTCAAGAAGAGATATACATGCTAGATTTGTGGATGATGATGATGATGAAGAAGATGAAGCCTCCCATAAAAGCCAGTACTCTAAAAGTCATTGGGCAAGAGCTCAACAAAGACTTTGGTCAAGTTCGGCGACCTTGAGGAGCCATATGTTGCATTGATAGATCAAGGCTCCAAAATCAATCTTATGTCCGAGAGTTTTTACATGAAAGGAAGTGGACACTAGACACAGACCATGGATGGGTGATTAGAGCTGCAAACAACTTGTCAGGAGATCTATAAGGGCTTTGTACAAATGTGAAAGTGATGCTTAGTAATGTCAAAATGAGCAAACCTTTTTTGTGTAGGAGATGTCTACCTATCCTCTTATCCTTAGGAAGCCAGTCATCACATTTGTTTGCATGGAAACAAAGGTCTTGGATGATGGTTTTGCTTACACCATTAGAATTAAGAGCAGAGATGGTAAGCAAGCTATGCAATTCTTGATTGTGTATGTGGATCTTGAGAGGAACTATGATAGTCTTTGTGAGTATCCCTACCGAAGGCAAAAAAAAGGTTCAAAGACTACAGGGAGACAAGGGGTTTTGACCATATACCATGTAAATCAGGATTGCAATGGTACAAGAAGAAAAAGGTTCACGTTTGACCCAAAGTGAGAAGAAGCTTTTTCTACAGGTTTTCAAGGGTTAACAAAGCATGGGTTTGTATGCTTTATAAATCTTGAGGATATGATAATAAGTGCACGAAAATATGTATATAATGTACAAAAAGACATGAAGGAAAATGGTTTTATAAAGGATAGCGAATACATCTCATGTTTCTTTGAACAAGTTTCTCATGTAGATACTATGCTTGAGCTTGAGGCTATAATAGATTCTAGCATGCAAGATGGAATCGAAGTTGTGGAAGTGTGCTCTATGAAGTGATTGAGGATTTTGAAGATCAGAAGCATTTCAATGTCAATTAAGGACTAAAAGTGTGGCTAGAGACTAAGTACAAAACTTGGCAAAGAAAGTGAGACCAACGGCCTTACCTTTACCATCGGCTTGTAGGAAAAATCTAGAATAAGCTTCTTTGCAGCCAAATCTCAAGGATCCAAAAATAACTAGAGAAAAACTCACAATGGAATCTCTAAAAGAATCAAAGGTTGGCTGCAAGGATGTTTAAATAGAAGAAGTGTTTTAAAGCAATTCTTTCAAGACATGGTAAGGCTTTTGATTTCCCGGCACACGAGATAGGGTGTGTTGATCCTTGTGTTGTTGCACCTAAGGTGATCCTTCATGGACCTTGGAATCTACAAAAAATCCCAGTTCCAAAAGTACATTCTTTAAAGCTAATAGAACTACTCAATGAGAAGATTGGCATGGGTATTTTTGAGCCTGTAGGGTTAAGGTGGGTGTGTTAGTGTACCGTTCATGCTAATGGCATGCTTTGGAGAGTTTATCTTAGAGCTTGAGAGAGAGACTATTGCATAACATTCAGCAGAATGTGCCTCTATATAGGATTATACAAATAGAAAGCCTTTTGACACATGAGCACAAGAGGTGACTTCCTATGCACAAATACAAGTGGTGGTGCTTTACACAAAGGTTGTATAGGCTCTTTACATGGCTTGAGACATGAGGTGGAAGGGGTTGTTCACACAAGAGATGCAACAAAACCTTGCATCCCAACAATCCTCCCTTATGTGGGTTCTGGTTGCATATCACTCACACAATCCTCCCCTCAAAACACACTAGGTTGAGACACAATTCACAAGCCTCCCCTTGAACACAAAGTTGCCTCCCCTAGACACAAAGGATGTAGGCATACAAAACATCAAGGTGTAGGCACACACAAGCCTCCTCTGCACAAATAGAGGGTAAGGTCCAATTGAGAGAATGATCACAGTACATCATCATAAACCAAGCCAATATGTTTGTCGTTATCTTCGTCAGAATCTTTAGTGGTGGCAAGAAAAACCACACTACAAAATATTTTAGACTCAAATATAAATCTTCATAGGTGTTCTAGGTTAAGGTGGGTGTGTTAGTGTACCATTCATGCTAATGGCATGCTTTGGAGAGGTTAGTGTGGAGCTTGAGAAAGAGACTATTGCACAATACAATAGGATACATTGCAAAACGATAAAGGGTTACAACTATTCAGCATAATGTGCCTCTATATATGCTTATACAAATAGACCGAGCCTTTTGACACATGAGAACAAGAGGTGGCTACCTATGCACAAATATAAGTGGTGGTGCTTTACACAAACGTTGTAAGAGGTTCTTCACATGGATTGACACATGACCTGGAAGGGTTTGTTCACACAAGAGATAAAACAAAACCTCGCATCCCAACATATTCTTCTTGTGCGCCATATTCAAATAGGTGGTCCAATGTACGTAAGAAGAATGAAGCTCTTCATTTCATAAAGGACATGCAACCTATAAACAAAGGCTACCATTATGAATGTGGATATAGAACCAATTGTGGATGAATTTATAGAGGTATTAGCAAGAGGGTCAATTTAATCAATGGGAGACCTCTATTCACGGAATGATCAATTTCAACTAGATGTTGAGAGTAGAGGTCTAACAACCATGAAAAGTCCTTTGGGATTGGTAAGGATGTGTACCTTATCTTAAGGACCAATTAATTCAGCTGCACATATGATGAATGAGATGAACAAGTTTCTCCATGACTTCATACCTCAAATCACAATACAATTTCTTGATGACGTGCCCATCAAAGGATGGGAAGACAAAGACAAAGATGAGGCTATGGATTTGAGGGGGTGCCATAAGTTTGTTGCATACCATATTAAGGACTGTGATTTTATTTTTTCAAGGCAAAGAAGTTAATCTTACCCTGTCGTCAGGACAAAAATCTATATTTGGAGTCAATGAAGTGTTGATTGTGGGGCAAATGTGTGGTCCTTATGGTAGAAGGCCTTGTCCCAAAAATTTGGATGTAATAAAAAACATGAAAGAAGCATGTACATCTGTAGTTGAAGTTCCAAGATTTCTTGGTGCTTGTGTCTTCTATCTTATATGGATAACATATTATGTACATGTAGCAGATCCTTTTTATAGGTTTTTGAGAAAGAATAAAAAATTTCAGTGGAAAGAAGAGCACAAAAAATCCACGAGGAAGCTGAAAACCAACCTTGAGAAGGGTAGAGTCTGCATGTGAAAGACCTATCATTGTTGTGACAATGGACACGAGTCCTATAGAGATAGGATGGGCAATAGGGCAAGATGATGAAAAGGGAAAAAGGTATGTGGTGAGGTTTGGGGCTAAGGTTCTAAGTTCTCACTAATGAGATTATGTATAGGTAAAAAAGGAAATTATGGGGAATGGTTACAACATTGAGGTGTGACAAGGAGTACTTAATAGGTGCATCAATGGTTGTGGAAACTGATTGTTTACCTCTTCTTGGAATGATTACAAATTTTTCAACTTCTGACATTGCTATGTTGTGATGGATAGCCTACATAAATTCCTTTAGTCAAGGGTTTAAGAATATTGCAAGGAAGGATATTCATTGGCAGATAAGCTATCTAGGGCAAGGTATGAATATGAACAAGACATGATGCAGGCACAAAGTTGTACTCTACTGCTCATGAAAAGGGTAATCATGCATATTTTGTATCTTTACTTGAAGCCTTTTTGGAGAATCTATATGCATTAGGAAGAGAATGGGGTCTAGGAGGGCCGGTTTATTTGGTATTTTGAGGGAGTCAAACCTCTACTATAAAGAGAGCAATCAAAGGATAGCTTTTGAATCTAAACAAGCAAAATGACTAGTTTATTTGAATTCAAATTTCTTCCCAAAATGAAATTTAAAATCTAGCGAGCAAAACCATATCATGTAACAAATCTACCAAAAGAGCTCGAGGGTAGATCACAGATCTATAATCCTCGTTCAAATCAGAGATCATATGTAGGAGTTGTGGAAGGCCAAAAATCATACAGCTGTCCACCGCCCTTTTTTTTAATAGGGGGGGTGGGAGTGTATCCTTTTACCACTCTTACACATCTCTTACACACCTACCATTATTGCACACACGGAATGCATCTATTTGTCAAAATGTTAATCACCTCCATAATTTCATGGAAAATAAAGAGGCCCTCCTAGACTACGTCCTCTTCCTAATGAGGGTGAATGGCTCTTGATAGGTCACTACTGTACCTTATGAGGGATTTGGAATGACCCTAGAAGGTAAGGATTGGACTTGGTTTCAAACCATACCTCCTAGATCCATTACAGATTTTCCAACATTAGCTAAAATATTTCTTGTTGCTTGCTCGAAGATGAGAATCAAGCATAGTACAGTAGCACAAATCTATATCTTTAAGCATAAATAGGAAGATTCGATGAGAGACTATGTTAGTAGAATGAGGCTATACATTGATATATGTCCTCTCGTTGTTCCTTAAACAAGGAGTTGTATGCTATAATGTATAGCAAAAAGCATACTACCTTGAAAGCATGCATTGTGTATACTATAGACTTGGGGGAGAATTGCAAGATTTTTAGTGAAGAAAGTATTGTGAAGGATACATAGTGCACACTTTTGGGGGGTATGTATTTGAAACGTGAGCCAAGGGCCTTTGGCTGTGAGAGGTGTGAAAGAGAGAGAACGAGAACAATAGATGCAAATGGATCTGGCAATCACCGTAAACTTCAATTAATCGATTCAAGCTTTGAGTACAACTTAATCCTTAGCCAAGGTAGACTGTTAACAGCACCATCACTTGGATCATATGATAACTAGGAGTTTAAGCTCCCATTTTATTATTCCAAGCCATTAACGACACCAAAGCTTAATAAGATGATTAATTAATTTTCGGATTTATATCGATGAAATAAATTTTCACCTGTTGCTTTAACTGCTTCAATCGCCCTTGGATTCTACAAAACTCCTTCCTACTCTTTATGTCACTCTTTTCCACTTCTTATCCACCCTTATGTGCCAAAAGATCGAGCTCCGATAGATCTTTTCATGCTTATGCACGAGAAAGAGGTAGCCTTCCTTGATTCTCCAAGCTCTCCCTTGCTGAGAGCCTTGCTTAGAGTTCCTTGCTCCTCTGAGCTCACTTATTTTCTCCTACTTCCTCCTTGCTTAATGATTTTGTTGGCTTCGAGTACCTTCTTCTTACCCTTCTTCCCTCATCCGAGCTCTCCCTCTCGAGATCCTTCAACTCCGTCCCTGCTTAGCTTCGAGAACGAGAGAGAAAGCACCTTTCTCCCTTTCTTAGATCTAAGGGTGAGAGAGAAAGATAACCTCCTTCTCCTGCAATGTGAGTGAGTGCCTCTTTCTTCTTCAAGCACGAGAGAGTGAGAGAGATAGTGTCCTTCTCTGTTCAAGCACGAGAGAGCGAGAGTGTAAGAGAGTCCTCTCTTCTCTCTTATGCAACGGTAGCTAACTCCCTTCTCATGCAATATCTCTCCTTCTCTTCTCCACGTTTATTGCTATAAATAACCCCCCCTCAATAGTGTCAGCATCACTGATGTGACATCTGAACCCCCTTCAATGACATGGCAAGTGACTGATGGAGGTGCACCAAAGTCGGTGGGAATGGAACCAACTCTGAACGCCTTGGCCTCGTGAGTCTTTTTCACTTCTTGGTTGGGCTCGTCTAAGCACTGCAGAGCCCACCAAAGCGAGTCCATCTCTCCCATGCTCGCTGCCTGCACGGTGCTTGCCATGCTCCACCTCCTCTTTTTATTTTACTTTCCCACAAAACAAATACCCCTTAAGGGTTTTGGGCGGCCATTGCCTCATTTGCCTTGGGCGGCCGGCCCTTGTAGTGGTACCACATTTGGTGACATGTTGACCAAGGCAATGATAGAAAAGGCACCAGATTTGGCATACATAATAACCAAGGTCTTGAATAGTGCCACATGCCCTCAAGATGTAAGCATAGGTGATTGCATTTGGCGATAGGCCTTCCCTTCGCTTTCGGTTTAAACTTCTCCGAGCTTCCATAAATGTTGACCAAAGCAATACAGAGGTACATTTTTGCCTACCGAGCATACCCAACTACCAATGCACTGCAAGTAATGACATTCTGGACAAGATTATCCTTGAGCACTTATTCTATTGCATTCGAAAACTTGGTTGAAGCTCCAAACTCTCAGATGGCACCCTGACCGAGGCTACCAAACTAGTATGGGACTAGCCCCCGATGAAATTTATTCTAGCGATATCTTAGTAACCGTAACTTCGATTGCTGATCTGAAAAGACTGACGTGCTCCACAAAGTGAGCACTTCAGGACCATGCATTCACTTCATCTCTGGTCCTTCATCTGCACTTGCTCAATCCGGTACGGATCTGCAATTAACTCAAACTTCAAACTGCCATAACTTTTTCATCGTAGCTCCAATCGACGAGCCGTAAAGACAAGCTGGTAGAGCACTTCAAGCACTGCACTTACTCAATCCGGTACGGATCTGCAATTAACTCAAACTTCAAACTGCCATAACTTTTTCACCGTAGCTCCAATCGACGAGCCGTAAAGACAGGCTGGTAGAGCACTTCAAGCACTGCATCTCTAGATCATAAACTCCCATATGTGCTTACTTCAAGCATACTCTTTTTTAGCATCATTAAGGCATCTGCTAGCTCTTTTAAGATGCATGTGGCATACATTACTCATAAAGGTAGATTGTTACCAAACCCTAAACACTGATCATTAATCAGGTAAGCTTCAATTAATCTTGATGTGCATCTTTCTGGTATATTTCTTAGCATGGTAGCGAAGTTGCATGAAAACACACACTTCATCTACTATGCTAGCACAAGTAAGAGGCATTTTGGTAGCTCCACTTAATTCCATAGAGAATGTGCTCAAATGTATGAATGATATGATGACAATTATGAAAAGAATAACAATGGTAAGGCCAAGAAAAGGTCCATCACAAGGGCATGTTAAGTATGGATCCTGATTTACCCCTTGTAATTTTTTGTATTAAAAACACACATAAGGCCCTTGTTATGAGGAGAAGCCATCGTGCGTGAAGAAAAATCGCTCGCCCGAAACCAAAATTTTCACAGCCAGTCTCAAGTAAAGATCGAGACTAGCTTCGTTGGAATATTATGGCCGGATGGCGGCCGGAAAGTGGTCAAGAAACGGCTTGTCATTTTGGTCATTTGGCCGATTGGCCGGTGATCGGTGGTCGAATTTGATGGCCGGTGGCCGATTTCAAAAGCGCACTTGTCTTAATCTAAAGATGGTAGAGAATGTTTCAATTTCAGAACACCTAAATGACTTTAACACCAACATAAGTCAACTTCGATCGGTGAAAATTAATTTTGATGACAAAGTGCGAGCTCTCCTTATACTATTGTCTCTGGCAAATAGTTGGGACAACCTTGTAATGGATGTAAGTAATTCTATCTCTAGCACAAATACTCTTAATTTTGATGATGTTGTGAATGTTCTCCTAAGTAAAAAAATGCAAAGGAGAAGCACATGAGAATCATCAAGTGCTGCATTGTCAGTAGAAACAAGAGGAAGGCCTAAGGAAAAGTTCAAAAACCAAAAGGGTCGTGATCGCTCAAGGCGAAGCAAGTCATGCACAAAGTCAACTCTTGAATGTTGGAACTGTGGCAAGAAGGGCCATGCCAAGAAGGATTGCTGGTCCAAGAAGAAGAAGGAGTTGAAGTCTCAAGACAATAAGCCAACATCGGAGGCCAATAAAGCAGGTAAAGTAGAGCAAGATGTTGTAACTCTCTCATTAGACAATGTGTCTAATTCCTCGATAGTAGATTCTAGGGCTTCATTCCATGCGACACTACACAAGCAACATTTCCAAGATTACACCAAAGGTAATATTGGGTATGTATACTTGGGAGATGATGACACTTGTGAAACAACTATAGAAGTTGAAAGTGTGGTGTGACACTATTGGCTTGGGCATATGAGTGCCAAAGGAATGCAAATCCTTCAAACAAAGAAGCTTCTACCAAGTGAAAGAAGTGGACTTAGAGTTCTGTGAAGATTGTGTTTATGGTAAACAAAAGAGGGTAAAATTTCAAAAATCAGGAAATGAAAGAAAAAATAGAAAACTTAACTTCATTCTTATGTTTGGGGTCCTGCAAGTACATCATCACTTGGTGGCTCATTATACTATGTAACATTCATAGATGATGCGACTAGAAAAACATGGGTTTATGTAATGAAGAATAAATATGATTTGTTTTCCATATTTCAAAGGTGTAAAGCCTTTGTGGAGAATGAAACAAGTACCAAAGTTAAATGCCTCAGATCCGACAATGGAGGCGAATATTGCAGCCAAGCTTTTTTACTAGCAATGGAATTTGAAGGAAAACGACAACCCCAAGGACACCTCAACAAATTGAGATTTTGGAAAGGATGAACATGACAATCCTGGAGCAAGCATGAAGTGTGCAACTACATGCTGGCCTACCACTTTAGCTTTGGGTGGAAGTAGTAAGTACATATGTGTACTTAATCAACCGGTCACCTTCAACGGCATTGGATGGGGGACTTTTAGAGGAGGCATGGACAGGTAAATCGGTGAACTATTCATTTCTCAAAGTGTTTGAGTGCGAGGCTTTCATGCACATAGATAGAAGCCCACGGTCAAAGCTAGATGCAAAGTCCAAAAAGTGTTTTTTCATTGTCTATGGAGAAGGTGACTTTGGGTATTGCCTATGGAATCTTGAAGATTGTAAAATCTTTAGGCGTAGGGATGTAATTTTTAATGAACAAAATATGTACAAAGACTACTTGGAAAGAAAACAAACAAAAGAAACAGGTGATGAGTACATGGAGCTTGAGGATAGTGAAAAATCAAGAAGTACAAACAGTGACAACGCCCAACAACGTCAACCAAATGAGGAGCCCCAAAGTACTCCCCAAAGTTATATAAGAGTAAGTAGACCTCCAATAAGGTTTATTACTTCCTTCAACCATCTTTTGATCTCAAATTCCGGAGGGCCGGAATCATATGAGGAAGCTATGCAACACTCCAAAGAAGAATGGATAAAGAGCATGCAAGAGGAGATGGACTCATTACATCACAAAAAAACATGGGAGTTGGTTGAGTTGCCTAACGGTAAGTGGGAACTTCAGAACAAATGGGTGTACAAGATATAGGAAGAAGAAGGTGGGAAGAAAAGGTACAGGTAGGGTACTATATGTAGGTGTTTCATGACACATCCTATGGCCTTAGGGCCATGATGCTATGTATGTATTTTGTGATGCATTTATATACATCCTATGGCACCAGGGCCATAGGCTGCTATATGTTGGCGTTTCATGATGTTGAGTATGCATATATCCTATGGATTTATGGCCTTAGGGTACTAGATGTGGATGTTTTGTGATAAGTATGCATACAACCTATGGACAAAGGATTCCGTATATAGATATTTTTAACGAGTATGCGTACATCCTATGGCGTTGGGGCCATAGGGTGCTCGATACAAGTGTTTTGTGGTAAGTATATGTATATCCTATGGCCCTAAGGCCATAGGGTGCTCGCTACAGGTGTTTTGTGGTGGATATATGTACATCCTATGGCCCCAAGGCCATAGGGTGCTAGGTACATATGTGTTTTGGTGGTATGTGTACATTCTATGACCTTGGGGACATAGGGTGCTTGCTACAGGTGTTTTGTGGTGGGTATATGTACATCCTATGGCCTTGGGGCCATACGATGCTAGCTACATATGTGTTGTGGCAATATGTGTACATCCTATGTCCTTGGGGCCATAGGTGCTCGCTACAGGTGAATTGTGGAAATTATGTGTACATACCATGGCCTTGGATCCATAGGGTGCTCACTAGAGGTATTTTGTAGTGGGTATGTTTACATCCTATGGCCCCAAGGGTGCTAGATATAGGTATTTTTTGGCGGGTATATGTACATCCTATGGCCTTGGGACCATAGGGTGCTAGAAATAGGTGTTGTGTGGCGGGTGTATGTACATGGGGTCATAGGGTGCTAGCTACATGTGTTTTGTGGCGGGTATATGTACATCCTATGGCCTTGGGACCATAGGGTTCCAGCAATAGGTGTTGTGTGGTGGGTATATGTACATGGGGCCATAGGGTGCTAGCTACAAGTGTTTTGTGGAGGGCATATGTACATCCTATGGGCTTGAGACCATAGGGTGCTAGAAATAGGTGTTGTGCGACGGGTATATGTACATGGGGTCATAGGGTGCTAGCTACAAGTGTTTTCTGGTGGGTATATATGCACATCCTATGGCCTTGGGACCATAGGGTGCTACCAATAGGTGTTGTGTGGCGGGTATATGTACATCCTACCATAGGGTGCTAGCTACATGTGTTTTGTGGTGGGTATATACACATCATATGGCCTTCGGACCATAGGGTGCTACCAATAGGTGTTGTGTGGTGGGTATAAGTACATGGGGCCATAGGGTGCTAGCTGCAGGTGTTTTGTGGCGGGAATATTCACATCCTATGGCCTTGGGACCATAGGGTGCTAGCAATAGGTGTTGTTACTATCTAATTACATTTTTATCACATCTTAATTTACTTCTAATTAAGCTCTAATTAGATTAAAGTCATCCCCACTCTAATTACATTTTTATCGCATCTTAATTCACTTCTAATTAATCTCTAATTAGATTCATGTCATCCTCACTCTACACATTCAAATCTGAAGGAAAGCCCAAAAGATCAATTTTTAAAGAAAATTTTAGGGCTCCCCAAAACTTTGCTATAATGGATTTTTAAGCCCCATGATCAGTATCAGACAAAATAGAAGTGCACATTTTTTGAGGTAGAATTTATCAATTTTGGCTATTTTTAGTGCTTTTTTCATTATGCAAATTTTGGATCTGGGGTTTTAATTTGCTTCATGAGTGTCATTCCACTTGCAGTGTCAAGATATGGTTGTTGTTGAGGTATGGACGTTTTTTTTAGTATGTGAGTTTTGGTCCCAAGATACAAAAATAAATGGTGGGTATCATTTAATTCATAGCGTTAAAAAATAGATACCTTCAAAACATTTTCTAGATGCATCTAGAACCCTCTAAACAAAATGGCACACGAAAAAATAGCAGTTTGTGACGCAAGTTTTCTCCCAAATTTTGCTAGCGGGGTCAAACCTAAAATTCTTTATAGAAAACCAATGTTCTACGTCCTGTATCGTGAGAAAATACTTGGATTTAGGGAAACCTAAAGTGTGTGAGCAAGCCCTATATTCAAAATTCAAATTTTGAATCTTAACCTAAACAAATCTCTCTCTCCCTCTCTTCTCTCTCTCTTTCTCTCACTCTCTGAAACGTGTGTTTTTGACACACACAGCCGCCATTGCCTTCTTCTCGCACACACAATGCCACCATCTCCTTGTTAGTGTTGTCCTTGCAACACCAACAGAAACTTTGCACAGACCTACAGAACCGCATCCTCGCAAAGCCAACACCTCACACATCTCCATCGCTGCCACCCCTTCTTCTTCTTACTTCACCTTTTGCTACAACAATCAGTCACCCATGCACCCCTTCATTGGCTACACACGATCGCCGTCCTTGTGTCCACCGTTTGCTCCAAAAATCTCTCGATAGCCCCAGATTTTCCCCTGATTTTTTGTGCTTCACCAAGCTTCACCAAGCTCGGCCATTCAAGAACCCAATTTAGGGTTGCTCGTCGCAGGTAACATTTGTAGCCTATTTTTCTCTAATTATGTTCTTATTATTCTATAGTTACATAATAATTATGCACATCTTACATTCTAAGAAGTTTAACATCTCTCTAAAGCCCAAAACGAAAAACCCTAATTATGCTCTAATTACATTCTAAACATTTTAACCTCTCTCTAAAGCCCACAACAGAAAAATAGACAACTCTAATTATGTTCTATTTAGGTCCTAATCAGTTCCACACATCTCTAAACCTCAAAACAAAAAACAAAAAACTCTAAAAGAAAAAAAAAGAAAAAAAATATTGTGTTTATGGAATACATGTAATGGATAGAGGGCGATGATGTAGGAGTATGACTAGAGGATGATGTTGTAGGATGTTGGATAGAGGGCGATGTTGTAAGAGGATGAGTACGGGGTGAGATAATAGCGTGGGAAAGGGAGGACAAGTATGTGGTGAGATGATAGAGTGTTGAAAGGAGAATAAAAGAGTGGGAAAGGGAGAGAAGTAATACCTTAATATATATATAATAAAAATTTATTAAAATTTCATAGCTATCATGAACACCCCTATAGACTAAGGGCCATAGGGTATCAAGTAAGAGACTCTAGCAAGGCACCTTAAGAAAAGGTCCAAAAGGGCACTCAAGGGAGCATGGCCATAGAGCGCCAATGAAAAAGGCACCATGGTAGTCCTATGGATCTTGAGCCAAGGTTCTCATTACAATACAAGACAATCTATGGACCTTGAGCTTGTACATTGGCACCCTATGGCCCGAGGGCCCAAGGAGATTTCATTACCATAGAGAGAATACTATGGCACTTTAACTTGTACATTGGCACTCTATTGCCATAGGGCCATAGAGTCTCATTACAATAGAAGGTAATCTATGACCCTTGAGCTTGTACATTGGCACCCTATGGCCCAAGGACCAAAGGACATTTCATTACAATAGAGGGCACCTTAATATGACCCTAGGGCCATAGGATCTCATTACAATAGAGGAAATCCCATGGACATAGAATCTCATTACGATAGAGGAAAACCTATGGCCCTTGAACTTGTAAATTGGCACCCTACGGCCCCAGGACCATAGAAGCTCATTACAATATAAGCCAATCTATGGCCCTTGAGCTTGTACATTGGCAACCTACTGCCCAAGGGACAACTAATCTCATTAGAATAGAGGGCAACCGTCGATGGCCTTAGGGCCATATGATATCTCATTAGAATAGAGAGAAACACATGGCCCTCGGGCCATAGGATCTCTATTTGGAATAGAGGACAACCTATGGCCCTTGAGTTTATATATTGGCACCCTATGGCCATTAAGATTCTACAATGGCACCCTATGACCCTAAGTCCATAGGATCTCTCATTAGAGTAGAGGGTACCCTATGGCCCTAGGACCATAGGGTGACCTAGGTGTCAATGTAAACACTACCAAACACCGTGTAGGCTATTCAAGGGCACCTACATATACAAAATGTCGTTCCTATGGCCCTATGGATGTATTATCTCTAATTGGAATAGAGGAAAACCTGTGGCTCTTTCTATTCTACATTAGAATCCTATGCACCTAGGGCCATTGGATTTTTAAATAAATTAGAGGGAAACATATGGCCCTAGGGTAAAATGGTAGCCTTTTGATGTCAATATATAAGCCCTCTAATAGAATTTATACCATTCAAGGTCGCCCAAATGGGCACCATGGAAGCCCTATTTCCAAGGGCCATAGTATCTTTGATTACAATAGAGGGAAACCTATGGACGTTGACCCTATAAATTGGTACCCTATGGCCCTAGGGCCATGTGATCTCTCATTGGAATAGAAGGCAACATATGGCCCTAGGGCCAATGGTGGCCTTAGGGTGTCAATGTATAAACTTTGCAAGAGCATTTATACCATTCAAGGTCACCTGCATGGGCACCATGTAAATCTATAGAGGGAAATATACGGCCCTTGAACTTGTATATTGGCACAGTATGGCCTAGGGCTATAAGATCTCATTACAACAGAGGGAAAACTATGCCCCTTGAGCCTATACATTGGCACCCTATGGCCTTAGGGCCAAATGATATCTCATTACACTAGAGCGCAACATATGTCCTTAGGGTCAAATGGTGACCTTAGGGTGTTAATGTATAATATTTCCAAAAGCATTTAAAATGATCAAGGGCACCCAAATGGGCACCAAATATGTCCTATGACCCTAGAGTCATAGGATATTGAAATCCTATGGCCCTAACTATGGCCTTAGGGCCATAGTGGATCTGTTATTACACTAGAGGGAAACATATGGCCTTAGGGCCATAGGACATTGGCACCCTACGGTCTTAGGGCCATATGATCTCTCATTAGAATAGAGTGCAACATATGTCCCTAGGGTCAAATGATATCCCTTGGGTGTCAATATAAAAGCTCTTCAAGAGAATTTATATCATTCAAGGGCACCCAAATGGGCACTGATGGTATCTTTATGGCCCAAAGTCGATAGGCTCTTTCATTACAATAGAGGGTAACCTATTGCCCTTGAGCCTTTAAATTGGTATCGTATGGACCTACATCCATTTGATCTCTCATTAGAAATGGGGGCAACACATGACCCTAGGGACAAAGGGTGGCCTTAGGGTATCAATTTATAAGCTTGCAAGGCATTTATTCCATTTAGAGTCACCCACATGGGCACCATGGCAATCCTATGTCCATTGGGCCATATGATCTAGTTATGATAGAGTGAAATATATGGCCCTTGACCTTGTACATTAGCACCCTATGGTGCTAGGGCCATTGGATCTCATTACAATAGAGGGAAACATGTGTTCCTTGAGCCTATACATTGGGACCTTATGGCCTTAGGGAAAAATGATCTCTCATTAGTATAAAGGGCAATGCATGTCCCTAGGGTCAAACGGTGGCCTTAAGGTGTTAATGTATAAGCTCTCCAAGAGCATTTATACCAATCAAGGGCACCCACATGGGCACCATGACTATCCTATGGCCCTAGGTCCATAGGGTCTCATTATAATAGAGGGAAACCTATGGCCCTTAAACCTAGGATCTCATTACAATGTAGGGAAACCTATGGCCCTAGGGCCATATGGCATTGGCACCCTATGGCCTTAGGGCCATATGATCTCTTTTTAAACTAGAGGGTAGCATATGACCCTAGGGCCATAGTACATTGTAACCATATGGCCCTAGGACCATATGATTTCTTATTACACTAGAAGGAAACATATGTCTCTAGGGTCAAAGGGTGACTTGGGTGTGAATGTAGAAGCTCTCAAACAACATCTAGGCCCTTCAAGGGCACTTACATTGGCACCATGGAGACCCTATGGCCTTTAGACCTTAAGATCTCTCATTAAAATAGATGGAAATATATTACCCTTAACCTTACACATTGGCACCCTATGGCCCTAGGGTCATATGACCTCTTATCTAAATAGAGGGCAATCTATGGACCTAGGAAAAAAGGTTGGACATAGGGTGTCAATGCAAAAGATTTGAAGGAGCATTTATCTCATTCAAGGGCACCCACATGAAAACCATGGTTGCCCTATGGACCAAGGGCCATAGGATCTCATTAGTATAGAGGGAAACATATGGCCGTTGAGCTTATAAAGTGTCACCCTATGGCCTTAGGGCCATATGATCTCTCATTGGAATAGAGGGCAGCATATGGCCCTAGGGTCAAATGGCATCCTTGGTTCGTCCATACGTAAGCTCACTAAGAGAATTTATATCATTTGAGGATACCCAAATAGGCACCATGGTGGACCGTACGATCTTTCATTACAATAGAGGGAAAAATATGGCCCTTAAGCCTTTAAATTGGTACCATATGGCCCTAGAATAGAGGGCAGCATATGGCCCAGGGACAAAGGGTGGACTTAGGGTATCATGTATAAGCTTGCAGATAATTTACACCCTTCAAGGTCATCCACATAGGCACTATGAGAATCCTATGGACCTTGGACCATAGGATCTAGTTACAATAGACAAAAATATATGGCCCTTGATCTTGTACATTTGCACCCTATGGCCCTAGTGCTAATGGATGTCATTACAATAGAGAGTAACCTGTGGCCCATCAGCCTACACATTGGCACCCTATGGCCCTAGGTCCATAGTATCTCTCATATGAATAGAGGGACACAACCTATGGCCCTAATTCCATAGGATCTCACATCATACTAAAGGGCTCTCTATGGCCCTAGGGCAATAGGGTGGACTAGGTGTCAATGTAGAAGCTCACAAAGAGCCTTTTAGCCCTTTAGCTTATACATTGGTACTCTATGGCCCTAAGGCCATAGGATCTCACATCATACTAGAGAGGAACCCATGGCCTTAAGGGAAGAGGATGGTCAATGTAGAAGCTCTCAAAGAGTATTTGGTCCATTCAAGGGCACCAACATATGCACTACAATAGCCCATTGACCCTAGGACCATAGCATCTCTATTTTTAATAGAGAGAAACCTATGGCCCTTTAGCTTATGCATTGACACCCTGTGGCCCTATGTACATAGCATCTCTCACTCAAAAAGAGGGACACAATCTATGGTCCTAATTCTATAGGAACTCACATCATACTAAAGGGTACTCTATGGCCCTAGGACAATAGGGTGAGCTAGGTGTCAATGTAGAAGCTCACAAAGAGCCTTTGTGTCCTTCAGCTTATACATTGGTAGTGTATGGCCCTAAGGCCATAGGATCTCACATCATAATAGAGAGGAACCCATGGCCTTAAGGGTAGAGGATGACCTAGGGGAAAATGCAGAAGCTCTCAAAGAGCATTTGGGCCATTCAAGGGCACCAACATATGAACTACAGTAGCCCTATGTCCCTAGGACCAAAGGATATCTATTTGAAATAGAGAGAAACTATGGTCCTTGAGCTTATGCATTGGCACCCTGTGGCCCTAGGTCCATAGCATCTCTCACTATAATAGAGGAAAACAACCTACTTCCATTTAACCTTATGGCCCTAAGTTCATAGGATCTAACATCATGCTAAAGGACCATAGGGTGGACTATGTGTCAATGCAGAAGCTCTCAAAGAGTCTTTGGGACCTTGAGCTTATACATTGGTACCCTATGGAGATCACATCATAATATAGAGGAACCGATGTCCTTAAGGGTAGAGAATGGCCTAGGGGTCAATGTAGAAGATCTCAAAGATCATTTGGGCAATTCAAGGGCACAAACATATGCACTATGGTAGCAACATATGGCCCTTGAGCTTATGCATTGGCACCCTATGGCCCTAGGACCATAGGATCTCTATTTTCAAAAGAGAGAAACATATGGGCCTTGAGCTTATGCATTGGCACCATGTGGCCCTAGGTCCATAGGATCTCTCACTAGAATAGAGGGACACAACCTATGGTCCTAATTCTAGTGAATCTCACATCATACTAAAGGGCTCTCTATGGCCCTAGTAGGGTGGACTAGTTGTCAATGTTGAAGCTCACAAAGAGAATTTGGGCCCTTTAGCTTATACATTGGTACCCTATGGCCTTAGGGCCATAGGGTCTCACATCATAATAGAGAGAAAACTATGGCCTTAAGGCTAGAGGATGGACTAGGGATCAATGTAGAAGCTCTCAATGGGCCATTCAAGGTTACCAACATATGCACTATGGTATCCCTATGGCCCTAGTACCATAGGATCTCTATTTTTAATAGAGAGCAACCTATGTCCCTTGAGCTTATGCATTGACACTGTCTAGCCCTAGGTCCATAGGATCTCTCACCGGAATAGAGGACACAACCAATGGCCCTAATTCCATAGAATCTCACATCATAATAAAGGGCACTCTATGGTCGTAGGGCCATAGGATGGATTAGGTGTCAATGTAGAATCTCTCAAAGAGCCATTGGGCCCTTCAACTTATACATCATTATCCTATGGCCCAAGGCCATAGGGTCTGACATCATACTAGAGAGGATGTTAGCAGCAAGCTTACTCGGATACCATTTTTCGGAGCTCCCATGTAAAAACACTTATTATTTTTTATAAATCGGGAATATTGTAGCTCCTATTTTTTGGATAAACCTTGTAATTGATGAACCGGGGCTACAAGCTTCCAGATTGTATCAACCTGTCATTACCTATCTTTAGTTAGAGCTCCCAAATTATCAATTTTGACCACCAAAAACCTTGGCTAAGGTATAAAAGCCAGTTTTTGTAAGTTATTATTAAGTTTTGGATAATGAAATACACAGCGTGAGCTAACGGCGCTCACTTCTCTCCTTCTCGCACTTCCTACTCCCTCTCCGGTTGTCACATTGCAGTCGCGTTTGTTGCATTGCAACCGCAGGTAAGAGCTCTACGCATTGACGTAAACACATCACAATATTTCGTAGTTTTTGGTGTCACCGGCCTAATTTCATCATAAGTAGGATTTACACTTCAAAATCAGAAACTAAGCATAGGCAGGGTATTGGGGCATCATTACTAAGCATTTAGGTGCATTTTGGGTCGAAAACGACTAGGTCAAAAATCCAATGTTGTTAATAATCGCGATTTTGACACCTGATGTACAGTGGAATTTGAGACCATAAACATGTGTGCTTAGGTCTTATATACGTGCCCTAGAAGTTTCATTATCTTTGGATGTCATTTGATGATGTAACGGATGTGATTTGTTTGCCGATGAGTGATTGGCTTTTGGTGATTTCAATATTCACTTGAGTGTAGCTTGAGCTAGATGCGAGTTGTTTGTTGTTTTCCAAGAGATTGACAACCTCTTGTAGCCTCTATGCACTAGTCAAGTCAGCTTTGTCCCATGGATTGACAATTTAATCGTGTTCTCGCTAAATCTGCAATAAGATAGGAGTGAGGTTAGACACCCGTTCCACATTTGGTGCCATTGTTGGGGATCGAAGAGACCTCTACTAGGGAAAAACACGAGGGTTATCCTTTAACTTCCTCTAGGATCTCCTAGAGTAAAAACTTTCTTTTAGAAACCGCGTAGCTTAAGATTGTCTTCTTTTGTTGTGTAGAGGTAGCTTGGAAGTAATCGTACTTGTCGAGTGCCTTTAGGATTGTAGGATTGTAGAATTAGATTAGGATTTTGAGAATGATTGATAGATGAGAAAATTCTTAAGATTAATGCTTAGGAAACCATACAAAACACAAAAAATGAGTGTTTGTGGACACTTTCCACAATCCCATTGCATGAGAACCTAGGAGTAGGGTAAGTAGGATCTGAGGTGGATTTCAGAACATTGCTCTCTCTCTGAAAGAGTCATTGTGAGTTGTTATTTGAAGTTGAAGAATTTCAAGTCCACGGCTAGAAATAGCACAAAAAGACTCCAAACCACTCAATCCGACTGGAGAGTATGCTTAAAAGTTTTACGAACCAGTGGGTAAGCTCAAGGACACTTTGAGGTAAAAATTTCAAGAGTTTGCAAAAACTCAGATAATTTACTTTTTCTTGACATTTTAGTCCAAATTAAGTTTTGACTTAATTCATAGGCTTAAAATAACTCATGAAAAGACTATCATGAAAAAAGTGCAAAAAATTGTTCATTTTGGGCAAGTAAATAATCACGATTATTTACTTTCAGCTTAAAATTGACCAAGGTTGATATCAGTGACTCATTGCATGTGTACAAACAACTTTTGTAAAGGCACAAAAGATTTGGATCACCAAACTGGAAAAAAACTGGGAAAAAACTAAAGTTTGTACTGACTTTTTGAAACTTGAGTGTAAATTGGGAAAAAAGTTGTCCAAACTCAATGAAATTTGATTCATAGGCTTATATTGATGTAATAGACATGTGTACATGCTCAGTTGACCAACAAGATGCAAAAATTTACTAGTTTTTGTAACTAATAGCGATTATTTACATCTGCCCCATTTTTCAACTTTTTGACTAAGTTAGCATACCACTAGTTTTACCATGTTGTAATAAGCCCACAAACCAAATTTGGTAAGATTTGGATCATTGGATTGAAAATTGTGACCAAAACTGCAAAGTCAGTCTACGAACACAAAACTGATGACCATTTGACCAAAAATAGTCCAACTTGGCTAGAGACCTTAAGTTGAAGTGCTTAACAGATCTGTATCGAGGTTGGGACAAAAACTTGCAAAAAAATAGCCAGAGTAAATAATTGCGATTATTTACATCTGCTTCAGAAATTGACAATCTTGCATATTTGAGTATACCACAAGGTCAAGCATATCAAGTAGACCACACAAATCGATTTTAGTGAAATTTGGATCACAAAAGTGAGACTTAAGCGAGATTCTTGAAAACTGAGTCTGCGGACATGAAACAATTGATAAACTTGAATAGATTTTGTCTAAACTTGTTGAAACTTTTCCAGGGACCTTAATAGGTTGTATACTTGGAAAATCAAGCCAAATAATGAAAAAAATTAACAAAAGTAAATAATCGCGATTATTTACTACTGCTACACAGAGACACCATTTTTGACTTTTGAACTTGTACAGTGTTAGACCAACATAATACAAGGCCACTAGGAAATTTTGAGTTCAATCGGATCCAAATTGGTACATGTTCACTCAGTTTTTGAGTTGCAGATTAGTCCTTTGATTTTTGCCAAAGTCGAGTTTGAAAATTGCAACTGTTGACTAAGTTAGCTCAATTTGCAGTGATACACATAGACCAATCACAATAGCTAGAAAAAACTATATGGTCTTGGTGAAAGAAGCTAACTTGATCAAATTTGTACGGGAATCAAGTTGCAGACAAGGAATTGGTAGCTTGACAAAAGTGCAATCCAGTCAAGTGGAAGAAATTGACAAGTCAATCTAAGGTAAGTACTCTATCCAGGGCTTCATAAGTCTTTATGAACCTAAGATCTGGTCGTGTACTAGGAAATCATGGCATACTTGGAGAAACCTCCAGTAGAGTATCCACTCAAGAAAGCATGAATCAAGGCAATTCTTTCCACACTATCCTTGAAGAAGTCTCAGACACTTTCTCAGATTTAACATCTGAAATGTCTTCTTATTCAACTCACTAGGGAGTGACAATGTGCTATAAGCATATACTCTCATTTTATAAGACTAATTGCCATGGAGCTCAGGCCCTTACGTGGATTCTAACAAAGAGTATGCTATTCGCATTGATGACCATGGTATTGAGTTCGAAGAGGAGATCAGGGCAAACAAACAAGGAAAAACGTACATGGATAGAAACGGAACTCAGTATTTACAAGTCGAAAACCCTGACGTGATAGACAAATGGGGATTAGAAGTAAATACCATAATTCCAGATATGGCAGCCAAAGAAGGACCACCAACTTGAGGGATACAATCAAGTTGATTTGAAGCCTTTGAAACGGCTTAGTACTGATAATCCTAGGATCAGAGTCTATTGTTGGGAGGATAAAAATATAAAATGTCTTCTGTGGACTTTGCATAACAAATCATGACAACTAACGCCCATGAAGATCATCTATATCTTCAAGATCAAGGATAAGGGATCAACAGATCTACCAACCTACCTATTTAGGGATTGTTATAACAACAACTTTGTTATGATGACTCCTGAGGAGGTGGAACAAACCAAATATCAAGGGTATTCAATAAGGGATTGGATATTGGGCCAAGGACCAAAAACTATTCCAAGAGATGAACATCGTGAGAGATCCTCTGAGAGTAATGTTAAGAAACCAGAAACCACCTCATCACGCAAAAAATCGGGTGACACTAAAGCCAGTCCAGGGCTACATGAGTCACTATTTCCAACAGCCTGGTTTGAAGGACTCGGAACAGGACCAATTGCCAGGAGACCGGGAGTTGAACCAAATAGACGCGTTAGACCATCTGATTTTCAAAAATGGGTCAAAAAATACAGTGGATCGGGGGATCCATACGACCACTTAGCAAGCTTTAATCAAGTGCTAAGAGTAGAACACATATTTGATTTCCATACTCAATTCGAGGGGTTTGGAATGACATTAGAAGGAAATATATTGATATGGTTCCAAAACATTCTACCAAGGTCAATCATGGACTTGAACACATTAACTCAAGGATTTGTAGCTGCTTGTTCCAAAACGTGGATCAAACACAATACGGTAGCTCAAATCTACAGCTTTAAACAGAAACAAGGTGAGTTGGATTGTGAAACTTGAATGAAACAATACATTTCCAGATGCTCAAGGCTAGAGATACTTGCAGAAGAACGACTAGTATCATTGTTTCTAGAGGGACTGCTAAGCAAAGAACTTCATGCTATACTAAATAGCAATAAGCATACAACCCTAAAAGAGTGTGTGTCAGATGCTATTGACTTAGGAGACAATTGCAATATTTTCAACAAAGAAGATGTCCCTAAGGATAACCAAAGTGAGAAAACAACATCCACTCAACCAGCACAAGTGGGAACGGCTGCTGCAGCATTACTTTCAGTGATAGAAGACATGCTCAAAAGAATGAATGACATGATGAATAACATGCAAAAAGCACCTATGAGGGGACCAGGGCAAGGGATACCTCAACATGGAAAACCAATTAGACCGCAAAAATGGTGTGCAATCGAGGGTAAATGGACCAACCATGAGACCAATGAGTGCTACTACCGACCAAAGTATGATGGGAATGTTCAGTATGTACCCATGAGGCCACAAGGACAACCCATGTATAGATACCAGCCTAACATGGCACCAGCTCAAAGACCACCAATGGGTATTCAACCCGTGTTGGGTCAACAACCTCCGTATCCAGGACATAATGTAGTGCCTGTAAAGTAGATGCATTTAGAAGGAGTCATAGATGAACAAGCACTAGTGCATGTTACACCTATTATGTAGATAATCAAGGTGTTAGACCTCCTATGGTAAGACCCATGATTAATCCAAGAATGGGAAACTGTCATAACTGTGGTGCAGATGATCATTGGAAAAATTAATGCCCAGAGCTTGACAAAAACCTCAAGCTGGTTGAAGCTTATTGCATACAATGTTGCAAAAAGGGAGGACACTTCTCAGAAGATTGTCCTAAAAATCCTTTAAACAAGGGTAAAACAGTAGTGAACGTAGTCCAAGTGATACCTAGTAGCTCATCTGAGACTGAATCGATTGTTCTAATCAATGTAATCACTAGAGCCCAGGCTAAGAAAAAGAAACATAACTCCTCTGATGATTCGGAGAATACAAAAATTGTCTCTCAAAAGACCAAAAGAAGCACAAGCAAGAGGTATGAGATGAGAAGGCAGAAACAAAAGGCTAAAATCGAGGAGAAAGCAAAACAACTATTCCAGGAAAAGGTGAAAGAAACTGGAAGTGAAATCAAATAAGAAATGAAATTTGGAGGATCAATTTTGGTTGATAAAATTTTTGAGCCTATTAATGCAGCCTTGGAAGCCTACCAAGCAGGACTTAAAGCAAGCCAAAACATGGAAAAAAAAAGGAAAAACTATCCTTCTCCAGACATGGAAGCAGCTAAGCTTGACACTTATCAAAATTTGGTAAGAATCACGCAATAAATGCTGGAGAAACAAAAACCCAAGCTCGAAAGTATGGCAAAAAATGAAGAGCTTCTGGTAAGAGACACTCAAGAAAAATCCAAAGTGGTGGTAGAACCCACATTGAACCAAAAGAGCTAGGACTTATAGTGCCGGACAACGAAGATGCCTTAGACAGAATTCCATTCGTAGAGGAAGACTAGAAAGGAAACTTATGAGAAAAAGTTAAAGAGATCAATGATGGGAGCCTAACTCTAAAGTCAACTCCTATAGAGGAAGTTTGGTTAGACAACCTACCTCCTGATATGGACATGGATGTACAATCCTTGTATGGGGATTGCGGATCTGAAGCTTTAGGAATGTCGAAACCATTGACCTTGAAAACATTACCCTCTTACTTGGGAGATAACGAAGATGAATCCATAGTGTGTAAGACCACTCAAGTCAAAAGAGTGGAATAGACCCTAGAAGTAGACATCATCCATTCAATCATGTCTACACCCATCCAATGCACTCTTACTTTGAGAAAGTTGTTAAAACCCTAGAGAAGGTGGGGATAACGGGGCTAGTCACAAAAAGTTTGGGAAGTTTGAAACATGAAATGGACAACAAATAGATTCGATCTGTTTCAATGAACAAAGTCGGAGAATATTACGAAGGGGAAGAAGGAAACACCACCCTTCCATTGAAATATAATGATATTGAAACCATGGCAATACTAGATAGTGGAGCAGGCATAGCCATACCCACAAAAGTAGTATGGGAATCCTGGGGAAAACTAGCCATTAGACAAACTCGAATGAAATTTCAATTGACTGATGGACACATTGAAAGACCCTTAGGACTGCTTGAAAAAGTGATAGTTAATTCCTGTGGGATTGAATATCAACACACTTTTGCCATAGTAGACTTTGGGAAGAAACTCAATCACAAAATCATATTGGGAAGACCTTTCATGCGACAGGTATAGCTAATGCAAGATTGAGAAAACAACTATCTGTACTTGAAGCAAGTGGGATCTATAAGAAGGGTTAACTCAAAAGATCACACTTATAGAGATGTCATGAAAACGCCCATACAAGAGTGTGATTCAGTCTCTTTGGCTGAAACTAAGCTTCCATCTTGGTTGAACAAAGACACTCCTATTTGGATGTGTGGAGCTTCAAAAAATGGGAGTTTAAAACGAGAAGAATGTATCTTAGAAAGGGATTACACGGTCGAAGCCTATGTACCTGAACCCTTTAGATAGCATTTGTTTGAGCCATTTGAGTGGACTCAAATTTTATCTACAATGGATGTATGTGTGAATACGTCTATGCCTACTCAATTTTGCAATGAGGATGGCTATGATATAATTTCCATCCAAATGATTTCAACCCTCTACATTGGAGATGAAATTGAGGAACCCAAGGACTTAATCAAAGCTCAACAAGTCTTTTCAGACCTCTACTATGATGCAACAGATGAGTTAGAAGAACATTCAGCTACCTCAGAAGATTTGGGGTCAAAAAAAGAACATGTGAGAGCTAAGCTACTCATGAAATGAGGGGAGGAAAAGTTTTTTGAATTTCCTAACCAGAAACCGAAAAGACAAAAATGGTATTGACGAAAAAGAGACACCACAAACGTGAAAGCTAGACCTATGCCATCAGTCTTTAGTAGAACACAGTTCCTAATGTAGGTAGATATACACGATTGTGTCAAGGACAAAATCATTGGTAGATATCCTTCAAACAAAAGTCCAAAAATGTTGAAAACATCGAGAAAAATGAGGACGAATACTCAAGCAAAGACAAAAAAACGGAAAAAGGAGTCAACAATGATACGAGTGGAGCGGAAAAAGAAGTATCAAGAGTTGAAAAAAAAACTCTAAAGGAGATATATACAACCGAAATGAAAACCACAAAAGAGGATGGTAAATATGCAATGAGTGTTCCATCCCATTACAAGAAATATACTCTCCAAGATCAAAAAATCATTGTCGAACAAGCTGTTAAAGAACTACAAAAACAGGGCGAGTCCTACGAAGAACCTGAAAACATGAAAAAGATAGATTTGGCTGAACCAGGAGAAGAGCCTAGCCCTGCCTACATTGCCAATGACATAATAAAAGAAGAAGAAGAGCTTTTAATAAGCTTAATGAAAGAATACCGAGATATCTTTGCTTGGTCTTACAAGGATCTCAAGGGTGTTGATCCAAAAATCTATCAACATATTATGCCCATGAGAGATGATGCGAAGCCAAGTAGACAAAGGCCATACACATATAATGAAAGATTTGCCAAGAAATTTAAAGAAGAGATTGAAAAACTAAAGGAATCCAAATTCATTTATGAAATTGAACACACAGATTGGGTGTCTCCAATTGTGGTAGTACCCAAGAAGAATGGAAAATTACGAGTGTATCAACCTCAAGAAAGTGAATGCAGCTACCAGTAGAGACAACTTTCCTCTTCCAATCATTGAGCATGTTTTAGAACGAATTGCAGGAAAATAAGCTTATAGCTTCTTAGATGGCTTTTCGGGGTACAATCAACTTTTGGTTGACCCAAAAGATCAGCATAAAATTGCTTTTGCAATGAAATGGGATATTTTTGCCTATCGGGTTATGCCTTTTGGGTTAACTAATGCTCTTGCCATCTTCCAAAGATTGATGAGCCACGCTTTTAAATAATATCTTAGGAAATTCTTGGAAGTATATATGGATCTATGTGTACATTCATCAATCCGGACTGATCATTTTGAAAACCTGAAAAAGATATTCGAAAAATGTAGACTTTATAAGATTTGCTTAAATCCTGAAAAGTGCACATTCATGGGTAGATAAGGAAAAATTCTTGGATATATAGTGTCCAAAAATGGCATAGCTACTGATATGGATAAAATTCATGTTATTGCTGATTTGCTTAGACCAACAACAGTCAAGGGGGTTCAAGCCTTCGTGGGACATTGTGGATATTATAGATGGTTAATTTACATGTATGCTATAATTGCAAAACCCATGTATAGCTTGATTACACACTTTGAATGGATTGAGGCGTGTGAATAATCCTTCATGAATCTTAAGCAAGCTCTCACTTCAGCTCCAATATTAAAAGCACCAGATTGGAATAAGATATTCCACATACATGTAGATGCTTCCAATTTTTCCATAGGGTGTATACTAGCTCAACCAGGAGACGGGAAAATTGATTTTCCTATTTCTTATGCTAGTGGACAGTTGAACATGGCGGAAAAGAATTACACCACCACAAAAAGGGAAGGATTATGAATGATCTATGCCATAAAAAATTATAGACGTTACCTATTAGCAAACAAATTTGTGTTCTTTGTGGACCACCAAGCCTTATTGTACTTGGTCAACAAGCCATGCAACACAGGAAGAATAGTGAGATGGTTCATCATTCTTCTAAAATTTGATTTCACTATGGTTGTAAAAAAGGGCACTACACATCAAAGAGCAGATCATTTGTCAAGGATTGTTTCAGGAGAATCACCTAAAGGAGTAGACGATGATCTACCAGATGCCTATTTGTTCTTCGTGGAAATGATACATCGATGGTCGGAAAATATGGTATCATTGATGACCATAGCTCAAGTGGATTCACAAATATCACTTCCTGTTCAATCGGATTAATTGAGCATTCGGCTATATATCAATTACTAGTAGCTGGTAGGCTATACAAAATAAAATGAGATGGAATATTAATCTTATGCATTAATCCTGAAGAGAAAACCCAATACCTAAGTCAAGCACATATTACCATAGTAGGACTTCACTTTGCGGAAGACCAAACTATGCAAAGGATCTTGAGACTTGGAGTATTTTGGCCAACTATGAGGAGTGATGTTCGCTCTTTTGTAAAGGATTGTCCTCAATTTCAAAAATAGACACCCATACCTCATGTAACATTGTTCCAAATGTCACCTGTTCCTAAGTGGAGTAACTATCTCGTTACTTACTTATCGAGCCGAACATTTCCTGGGGATATGAGTAAATGCCGTCAAAGAGCAATTGAAACAGAAGCAAGAGACTATGCTCTTATTGGAAACCAATTGTATTGAAGAGGTAAGAATCAACATTTGCGTCTTTGTGCAAATGAAGACGAATATATTTCGATTATAGAACAAGCACATGCTGGATTAGCTGGAGGTCACTTTTCTAGTGAAACCACCGCAAGAGCAATCTTAATGGGTGGCATATGGTGGCCAACATTTTTTGCAAATGCCAAAGAATATGTTTGAAGGTGTCATGCTTGTCAATGAGCAAAAATGTCAACACGAGTAGATAGCATGCCCTTAACACTACAACAAAAAAGGGGGTTATCGACGTATATAGCGACGCTTAATGTCGCTATACACGTCGATATATGCGTCCCTGTGAAACTGTCGCAAAGAGCGTCGATATATGCGTGGAAAGGCTTTATTAACGATGCATATATCGACGCTGGTATAGAAGGGTATAGCGACGCGTATATCGACGACCATAACAGTAAAATTTTTTTCTTGGACAGAGGGCAGGTAGCCTGGCCTGTGCCCAATGAAAAGATGGACACAGGCACCACAGCTAGACTTCCTGCCCTCTGCCCAAGAAAGCGAGCAGCACCAAAATCAACCGTGCTCCCGCAGAAATTTCGGCAGAGTTTCCTTCGTTTTTACATAAACTTTTCAGAAAAAAAAAATGTATACGCCTCCTACATGCTATCCATGTAGGATCTCACATGAGATTTAAGGCCAATGACCATAACGAACCATAACCATAACTTAAAAGCATAACCATAACGAACCATAACCATAACTTAAAACCATAACCGACCAATATAACCACTTTGATCATAACCAGAAAAAAATTTAACAATAACCATAAGCATAACCAGAAAGTTAAACATAACCAGAAAGTTAAACATAACCATAAACAAAACCTGAACCATAACTATGTCTATACAAGAATAAGAGAAATAACCATGTCTATACAATGACAATGACAATAACCATAACCATAAGGAAAACAATAACTGTCTGAATAATAATCATAACCATATATATATGTCTATACAAAAGGAGAAACAGAAGCGTGTCTGTGTCTCACAAAGCATATATATGAAATCCGGACCACTGATGACTAGGCATCACAACCTGCACATAGGACAACTCACAAAATTAGTATTCACATATACTTACTTAATTAAATCAACTCACACATATTAACGTCTCACCTCAAGCGATCAGCGAGACTGTAAGGCTGCCTAGTCTACAGGCTCTCCTGAAGCATCAAGATCATTCAATACTTCATAGATACCTCTGCGATATCCATCTGACTCCTCCTGACGTGTCGGGTCTCGATGCATCGCAAGATTCTGCGTTTATACAAAAATCAGAGTAATAAGAATACATGATTCATCGCGTTTTAAAAAACTCCATAGTTAAGATTGGATTAGAAACTCACAAACTCATAGCGAAAGGTGTCGAAGCCTCCGCTGCCAAGATGAGATGTTCCCCTGGTCATCTGTCGTATCTGCGCAGCCTCACGCTGTTGTCTGAACCGCGTGGCCGCTGTCCGCTCATCCTCCCTGATATGAAGCCACGTCTCGAGTGGGATGCCCAAAGGCTTCGGCGAGCTGGTCCTGAAAGCCTTCCGAGTTGCATCTCGTCGATGTTTCACGGTGTCCCGTGCAACACCATTGATCCAGCTCCTCGGAACAACGTCAGAACCCAGAGTAGGCTGGTACTCTCTCAGGATGGTCTCCACTATGTAATTGACTTTGTCCTTTTCCTGCTGATCCCAGGACGTCAGAATGCTGGTCGAAAATTGTAGCTCCGCGAGCTGGCGAATCCGCTGTCTCATCTCAGTCCCGACTCTATCCATGTCAACAGAACCATCTGGCCGTATAGTATAGAGCTTGGAGGCACTAGGATCGTGTGCCCCCCAAGGTGTCCAAGGTGTGCCAAGAGGTGTGTCGAGAGGTGTTCCTGGGTAGGACGGGGGTTGTGAGCAAGGAGGGGTCGAAGCATCTGTGGACCCTCCTCCACAATAACCACCACCTCCACCTGACGATCGCCGAGATCGGCGAGTGCGCATGTGCTGCAGAGATAGTCTGGCAAGGGTAAACCTCTAGTCGTTCAGCTTTGCCTGAAATCCTGTCGCTCCCTATTGCGTCTCTCTTTCTCTTCTTCGTACCTTTCAAGCCATTTTTGCATCGGCGCTGAATTTAGTACACAGAACTTCATGATCTTTTATCGCATGGCGTTGTTTATTTTCTTCGGCAACCCTTGCCCTTGCGGCTCCTCTCCCACCAGTCTTGCATCCTCCTCATCGCTCCACAGTCGAGGCATTTCTGGGTCAGAAACGGATAGAAATTCGATCGTCAATACAAGAGACTCTTGCACTAGCCATCCTTCTTCCATGCTCCCCTCTGGACGCGCTTTTTGGTGAACAAAACCCTTAAGTGTTTTCATGAACCGCTCTAGAATGAACATCCAACGGCTGTGGACTGTACCTACCACTGCAACCTTATCTACTACATGGACGTGCAAGTACATTTGGATAGTTAGACAGCTCGTGGGTAGATACTTCTCAATCATGCAAACTGCCTCAATGGAGTTAGCCCTTGCAACTGCAATAGATTCCTCCTGTATCTCCTTGGAAGAGATCCACTGCACTAGCTTTGAAATCTTGTATATGCAGGTCCACACTTGCTCTGTTAAACACCCCTTGATCGCAATTGGAAGAATGAATTGCAAGAACTTAGGCCAGTCGTGCGATTTCAGTCCTGACAGTGCTTACGAATAGCGAGAATTTTGTAAATCAAGAACCATTACCAGAAGCTTCTCCGTATCCTGGCCAATCATGCATAGTCCACATAAGAAGTCCATGGATCCTTGCATGCTGTTGTCCTAGTGGTTCAACCGCATCTGCTATGTCGATCCCATGCCATAACTCTTGGAGCTCGTCAACTAGTGGAGCTAGATAAACATCCATGTTTTTTGCCTTGAGCTTACCAGGTACAATTAATCTTAATATCAAATGACCCTTCTTGATGGCAAGCCACGGCGGGAGGTTGTAATTGATAAGGCACACAGGCCAAGTGCTCCATGACGAGCTTCTCAAGCCAAATGGATTGACTCCATCCATTGCCATGCCCAAACGCAAATTGTGTGGTTCACTCTTAAAATGTGGCCAGGTATCTTCAATGTGCCTCCAGGCCTTTGAATCAACAGGCACCCTAAATGTTGCGTCAGTGGATCTATTCGTAGAATGCAACCGCATCAACTTTGCAATGGAACCACAACGAAACATGCTTTTTATCCTAGGAATAATAGGGAAATGCCGCAACACTTTAGCTGGCACTGTCTCGCCAATTGCATCTTGTTTGTAGCGCATTGCTCCGCACTTAGGACACGACAGACAATCTACGGATTCATTGCGAAAAAGAATGTAATCATTTGGACATGCATGAATCTTGTTGTAGTCCAAGCCAACTGAGGTCAATAGTTGCTTTGCGTCTGGCCTGGAGGGGGGCATTTCATTGCCAGCCGGGAGAAGTTGCTCCCGCAACAACTTGTTTAAGCCACATTAAATTAAAAAGCTCTCCAAGCACGTCACCGTTGCAATCGGAAAATGCCTTTTATAAATTACGTACCTAAACAAAGCAGTGACGCTTGCATCTGACCACCTGTACACTGACTGAAGATTCAAAAACGCCAGACAAACGTCAATATTTTGGCGCCTTCATAAATTGGTTGACGTGCCAACTTCCTCAACATGTATTCAGGAGATAGGCGCACGGCTTCTGGTGCTGCTTCGTTAGCGTTCTCCTCGCTTGTCTGGAAGAAGGCATCCAGCATCTCCTCCATGACGTCGTCTTCTGTCTGTAAGTCCTTTTCTGCTTCCATCCTTGGCTCTATATTGGTTGGACCTTCACGCATAATCCTTTCTCTCTCTCTCTCTCTCTCTCTCTCTCTCTCTCTCTCTCTCTCTCTCTCTCTCAGATGTAGGTGCTATGTCGCGAAAATCAATGCCCGTTCCGTAAGAGTCGTATCGTAGATTCTGTACGGTTTCTTTAGCAAACTCTCCGTACTTGTGCACATGCTCATTACATATCCTACGCTTGCGAAGGATTTGATACTTGTAGAGCGTGCACGAGCATGCAATCTTTTCCTCCATGTTAGTTGATGACGTTGCCATCTACAATGATTATGAATGTTGTTTTAATATATATACTCCTCACAATGTAAACTACCTCGCATTCTCTAGTCTTGCCCAATCTCCGTACACCTCGGTCCAGAGGTGTACGAAGATCAAACCACCGGGTCAAAATATCGTCTTTATTGGTCAAATCCTATATGGGTAGACACATACGTGCACTCCCAGGTGTACATGGCAATGCATGTAGCGGGCAAAACCCCTTTGCCTCTTTTAGTTCCATAGTTTCTTCAACATCCTACGGCTACCTATGACTTGTGTAGTTGACGTTAATTCAAACCCATTTACCTACGGATTGCCATACACGCTCTTGACATTGCTTTAAGACTACTTAATGAACTACGGATGGTTTCGGTATGGATAGAAGCCATTTTCGAAGTCCGTTTGCGTTTTTTCGTAGAAAAATGCAACTGGATTTGACCTACAGTTTGTGTATTTGGCGTTTCTTCTATCCGTTTGACCTACGGCTTGCTATATGCGCTCTTGACATTGCCTAAAGACTACCTAATCGTCTACAGATGGTTTCAGTAGGCATAGAAGCCATTTCCGAAGTCCGTTTGCGTTTTTTAGTAGAAAAACGCAACCGGATTTGACCTACGGCTTGTGTAGTTGACGTTAATTCAAACCCATTGACCTACGGCTTACCATATACACTCTTGACATTGCTTTAAGACTACTTAATGAACTACGGATGGTTTTGGTATGGATAGAAGCCATTTCCGAAGTTCGTTTGCGTTTTTTCGTAGAAAAACGCAACAGTGGATTTGACCTACGGCTTGTGTATTTGGAGTTTCTTCTATCCGTTTGACCTATGGCTTTCCATACGCACTCTTGACATTGCCTAAAGACTACCTAATCGTCTACGGATGGTTTCAGAAGGCATAGAAGCCATTTCCGAAGTCCGTTTGCGTTTTTCCATAGAAAAACGCAACCGGATTTGACCTACGGCTTGTGTATTTGGCGTTTCTTCTATCCGTTTGACCTACGGCTTGCCATATGCGCTCTTGACATTGCCTAAAGAATACCTAATCATCTACGGATGGTTTCAGTAGGCATAGAAGCCATTTCCGAAGTCCGTTTGCGTTTTTTCGTAGAAAAACGCAACCGGATTTGACCTACGGCTTGTGTAGTTGACGTTAATTCAAACCCATTGACCTATGACTTTCCATACGCGCTATTGACATTTCTTTAAAACTACCTAATGAACTACGGATGGTTTCAGCTGGCTGTTTCAGCTGCTTAGTCCACACCCAACAGTTTAGGATTCCATTATATGTTATTTTGTCATTTTGTTATTCTAACCTAGTATCAGTCTACCACATTGTAACTTTCTGGTCTCATAGGTCACTTAGGCCTTTTGAAGAGTTAACATAACATTTCATTTCATTTCTTTCTTTAATTTTAATTTTTTACGCAAACCATAACTCTCTCTCTCTCTAGTTTTAATTTCCTACGCACATTTTTCTCTCTCTTTAATTTCCTACACGCACACACACTTCTCTCTTTCCTACACACACACACACACCGCTCTCTATCTCTCTCTTTAATTTCCTACACGCACACACACTTATCTCTTTCTCTCTCTTTCTCCCTCTCTCTCTCTCTCTCTCTCTCTTTCCTACACACACACACACCTCTCTCTCTCTCTCTCTCTCTCTCTCTCTCTCTCTCTCT
This sequence comes from Adiantum capillus-veneris, assembly GCF_014529385.1. Lineage (NCBI taxonomy): Eukaryota > Viridiplantae > Streptophyta > Polypodiopsida > Polypodiales > Pteridaceae > Adiantum > Adiantum capillus-veneris. The sequence goes on along the minus strand of NC_140949.1, from coordinate 60,317,718 downwards.
CTCTCTCTCTCTCTCTCTCTGTCTGTCTTTCCTACACACACACACACACACACACACACGATGTGGGGAGAGAGAGAGAGAGAGAAAGAGAGGGGTTAGGGGGGGGAAGAGTGCCATAATACCTCGCAGCAGGTTTCGGCCAAGATCTGAGAACGCGCGCGTTGAGGGCGAAAATGGCCCCTTTACGCGAGTTCGGCTTTTTTTCCCCCAAATTACTTCCATTGATACCTGCGTCGATATACGCGTGGAAAAATTAGCCTTTCAACGCGTATGTCCATAGTCATATCGACGCAGGTATCGACGTGTATATCAACGGACGGTAAGTACGTCGATATGAGCGTGGAAAGACACGGGCGTCAATATATAAAGCGTCGATAACTTTGGGTTATGTTGTAGTGTAAGACCAATGATGGGGGCTAGAGCCTTCGCAAAATAGGGTATAGACTTTGTTGGGCCAATACAGCCACCTACCTATAGAACCCATACTCAATATATCATTGTAGCTACAAATTATGTGACTAAGTGGGCCGAGGCTAAAGCAACTCAAAAGAATAATGCCAGAACCACTGCCACATTCTTATATGAGTATGTATTCACAAGATATGTACTGTCAATAGAAATTGTCAGTGATAAGGGAACTCATTTCCTCAATGAGGTAATCGAGTATCTACTTAATGAATTTATGGTCATCCATAACAAATCAGCTCCCTATCACCTACAAGCCAACGGACAAGTTGAGCATATGAATAAGATTCTTAGCTCGGTATTGACTAAAGTGGTTAGTTCATGAAAGACAAATTGGGAAATGAATCTCCATGTAGCTCTATGGGCTTAACGAGTTTCATTCAAAACAACTTTAAATGCTACACGCTTTAACCTTGTTTATGGACTTGATGTCGTACTGCCAATAGAATTTCTATTGCCGACACTAAGGGTAGGTAAGGATCTTGAGTGGACTGGACATGAATTGTCAGAAAGACTTGAAGATTTAGAAAAGCTAGATGAGCAAAGGCTAACAGCTATAGCTCACATCTATGCACAAAAGTGGAAACAAAAACAGTTTTTTGATTCCCATTTAATTACAAAAATCTTCAAAAAAGGGGACTTAGTTCTACTCTATTCCCTTAAGCAACACATTCCCAAGTTTAAGAAAAGGGAAACGGACCGTTTATCATTGAAGATATATCTTCAAGTGGAGCAGTTAAGTTGTCCACCCTAGATGGTGAACCAATGGCTAATTGGATTAGTGGATGTCGTTTAAAGAAGTACAATTTTATTAACCAATGCATTGCTAGAAACAATGCATGTAGCCGAGCAAAGGAAGATAAAAAGACAACAAGTTATTGATGAAGCCCAAGAGGAAGCTTGGCTTCAGGTACTCAAAAGGAAAGCAACTCTCAAGAATCAACAAATACCTATTCCCATCAACACACTGGAAATAGATGACCGACAATGGGAATTGCAGAAAGATGCAGTGTCAACAGATGATGAGTGGTTAGATGGAATGGACCTTCGCATCAAAGTACAACTCAACAACTATAGTACAAATGCATTGATCGACAGAGGAGCTCAAGTAAATGTAGTCAGTTATTCCACGTACAAGAAAGTAACAAGTCAGTCTTTGACAGCAGGAATAGAGACTATCAAAGGATGCAACAAGAACCCAACACAAACATTGGGAGTAGTCAACTTGAATGTGATAGTACATGGATGTTCATGCCCTCATCAGTTTGTATGCTTACCAGATGAACACATGAATGAGACAATGATCCTTGGAATTCCTTGGATGCGGACATACAAGGCAGTACCAGATTGGGATACAAATCAGCTCAAGCTATCACCTAAAGGCGGGCAACTCATTGTTCTAATTGCACCAAGAAAGGAGGAATGGAAAGGAAGTTACTAGCAGAGCAAACCACAAAGTAATTAATCTTATCCATCCTATCGACAAGCAAATGCTACAAGTAGCATGCAAAGGAGTTAGGCAAATATGGGTACCAAAAGCACAGCTTAAGGACAAGCCGAATCAAATCTGGGTGCCCAAAACATTATCGAGAAGACCAAAGACGGTTCCAAAGGTCAAAACACAAAGATGAGCATCTCCGAGCAAGGAACCTAGCACAAAATGGATTTGGAAGAAAAAGGAGCACTTATTTTCTCCACAAACTGGAAAACCAATCAAGCAATGGTGAGTTAAGTCTCAGAAACCTCAGCCACACCATTTTGACCAAGACAAACCAAGATATCAATGGCGAGTAAAAGCTCGACAACAGTCAAAAGTGATACCAAAAGCTCAGGAAATCAGTATGCTAAAGCATCTCAATGGTACAATCAAGCAGAGAGCACACAAGTTACAAATTTTTTTTCTTTGGAAGACAACATCAGAAAGCCTCGACCTCAGAAACCCTTCAGTTAATTAGTCAAGACCCAACTCTTGCACATCATATTGGTTTGAACTGCATTGATCTTCAATGCAGGGTAGAGCCAACCAAGGCTATGCATAGACACGATTATTCAACCCATGCACATAGTTGTGCATAGTCCACATAAGGATTCCCCTCACAATGGCCTCTTTGCAAGTGAGACATCGATAGCAGGAATGCCTCTCCATAACTCCTCCAACTCCTCAATGAGGGGCTCAAGGTAGACGTCAATATTTGACACTTTGTACTTCCTTGACACAAGCAAGGAAAGAAGTATATTTCCCTTCTTGGTTGTCTCCCATGGTGGAATATTGTAGTTAATGATCACCACAGTCCAAGTGCTCCATGACGTAGACATAGTGCCAAAGGGGTTGACACCATCACTTGCTAACCCAAGCCTCAAGTGTTGAGGCTGCAACTGAACAATGTTGAACAAAACTAGAAAACTACGGAAAGGAAAGGATTGGGAATGGTTTATGGTGTAAAAAAATTCCAGCATTACCCCCTAGCTAGCCAGTTCATTTTCTTTGTTGATAATCAAGAAGTGTTGTATTTAGTAAACAAACCATGCAACACCGGCATGCTAGTAAGGTGATTTATCATCTTACTTGAATTTGATTTCACAGTTGTGGTTAAAAAGGAGAAAACTCATCAACAAGATGATCACCTATCCAGATTACTAAACGGAGAGAACCCAGACAGAGTTGAAGATAATTTGTGAGATGCGTATCTCTTTAACCTAGAAATGATAAGTAGATGGAGTGAAAACATAATACCACTTTTGTCTAAAGGACAATTGTTGATAGAACACGGCAAAATAACTAAGAGACCCTTGATGGAACAAATAAATCAATTCCAATTTCTTAGCATACGACTATATCATAGGGGCTCCGATGGCGTATCGTGATTGTGCATAGAGGCCTCTGACATTTCTTTGTACCGAAAGGAAGCACACGTCACAATGGACTTCATCCATCATGGCCCATGGGAAAATCGAAACATATCAAAACTTGATGAGAATGGGATTTTTTTGGGCTACTAAGAAATTTGATGCACACATATGTGTTAAAAATTGTAGATCCTATGTAGGAACCATCCCTAAGGAGCACTCTACATTGTACCATGTGAACATAGCACCAAACTAGAATAGGTACATTGTGGATTGTTTGAATGAGGTTTCCTTCCCTCAAAACATGTCTTAAACAAGAATAAAAGCATTTAAAACTGAAGCACAGTAATACGAATTGATTGGAAACCAGTTGTACAAGCGTTGCAAAGATAATCAACTCAGACTTTGTGCACCAAAAAGTGAGTACATATCAATCTTGCAGGAGGCAGAAGACATTTTGGGCAAGCGAGAGGTCACTTTTCAACAGATAAAACGGCTAAGGCTATAATTTTTACCGGAATTGGGTGGACTATCTTTATGGATGTTGAAGCATTTGAGAAGCGGTGTGATGAGTGTCAAAGAACAAAAGTTCCAATCAAAAAGGACAAAATGCCAATGAGACCAATGATAGGAGCACGTGCATTTTCTAAGTGGAGTCTAGATTTTGTGGGTCCCACAACACTATCAACTTATAGAACTCATGCCAAATATATCATTGTAGCCACTGACTACTTAAATAAGTGGGTCGAAGCTAAAGATACACAAAAAAATGATACACGTATCATTAAAAAAAGTCTTGTATGAAATTGTATTTACACAAGACACTTTGCCTATAGAAATTGTAAGTGATCGAGGGACCCATTTTGTTAATAAATTCATTAAGTGTCTTGAGGATTTTGTGGTTATACCTCAAAAATCAGCCATGTTCAAGCTTAAAGCATCAACAAATTTTTGTGCACATTTCTCACTAAAATTGTCAGTGACAATATATCCAATTGGGATCAAAAGTTGCACTCTACTTTGTGGGCATATAGAGTTACATATAAAATGGTTGTAGGGACTACGCCTTATAACATGGTGTTTGGACTTAATGCCATATTACCCATAGATTTTTTGATCCCCACATTACGGATAGCCACAAAACTTGAATGGACTGGACATGAATGGTACATCCATCTAGATGAACTAGAAAAGTTGGATGAAATCTGACTAAAGGTTGTAGTCGTAATTTACACCCAAAAACAATGCATGAAAGAGTTTCATGACAAACATGTGAAATCCAAGGACTTCGCACAAGGGGATTATGTGCTTGTCTATACTCTTAAGCAAAAAGCAAAAGAATTGAAAAATCAAGGAATAGGACTCTTTGAAATTCACTCAATTTCACCAAGTGGGGCCATCAAGCTTGCTACATTGGATGGATAGGAAATGCCAAACTAGATAAGTAGATGAAGGATGAAAAACTATCACCTTCCATTGACACAAGATAAGAAGGAAAAGAAAACGCTCGAGATTCAACAAAACGAGCTTTTGGAGAGGACGGAAAACTTCTGATAGTCTGCGTGTGGAGTAGGTTTTCCTTAGAAAAACCAAATGTTTCTCTTTCCACTCTGCAACAACCTTGTGAACATGATTATAAAGTCCGTGTCCTTGCTTTATGGGTGCTTGTCCATACAAATAAGAGCTTGTAATTGTGTGAATGTCATTGTGACATGATGAACAACTTCAATATACGGAAGCAAATCCCCAAGGAGGATATTATCCTCCTCATCAACATTGAATGATGGCGGAAAAATACAATTCAATGCAAGATTAACACATCTCTTTAACGGTGCATCATCTACTAGAAGTATTCTTTTTGCATCAATCCCAAATTTTGTTGATACAATAGTCAACGGTTTGAAAAATCTTCTACTCCTAGATTATCTGGGCAAGTGATTCTTGATTCTTCACATGATTGACATTGTCTTTGTCCCCACATCATAAAGAATGGAAAATTTTTTCCAGTCTCCTTCTCTAGAATCTTGACGATGTCCATTACATGTGTATCATTAGCAATTGACCATATCCCAACAATGGAATTACTAAGTAGAGTCTTTAAAAATGCAATGCATCCTGGTCGTAAAACAATATACTCATGTTGAAACTTTAAGCTCTTAATTTTTTTGGACTTGTGCTAGCATCGTCTCAAAAGAAATCCACCCAAGCTAGCTATTATAGTTAGCATTGGTCTGTCATTGGATGAAAGGTCCACATCATCATGCACCCCAATTCCTAGATCTTGAGCTGCTAAAATGTTTTGGATGGATTCTTCTTCTGACCTTGTATATTTGTTGGAACTTGCATCACCTTCTACTCCCATAGCATCACTCTTCAAATTCTTCTCCAATGGCTGCAATGGTTGACCTTCATGAACTTGTAGATTTTTGTCAACTTCTTCAAGAACTCTCTGGCTTCTATGGAGATCCATAGAATCTTCTACTTCCATAGCATCACTCTTCAAATTCTTCTCCAATGGCTACAATGGTTGACCTTTAAGAACTTCTAGATTTTTGTCAACTTCTTCAAGAACTCTCTGGTGACTTGTAAATCCATGGATTCTTTCTCAAAAGGTTCAAATTCTTGAAAATCATTTGCTCCAAAAATATTAGGTGAAACTTTGTCAATCTCAATCTCAAAAGGTTCAGTAGCTTGAAAATCCTTTGTACCAACAATCTCATGTGAAACTTTGTCAATTGCAATATTTTGTTGAAGGACTGCAAGTTTTAAAAGACACCTATTGTTAGCCTTGTCACACTCTTGGAAGAAAATTAAAGAGTATCCAAATAAGACCATATTAGGTATTATGGTAGAAATCCCTCATTATGGGAATCTCCAAATTGACTAAATTCATGTAAGTTGGGAATTTTCCATTTAAAGTGAAAAAAGTGTTGATATACTTGTTGATGGGGTAGAGTGAAATCTTAAAGAATTGGGGTGTTAATAAACACCAAAATTTGAGGATGCAAAAAGCATGAATTTGAATAAATAATAGTAATGAAATAAAAGAAAGAAAGATCAACACAATCAAAGGTCTTGTTTATAACCATTATAGTAACAATAGAAGCTCCATATAATCTACTCCAAATTGGATGCCATGTCCAAACTTTGATCCAAGTGTGGTTGATGATGTTCACGAGCAAGGCCAATTTTAGTTTTTAGAGCACGAATTTCTAGAATCTTAATCCTTGAAAATGGACCTTCTTGTTTGGGTCTCCAAGACCAAAAAATCGCATCTACAAATTCCCACACTTGCGGGTCCTTATAGTTGACAACCCAAAAACCCTTCCAACAATTAGTGTAAGCTTGAGTATTTGCCATCCCACTCTTTCTTGCACAAGGTTCCAAATATTGAATCAAAACGTTTATGTAGTTTGGTGATGTAGGCTCGTTATCAATGTTTGATAAAGCCATTGCAATCCAAACTAGATAGATATCCATGTCACTTGGAAGTAGCATAACAAAGTCACTTTGGTGCACATCAGATAGAGGGTCAAACTCTTCCCTTGGTCTATCTCGTTGAGGACCACAGAAATGATCATTTAGCTCTTCAAGACCTAGAAATCTTTTGGCTCCTTGTTGTAAGATCATTGTGGTGCATTGTTCATGACGAGATTCTTGCGTTTTTGGCCAAAATTGTTCATACAAGACTCCCTCTGATATGATTTCTCTTCCAAGCTCGTCAATTACCTTAGTCTAGTAATCTATCACGGGCCTATAATATCATGGCACACTTGAACCATTTCTTCAACCCTGAAATCACTTCTTCATGGGCCTTGACATACTCTGCCATTGGTACCAAAGGTGGATCTCCATGTGGTAACATTGGATTTCCTTCTATGTTCATTTTCCAAACTTCCACTCCAATTTGATACACCTACATGTGCCTTATATTGCATCATGGGTGTCTCATATTGCATAAAAAAACCTAAATTGAAGAGATTTGGAATGGCCAACAAGTATGTCTTGTCCATCACAAAGATAGCCATCACAATATTGCTTAAAATCAGGTACCTTTGTGAGCATAAATGGAACTAGAGATGAAGATGATCTATTCCTTAGTGTATCCATCAAATGAGGCAAAGTATAAGTTTGAGTAACTCTCAACTTCTTTGAAAACTTGTTGAACATTGCATCTATGTCCTCATGTGTATGCCCAACATAAAAAATCCTAGTTGAATGGTTTTGAAAACGCCCCTTGCAACAAGCCTGGACAAATAGGAAAATAAGTATCAATTTTTGTTCTCCCCTACACAATTATCTAATTGTAGTAACAAGTTCTCTGGTAACTTGAAAAATGATGACTCCAATTTCTCTTCTATAGTTTCTAATGTCTGCACAATGGGCTCTTTTTCATCACTCAAGTTGTGGTAGTCCAAAGCATCCCTTGAGTTCAAAGCATTTAGTAGTGAGATAGAGCTCCTTGGTAGTCTGTTGGTTGCTAGATCACCATTGCTAGATCACCAAGATTATTCTTATCTATCCTCTCTAGGCTATGTAAACAATTAGCAATTGAGGCAATTGTAAGATTTGGATCAGTTAACCACAAACCATTCAAGACAAAGTGACCGTAATGACCTTCTCCATGTCCATGAGTGATCATACCTATCAATGCCACTTGCAAATTGTATCCAGAGTCCACACCCTTAGGAACAATGCGTAATCTAGGAATTATGCATACATATTTTTGTGGTTGGGTTTCTAAATATGGGTGCCATGCATAATATAGGCTCTTGTAACTCCTTTTTTGTGCCATGTGAACTTCTCTCTCTCTCTCAAGAGAAGAGATCTCTCATCAAGAGAAGGTTTAGCTTCTAGCCTTGCCTTGATTGAAGTCCAAACATTGCACTTAGAGAACTCACTTGTCTTTATTAAAGTGACATGTGGATACTGTTTGTTCCACATCCTACCAAAAGAAGACTGAGATAACTTCTTCTCATAACCCATTTGGTCAAGTGTCGTGTTGACTTTTCTTAGAATTTCAACCTGTTTGTACATTGATGGAATCACTAATTGAGTGTCTCTTGAGCCATCTAGGAGTGTTCTACTTTTGTGTGGCATCTTCTCAGAGTTGTTATCCACAAACTCATTTAGCAATGCTCTTGCTAAATTAGTAAGTTGAAGTCCTTGTCTCAATATGCATGTGTTACCATGCACATAATGGTGCACACCATTTTAAATTTTTTCCTTGTAGCGATAAAATTATGTCTTTGTTATTCCATGTAGCTCATACCATGCTCTACAACAAACAATAGAGCCATTTATCTTGTCTTTTCATCTTTCAGATAGCATATAGATAGGACATAATAAACACAATTAGTGTGTTCTTTCTGAGACTCTCCCCAAAATTATTGCCGTAACCTTGTCACCATATCCGGATCTGCAAACTAACAGCATTTTTATCCACAACAATCAACACATGAAACCCTTTGAATTGACTCAGTTGCAAGATAAAAAGTAGAAGCCAGTGCTGCTCTTTTTTTTCAAGATCTGTTGATAAAAGTGTAGCATTGCTTTCTTGATGATGTAGCAATGGTATTCCCATCACCATATTTTCTAGCATTATCATCATTGGATACATCAGATTCTGCACATCTAGCATGCATCCCATTAATATAGGAACAAAGTATTGTAATGGGATCTCATCCAACATGGTTGTCTGCTTGATGGGCCACTAAGTGATGCTAGCCACATCAGGCATGTTCTCACTAATTTCATTCTCCCTTTCAATATCCACACCCACAAAATCATTACCAAGTACATGGAAGCTAACATAATCGTTTGGAAATACACATAAGATGGTCCCTTCATGTACAATCTGCATCATTGTGTCATCCTTTAAAAGTACCCTTTGATTTCTCCAAGATTCTTGTATCAATGTTTCAAACTCTGGGCTTGTTATAGGTATTGCATTTGTAAGTAGAGGATCAGTTTGATCCCCATGCTCATCACCATTGTAGCTTTCATTTTTGTCAATTCGGTTGTCATTTATCATGGAGGACTGCAAAAAAATCTTGGGCCATCGAATGGCACTCCATAATGAGCTTTGGAGAGGTGTAGTATCCATTGTAGGACAACATCCTTCAAACATTCCTCTACTAGTATAGATACATTTCCTTGCCCTATCTTTGTACCACCACATGTGGAATCTGGATTTGTTCTACACACACAACCAATACCAACAATTTCATTATCAAGAATCAAATGTACTTCCCCCCCAGATTCGAAGTCCATCCTGCAAGTGAAAAAAATACGTTGTCAAGTTCATACTCATAGGTACTTACTTCTCTTTGAGCAAAATTTTATAATTTCCATTATAAAATACATGAGGGTTATGAATGTTAATAGTCCAATGACTTTCAATTTGAGGAGTCCTAATCAAAGTGGATAAATGGTGACCCACTTACTATATTAAAACATAGCTTGGACAAGTGGTGGACCGAGTTCTAATGTTCTCACTAGACGACTATAGAACTTGCATCTCAATGTCCAAGTAAGCCTTAATTATTTCAATGGAAGCAACATTTGAGAAGTGGTGCATAATGGCTCAAGAAACCCCTCCCTATTTAAGTGGCATAGCTTGGACAAGTGGTGAATCTAGTTTTAAAGCTCAATGTCCAAGGTGAGCTAGTGCATGACCCTACTTCCTAGTGTCCAAATAGTCATTTCTCCAAACCATCCATGGTAGTAAACATAGTAGCTCCACCCCATTCAACTATTGACCTTGAAACAATAGAGATAGCTTCTTTGAATAGATCTAGCTTGGACAAGTGGTGGACCTTAAAACCACCTTGGGCTAAAACCTCCATAAGACAATGGTTAGTAGGTTGGACAAGTGGTGGACCTCTGTCCAGACCATCCCTGGTAGTAAACATAGTATCTACACTCCATTCACACATTGACCTTCAAACGATAGAGATAGGACTATCTAATAGAGCTATCTTGGACAGGTGGTGGACCTTCAAACCACCTTGGCCTAGAACCTCCATAACATAATGGTTAGTAGGTTGAAAAAGTGATGGACCTCTACTCCAAACCATCCATGGTAGTAAACATAGTAGCTACACTCCATTCACACATTGACCTTCAAAAAATAGAGGTAGGACTTTTCAATAGAGCTAGCTTGGATAGGAATGGATAGGTTGGAGACGTGGTGGACCTCTATCCCAAACCATCCATGATAGTAAACATAGTAGCTACACTCCATTCAAACTTTGACCTTCAAACAATAGATATAGGACTATTCAATAGAGCTAGCTTGGACATGTGGTGGACCTTCAAACCACCATGGGCTAAGACCTCCATAACACAATGATTAGTAGGTTAGGCAAGTGGTGGACCTCTATCCCAAACCATCCATGATAATAAAAATAGTAGCTCAGCTCCATTCACACATTGACCTTGAAACAATAGAGATAGCTTCTTTCAATAGACAGGTCGGGGAACTTCAAACCACCTTGGGCTAAAACCTCCATAACACAATGTTTAGTAGGTTGAAAAAGTGGTGGACCTCTGCTCCAAACCATCCATGGTAGTAAACATAGTAGCTCCATTCCATTCTTTCACTGACCTTGAAAAAATAGAGATAGCTTCTTTCAATATATCTAGCTTGGACATGTGGTGGACCTTCAATAAACCACCTTGGGTTAAATACTCCATAACACAATGGATAGTAGGTTGGAGAAGTGGTGGACCTCTACCCCAAACCTTCCATGCTAATAGACATAGTAGCTACAATCCATTTACACATTGACCTTGAAACAATAGAGATAGCTTGTTCTAGTAGACCTAGCTTCAACAGGTGGTGGACCTTCAAACCACCTTGGGCTAAAGCGTCCATGACACAGTGTATAGTAAGTAGGTTGGACAAGTGGTGGACCTTTGCTTCAAACCATCCATGGTAGTAAGCATGTAGGTACACTCCATTCACACATTGACCTTGAAACAATAGAGATAGCTTGTTTCAATAGAGCTAGCTTGGATAGGTGTTGGAACTTCACACCGCTTTCTGCTAAAGCCTCCATGAAACAATGGATAGTAGGTTGGACAAGTGGTGGGCCTCTGCCCAAACCATCCATGGTAGTAAACATAGTAGCTACACTCAATTGACACATTGACCTTGAAACAATAGAGGTAGCTTCTTTCAATAGAGCTAGCTTGGAGAGGTGGTGGACCTTAAAACCACCTAGGGCTAAAGATTCCATAAGATAGCGGGTAGTAGGTTGGACAAGTGGTGGACCTAGTTCTAATGTTATCACTAAACTACAATAGAACCTGCATCTCAATCTCCAAGTAGGCCTTAATTCTTTCAATGGAAGCAAGGTTTGAGTAGTGGTGGATATTGGCTCGAGAACACCCTCCCTATTTTAGTGACATAGCTTGGACAAGTGGTGGACCTAGTTTTAAAGCTCATTGTCCAAGGTGAAATAGTGCAAGACCCTGCTTCCTAGTGTCCAAGTAGTCATTACTTTTGAATCGTAAGCAAGGTTGGACAAGTGGTGGACCTACTTTCAATGACCAATTTCAATTTCCAATCTCCAAGTAGCCCTTGTTAAAGCTGAACTACTAATGCAAGAAGAAAGTGGTTGGTGGTGGATAGTGGACCAGGGCTACTATGTTCAAATATAGCTTGGACAAGTGGTGGACCTAGTTTTAATGGCCAATGACTAAGGTGAAATATTAATGCAAACGCGAAATACTAATTTAGGCTTCCCTCTTCCATCTGTCAGTTTGATTGAAATTTTTTATGCTTGTCTGTCTTGTCTTTTTGATCACCACCGTTTCTTCAGTTTTTCCATCTAAGCTCCTTTGCTATTTATTATTAATTTTTGACCTGTTTAGTGAAAAAATCAAAGAAAAATAATAAAATGATCTAAAAAAGCAAAGTGAAAATCCAATAATTAAGAAAATCCATTGAGAAACATAGCTTTATTGTTTTTTGTTGGATTTCTTCATTTTTAAGTCTCAATATCAAGAAAAATGATGAAAAATAACCAAAAAGGACTATTTTTTGGATGATTTTCTGTAGTATATACACTATTTACACTCATCGGGGAGATATTATCAGTTAAATTTTCCTTGTTGATGCTTTGTAAGGGCATCATTAGATAATTTTGCAAAAAAAAAAGCACGTTAATATCAACTTTTTCCTCCCTCTTCAAACATTGACCTTAATTACTTAGTACTCTTCCACCCCTCCTAGATGGCGTACTCCGGGACAACAACTATCTTGGGCTTGGAGATATTTTTGGTAACCCCCTTTCCTCTATATCTCTCTCTATATTTCCCTCTCTCCCTTTAGTTCACTCATCTCTCTAACGATATGATATGTATGCAAGATTGTCCACATCACGGCACAATGCATGTCGTACTTGCGGGCCATTGTTGGTGACATAGAGGCTTGATTCCTTGCGCAATGTAATCTATCCAAACAACCATCATTTCTTACCCCAAGGGAATAACAAGCATAAGGCTCAACAAATGGGAAGACCCCTCTAAAGCTCACGATGGCAAATTGGGCAACCATCTGGGAAGAGCACCACAACAACAATCCGGCTCCGTGTCCTCCACCAAAAGGTATGTCAAAGTATTCCATATTTTTAAGGCTTCCATATTGGAAGGACTTAAAAATACAACACCTCTTGGATCCCATGCACATATTCAAGAATGTAGCCCAAACACTATGGGACCACATTATTGGCAAGAAGGACTCTTTGGGTGTGAGGGAGGATTTGAGGCTTTTTAAACATCTCCCCGCCTCTGTTACACCATGTCATGCCCCAAATGGAAAGATTGTGCTTCCTAAAGAACCATGGATGCCAGCCAAAGAAGAATTAGACAAGGTGAAGGGTACCATTCTCTCTATTCGCACACCAATAGGAGACATGAGGTCGCTAAAGGGAGCTTTCATAAAATTGAAGAAGGGTGGAAGCGTTCAATTGTATGGGTTAAAGTCCCATGATTGGCACAAGATGCTTCAGGTAATCTTCATACTCCCTATTCTATCTATAGTTTGTGTGTATCACTTTCACTCACTTTCCCTTCCCCTGATTTAAATTGTAGTTCATTATGCCAGTGAGTATGTGTATATGTCGGAACAAGAAAGTCATGGATGCTATTTTCAAACTAGGAGAGCTAGTAAGGTACACCACAAGACTCCACTCAACTACACCTTTTTTTATGTACACAATAATTTCAACTAGCACTTAGTGTATCCTTGTTCTCTTTCTTGTAGATTTGTGAGTTCCAAGGAAATCAAAATAGATGCTATCCCTGTTGCTCAAACACTTGCAACAGAAACTCTGTGTGCCATTGAAGATGCATTTCCTTGATCGGTCCTTCTTAGTGAAATTCACCTCTTGGTTCGCGTGGTGGAGGAGATCTCTATATGTGGAGTAGTTCACGCACGATGGATGTTCTTCTTAGAGAGGTTTTTAAAATTTTGTGTGGCTACGGTCTCAACCAAAGGCATGTATGGCTGAAGGGTGGATTGTTCAAGAGGCATTTGTTTACATATCAGAGTATTTGGCACAAGTTGATCCTTCAATGCCTTGCATGTGGTCAGACGAGGAAGATGCAAGGATGACTTCACACTTGCCAAGTGGAAAGGAAAAACTACTTAACATGGATATGAATATATCTCGAGTGGTCAAAAACTTTCGTATTCTCAATGCAAAGATTATGACCAAGTGGGTGAACTTGTGGACAGTGGCAAAGGCAAGGTGTTTGCAAGAGAGAGAAGCATGGAAACAATCACATGGAGGAAGGAGGGCACTCCCAGTGCCTAGACACCTTGCATGTTTCCCAGATCTCATTAGTGTAGAGTGGATTCATGAGAGAATGACCGAGGCAAAAGCGTGCGGAGAAGACATCACCAACAAAGAATGGGAGTATGCACAAGGCTGCGTACCAAAGGTCAAGTACTCATATACCTAAACCATATTGTAATTTTTTTTCTTGAAATTATCTTTAATTCGTATTTGATAAAAAATATTTTTCTATTTTGTAGTGCATTTACTTTAACTCTATGTGGTCAAAGGAGGGTCGTCACTTTCGTACTTGCCACATTAACGAGTGTAGAACCACCATGGATTGTGCCATCATGGGCAACTTTGACACAGATGGTGATGAAGCCAGGTACTACGAAACTATTGAAAGGATACTAAAGGTTAATTTTAGAACCTTTCATACCTTCATCTTCGAGTGCAAGTGGTTTGCAAATGTGTCTAGACAACATGAGAATGGCCTCTACATGGTGGACTCTAGTGTGCATCATACAGGGAGGTATGACAATTTAGTTTTACTGTGCAATTGTGAGCAGGTGAGTGACTTGTACCTTTTTTTATTCTTATTTGCTTGTATCATTAATTATACCAATGCTACTCACTTTGAGCTTCTCTTTTATAGGTAATCTATATCCCATCAATCCACCAACCAGAACTTTGGTTCGTAATTCTCGTAACACCTCGGGGGAGAATCATTTTTTCCACTAATGAAGTGGAGACCATCTTCGACCCTCTTCCATCTCCGACTTTGGATGAGGTGGAGACAGAGGGGAGGGAGGTCAATGAACCAAGTCCGGTGGCAGCAAGTCTTAGCGAGGATGATTGTCATGATGATGAAAATGATGATATGGAGGATGATGAACTCGAAGATGATGAAGCCAATGCATCCACAAATGACAATTCCATTTCTCTCTTTATTGATTGAGTAGCCATGGGCTTAGAATTGGATGATGCCTCATGTAAGGATATTTTGGAAGATGATTCATAAACATTTTGCAGTTATGAAGTTTTTTGGTCGTGTAATCCATTCATCTCTCTCTCTCCCCCCTCTTCCTCTCTCTAGATTTGTGAACATGCTCAATTATATTAATTAATTGACACTGATTATTTTAACTGTAACCAAGTGTAATATTATTATCCCCCCCCCCTCTTTCTCTCTCTCTCTCTCTCTCTCTCTCTCTCTCTCTCTCTCTCTCTCTCTCTCTCTATTCATCTTTCTCTTTCTTTCTCTTTTCTTTTTTAAATTTGAAAATTTCATACAATATTCTTTAATGTTTATTGAGAGGAGGGAAACACCAAAATTTGGGGGGGGGGGGGGGGGGGGGGGGGGGGGGGGGGGGCGAGGGATGTTTAAGCAAGAATTTGAAAGTTTAGGTGCTAAATTTTTATTGAAAAATAAACACAATAACAACAACGGTAAGAAATGCGGTAATAAACGCAAAAACAATCGTTGTAGTAATTTAAACCCAAAAAAAACCCCACCCTCCTCTCTCTTCTTTCTCTAGTTGCACCTTCTCTCTACAAAACGGGTAAAACAACGTGGTAAACACTTGGAGATTTTCATAGTGCTAGGCAACTGTGTTGAAGCATTTTGCATGCAACTTGTGTGTGGGAGACCACCACGTGCTCGATTGAGCATCGCTATGGTGAGCTATGGCAAGGAAGGCTCATATGCAGAGATACCAATGAGAGCCAGCCCTGCTGCCCATTCCCTCTGAGAGTTTTTTTGCATCGTTTAAAAAATCAAAGATGCTTTGTAGCTCGTGAGGATGCCGATTGTCAATCACATGCAATTGCTTTCGCTAATTGTGATGATGTAGAAATTTACCATTGATGACAGTACTCAATTGTGTCGAGCAATTGAAGAAGCTCACTTGAGGCTTGAAGTTGAACTCCTTTAAGCTACGAGTAGTCACCACATTAGTTAAAACACCTTGTGGTTTTGTGATTTGAAGAATTGCAGAGCAGTCTTTCATCTCTTCTCTACGAGGCTTGAAAGGTTATCATTGATGAAAGCTCAGAACCACTATTAATCTTTAGTTGGATTAACCAAACTCTAATACCATTTTGAATTAATAGCATTGATAGAGATTGATTTAAAGCATGAGAGCTACTTTGCAATATATTAAAACTGATAAAGAATGCTCAAAGGAGGACTAAATCCTATATCTAGAGAGTGATTGTAGAGATATAAAAAACGGGTCCAATAAGAAAGAGAGAGGCTAGAAGACTACGGCTAATCTTAGAGTGATTTAGGGAGAGAATTGAGGGTGCTAAAGGTAAAAAGACCCCAAAGAGCTAAAAACCCTTTAGCCTTATTGAACTCTTATAATGAAGATTAAACTAGGACTAAAGTACTCCTAGGCTAGGTCATTAGGCTTGATCAACGTCGACAAAGAGGACTTTTTCATCCCCCCTCTCCAGCATGAGGATGTCATCCTAGGAGCACCAT
The DNA here is from genome assembly GCF_014529385.1 of Adiantum capillus-veneris. NCBI lineage: Eukaryota > Viridiplantae > Streptophyta > Polypodiopsida > Polypodiales > Pteridaceae > Adiantum > Adiantum capillus-veneris. Next base: position 60,301,131 of record NC_140949.1, on the reverse strand, counting down.
GGTTCCATGGCATGGCTACCAATATAAAGTACCTTTAAAGGAGAATATATTTCAAGTACAGAGAAAAGAACATGAAGTACATAGATGCTAATGACTCGGGTAACACCATACCCCTTGTTTACAAGCAAAATAGGGTTTTGTACCAAAAGTGCAATAAAATTATGATTTGAGTAGATTGTTGAATAAATGTTAAAGAGGAGCCCTTAGGTGTGTGCAAATACGTAGATGATATGTTTTTTTGCTAAAATTAATAACAAGAAGTGAAATAATCCGATGAAAATTTTCAAATACAAACTTTTTTGTGAAAGTCAACTTCTTTTATTTATCTAGCTTGATTTTGATATTTTTTGTCAATTTTGATATTTTTTCTTATTTGTTATTGGTCTTTACTGATTTTCTAAGTAATAAATGAGAACAAAAGCAAAAAAATCACCAAAAAAACCAGACACTGGTACATGGACTCCGAGAAGAGATAGAAATGTTCAAAAGTCAATATGGAGAAACAACAAGCAAGTTATGGCCAAAATCACATAATTTGCAAAAACCGTTTTCAAGCTAGAAAACCCCAATGGGCAAAATGGACAGATTGGGGGCATACGATGTCCGAATTCAGAATTTTTGACATGGTGATCATCGAACACATGAGGTAAGACTAAATGTGAGGTGGGGGAAAATTTGTCTTGGGAGCATGGGATATGTATAGGTGAGATCCACTTAACCCTTCATTTTTAATTGTGAGTTTGTAATACCATTTTAGATCATTTGGGAAAATCCGGATTTCCAATTGCTACATTGGCGTATTAGGATCATGTTATTCTACTATTTTTAAGCTCAATTTTTCCTTAATCTAGATAAAATGTCATGATTCTAGCACCCAAATTTGACTTTTCTATTTTAATTTTTATAAGAAGACTTTTAATATAGATTTTTGCAAAAGGATTATATCAAAGAAACTCTTTAAAAAAATATCAAAGCTCATAAAGATGGATTCTACTAAGCAACACATATATTGATTATTCCAACCAAAAATATAATATCTAGACACAAAGAGCACCAGCAACTCTTATCATAAAATTGGTCACCTTAATCTCAAGTACAAAAAATAGCTAGTCCTAATTTTAAAACACTATCAAGTATCAACTACAGTATAGTATGTACAAGACCTAAATGAACATTTGATAGTTAGAAAACCTAACGAATACTATCCTATGGCCCAAAGACCATAACTTGTCATTGATGGCACCTATAGTGTCATTTAGTGTCAAATAATATATGTTTCTTCCAAAGAATCTATATTAACATGCCACATTTTCATCAATACATGCTTTAAAACTTCAACAAAGCTTCCGGATATGGTCTCTCAAAACTTCAAGACATGCTTTAAAACTTGTAGAGGCAGTGTCTTGAACAAGGAGGTGTTTAAAAACATCATTGATGTGACTAATAAGCGGCCTATGAATTGATTATACGAACTATGGGCTGTGCACAAATATTTTCAACAACTCATTTTATAAAATTTATACTCTTTATTTCATGTACAACAAAGTACTAAGTGCAATAAGTATAGTATCTCCAAGATAGAGGGTGTCCAACAAACACCATTTTGGTTGCACTATCAATTGTCAACATCATTTTGGTTAGTTTTCATGATCACTTCAAATAAAACAAGTACTAAGAAGAAAATGATGGGAGCATTAAACAAATATATTATCAATGTTACTTAAGTGAGAGATGTCTCCTCTCTCTCTCTCTCACACACACACACACACATATATATATATATACATATATATATATATATATATATATATATATATATATATTATATATATATATATAGAGAGAGAGAGAGAGAGAGAGAGAGAGAGAGAGAGAGAGAATTGATTACACCAACTATGGGTTGTGCACAAAGATTTTCAACAACTTATTTTATAAAATTTATACTCTTTATTTCATGTACAACAAAGTACTAAGTGCAAGAAGTATAGTATATCCAAGATAGAGAGTATTCAACAAACACTGTTTTGGTAGCACTATCAATTTTCAACATCTTTTTGGTAGTTTTCATCACCTCAAATAAAACAAGTACTAAGAAGAAAATGATGAGAGCATCAAACAATTATATTATCAATGCTACTTAAGTGAGAGATGTATCCTCACATAGGGTTCACTTCATCAATCTAAAATTTAACGGTTTTTTGAAGCTACTTAATTGAGATTTTTTCTTTTGTATGAAAGAAGTTGGTAGCTTATCAAATCATTGTTCCACTTTGAATGAGATACTTGATGTAATATGAGACAAAACTCTCCTAATTTATAGCAAAACTGTTTTCAAAACATGCCCGAGAATGACATCAGAAAATAAATAATAGAAGCCTTAGTATCTTTGAGGTCATAGGATACTCTCTAGTGAGTTCTCATTAGAGCACCTTTTTGTTTTATAGCCTCAAACTCATAGGGTTATGATACCATATGGTGTGGATATTTGTCTTCCTATGGACCTAGGATCATAGGGTTTTGTGATTCCAAATTACATAAATGCTTTGTAAGATTCTGTTTTTTTTTTTTTCCTTGAAAATCTAAGATCCTCCTTTACTTCTATCAATAGATGAAGCCTAAGTGTGGCCTAAGAGAGTTATGCCTTTCTTTCTAGTTTGCAATTAAGAGGCTTGTGCTTTTCATTAAGTAGCTTAGAGATATCCTCCCATGATATTAAGGCTAAAGGGTTCTAATTCCAAGCCACACAAGGTAAGTGCTTTTTGGAATAGTATATGTCACTTTATGGCCTTATGGTCATAGGGTGCTAATGCATTATGTGAAAATTACATCACTTCCTATGACTACAATTAATAAACATCTTGTAGAAGTTAATAAAGCAATCTTTGGACTTAAGATCATAGAGATTTTTGTGGATAAACTAGAGTGGCCATATGTAAGATCATACAATGCCAATGGTAAGGCTTCATATGTCCACACTATGTCAAAAAGAATTTTATTTGTCCTAAAAGGCCCATGGTTTTTATTGAAGCTATCTATATAGGGGTCCTAAGTGCCTTTTTATAAATCTTAGGATCTAAGGACACTTATTCTTAGCCACAATCAGTAGGTATCTTGTGAAAGAACAATAGCCAATGTATTGCTTTAGGTTCATGGGATGTTGATACTATAAAGTGAAAATCCACTAGATCATAACATAACATATGGACTTATGTCCATGTAGATTTCCCTTGATGGTGCAATGGATACAAATTGAAAAACAACAAATATTTGAATCTGTCAATAAACTAGAATTGAGTATTTGGAACATCAAAGTCAAAAGTTACATATAACATTGAAAGACAAATTTTCACAAGAACTCTGAAAAATACATGAAGAGATTTTTTATTCCATAATATTAAAAAAATCTACTGGATCATCTCCTCAATGGAGATCTATTTGAGATTATACTAAATCTTTAATTGTTTCATATAATTCTTGGCCTCATGCAGTACTTTGATAGCAGGCTCCTTGTATCCCAATTTTTGAGCAAGCATAATTGTTTCAATACCTTTTAAGGCTGATAAAGGTTTCGTACTCTTTAAAAGCCTCAATTTTTCTCGATCAATCGTTAGGGTTTTCTTGTCCATGACTTTGAGTGGACATTCCACTATTGCTAGATGTTGCACCTTTTTCAAATCACCATTCATCAACTTAAATGTGATCACGTAAAGTGTAATTATGAATGATATGATAATAACACATGGTAATCATAAAAATAAAAATTTGATCATGTGATTATTAAATCCTTGGTGCTTCCACGAGATGCTTTGATTGATCAATTGATAATGCACACACCATGGAAACACAAATACAATGCATATATTCAATGAGCCAACAACTAGGTGCATATCCAAGTAGGGATTCAAGTCATGTATGCTAATTTTTATTCCAAGATAGCTATTAACTAAGACGGTAATGAACCCAACAGGATAACCAAAAACGAGAAACAACAACCAATGAATGCCACTACAACCATGGAGACCATGGATAAATTTGAAGTTGTAGCTGTCACTCATCTGCTTCCTTCAGAGAAATTTGCAAAGACGTCACAACCAACTATCTTAGAGAGAACCTCAAAAACTATCCACTGATCATAGACAACCACTCAAGGCCAAATCAAAAAAAAAGAAGCAAATGTGGAACCTAAACGGCCAACTCAGCAAGTAATACTAGTGCCAACGAAAACAAAGATTGTACAAAAGGTCTGGATACCTAAAGAAACCCCATGAATTCAAGGAAATTTGGTTTGGATTCCAAAAGTCCTACTATAGTCTACAAAATAATGTACACAATCTACAACGGTAATCACAAAAAATTAGATTGTCAAATGGGATAATAGACTTCCAAAGTCAAAGATATCATCAAGACAAAAATGGGCTCCAAATAAACAAGGATTTCCAATAGAAACTTCCAACCCAATGGTGTCTCAATCACTCCAACATTCAAAGTCACGACCAAAGAATGGCGACCAAAATTTCAATTACAATCTTAGAACTTTAAATGATAAAACCCTTCAATGATTCATCAACATGCTATTGAGTTGCAACACTTAATACATGGTACGTGCTAATTGACAACCACACAGGTGAAACTCGCCATCAAATTCCCTTAAGCACTATGCTTAAGACCCATCTCTTGCACAACATCAACTTTTTCATGCATTGACTGAGTATGCATAAGTAGGGCCCCTTACATGGCCTTGCATAAGCCACCACTTTACAGCCCATGGACAACACACCCTCGTGATGACACACTATTATCTAGGAGGCTTTGACTAGCAGGGGGAGGCATTTTAAAGCATTCCGAATGCAATATGTGAAACCAAAAATGAAAAGGGCACTGTTTTCTTGATCCTTGTATTAAAATTTACATTTGATTTCTCGTTTTTTCCACAATTGTTTATTTTGTGTCCCAAAAGTGAAGAGACTCAAGAAGTTGTTGTAAAGTTATAGCCACCAAGTGATTTTTGTACAGACTGTGAGAATCAGAGTTTGCAACACTATTTTCTTTTTATTGGAGGGCTGAATGCACCATAAAAAGTAACATGTCAGGGTTTTGCAAGATTAAATTTCTTGATGTATTTGCGATCATGCAATTTTTATTAGAATGGAACCCTACTGCTAGAGACCAATCAAGTTATATTTCAATAGAGGGGAGCATCAATCAAGGGACCACATCTACCTTAGAGCGGATTTTGGAGGAAATTCTTATTGATACTTCTTTGGAGAGATCTTATGCCTATATGGTTGAAGGATCCAAAAGTGTGAGTTTCAAGGAGGAAACCAAAATGGGAGTGAAACCATCACATTTATCACCATACATGAGAGTTTTACACTTACAATATGAGGTTGAAAATTAAAAGGGTGCCAAAATTTATAGAGATGATATGGATCGTAATTGCGTTAAAATAAAAGAGAGACCTAGTGAGCTCAAGCTCATAGTTCTTGTAGACTATAGTGGTGATCAATACCATAATGAGGAGAGACACATGTATGTAGTGTGCATAATCCTTTTATTGTGAATAAATGGGGATTAGCAGGCACAAAGGAAAAGGTTGACGTAGAGCCAAAGGAGAAAACACCAAAGCTAGACATTCCTAATGCCAAGCTTAGACGAGTAAATGTGGCTACTCGCGTCAACACTGACACTCCTATTAGATGCACCATTACTCTTGTTGAACTTCTAAGAATCAAACCACATTTGTGGAAAAAATTGAGCCAAAACTTGCAAAAAATGGGACTAGAAATCAATCCAAAAGAGCCTGTGCCGGTGAATAAGATGGGTGACTATTGTGAAGGCAAGGACGTGAACACAACCTTACCGCTAGAGTACAAAGGACTTTGGCTCCACTGTCAAGTATCATGATTTAAGTAAACACGCATGAAAATGCAACTAGAAGATGGGTATGTAGAAAGACCTTTAGGAAAGTTGGAACAATTCATTGTATCCTCTTGCAAAATAGAGTACAAACATACTTTTGTTGTAGTTGATTTCAGGAAAGGCAACTAATTTGAAGTCATTTTAGCGCAACCATTCATGCATCAGCTCCAAATGGTTCAAGATTGGGGCTACAATCATCTCTATTTGCGGCATAAGGGTATCACAACAAGGGTCAATATGAAAGATTATAGTTACAGGGATGTAAACCGCACCTCGATAGAGGACTTTGGTGTAACTATTGACTCTAAGATACAACTGGCTGCTTAATTAAATAAGGATGCACATATTTGGACGTGTGGAGCGTCAGATTGTCGAAGCCTGAGAAAGGAGGATTGCATCCTAGAGCGCTTTGTAGAGGATAACTATTATATGAAGCAGTCATTTCTAGAGGAGTTTTTTGAACCCTTTGCATGGGGGAAAATACTGTTTGTGTAATTAAGGTAACCACCACGACCTTTTGTGATAAGAACGGCTATGACTTGATTACCTTCCAGATGGTGAATGTTGTCTTAACACCAACAATGGAAACAATAATAGAGGAATATAATGAAACAATTGATTGTAAATTAATAGTGGATGAAGTTTTTATTTGAGATATGGGTGACAACGAAAGAAAGAAATTTCATGATTCAAGAAGGGTGACGAACTCGGTAATAATGCTAAGGATGAGCTATCAAGTGGCTCAAGCAATGAAAATGCAGCAAAACCAGATGAAATAATCTTCTACGAGCTTCCTAACCAATAGATGAGGATACAAAAGAGCCAAAGCATATATTGGTGGTACCAAAAAGGGGTGTCTTGGACACTCCTTTGGTAGCACTTTACAAGCCCCATCTTCATGTGTTACATGTAAAATAAACTAACATGGTATATATCAAAGGATAGATTTTTTCATGTAGAATTTAAAAGTATAAAGTCCAACAAGTTTTGAGTTTTTTTGCAAAAAATATACCGCACTACAAGAGGTTATGTGCACTTGTGGCGCTTTTAGCGACGGAAATACATTGGGTTTTTATACTCCGCGGTTATCGCTAAGACCGTCGCTAAAAGCGTCGCTACGAGAACGTCGCTATAATCGTCACTATAGAAGTTGCTATATAGAAACACATATAGCGACGGTTATAGCAATGATTGCAGTCCTTCTGTAGTGTTAGAATATAAAAGTACAAATAGATGAAACTACCAAACCTAAAGAGCAATGCAAAAACACTTATTGTGTGCTGCTGACTTTGCATTCTTCCAATCTTCTTTGGCCAGCCAATTTGGTCTATTCCACCCATGCTTTATTGCTTTTTGTACTTCAGAACACTTGGGCTTGTGATATTCGTGTATTCAAACCTTCATCAGGTCTTCATTGAAGTGCTCATCCCGACTTGACATGGGAAACTCGTCATGCAGCATGCTGATAACTTTGTCTTTTAACTCAATTGGCACTTCATTCCAGGTGTTTAGTATGTAGTGTCAAAACACCTGAGAGCAAAGACCGCGCATACTCAAGATCACCTTCTTGCCTTTGTCATCCAAGATGATGCCGCAACTGATATCGACCAAGTATGGCAAACCCTCTCGCATGTGACGCATGAACCTGGGTGTCTCAGCAGGGGTCTCTAGCAGCATCGGGTTTACGGATGTCAGGTGTCTCCACTAGAGTTTGGGTCCCGAATCCAGGAGTGTCAATTGGGGTGACTCTCAGAGGAGAAGCTAGTGGTGCGTAGCCAGGAACGGCTGATAGCCGTGCAAAACCTGGCGTAGATGGCGATGCCGTGGCTGGTGTGGGGGTGCGCAAAGAAAGGGAAGGTAAGGAGCTTCATTGAACATGAGGCGGTGTCAAGGCATCAACGGTGGCATCCCCACAACAACCGCCGCCACCACCACTAGAGCGTCGGTGCCTAGACGAGTGTGAAGATTGTCTCGTCGACACCGAAGCTTTGGAGTGTGCTGAATGCTGCAAAATAGAGGGAGACGCTGAAGGAGTGGAAACAACGTGATGGTGCTCCTAAGCGATGAAACTCCTCGAACCACCTCCTCTGCTAGGGTGACAAAGAAGAAAGAAACTCATCATCATCCATACCTGCATTAAACACATGGACAAGTCATAATCTATACTATAGATAATAGGGAGAGGGATTGTTGTGTAGAGAGAGAGAGACAGAGAGAGAGAGAGAGAGAGGAATCACACAAGGGGGAGTGATTCTTGTGTAGAGAGATTCCTGTGAAGTTCTTGTGAATTTGTCTCCCGTGTGCATTCTACGTATCTTGTAAAAGCTATGTCTTGAACAACATGCATTTTATATGTAGTTGTGACAAAATACTCTGGTCATAAATTAAATTTCTTTTCTAGTTGCCATAGTTTTCTCGATTACTTGTGACAAATTGTGAGACTGCTTGTGAGACTGCTCAGGAAAAAGCCTCCAAGGATTATGTTTGCTACACTGCATCGGGAGTTTCCAGCTCCCTCTCTAGAGAATACTCTAGCATTGAAATATTTGTATATGTTTGTACATTTGTAATTTCTTAATGGTGTGTTGTGTTTGTTGCAGGACCCTTACACGTGGCCCGTTGAAACCGTAGGAGCTAGCCGTGTGTGTGTGTGTGTGTGTGTGTGTGTGTGTGTGTGTGTGTGTGAGAGAGAGAGAGAGAGAGAGAGAGAGAGAGAGAGAGAGAGAGAGAGAGATTGAGAGGGGGAGAGAGAAAGAGGGTAAGGGAACATGAGAGGGAGGAGAGGGAGGGAGAATACCTGGAGTGGAAGCAATGACAATTAGACACAATTTAAATTTCTCAAGTATAGCATATAGACAAGAATGGAGAAAAAGTCACGTGAATATAATATATATTATAAAATGAAGCAAAGTTGTTTAAGTACAATGTTTATGGCTTTAAGAGGTCTCTCTGTCATCCTCACATAGCTCAGCATAACTCCCTATGTCTAGACATATAGAGCTCTCCGTTTAGGCAGATGTCCTCTGTTTCATTTTGTAGATCATCTATATGCACCCCATAGAGTAGCAGCTTGATGCTGCTCTCTATGGCACCACCTTAGCGGCTTCTGACTGAGCATCTTCTCCAATCTCCTCCATTGATGCCGCTGTGATTGGCACATGGCACCCCTCATACGTCCGTGCACTACGAGGGGCTACCTCTATGACGTACCACTTGTTCGATGCAGACTTTGTAGAATGAAATATCACCTACCAGAGCCACATAACGTACATGAGAGCTTCCACGAACATAACTTCTAAAATTGGATGTTAAATATTTAGAGACTTACTAGTTCACAATGCAACGGGTAGTACGAAAGTGTCTCTTAGGTCGGTCCATTTTTTAGTTGAATCCACCTCAAGGAAACCAGACTCTCCTTTGCTCACAATAGTGTTGTGACCCTCCATGTTTATCTTGAACCATTGCGCATCGAACAAGTCGACAAAAAATCCTCTATAATCAATCCTCAAAATCTCTTGTAGCGTGCGGAAGTAAGTGAGTTCCGCCACCAGCGGATCTGCGCATCAGAGGACCGTCGTCGACTAGACTGTTCAAATTTTTTCATGATTCCACAATCTTGTGTAAAACGCTTTTTGTCGATCCGTTCCACCCTAAAATGTTGACCTTTACACCATGCTGTTGTGTATGACTTATACTACAACCAACAAAGATTATGAGTGGCCGTTCAAACATTTAGAAAGTCGCTAGTCGTACATTGCAAACTTACCTTGGTCGTGCAATCCCAAGAGTACTCCCACTCCTCCTCGGTCACTTCTTCACTGCACTGTTGTGTGCTTTTCAATTGGTTGTGCAACCATCTTAAGCTCATGAATGTTGGTAGGCTCTCCAGACCCGCCAAATATAGCATTGATGATCGTCTTCCCCATCTCCACTCGATTTGTACCCTTTGTCACTCTTGCTTTTCATCCTAGTATTGTGAAATCCACTTTTGCATCACTGGATTGTGAAGCATGTAAAATTGGTTGATTTTAGCCTCTAGATCTTCCGTCTGTTAAGTATGGAGCTTGATTTACCCCTTGTATTTTTTTGTGTTAAAAACACACATTAATAAGGCCCCCATTGTGAGGAGAAGCCATCGTGCATGAAGAAAAATAAATCACCGAAAAATAAAATCACTCGCCGAAAACCAAAATTTTCACTTTATTTTCGTAGGAATATTCCTTTTCCCCGGAATATTATGGCCGGACGGTGGCCGAAAAGTGATCGAAAAACGACCGGTCGGTTGGCCGGTTGGCCGGTGGTCGAAAGTCAATGACCGATGGCCGATTTCAAAGGAGGACTTGTCTTCTCAAGGGCAACCACACATGGGAGGATTGGAGGGTCCGATTTGACGGTATCTACACAAGGGCGGCTACACATGGCTGCCTCTCATGAGATAGGGTAGCCCTTTTGGCCTATAAAAGGAGACCATTTCTACACACATTACACAGTGTGAAGTTGATGCAACAAGGTGGGTGTGAGGTGGTGAGAGTGAAGCAAGGCGGGAGCTCCAAAAGCGTTAAATCCCTTTGTAACCTACTTCTTGTTTTGAAGTACTAAAGCCATCGAGTGGCTGCTTTCTCGTGGATGTAGCCCACATTGGGTGAACCACATATATCGTGTGTATACTCTCTCTCTCTCTCTCTCTCTCTCTCTCTCTCTCTCTCTCTCTCGCTACTCTATAATCTCTTGTTGTGAAAATTATCTCTCTCCATTAAGTAATCTACTCAATTATCTACTAAGCTATGCCCTACTTCCCACCAAATGGTATCAGAGCAAGGTTTGCTCGTAGCTAAATTATCTCAAGGAAAGGATTCCTTGAATTGAGTGGAGTAATGGCGGAGAAACATAAGCTCAAGATCGAGAAGTTCAACGACAAAAACTACCAACATTGGAAGATGCAGATTGAAGGCTATCTCTACCAGAAGGATCTCTATTTGTCACTAGGCGGTCTTGCAAAGAAGCCCTGCAATGATGGAAGATGAAGCATGGATTGTCCTTGATCGAAAGGCACTGGAAACAATCCGGTTAAACTTGGTGTCAATGGTGGCCTTCAACGTTTTGGAGATGAAGACCACGGAGGACTTGACGACTTGTACGAGAAACCATCAGCATCCAATAAGGTAATTCTCATGAAGCGCTTATTCAATCTAAAGATGGCAAGGAATGGTTTAGTTGAAAAACACCTAAATGATTTTAACACCAACATAAGTCAACTTCGATCGGTGAAAATAAATTTCGATGATGAAGTGCGAGCTCTCCTTATACTATCGTCTCTACCAAATAGTTGGGACAACCTTGTGATGGCTGTAAGTAATTTTATTTCTGGCACAAATACTCTTAAGTTAATCAAAGTTTTACATGCTGAATTTTATGTATATAGAGAAGAGGTAATGTTAACGTGTCATGCTTTTTCATGTCCCGGATAATGCTAACTAGCACAATTTTGACATATGCTAACTAGTACAATAACATGAGCTACATCTCCAAGATCTATGACGTATGATATATCAGTAGAAAGCTCTTGAAACAAGGAATCCAAATGTACAACTTCCAACAAATTTTGATATTATTTGTAAAAATTTTACAGGTCGCCCAACTTTTCTAAGATGTGCTAACTTGAAAATGCTAACTAGCACAAAAAGCGCGACAGGTTAACATGCTTTCACCCAAAAGGATTTGTGATTTAGAGGTAATAGAGAGAGGCATAGAGATGGTGTATGTGTATGTAGAGCTAATATGAGACTGTAAGAGGGGATTTTAATGGTGAAGAGGATGAGAGAAACCATGGAAGGTGCAGGTTTGAGTGAGGGATGGAGACTAATGTGTGTGTGTGTGTGTGTGTGTGTGTGTGTGTGTGTGTGTGTGTGTGTGTGGAAGTGTAAAGGGAAGTGAGAGAAGACTAGGGTGACTTGTGAGACAAAGTGGGCAGACTAGGACCCACCAAAAATATCATCTCTCACCAGTGGAAGCTCCAAAAAAATATGAAAATTTTTTAGATGATTATTCAGCTTGTGAGATAAATGTTTCATTGTGGACACATCCTCAAACTCGGAGTGGAGATGGACGCCAAAAATACCACCAAAATGTCCGTTTTTCCTCCTAGAAAAGTCTTTAGTAACCCCGTGTTTGTTGAATTTTCATAATCCTCTAAGAGTGAGCCTCTCCTTGCATGAGAGCATGACCTAATAGATTCTTGAGGGTTGAAAATATGCATGGATTAAGATTATTTATAAATATGATATATGGATATGATGAAAAAAAACAGATTAGCATATATAAACAATTCAAATCTAGAATAGTGTCAGTTGTATATAAATATAAAATGGAAAAAAGAAATATATGAAAATATAGGGAATCGAATGACGGGGCTCTCATTTGTTTTATTTATTTAGGAATATTTGCAAGAAGTAAGGAAAATTGCATATAGAAAAATGATAATTTAGTAAAAGGGAATGACTGGGTGAAAGGTATTCCTGTGATTTTGTCTCGAAGTGGGTTCACAAGATTTGGAGAGGCTTGCATGAAAATATTTATTTATATAATAAAGAGTATGTACAATGGTAAGCAAATTATGATATTGGTATACATAACATACTTAGGTAAATAACACACGCCTAGTTAGAAATATTTAAATAAATATCAAAATAATTATAATAAAAATCTATATATTTAGGCCCTATATACGATGAACTATTTACACATAAATGGGCCATACTATATTTTTATATTTTAATTATATTTATTTTTTTGGCTCAACTAGCCCAATGACTAGCTAGCTGAGGGTTTTAAGACGATATGGAGAAAGTCCCCTAACTCACGCATGCCTATGTACAGTGACAGGGTGAGGATAGCCATAACGTTTGAGTGATTTTGATAGGGTGAGGTAGCTCACTATGGCAATTTAGGATAGCCAAAAAAAGGCTATCATTAGCCCTCCCATTGGATGATGGTACATTCGTGTACCATCATGAGGCATCTTTTCCAATAAGAGTGGTTCCAAGCTATTTGTGATGTTTTGTGACTCAAACAAGTCTTCATTTTTTAGTTCTTCTTCACTTTGTCTTGAACTACTAACACAAACCAAACTACAAGACTTACATGATGATATAGCTTCTTGGCAATGATCTTGCAGATCCTTTGATACAATACGACTCAAGTAGGGCTTTAGTTTGTACCCATTCACCTTCTTAGGATGCTCCTTGCCATCTAAATCCATGAGCTGATAGTAACTTGAATTTTTAAAAGATTTTTTGACCACATACGCACCTGCCATTTGGTAATGACTTTAGCATCAAACGTATTGTCATGTCGATTGTCATACCTTAACACCAGCCCACCTTCGTTGATACCCTTGTCCTTAACCTTCTTATCAAGCTTCTCCTTTGCTTGCATAGCTTTCCTCTTGTAGCATTCATAAGATGCTTCTCTTTTCCACTCAAGCTTAGCTAAAGTAGGAAGTAAACCCACCCATGCATCTTGATTTCCTCGCGTCCCTCTGTTGTGGAGCTGCATTGTTGGAATATTGAGCTCGATAGGCAAAAAAGCCTCTTGACCATAGACCAAGTGAAATGGAGTGAACTTTGTGGGTTCCCTATATGTGGTTCGATACGGTGGTGCGCCTAATCCGTGTCGACCCGAGAAAGTGTCAGCAAAAGATGCATGGCAGCAGACAGGATGAGGATAACATACCTAGACAGGTATTAGATGCAGTTTTAACCAAGCACCGCAGTGGTATGCATGCCAAATACAGACCTTTATAGGTTTTTTGGAGCTCTGCTAACCAGGAAACTTGGCCGCATGTACGCCAAATCGGACATAAAGGTCAACGGAGTCAAAATCTTTGTGTATTCTAGTGCGGTTGCATGGTCGTTTACTATTCGGGCATCATTTCAAGCTTGAAATGATGGTCGACCACGGAAATCACTATCTAGGGAAATATTATTGGTGATTGGGTTGGAATTTGGACCATTAGCACAGTGATGCTCGAATATCAAGGTAAGCGGAGCTTGCACAGTCTTACCGAGCATTCTCTCATGGGAAGGTGGCCCAGTTTGAGAGGAATTAAAAAAAAAGACTTTTTTGGTAGTCTGGTCACCATGCAGAAGACGGGCAGGAGAATATAGCCAACAAGGAGCCCGGGCATGGAAAGGGCTACCATCTGCCAGGCATGCTAGAGTCAAGGCGCCATCTGGTGCGGGGACTGGAGTAGGTGGAGTGAACAAAAAGTGGATGTCGCAAGCTGCCTGGGGGGTGCTGTTGAGCAGAGGAGGGCTCGGCTGTGAGCAAGGGAGAGGCCGCTAGAGGTGGCCTGGTGTGGAGCAGTAGAGAGGAAGGCCACTTACCATATGAGGAGGTCCACCATCTGTAGGGGTGACTACACAAGGCTACACTATAGTGAAGAGCCGCGAGTTGTGGGTGGGCTGATAGTATGATAGAGGAAGCCCAACCAGGAGGAGGTGGCTTTAGGGGCTGGAGTGTAGAGCCATCAAGGGCATTGAGGGGACCCAAAAGCCCCACATGGGGGATGAGCCATCAAGGGCAATAGCGAACGGGGACAATAGAAAGGAGGAGGAGGTGAAGAGGCCAACAATGGGTCAGACAACAATTGAGGTTGCGCCAGTATGTGGTTTCCATCAGTGTTGAAGGCGGTCAGGCCTTGGAACAAGAGGTTTTTCAGGCTCCGAAGAGGGCTTTGAGCAAATCAAGGGGCTCAAAAAGGGCTGCGAGCAGAGGAGCGCCAGAGCAAGGGCATATATCACCATGAGGAGGGTGGTCGAAGGAAGAGAAGAAGGATTCCAAGCGTGTAAAGGGTCAGCTAGTGGATTGCAAAGGAAGGTGGCATTGCCATAGAAGTGGCCGCCAAGGATTGCATCAAAGCACGTAGTCTACATTAGACATCATTGTACCCGAGTTCTTTTTCTGCTATGCATAAGTGGATTTATGGACTGATTGGGTTATTTTTTTTGTGTTGTATTTGCCACCAATCTTCTCGTCTATTCGTCTTGTCTCATGCGTAGCATCCATGGTAGGCGTGCCTCTAGATAGGTTGTGAGTGTGCAGAGAGAGAGAGAGAGAGAGAGAGAGAGAGAGAGAGGGAGATTGTGTGTGCGGATTTCAGAGGCGTTCGAGGCACGTGTAGCCTCTCGGTGTGGGTGTGTTTAGAGTGTGTGATGGTGGATTGTCGATAAGTGATTGCGTGTAGTTGGTGGTGCTTGAAGGCGAGCCGGTGCATTGGAGGTTGGCAGAAAGTGTGCATGTGTGTGTGATACTGTGTGGTTAGGGGTGTGTAATTTATCCTGGGCTATACAGAGGCAAGCTTGGAGTGTGTTGGGTGTGTTCCCCCTTCCCCCTTTGCATCAATGGTGCCCCCATGAAGGATCTATTGGTTGCTCCTCGGTGAAGATTTAAAGCGTGAAGATGATGCCTGATATCGAATTGGCGCTTGCTGGAGAAGAAGAGGTTGCAGATTTGTTTTCCGATCTGGAGCTATACCTATTGCAGATGAAAATTTATGGAGATGAAGCCAAATTCAAGGCACTACCGTTGGTTCTACAAGGACGAGCCAAAGACTCGTTTGAAGGATTGAAGGTTGCAGATCGGCAGTCGTTGAGCGAGATTCGCAAGCGGTTTGTTGAAGCTTTTCAAAAGCGGGTTTCTCTATCGGACTTGGGTGAACAATTGAGCAAGCTAAAGAAGGATGTAAGTGAAGATTTTGCTTTGTTTTTGGATAAACTTGAGTCTATTTGGGAGAGACTAGCTGTTGTTACATGTGTGCAAAATGGAGATCATTTCAAGCGAGAGCAGTTTCTAGTCTGCTTGCATCCACAAATCAAGGAGAAGGTTGAGTGTGGTTGTGGAGAGGACTATGCACAAATGGTTTGCTTGGCAAAGGTAAAGAGTAGGAAAGCAAAGAGTGTTGGAGATGGGCTTGTTGAAGCCTGCAATTTATGGAAATAGCTTGGCAACAGAGCTTCATCATGTACCAAAGTTCAACCGTCAAAGAGGTAGTTGCTTCATTGTTGGTAAGCCCTTTCGATTCTTCATTTCAATTTGTACCTCCAGTTTGCTATGTTGTTGTACAAGAGTCTATTAGCCTGGCTAGCAAGGATGCAGTCCTAGCGAAGGTGTGTATGCATGAAGAAGCAAATGAAGATGTGAAAATATCACAGGACAAGCTTGAAGTTGTTGACAAAGCGATGGTCGAAGCTGTGCAAAAAGAAGTTAGCGAGGGGGTTGGGCAACCTTGCCCTACCGATTGTGTTGAAGAGCGGTAGTGCATTCCAAAAGGTGTGGACGATGTCAACATACCAGATACCGAGGTAATAGATCATGGCTTTCTCTTTTGCTTAGCAGATGAGATGGTTGTAGAAGAAGTCCTTGAAGAGCAGGCAAAGGTGGTCGAGCAATCCAATTTGCTCTCACATGAAGTGGTTGAAGATGTAGCGTCAAAGGCTATGTTGGACGAAGACTTGCATAGGGAGTCAAGTATGCGGTATATGTCATTTGAAGGACCTACAATAGAGGGTAGGCTTGAGAAGCAGTTAGGCTTCGTTCTCCAAGAAGAAGCACCATTGGAAGACAGGTTACCAAAGCTTTGTGCCATGTTGTTGATGGGCATGTTGTTGAAGGTTTCTTTGCAGGCAACTGTGCATCGATTGCGAAGTTTTTTTGGGAGAAGATTATGCTATGGAGGGCTCTCTAGCAAGTGAGAGGATAATGATGTATGGTGCTGACGCTTCACAGGTTGGTTTACAGGCTTATTTAGTGTATGAAATCGGCATAGGGATACAGGTTGTTGAAGATCGATGCTATGCGAAGCTGTACGAGAGGTTGGTTTTTGGGCTTGCAGGTGCAAAGGAAGGGTGGGATATGCATGTAGTACAGACGGATGGTGATGATCAGTACCGTCAATTTGATCCAAGAGGAGTGGCAATCATGCTTGGGAAAGCTCACAGATTTCCATTTGACCTTGGAGGGTTCTAAAGTAGATGAACCTTTCTCTCTATCTACTTTTATCTAGCCTATGTACATACCTATATTGCAGTTCATTTATTATGCAGCTCTATTTTACCTAAATAATGCTATGGTTGAGCATCAATGCTCAACGAGGGGGTGGGTAATGATGGTGCACCCAAGCCGTGTCGACCCGAGAAAGTGTTAGCAGAAGATGCATCGCAATAGACAGGATGAGGATAGCGTACTTGGACAGGTATTAGATGCAGATTTAAGCCAGCACTGCAGTGGTATGCATGCCAAATACGGCCCTTTATAAGTCTTTTGGAGCTCTGCTAGCTAGGAAACTTGGCTGCATGTACGCCAAATTGGACATCAAGATTAGCGGAGTCAAAATCTTTGTGTATTCAAGTGCGGCTGCATGGTCATTTACTATTCGGGCATCATTTCAAGCTCAAAATGATGGTCAACCACGGAAATCACTATTTAGGAGAATCTTTTTGGTGATTGTGTTGGAATCAAGACCATTAGAACAGTGAAGCTCGGATATGGAGCTCGTGACAGTCTTGCCGAGCGTTCTCTCATGGGAAGGTGGCCGAACTTGAGAGGATTTTTTTTAAAAAAAAGACTTTTTTGGTAATCTGGTTTCCATGCAGAGCATGGAAAGGGCTGCCATCTGCCAGGCATGCTAGAGGCAAGGTGCCATCTGGTGCGGGGACTCCAGTAGGCGGAGCGACCAAAAAGTGGGTGTTGCAAGCAGCCTGAGGGGTGCTATCAAGCAGGAGGGCTCAATCGTGAGCAAGGGAGAGGCCGCCAGAGGTGGCATGGCATGGAGCAGTAGAGAGGAAGGCCGCTTACCATATGAGGAGGGCTGCCATCTGCAGGGGTGACTACACAAGTCTACACTACAGTGGAGAGCCGCCATTTGTGGGTGGGCTGCCAGTACGATAGAGCAAGGCCAACCAGGAGGAGGCAATTTTAGGGACTGGACTACAGAGCCGTCGAGGGCGCTGAGGGAACCCAAAAGCCCAGGGGTAGTAGCTGACTTGGGTTGAAAGGGAGAGTCAATAGCAAGGAGGAGGAGGTGAAGAAGGCCAACAAGGGATCATACAGCAATTCAGGTTGTGCTATATGTGGTTGCCATCAGTGTTGAAGGCGGTCAGGCCTTGGAACAAGAGGGTTGTCAGGCTTGGAAGAGGGCTTTGAGAATATCAAGGGGCCCGAGAAGGGCTACGAGTAGAGGAGAGCCAGAGCAGGGTCATATAGCACTGTGAGGAGGGTGGTTGAAGGAAGAGAAGAAGGATGCCAAGCGTGTAAAGGGTCAACCAGTGGATTGCAAAGGAAGGTGGCGCTGCCATAGAAGTGGCAGCCAAGGATTGCATCAAAGCACGTAGTCGAAATTAGCCATCATTATACCCAAGTTCTTTTTTTTTCTTTTTCCGTGGTAGTTATGGCTCTTGATAGGTTGTGAGTGTGCAGAGAGAGAGAGAGAGAGAGAGAGAGAGAGGAGATTGTGTGTGCAGATTTTGGAGGCAGTCGAGGCACATGTAGCCTCCTTATGTGGTTGTGTTTACAGTGTGTGATGGTGAATTATCGATAAGTGATTGCATGTAGTTGCTGGTGGTGCTTGAAGACAAGCTGGTGCATTGAAGGTTGGCAGAAAGTGTGAATGTGTGTGTGATCTTGTGTGGTTAGGGGTGTGGAATTTATCTATAGAGAGACAATCTTGGAGTGTGTTGGGTGTGTTCCCCCTTCCCTCTTTTCAACGACCACAAGGAAACATTCAATAAGTCATCCCATAAATTTGTCTTGTTTTGCACCATCTTTCTAATGATCCCTGCAATGCCACCATTAGCCTTCTCCCCCAAACCATTTGATTGTGGGTAGTAGGGTATGCTATGCAAATGTAAAATGTGAAGCTCTTCAAAAACTTCCATGAGTAAACCCTTCGTGAACCATGGACCATTATCAGAAACAATCTCCAAAGGTGTGCCAAATCTACAATAGATATTAGTGTAGACAAACCTGCTCACTGTTTTCCCATTTATTCTTGCCACACTTTGAGTCTCTACCCACCTAGTCATGTAATCTAAAGCCACTAGGATGTAGAGTTTACTATTTTTTGTTCTAGGCAAAGGAACCACAGCATCAATGCCCCACTTTTCAAAGGGTCCATTTGCAAGCACGATTTGCCTTGGACCATATACCAATCTTTTATTCCCATTTACTTGACAATCGTGTCAACTTTTATACCAATGTTGGATATCCACATGCAAACTTGGTGAAACATACCCTGCAAGCAAAATCTTCTTCACATTTAACTCTGGGCAACATGACCACCACTTGGCTCTTCGTGCAAACCTTTTAGAATGGTTGAAATTTCCTTGATAGTTGGTACTCTTCTTCACAGTTGATCCTTTCCTCTTTGATAGAGGGAGCCTTTTAGGAAGAGATAAACGCTTGCCTTCTTCATGAGTCTCCTCTTCTCATATTTTGTGAAGTCTTGTAGAAACTCGCCCTCCAAAATGTAGCCAATAATGGGAGTCAATGACTTCAATTCCAGGTATCTCGGTTGCTTGACAGTTGTTGCTACTATGATGACCTGCACTTCTTTCTCAACACATGTAACTGTTTGTTGTGCAAGTAAATTGGCATCTTCATTTTGTTTCCTAGGAATATGATATAGTTGCACTTCTTCAAATTGATTAAACAACCTACGAATGGCATGAAATTTTGTCCTTAGGCTTTCATTCTTGCATGCCCAAATGCCTAAAATCTGCTTCACAATGAGAAGTGCATCACCTTTTACCATGATACACTGTACACCTTGGCTAATGCACTGTTGTGGGAGAGAATCACACCACCCATAAAGTGCATGTAGTAACATAGCTTAGATCAACATAATGTCAATTGAGGACACACATAACACGATAGGCACATGGAGGAAATCTCTCTAGTTTGTCAGGCTGAGACCATTCTACACATACAACACTCGGGAAGGCCAACTAAACCACAACCTAGAATCTAATTGCTCTCAACCACACCACCAAAGCCAGATATGCAAAAACGGAAGGAAACTCACCAAATCATGCCAGAACCGTATGAAACTTAAGAAACCTCATCCCCTCACTAGGTGAAGAAGTACGAGCGGAAGTGCGACACGAGAGAGAGTGCGAGAAGAAGAGCACGACAATATGGTGAACTCGCTCTACTGTAATGTGTAGAGCATAGTGAGTTCTTATTAGGTTTTTACAAAAGAATATGTGTACACACCTGGCGGTCCGCCCACTTACCTGGGCGACCACATTGGGCTTTATACCCCAACAACCTCCCCCTTAAAGTCCAATGTGGTACTTTAAGTGTGAGAGAAGCTACTATACAAGCTAATATACAAGAGATGTAGAGAAGTGATGTACTACCCTACACCTAACTGCTTGCGAAAATGCGCAAAGCTCTCTGAGGGAAGTTCTTATGTAAGTAGATCAGCAGGATTTTCTGTGGTGTGAACTTTGACAAGCTGAAGTTGCTTATCCTCGAGCATTTCCCTGATGAAATGATACTTCACATCCACATGCTTTGTCTTTGAGTGATAAACTGGATTGCGAGCCAATTGTATAGCACTTTGACTATCACAATATAACACAGGCATCTCTTCTTTGATTCTCAAATCTGTTACTAGTCGATTAAGCCAAATTGATTCTTTGCATGCCTCTGATGCTGCAACATATTCAGCCTCTGTAGTAGACTGAGTAACACAATCTTGTAATCTAGAACGCCATGATACTGCTCCACCAGCCAATGTAAAGACATACCCTGAAGTAGACCTTCGGTTGTCTAAGTCACCTGCATAATCTAAGTCTGTAAAACCCTTTACACTTAGCTCCTGACTCCCATAGCATATACGCATACTCTTTGTATCTTTCAGGTGTCTCAATATTCCTTTCACTGCCTCCCAATGTTTCTTGCCTGGGTTTGACATGTATCGACTTACTACTCCCACTGCAAACGCAATGTCTGGGCGAGTAGCAATCATTGCATACATCAAACTACCCACTGCAGACGCATATGGAATCTTATCCATTTCAGCCTGTTCTTCCTCAGACACAGGACAATTTTGTTTTCTAAGTTTCACATATGGTGGCAATGGAACACTCAGTGCCTTTCCCTTCTCCATATTGAAACGTTGCAAAACCTTTTCAATATACTCTGTTTGAGATAACCAAATCAACTTCTTTGATCTGTCTCTCTCAATGCGCATACCAAGTATATGACTTGCCTCACCCATGTCTTTCATGTCAAACGATTTTGCCATCTTTGACTTCAAAGCTGAAATTTCTTCCAAGTGCTTGCCAGCAATCAACATGTCATCCACATACAAAATAAGGATCAGCAAACTACCATCCTTAGCCTTCTTTGTATCTAGACAGTGATCGAACTCACTACGTTTATAGCCTTGAGAAAGCATAAACTTGTGGAATTTATGGTACCATGCCCTCAGTGATTGTTTTAAGCCATAAAGACTCTTTAACAACTGGCATACCCAATCTTCCTTGCCTTTCTCAACAAACCCTTCTGGCTGCTGCATGTAAATTTTCACATCTAAATCACCATGCAAGAACGCTGTCTTGACATCCATTTGGTGCAACACCAAATCTAATATGGCAACCAATGCAAGAAAGCATCTCAATGTAGTCATCTTGACCATCGGAGAGAAGACTTCATCAAAGTCAATGCCTTGTTCTTGCTTAAAGCCCTTGGCAACAAGCCTTGCTTTGTACTTTGGCTGACTATCATGAGCGGTGATCTTATACCTGTAAACCCATTTACAGGGTAGAGCCTTTTTTCCCCGTGGTAATTTAACTAGCTTCCATGTTTGGTTTTTATGCAGAGCTGTCATCTCTGATTGCATGGCCAATTGCCAATTCCCGGAGTCCTTCATTTGCACTGCTTCCTTGTAACATGAAGGCTCATTCCAATCAGTCAACATGACATAGTTCATAGATGGAACAAACCTATCAGGAGGTCGCGTGACACGTCCAGATCTACGCACAATAGGTGGCTCAGGCTCAGCCACAACCTGTGGTTCCACTCTATCCTGTCCTTGCTCCTCTTGAGCCCTGACATTTTGTCTTGCACGTGCAGGTCTATCTTCTTGGAAGACAACTCTTCTAATATCCTCAACCCTCTCTGGTTTAGAATGATATTTGGATTCATTAAAGTGAACATCATTTCTGCGGACAACCTTTCTGGATTCGGGATCCCAAAGTCTTGTAACCCATCTCACCAGAATTACCATAGCCTAGAAAGATGCACTTTCTACTCTTTGGCTCAAGTTTGTTCCTAAATTCCTTTGGAACGTGAGTATATGCCTTACAACCAAAGACTCTGAGATGCTTGTATGAGGGCATTTTGCCTGACCATACCATCTCTGGCACTGAATCCTTCTGCAAAACCTTGCTAGGAGATCTATTTACAAGATGAACAACTGTTGATACAGCTTCAGCCCAAAACCCATTTGGTAGCTGTGCATTAGACAACATACTTCTAACCTTCTCTTGTGTGGTCCTATTCATCCTCTCAGCAATACCATTTTGAGGAGGATTGTAAGGAGCAGTAAGTTCACGTTTTATACCTTTTGACTCACAAAAGTCCTGAAAGGCCTTTGAAACATATTCTCCACCATTGTCAGTGCGTAAGCATTTAAGCTTCTTGCCACTCTGATTCTCCACAAGTGTCACAAACGTTTTGAAAACACTAAACACTTCATCCTTGTGCTTGAGAAAGTAAACCCATACTTTCCTCGAGTAATCATCTATAAATGTCATAAAGTAAGAAGCTCTCCCTAGAGATAGGTTAGGCATAGGTCCACACAAATCACTATGAACAAGTGCCAACTGTGTATCTCTTCTACTGCTTCTATGCTTATGTGGCTGCTGTGTTTGCTTACCATACAGACAATGTTCACAGAATTCAAAATCATTAAATGAAAATCCAGGCAAATAACCAGAACGAGACAATATTTCCATTCCCTTCTTGGACATATGTCCTAACCGGCTATGCCACAAAGAAACGTTCGGCTGCTCGGTTACATTGATACATTTTTAGAGACATTTGATACATAAATCATGTAAAGTCCTCCAGACTTTACTCCATGTGCTACTGTCATAGAACCCTTGGATATCTTCCACATGTTCTGTCCAAAAGTGGTGACGTAGCCAGCATCATCAAGTAAACCTGTGCTGATCAAGCTCTTTGTAATTGCGGGAACATGTCTCACATTCTTTAGCGTGAAAGAAGAGCCATTCTGGAACTTCAATTGAACATCTCCAACACCTAAGATCTCACATGTCTGCCCATTGCCTAGCCGAACATGATCTTTAGTGGTCACATAAGAGGTAAACCACTCCTTGTTTGGAGACACATGAAGTGATGCCCCTGAGTCTATAATCCAGTCACTCAGTGCATTTCCATCAGATGCTGTAAGAAGATCTGAGTCCATTGTATTATTCAAGAAGTAGATGTCTCCTGACACTAGACTGTCATCCTCTACAACAATGTTTGTCACATTTATTTCTTGAATCTTCACTGAGGACTTGTTCTTCTCACCATGGTCTTCAGCTTTCTCTTTTCCTTTTTCTGCTTTCCATTTTCTGCAGTCTCTTTTCATGTGACCCTTCTTGCCACAATGGTAGCATTCTATATCACTCTTGCCTTTAGCACTGCGGGACTTTCTACGAGACTGATTCCTCTTTCCACCTTTGTACTTTTCTTTGGTCCTTCCCCTGACAACTAAGGCTGTTCCTTTGCCTTTGTCCATTGTCTTTCTATTGGTTTCTTCAGTAAGAAGACTTCCTTCTACACCTGCTATGTTCAAACCATCTGGAGGTGCAGAATTACTCAAAGCTGTGCGAAAAGTGTCCCAACTTTCCGGCAATGTGATCAACAGGAACATAGCTCTAACAGGTTCATCAAACTTGAAACCTTGAGCTGACAACTGACTGTAGGTTGTGTTGAATTCATTCAGATGATTGGACATAGGTGTCCCTTCTTTCATCTTCAAGTCAACAAGCTTCTTAAGACAGTATACCTGTGAAGCTGCACTCTCCTTCTCATAAAGATCACTCAGCTTTAACCATGCTTGATAAGCCAACATCTCGTCTGCTACATTGAAGTAAACGCTTTCTGCCAAAGTCAGCATAATGGTAGAAAGTGCCAATTCATCCATTTCGCTCCATTCATCTTCGTCCATATCTTCTGGTTTTATCCCCTTGAGCTTTATAGGTTTTATCTGCTTCTTTTGTACCAACACGTGCCAAATCTTCTTCTTCCACAATGGGAAATTGGTTCCATCCAGCTTCTTGATATTGTAAAGTGCAGTGTCCTGTGATCCATCCATAGCTACGCTTCACAATAGTTTACTTTTCTGGGAAAAATTCGGCAGAGTTTCCCCTGTAAACTGACCTCTGAACCAATATCAACCTGTCAAATGAACCAAGAAAGCTTCAGATTCTGCAGAAATTTTGGCAGAGTCTCCTTTGTAAAATGGCTCTGGTGTACTAAAAAACAGACCAAAAAACAGCTCAAAAAACACTGTCTCTCTGACACTGTAAGCTGCGGATAAACCTGTCCTGCACCTGTACTGTCTCTCACTGTCCTGTCACTGTCCTATAAGCATAGACTGCGACAATGCCTCAACGGCAGTAAAGCAAAGATGCAATCCCAACTGTCTAACTCACAGTCAATACATCCTAGCTGCCTATCTAAGGGTGCTCGAGGGATCGCTCCAAGACCTGTATCACCGAAAGGATCTCAACATTCGAGAATCCCCAGCTCAAAAAAACCTCACTCGACCCTCAACAAAGGCTGCAGTAAATCTGACAGTACATAGACTTCCCACAAAGTCATACATCCACAAATTTCCCACTGTATGCTGTAACCGCTGCAGCGGTTGTTTGCTGCGTGACTCACAGCCAGCAAACCCTCAATAGACATACATCATCTCTGACAATACATCCCATGTGGAAGTACCTGCAATGTCAGGATGAAATCTGGAATATCAAGCAGCAAACACAAGCTACCTGATGAACTAGTGGATATCGCCTATAGTCTGTGTGTAGATGTGCCCGTGTCGTATGTGACACGCCTCCAAGAACTGTGAGCCGTCCTTCGATGTGTAGACAGCCACAAATCAACACTCTGGGAGTGTCGATATCCTCAGCAACTGCAGTCGTAGGCCGAAAACCCCAAATTTGCAGAGTCGGATCTGCACCCGTCGAGACCACATAGTCGAAAATGGCCTGCACAGACCTTTGTCGAAGCCGAACGGTGGCCGAGATGACCTCAGAACCTTCAACTTCTTTAGACCAATGCAATTCTTTCTGCCAAGTTGAATCTGGGAGATATATTTTTCTGATTTGAGGTTCCAAACCCATGTCCAACATTCGTTCTGCCTCATTGGACTCTCTGACTTGTTTTCACAATTCATCAAGACCATCTATTTCTTTACAGAGCTGTAAGGTATAGCTATGTGAAATCCCTCGTAAGAGTTATCCGTGGTATTGAACACTATCCTTGGATCTAATGGAGGGTCCTTGAGCTTTGTTCCATGCTCGTGACTAGAATCTGGCTCTTTTCATTCCTGGCTTGGTGGGATTACTAGTGTAGGTGGGATAGGGATGACACCCTCAGTTTTTTTAGCTTGTGATTCTAGTAGAGCTTGGGCATTTTGAATCATTTTCTTGCACATTTCTAGCCTGTCCTTCTCTAGTTCCGTGCATGGATATGTCATCCATCTCTGTTCTTGGGTTTGTTTGGTTTTTATCCGTGTTTCATAGTCTTTTAGGAGGTTGTTTAAATGTTGATTCACCTTTTTGACTAACACTGATCCTCCCAAACTAGCACTTTTCGATTTCTCATATGTGGATGGTTCTTCTGGAGGCTCAGACATCTACGCAAGAGAAAGTGAAACCCTCTCCTCATGTTTTTTATCTTCTCTTTAGCTTGGGTAAGCTCCTCAACTAGGGATTTTTGCTCTCGTTCCTTATGTGCTTTCATCCTAGCCTTTCTAGATTTCCAGCTATTCCGTTTGCTCTTGGTTTTTTGACTAGGTGTGTCAGTCTTTGAATCACTCATCTATTGACTCGTGTCAGTTTCCGTTTTCTTTGTCTCTGGGTTCTCAACAGCTTCCTTTTGAGCTTTCACTCTCCTAACTACTTGAACTAGTACGACGTTTTCATTTTCCGAGCTATTGGATAGCGGAACAATTCTTGAGACATTTGTTGTGATCTTTTGACTTTGTTTGGCTTTTTTGGACAATTAGGGATAAGTGAATGACACAACAGTCAAGACAATAGGCATATACTTGAGTGATCTCTATCTGAGGACATTGTCTGACCAGGTGGTTGCCACAGATTTTGTGACAATCTATCTCTTGTTGATGAGCTTCTTCTTCCAATTCCCCTTGGCTATAAACAGGCTCTCACCTAGCTAAGCCTCTATTAGCAATGAATTGCAATGTCCTTTCATCCATCGAGTACTTTCTTTCTTCAAGTTTAAACGCAAGAGGTGGAGGTTGTACCGGCCTCACCACTCCATTTGTTTCTCTTATCTTTTGTTGCTTCAAAGGGAAGTACTTGCTTTGGTTTTTATAATACATTGTATCTGGTACTAGTTCTTGTTTGCTGGATGCTTCTATCATTGGCGTGTATCTCATGTCTATAGGTATCCTAGCACCTGGTAGTGTATGTTGTTGTCCTAAGACAAGTTGTGACTTTCAAGATGTGGCCTTGCAACTCCTACTGGTCCTGGTGCATTTCCCATATTGTATCTGGGTGGAGGAGGTGCTACTGGAATAGGTTGTACATACCTATCCCTAGCATTTTCCATGCTATAGTAACACTCTTCTCTCGTATGGTTTGTCCATTTTCTCTCAATTTCACACCAAAGAGGATCTTGGAGGTCGGATTTGACTAGAGGAGCAAGTCTCTGAGCTAATCCTTCTAAAAGCTTCATTTGGTCACTAGATACATTTGGCTTTAATGTGGGTTGGATTCTTGGTGAATCACTCCTCTGAGAAGATGTGTCACTCTCACTCTTATTATCATATATTCTCAAGATTCTGCTTTGATTTGGATAGGAGTAAGTTATAGGGGGTGGTGATGGTACATGTGGTCATGTTGTGACCGTAATTCCACCTCTATAAAAGTCATGTTCTATGGTTGCATTTGGGTACAACCATGGTCCATTAGGCAGATTCGCTTGGAGACCGTAATTCCACCTCTATAAAAGTCATGTTCTATGGTTGCATTTGGGTACAACCATGGTCCATTAGGCAGATTCGCTTGGAGAGGCATGTTTACCATCTCTGTGATCATTTCATCTCTCATAATCGCTCTAGAAGTGAATCCAAGTGGCTCCATTTTTGGAATTCTAGTAGGAATTCTCGTGCTTGGTGGAGATATTTGTGGTTCTTTATTGACCAAATATCCACCTCTTTGTAGTGCATTGTGTGGGTTTGTGTCAAAATGTGGATAAATTGGCATTTCAGCACTTCTAGCTTGGCTTGCCATATCTCTGGTCATATCTACAAAAATATTAGTAGATTGGCTTTCCATCCCGATGATCTTAGCTTTCTTAATGCCAGGCCCACTCAATACTCTCAAGATAGTCCTTAATAAGCACCTTTGGCCCTTTTTGCCCTTGATCAGGTCTCTCAAAAGTCAAGAATTTGTGACTCTTTTGGTCTCTAGAAACTAGTTCTGGGTACCCTAAAAGTTTGAATTTAGGAAACCTGGGAAAATTCAATTTTGGTATCTCTTATTGCGGACAAACTTTTCTCTTACGTATACCTTACTCAAAACAGTTTTAGGATCAAGGATTTTTGCTTGTATCTTGACCAAATGTGACCGAAATTTGTTGAAACTTGGTCACTAGGCTTACTTTATGCTAGCAAACACTTCTGTGAGCTCAGATGTAACTTTTGATTTCTACTTTGGCACTTAAGACATTATACGCGTATAATGTCTATGTGCTCAGAATTTGAAAAAAATTGGTCTGTGAGCTCTCCTTGATGTCCTCTACCATTGCAAGTTCAAGTTTGTGAATTTGACCTTTATTTTCACTCAGAATTCAATTTGGACATTTTTTGAGCAACTTAAGACCAATACAAGCCTGAATCTGAAGTTTTTTGTCTTTTGCTCTTTACAAGCCCAAATGAGCTCCAAATTCTATGAAATTTTAGTTGGGACTTCTTTTATGCTCTAGGACACTGAGGTATACTCAAATGTCTGTTTTGACCCAGATATGGCCTATGAGACATCATACGCGTATGATGTCTACTAGCTCAGAATTCACTTATATTTCTACCCAAGGTACTCCTTGATGCACACAACAAGAATATGTGATCACAGCAAATTTTGGATATCAAAATTGCTCAACATCACCACTTTTTCACCTTTACCTTCTTGTATCTGCAAAAATTTCTTTAAGTGCACAATTATGTGTCCAAATGAGTTGAAATTTTGCAAGCAAGCTTAACACATCATGTCCCAACCCCCTATGTAGTAAAAAATGCAATTTGACTTTCAGATCTGTCCTTGAGACATTATATGCGTATAAAGTCTATGTCTTTAGATTTTGACAAGATTTGATCTGTGAGCTTGTCTTGTTGTGCTTTACACCCTGGTATGCTCAGATTTCAATTTTGGTCTCTAAAAGTTCCCTTTAGACATCATACACATATGATGTCTAGCTGGTCAGAATGAAGTGAGTTTTACTCTAGAGGTTTCTCACAACACTGGCAACTCACAACAAGTTTCTGAATTGAATTTCAACACCTGTGAAGCAAGTTATGACCAATACAAGTAATCAATTGCCTAGATGCATCTTATGATCTTTGCAAGCCCAAAAATGATCCAGATTTGATGAAATTTTGCCTATATGCTTACTTACTGTTGTAGATCACAAGGATACACTCAGTTGTAACTTTTGACCCCAGATCTGGCCTCTAAGACATCATACATGTATGATGCCTTTTGCTCAGATTTTAGTTCTGTTTCCACCAGAGGTGCCCCTTACTGTGTAGAACAAGTATATGTGCCCACAACAAATTTTGAATGTCAAAATTGCTCAAAATCACGACTTTTTGACAAGGAAATCCTCTAATTGAGTAAAATCCCCTTAACTCTCAATCTATATCTCCAAATGATATGAGATTTGGTGGGTGTGCTCAATGCAAAGATGGGTATAATGTCAAAAGTTCAAAATTGCCGCCAAAATCACCCTAGAGACATCATACACGTGTGATGTCTGCTGATGAATTTTTGGACAGTTTTCATCCACAAGCATCCCCAAGTGTCTAGCAGTAGTTTTCAAGCACTTCTACCAATTTTTATGAAAAAATGTGCTTAGAATCTCAAGTTTCTCTTTTTTCCGTTTCTAATTTCTGTCTTTTGTCTTTTGGGTGTTCAGAGTTTTGACATCTTAGGGTAAAACCCCCCTTCTGAACACACTGGTGTAGTCAGAATTTTTAGTTTTGGTCTTTAGATGCCCCTTGAGACATTATACACGTATAATGTCCAAGTTTACAAAATTTTAGTTTTTGTACACAGAAATCTTGCAGATGCTCTTTCATATGCACAACACCAATCACTCATGCAAAAATGTCAGCAGAACAGTGCTAAAACTTATGATTATGATAAAAGTTCTCTTTACAAAATGACCTAGGTACCTTATATACTAAGGTCACCTTAGATTAACCAAAAGTAGAGTTTAAAGGGTAAAATGGCTTTTTCTATACAATCTGGAAGTGCCATTGCACTTTGGCTTCTAAAACTAGACTACCTACTTATTACAATTGATGTTTCCAACCATAATCCACAGCATTCCATAACTCTCAGAAAATAAGGCTTTGTTGATTTATGTCGTGCTGTTGACCCAGCTGTCAACATGCACATCCTTAAACCATGAAGTAGTATGTCGTACTATGCTTCATTGTTTCTAGTTGAACCTAGTAGATTGACCTTCTCTTTCATTCCCACCGCTCTGCTTGTGTTGAGGAACAGTAGCCCTCCCCCTTCTTTTCCTGTGGCTCGTCGAAAAGCTCCATCAAAGAACAAGGTAAAAACATTAGGAATATGTTTTGGTGGTGGCAATGGTAGGTATTTACTTTAGGCACCTTAATCTCATTCTCATGTACCCTATAAGTGAGAATCCCTGCCAATTGTGCACGCACACTATCTTCTAACTTGAAAGAGTATTGGAACTGTTGCAACTCCATGATCCACTTTGAGATCCTAGTACTAAGATTCATTTGAGATGACACTCAAGGGAACAAATTCTCTACAGTGAGAATCACAAAAGGTTTTGGTACCAAGTAGGATCTAAACTTTCTCATTGCAAACATGAGAGAAAGCATCCTGAGTTCTACCTCTATGTAGCCTTTCTCAAAAGCATTCATGACCCTACTAGAAAAGCAGATGGGTTGCATCCCGGTACTGTGGGGACCTTGTTATAACAAAGCTGCGCCAATTGTTTCCTTCCCAATACTAGAGATAACAAAGAATGTGTACTCCCAACAAGGAGGCATGAGTGTTTGTATCTCTGACAGAATGACTTTAATGTTACAAAAGTACTCTTCAAGCTCATCAGATTATGAAAATTCTACTTGTTGTGTCAACTTTTGCAAAGGGTGAAGTAATTCTGAGGCTAATTGAATGAAGCGTGACATATACTTCACCTTTTGAATGAATGAGATGACCTCCCTAAGACTCTTGGGTGATGGTTACTCATTAAGATCCTTTGCCTTTGAAGGATCCACCTCAATGCCTTTGTAAGAAGCTTTGTGACCAAACAAGATCACTTCATCCTCACCTATGTGGAATTTGTCAAGATTGAGCTGACCTCCCATGTCGTAGAGATTCTTTAAGCCTTCTTTAGTAAACCCATGAGACTGAGATGTTAGATCCACCACCCTACCTCCCTATATATAGGCCAAATCCTAGCCCTAGCCATAATTTGGATCCCCATTTCAAAAGGTCCAATCCAAGCCCTTGGCTAAGGTCCTTGACCCCCTAGGTCAAGCCTTGATCCTTAGGATCATTGTCCTAACATTACTCCCCCCTTGGAAAATTGTTTTCGTCCTCAAAAACAAAAGTGGTGATATCTTCATAAGTGACACTAATGTTTTTCACAGTGGCATCCTTCATGGATCCAGCCGTTCGCTTGACTGGAACATGGTTCAACAGGAGGTTCAATGAAACCAAGAGTAACATCTTGATTTTCCACATTGTTGTCCATTTTCAACCATCTTGTGTTACTGGCTCATATCCAACAGAGTGTTTAGACTCCATGTAGAATGTACACAATCATGCTAAACGAGTTATCACAACAAAGAGGTACCCAAAAGAGTACCTCTTTTCACTTTCCATGAAAGTAGCTTGCTGACGTAACTTATCAGGAAAATATAAGTCCTTGACTTGTTCTCAATTTTCTTTAGTAAACAACCCCACCATAACTAGTTTTCAAGGTTGAGAACCTAACTTAAACATGAAGGGACTAAACTGATTCACAAACATACCATTACTGTATTGTAATCAAATTCCAGCTAGCATGATACATGCTTGCTAACATAATTTCTTGGTGCTAATGTACGCTCTTTGCATATCCTTTAGCACAAGATTACACTTTGTAATATGGCTACCCCTTGGATACTGACAGTACTGAGCCGTGTTTTCATATGGTTTACAACAAATCTTCCAAAATGATTGGTAAACAGGGACCACTACTTCTTACACCATTGATGAGAAATCAACAATGTTATGAATAACCATCTTGGTTAGCTTGAAAGATCCACAAGCATATAAACCAAGCCATGACCTCTATTGGTGGTGACTAGTAGATCCAAAAGTAATCTCATAGAGTTACTGCACATAGAGTGCAAAATGCTTCGTAAGCAACTAATGTGATGAATATACATGTTGTTCCAAATCAGCCTTTGCTAAACACTACGGCCCATAACACCTAGTGTGCATGCATTTAACAAAAATAGATCGAAACCTACATATACATGATCATACTTGCCAACACTTATGGCGAATGTGATGCTCCTAACACACATTAAGAGTAGTGTAAATAGTTCTAAAAAGAAATTAAATACTGTTTACTACAATCATTTGCAAGCCTTGCTAAAACGTTTGAACCATAATAGAAGGTAAAACATTAAGTACTTCTAGGTACAAACAATGAACCTTAAAAACTCATAGCCTTGCAATATGCATTAACAACCATCCGTTAATAGAATTCACTATACAAAGAAAAGTTCTTTACCTGTCTTCATGTGAAGCATGACTTCTCTTATGTGCCAAGGTATTACCGATTGACTTCAGATCAATGATAATGGCACACATATTTGGCACTATGTGGATATAAGGTCACAATTTACACAACGGCATACTGTGATGTATCCATGCCAGTGTAATCATGCAAGGCATTTATACTAGTGGCTCACATGGTTGAGATTGCCATTGAATCCAAGGGCTTATCATTCCAATTTTTTATATGTATGCATGGCATACTAGTACGATGGGCGTACAACACCCATCGTTGCATACACTTTTGCTATACCACTAGCTACTCTATCAAGGTCGATCTCAGTTACAGATGTTTTAAAACATTTTTTGTTTATGTTTATTCACAGGAAAAGTGCCATACATATGCACCCTCATCAATCACAACCACATACACGGTAAGTGAGTCAAGATGTGACTATGGTACCTCTCTCTATGAGAGCATGGTCCAAGTACATTGTTGTACGCTTATAGGATAAGCTACCACACAACCATTTTTTGCACAGAGGCATACATAGGAGCATTCAATACCAAAGCAAACGGGATTTTCCTCAGTCCAACATTCTGTCCAAGAACTTTGCTTTGCAAAATAGAGAGATCTTTTCCAAAATGGAAAGTAAAATATAGACAAAAACAAACATACCTTGAAGTTGACTAACCTTGTCGATCACTTGTGGCCAAGTTTTTGGTAGTGCACTCAAATCTGGCTCATAGCCATATATGAGAATAACTTGAGATCTGTTGGATGTCTTGCGCATGCCTTCTTGGCTTGCTTTAATTCAATCTCTAGTGAGAAAACATGCAGTCATGTTGCAAAGACTCCCAAGTTCGTATGCTAATAGCATATTCTGAATGTCGAAAATTGCTATGCAGTATGTCTTAGAGTGAAGCCTTGCTTCCTAAAAATCTATCCATAAGATGAGACAAAACTCATATTGAATGCTCATAGCAAATAGGTACGCTTGTTGACACACATGTGTCCAAGTAGAGAACAATCAACTTTGTCAAACTTTTATAGAGAACCCACATTGTCAAATCATGCAACGTATTGAGAATCATGAGATTTCCCAATACTGATAGAGACAGCATCTAAAACTTAGCTATCAAGCGTGAACTAATGACAGACACTATACAGTGCCCTTGGCATCAAAGATTCAAACTTTTATAGAGAACCCACATTGTCAAATCATGCAACGTATTGAGAATCATGAGATTTCCCAATACTGATAGAGACAGCATCTAAAACTTAGCTATCAAGCGTGAACTAATGACAGACACTATACAGTGCCCTTGGCATCAAAGATTCAAAAGTCATAGCATCCCGTATGTGTGGTGATCGCATTGGGTTCATCTCATAGCTGTGGATGTCAATGTGTTTACCACTACTTTGTATACTTATGTTGCCTATTCCTTAGCAAGCTACAACACCTAAAAATCAATATGCTTCCAATGCATGGAGCCGTGCTCTTGAAATCCTTAATGTCCCTCTGCTCTAGATAGCACAAATGAATCCTATTGAATGTGTCTTGCCGACAGTGAATTGAGCTTAACCATTTCTGACTGCCGACTTCCTAGATACAAATTAATGATCGGCCTTGCCGAATACATTTGCCTTATAAGGCACAGGCCATGCGTGAGTTGCATGTACTAGTAGACAACCTTGCATCATTCATCAATGCGATCCAAGGCCGCGCCGATCTCCGTGAGATTTGTAAGCACATGCTTTTGGTAATGATCACAAGCCTTGCTTGTGCCTTGAGTGCCATAATTACAGAATTATGGAAAAACATCCATGGCAATGCACATATCCTTTACATGCCATAGCCACGCTGCAACATACTCAGACAAATCCAAATACAACTTCATACCCCATTAGTGAAACAAATCATCTTGCCATGTCGATCACATGGTCGGGGTGTTCGAGAAAATTGGCCTGGCCAATAGCATGGTCGAGGCCTTTCTATCCATGCCGGTACCTTTTATGCTTTCCTATTTTAGAGGACTTTTTGCATGCTCTTCAACATCATGCATCCTACCTTTCTGTCCATGCAGCTACATTGTATGCTTTCCACATTAAACTGCTACATACGCTCCTTTGTCCTTGTCTGCTATTGATGTGGGATCTTCCCCTTAAGGTAGATTTAGGGTACCCTTAGGGTGCCCATTCACTTCTCACATGTGAACTCCATGGCAAACATAGTGATGCACGATCACAGACAACGTGAGCAAAGACAATTTTTCTCATAGCGCCATATGTGATGCTTGATTGAGAACGTCCATGAAATGGCTTCTCCTCAGCATCCCTGCGTGCACCCAATAAGCTCCATCCCGATAAGCTCCAAGCTGCTCCACATGGTGCTCATTGCCATCCTCTTCTTGATCATGCAAGGGGCAGTTCAAGTAGATGGCCTTTCCATGCCGCAAGCGGCCTCTCCCCCACCCTGAGGCTCCCTCCAGTGGAAGTCGTGCTTCCCACGGGCTTCTCTACTCTATTGAGCCCACCTTGCTTGACCCAGGAGGCTACGCCCATGCTGCTACTTGACAACAACACACACACACACACACACACACACACACACACACACACACACACACACACACAGCATGCATCCATGCAAATACTCACACCTTATCCTTTCCCACTCCATAGCTTCCCTCCCCTGAGATCTGATACCAATATGAGACCTAGGAGTTTGAGATGTCGGATCCACCTCCCTATATATAGGCCGACTCCTAGCCCTAGCCATAGTTCGGGATCCCTAGTCTACACTGGTCCAGTCCGAGCCCTTGGCTAAGGTCCTTGACCCCCTAGGTCGAGCCTTACTCCTTAGGATCCTTGTCTCGACCTTCTTCTTCCCTTTGTAGATGCGACAATTTTGAGCTATAACTGCAAAAATCATCAATGAACACCCTAATTGACTTTCCAAAGAATGCTTAAAACGCCATGTTCATGAAGTGTTGGAAGTCTTAAACCTTACCCCCATGACTTCAATGGAAGACTCCTCTTGTGTAGTGCCACCACTACCTTCTTCTTTTGAAGTGCTATCAGTCCACTCTTCCTCCGTCTCACTTTGTGATGATTCCTCATGGATATCCTCTTGACGTTGCTCCTTCATGTCGAAGACAACCTTTTTATGATTGTCATTCCTACAAATAAACTTTCCACTTTCCCAATCTTGTAAATTCATTAGCCATGGTCTTCCTAGGATAAATGGATAACCATTTCCTTTGGTAGATATAACATAGAAATCCACTACCTTCTTAATTCCAAAGGTCTCCACAAAATACGCACCTAGCCTTGCTATTGTTTTCCATTTTCACTTTGGTTTCAGGTGTCTGACGGATGTGCATGCCTAGTCTCTGCATGAGTCCCTCTGTCATGATGCAGACTTGTGCAAACCCCATCCAGTAGACCTTCCTAACTAACCTTCCTTTGATGTAATAGTCTAGCACCAGTGTAATGTCCTCATTCATTCCAGCTTGTGCAATTTTTACAACAAGCACGCTATCTTTTATCTTTCTCCTAGTGATAACTGCCTTCATTAAATCCCTCCTATCTTGTGGACATAATACAAGAAACGGATGCCATGAGATATCGGGAACCTTACCTCTCTTGTTTTCCAACAAGTTGTATGGAGCCATACCATGTCCAATAGGGAAGTCTTGGAGGTTGATACAACATCGAGTCCTCTTGGCTTCCTTGGTCTCCTTTGCCTTCCTACCTTGTCCATGGTCACTCTGTGATGTGACTCCTTCTTTCTCCTTACCTTTTTCATGGCCACGTCTAATACCATTTGCTTCCATGTCAACCTCATTTGAATTTATTACCTCTAACACATGCACATTTGGATCTGGAAAAGGTGGAACTCCTTCTACGCCTTGTGGAGGTGGTCTTGCTCCATTTGTCCTTTGTAGAAGCCTTGGTTGTTGACCAATTCCTTCACCTGCATTCATCACGAGGTAGTTCAAGTTAGGTCTCCCTGGCTCCCCATGAGGACAATGACAATTATATATCCCATGCCAAGATTCCCCACAATTCTAACATTGTAGTACTCGCCTAGGTCATGGCTCTCGCTCCTCAGCTTTCTTTGTTTGTCCCTTGGGACCTACAACTTGTGAAAAATGAATTGACAAGCTACTTAAGGATTCATTTAACTTTTCAATCACCTCAGTTGTTACCTCAGGAATATCTCTAGATGTTGATGCAACTTTTCCTTGGGTCTAGGACCCTCTATTGAAACCTCTCCTCTTAAGCACTTGAGTTTTCTACACTTCCCAGCAACACTAGTTTCAACTGCATCAAAGGTGTCAGGTGCACCCACCTCAACTTTTATGTTGAGTGTGGAAAAGATCGGCTATGAACCTCTACTTCTTTAGGAACTATACACCATCACTAGGGTTCGTTTCTCATCCATACATCCCAAAGATGTAGAAACTCTTGTTTGTACATGTACTAGTCATCCAAGTCCCTTTGCTTGTGATAAATGATGTCTTGCCATAGCTTTTGAGTATTTTGGGAGTCAAAGAAGTATCGCATGAAATGATCAATGAGTTCCTTATAGTTTCCCTTAACCTCTTGAGATAGAGAGTCAAACCAAGTGCATTGTGCTAGCATCCTTCTTTAGAACTACCTCAAACATTTCTAAGCATTGATCATCTCCTATCACTCTCTTTATGCGGAAAGCCATTTTGAAATTTGCTAAATTTGCTAAAAATAGCTCAGCATCCTTGCCAGGGTCTCCAAAGAAGAGGGGATATCCCGACATTTGGCGTTGGGCCTCCATTGAATCAATTTCAAAGTAACACACATTCTTGTTTCTTTCTTTAAAGGATTTACACAATAATGTTTTCTAAATTGAATCTACAAAAAAATAAGAATATGCACATCAAATGATCTATGATAGTCAACAAGAGGCAGTATGACAAGGTTTGGTGAAGTGAAAATTTCTCCTACTCTTTGGGCACCAAACATGAACACCATACATTGTTGAAAATGGATTTTTCTATTAGTTACAATGTTTATTCTAATGTGTAGAGTGAAATGGAAGGAAAAAAACTTTATTCGTGGACCATTATCCATGGTCTATGCGTGACATAATTCTTAAAAAAAAACAAAAATATAGACGTCCAAACTAAGGTCGTACCTAATGAGAGGAAAATTAAAAGGATTTAGTGAAGCGTTTATCTCGGCCAACCTAAGAAGGCCCAAAATTCTACAAATTAATCGTTGAAATTGTAATTTTGTCACAACCAAGAAGAGGCACAACAAAAGCACACACAAGCAATCTCACACCAAGACCAGCACCAAATGGAGAAAGAGAGAGCTAGAGCAACGGCAGAGAGGGAGAAAGGGAACTTTCATAATATCTTGTTTATAACTTGAAAATGAAGATGGTTCACTACTACAATGCTACCATAAAGCTTGTACAAAAACTAACCCAATGTGTAGTGAATGCTAAGCATTGCCAATACACACTGTCTTAGAGTATGGAAGCCCTCTCACCACAATACCCTCTTACAATGGACACAAATTTGGCTATGAAAACACAACACTAAGCACTTTCTCAAACAAGCTCAACTGATAGAACTTAAAAGACACAAGTCACCTTGCATTTACCAAAGAGCTTTACACAAGTGGAAGGATGAAGATCCTGAAGCCAAGCACGCCTTTGAAGCACCAAAACCTAAACTATTGATAATGAAAGAGCATGTATATCAATGGTTTGAGATAGGACACTCACAATTTCTCACTTTGCAGTGTGTATCATCAAAGCTTCTCTCACACCAAGGGTGAAGCTCACACGGTGATGACTACACCTCATCTCTCCTCGCGTATAGTGTTGGGGTGCTATGTGAGAGCTTGGGGATGATTTACAAGAAGGAGAGGGCCTATTTATAGGCTGAAGACCCCTTATTAAGTTTATTGATAACCTTATTTACATGCTAATCAAATCAAGATTAGGATTTCTTTTGAATATCAAAACATTGCGGGCCTTCTTTGTCTGCTTGAGTCATGGATGTGGGCTCAAAAGACAGAATTATTGATGGTAGATAAAGTGAAAGTAGAAATTTAAGGAAGGGGAGAGAGAGAGATTTTTTACTAAGCACATGTCTTGAGGTGAGGTGCCCTTTATGGTTAGGTCAATGGCTATTTTGTGTTAGTAGGTTAGTGGTTAGTGCTAGAAATCACTAAAACGTTAATGATATACTACAATTGGTAGAATGAGATTAATGGTTGAAGGAAGAATGGGTGAATAGAGTGAGGGAATCCTTGTGATGGTGGTGAAGCTTTGAAGAAGTTTTGAACTTACTTGTGTAGGTCCTCAAAAATGATTGCCGGTCCTCTTCTTCTTCTTCTCTTCTTACGTAGTCTCCGCAAAGGTTGAACCCCATGATGAAAGTGACGTTGGTTGATGAGAATCCCTGAGTTTGCAAAGATTAATTAAGGTTTTACGTACTCAATTTTATGTATATAGAGAAGAGGTAAAAGGATTCGTGATTTAGATGTAATAGAGAGAGGCATAGAGATGTTGTATGTACATGTAGAGCTCATATGAGAGCTATGGAAGTAAGAGGGGAGGTTAATGGTGAAGAGGGCGAGAGAAACCATGGAAGGTGTAGGTTTGAGTGAGGTATGGAGAGGAATGAGAGAGTGTGTGTGTGGAAGTGTGAAGGGAAGTAAGAGAAGACTAGGGTGACTTGTGAGAAAAAGTGGGCAGATTGAGGCCACCAAAAATATCATATCTCGTCGGTGGTATCTCCAAAAATTATGAAAAATTTTGAGGTGATTATTCATCTTATATTATGAATTTTTTATTTTGGACACATTCTCAAATTCCGAGTGGAGGTGGACGCCAAAATCCCACCAAAAATGTATGTTTTTCCTCAAATAAAAGTCTTCAGTGGCCCCCTTATGTTGAATTTTCATAATCCTCCAAGAGTGAGCCCCTTCTTGCATGAGAGCATGACCTAATAGATTCTTGTGAGGGTTTGAAAATATGCATGGACTAGGATTATTTATAAATATGATATATGGATATGATGAAAAAAAACAGATTAGCATATATAAACAATTCGAATCTAGAATAGTGTCAGTTGTATATAAATATAAAATGGAAAAAAGAAATATATGAAAATATAAAAGTAAAGAAAAATTCATGTAGAAAAATGATAATTTAGTAAAAGAGAATGATTGCGTGAAAGGTATTTTTGTGATTTTTTCTCACAGTGGGTTCACACCAAGATTTGGAGATGCTTGCATAAAAATATTTATTTGTATAACAAAGACTATGTACAATGGCAAGAGAATTATGGTGATGGTGTAAATAACATACTTAGGTAAATAACGCACACCTAGGTAGAAATATTTAAATAAATATTAAAATAATCATAATAAAAATCCCTATATCTAAGCCCTATATACAATAAAATATTTACACACAAACCATAATATGTTTTTTATTTTATTTTTATTTATTTTTTTGGATCAACTAGCCCAATGACTAGCTAGATGAGGGTTTTAATGAGATATGGGAAAAGGCCCCTAACTCACACACGTCTATGTACATTGAAAGGGTGAGAATAGACACAATGTTTGAGTGATTTTGATAGGGTGAGGTAGCTCACGATGGAAATTCTGGATAGCTAAACAACGACTATCAGTAGCCCTCCCCTAGGATGATGGTACATTCTTGTACCATCATATAACATCTTCCCAATGAGAGTGGTTCCAAGCTATTTGCAATGTTTTGTGCCTCAAACAAGTCTTCATTTTGTAGTTCTTCTTTAGCTTGCCTTGAACTACTGACACAAATCAAACTACAAGACTTACATGATGATATAGCTTCTTGACGATTCTCTTGCAGATCCTTTGGTAGAGTATGACTCAGGTAGGGCTTTAGTCAGTACCCATTCACCTTGTTAGGATACTCATTGCCATCTTAATCCATGAGTTGATAGTAACTTGAATTAAAATATTGTTTGACCACATACGGACCTTGCCATCTGGTGTTGAATTTAGCATCAAACCTATTGCCAAGTCGATTTTCATACCTTAACACCATCTCACCTTGTTCTTAACCTTCTTATCAAGCTTTTCCTTTTCTTGCATAACTTTCCTCTTGTAGCATGCATAAGCTGGTTCTCTTTTCCACTCAAGCTTAGCTAAAGTAAGAAGTTAATCCACCCACACATCTTGATATCCTCTCATCCCTTTGTTGTGGACCCGCATTGTTGGAATGTTGAGCTCAATAGGCTGCAAAGCCTCTTGACCATAGGCAAAGTGAAATGGCCTGAGCTCTGTGGCTTCCCAATATGTGGTCTTCTACATCCACAAGGCACCATCCAAGAAGTCATCCCACAACTTTGTCTTTTCTTGCACCATCTTTCTAATGATGCATGCAGTGACACCATTAGCCTTCTCCACAAAACCATTTGACTGTGGGTAGTAGGATGTACTATGATGATGTAAAATGTGAAGCTCTTCACAAGCTTCCGTGAGTAAACGCTTCCTGAACCTTGAAGCATTATCAGAAATAATCTCCAAAGGTGTGTCAAATCTACAACAAATATTAGTATAGTCAAACCTGCTCATTGTTTTCCCATTCACCCTTGCCACATTTTTAGCCTCTACCCACCTAGTCATGTAATCTACAGCCACTAGAATGTAAAATTTACCATTTTTTTGTTCTAGGCAAAGGACCCATAGCATCAATGCCCCACTTTTCAAAGGGTCTATTTACAAGCACAATTTGCCTTGGAACATGTAACAATCTTCGATTCCCATTTACCTGACATTTGTTACAACTGTTACAGGAATGTTGGACATCCACATGTAGACTTGGCCAAACATACCCCGCAAGAAAAATCTTCTTCACAGTTAACTCTTGGGCAAAATGACCACCACATGTCTCTTCATGAAAAACTTTTTGAATGGTTGGAATTTCCTTGATAGTTGATACTCTTTTGCACACTTGATCCTTCCCTATTTGATAGAGGGAGTCTTCTACAAACAGATAAAGGCTTGCCTTCTTCATGAGTCTCCTCTTCTAAGATTTTGTGAAGTCTTGTGGAAACTCATCCTCAAAAATGTAGCCTATAATGGGAGCCAATGACTCCAATCCTTGGTATCTCGGTTGCTTGACAGTTGTTGCCACCATGATGACCTGCACTTCTTTCTCAACACATGTAACTGCTTCTCGTGCAAGTAAATTGGCAACTTAACTTTGTTTCCTAGGAATATGATATAGTTTCACTTTTTCAAATTGATTAAACATCCTATGAATGGCATGAACTTTTGTCTTTAGGCTTCCATTCTTGCATGTCCAAATGTCTAAATTCTACTTCGCAATGAGAAGTGTATCCCCTTTTACCATGAGATGTTGTTTACCTTGGCTGATGCACATCTTCAAACCATGAAGTAGTATGTTGTACTCTGCTTCATTGTTTCTAGTTGGACCTTGAAGATTGACCTTCTCTTTCCTAACCATCTCTCCACTTGGGT
Organism: Adiantum capillus-veneris; assembly: GCF_014529385.1. Lineage (NCBI taxonomy): Eukaryota > Viridiplantae > Streptophyta > Polypodiopsida > Polypodiales > Pteridaceae > Adiantum > Adiantum capillus-veneris. Next base: position 60,259,371 of record NC_140949.1, on the reverse strand, counting down.
CGAGCAACACTAGCCCCCCCCCCCCCCCCCCCTTCTTTTCTTGTGGCTCGTCAAAAATCTCCATCAAAGAACAAGGTAAAATCATTAGAAATATGTTTTGGTGGTGGCAATGGTAGCTATTTACTTTAGGAACCTTAATCCCCTTCTCATGTACCCTATAAGTGAGAATCCCTGCCAATTGTGCACGCACACTATCGTCTAACTTGAAAGAGTATCGGAACTGTTGCAACTCCATGATCCACTTTGAGATCCTAGTACTAAGATTCATTTGAGATGACACTCAAGCGAACAAATTCTCTATAGTGAGAATTACAAAAGGTTTTGGTAGCAAGTAGGATCTAAAATTTCTCATCGCAAACATGAGAGAAATCATCATGAGTTCTACCTCTGTGTAGCCTCTCTCAAAAGCATTCATTACCCTACTAGAAAAGTAGATGGGTTGCATCGTGGTACTGTAGGGACCTTGCTATAACAAAGTTGCGCCAATTTTTTCCTTCCCAACACTAGAGATAACAAAGAATGTGTACTCCCAACAATGAGGCATGAGTGTTTGTAGCTCTAACAGAATGACTTTAATGTTACAAAGTACTCTTCAAGCTCATCAAATTATGCAAATTTCACTTGTTGTGTCAACTTTTGCAAAGGGTGAAGTAATTTTGAGGCTAATTGAATGAAGCGTGACATATACTTCACCTTTTGAATGAATGAGATGACCTCCTTAATACTCTTGGGTGATGGTAACTCAATATGAGCCTTTACCTTTGAAGGATCCACCTTGATGCCTTTGTAAGAAACTTTGTGACCAAGGAAGATCACTTCATCCTCATCTATGTGGCATTTCTCAGGATTGAGTTGACCTCCCATGTCGTAGAGCTTCTTTTAAGCTTTTTCTACCCTTTCTAGATGCAACAATTTTGAGCTATAAATGCAAAAATCATCAATGGACACCCTAATTGACTTTCCAAAGAATTCTTGAAACACCATGTTCATGAAGCGTTGGAAGGTTGCAGGAGCATTTGTCAAGCCAAATGGCATGACTCTGAAAGCATAACAACCCCAAGGAGTGATGAAGGTTGTTTTTCATCTATACCTTCTAGTTTTAATATGATTTCTTGATACTTAGAAAGATACTGAGTGAGAGGGATGCCAGCCATGGGGCATGCATCCCATGCCAATCAATTCTTATCTTCTTCGAGAAAGAATCTTGAAACGTAGCCCAAAACTGAGGACGAGCATCTATTGGAAATGTCATCCACCACTTATAGGCCTTGACTTTATGAGATAGACTTGTTTCCACATCTGTCTTAATATTTGGGGCGTGTCTTAGCCTATGAATATCACTCCATTTGTGTAAGAACGTATTGACCACATCCTTGTTGGGATCACGCTCTTCATCATAAAACTCAGGAATGGTGCTATTCTTAAGTAATGCATTGCTACCTTCCGCACCTTTTGAAGCACTTGCCTCATGGACTCCTTGAGTTGTGAGAACGTGGGTTCCTTGAACCGTGCGAGCTTAGGTTCCTTGAATCATGCAAGCATGGGCTCCTTGAGCCGTCTCTGAATTCATAAATGTCATATAAGTAGCTCATTAAGGTTTGTAACATTTGAATTTAATGCACAGAAGTTGCGTCAAGTACTCTTTGGTGATTTTCCAAAGTCTTGAAAGCAGCCATATTTAAAAGGCCATAGACCATCATCGTCATGCATATCAATGTCGGTAGCGTCCGCGGTTGTTGGATTTTCATGTGCATGATCAAAATCAAAAGTGTGTGTTTGTGGGATATCCTTGCCGACCATGGTAAACACACACTAGTGTAGAGAGAGAAAAAAAATGTCAACTTGCACCTTGTAAAGCTTGAAGTCGTGTTTTTTATGCTCGCCGACTTTTACATTGCATGCAATCCTCGCTGTGCAAAATTTTTAGCGCTTCACACCTCTTACCCTCAGGGGGTGTGTTCAACCCTCCTTCATGCAAGGGTTTAGAGGGCCTTCCTATATGCGTAGCCAATGGAACCTTGGTTTCATAGAGTTGCCGATCGAGTTTGCCTTGGTTGTCTGTCGGCGGTGGCTGTGCACCGAACGTTGTGCATGTCTTCTCTTTTGCTATGCTGTGGGCCGTCATCTTTCCCAGTCTGTTGCTTACATATTGTGGGAGAGGAGATGTGCAATGCATGCACATGCAACCCTCTTTTCCCCTTTCTCAAAATAGCTCGCATGCCACTGAAATAAGGGGAGTAATGCCGTGTGCTAGTCTCCACCCAACCATGCTATGTTATAGCCTCCCCCTAGCATACACATTGTCTAGCCATGGCGGTGGCCTTGCCTGTAGGACTTGTGACCTTATAGGAGTCTTTCTAAAGTTCCTTCTCTTCCACAATCAATAAGAACACCAAGTCTATAAACGACGGAATGTTCTCTTGAAGATGGATGCCAATTTTAAACTGTTTGTACTCAAGGTCCAAACCACGTAGACAGACTTCTACTTTATCATCATCATCGATTGTAACACCAATCAATGCAAGTGACTCACATATGCTCTTTATCTCCAGAAAATAGTCATTGATGGAAAGGTTTTTCTTCTAATGAATACTCTTCATCTCTCTGAAGAGTATTCATCTCAGTCTTCAACTACAGCTTCCTTGTCTTTGTGCTGACATCCAATGACAGCAAAGTGTCCCAAGCCTCCTTAGGAGATTGAGCATCATGTATATGTCCAATAATAGTGTTTTTTTTACACTAAAATAAAGTCAGTACATGACCGGCTCCCTAGTTCCAATCTTTAAATGTATCAATTTGCACAACTCGCACCTTCCTTTGTCAATGGTGGTGCTATCTCTTGCTCTCCATCAAGGTAGTCCCAATAACCTTTTCCCATAAGGAAATTGGTCATTCTGAACTTCCAAGCATGGAAGTTATTCTTGTCTAGCTTCTCACTGACAACCTGGTTAAGCCCATCACTGTTGAAAGACATGTTTCCAACCCTTCACACAATCTTCGAGCACCCTGCTAAAAATAGTCATTTACCACCTGTAATCGCAATCTATGTACATACACATATTTCACTATATTAAACAGTTTATGTGTGCACTGTAGCCAAACCAAATCTTTCTGCACCACCAATATGCAGATCTACAGAATCCCAAATCTTAGCATTTCTACATCCGAATGCACTCTAACTCCAAAACGAGGGTCAAAACATGGCCGGAATGGAAATCTAGCTGCACAGTCATAGTCCAAAGGATTCTATGGAACCCTGAGATGCACACTCTTGAAGGGAATCAACTCAATTGGAGATCATTGATGATGGCTCCCGTGAATACCAAAGCCGCTTCCTAGATTGCTCCTGCTTGCTACTCGAAGCTTCTTAGACACAACCAGGCTCTGATACTATGTCAAGAGATAGAGAAGGAGAGAGCTTGAGCTCTTGAAAGAACACACATACACAAAGATGGAGGCAAAAGACTCTACTTATTCTTCTTCATTAACTCAAGATAAGAGGTCTACAAGACATAAGGGAAAAACACAATATAAAAGGAGAATTATTACAACTATCTAGTATGAATCACTAGTGAGTAAGATGAGAGGATAAGTGTGCCATCACTTTGGTAGGTAGACCACCTCGGTGTAGTAAAGTTGTATTATCTCTAGTGAAGATATGTATATCCACCAAGGCATGCCAGTAATGATGATTGTCGATGGTAGTCATTTAGGAGTCGTACATGTTGAGCTTGACATCTCAACACAGACAACATGTTCACGAATGAACCATGATGTTCTATACCAACCATTTGCAAGCACTCATGTAGCAATATGGTTAAAAATATTTGGGTTAAAAAATTAGTCATGGCAACTAAACCACCTCAGATTCTCGGGGGGCTCACTAAAAAATACATAGAATAGCATGTGAGTTCAACCATTAGGAAGAGGATGAGGTCTAAGAGGGCCTCTTTATTTGTCATGAGATTATAGAGTTGATTAAAATTTTGACGAATAGGTGCATGCCATGTGTGCAAGAATGGTGTGTGTGTAAGAGAGGTGTAAGAATGGTCAAAGGATGCACTTTTTCCCCCCAAAAAAGGGGGGTAGGGGACAACTTTACGATTTTTGGCCTTCCATAACTCCTATATATGATGTCCAATTTGAGCGGAGACTATAGATCTATAATCTACACACCGATCTCTGTGTAGATATGTTACATGATATAGTTTTGCTCGCTAGATTTTGAATTTCATTTTGGGGGGAAGTTTGAATTCAAATAAACTAGCGGTTTTTTTTGTTTAAATTGAAAACCTGTCCTTTGATTGCTTTCTTAATACTAGATCTTTGACTCCCTTAAATTGCCAAATAAAGAGGCCCTCCTATACCCCATTATCTTCCTAATGAGAAGGGGTTAAATTCTCTAATGAACTTACAAGAAACATGCATAACAAAGGGTGTTTTAATTTGAAAAAGTACAAATTTTGGTACATATGGGGTCTTTTTATTGAGAAAAGTGGCACATAAGGGGTCTCGATATACCTCAAAAAATGTAGAATAGGGGGTTTTATAAATACCCCTTGAATGCACATGCTATACAAGGTCTCTATATAGTGATCCCCAAAACTCATATTTGGATATCCGCTTCACTCAATCTTCAAACTCAATAGAGTCCAGGTTCACAATTCCTAGGTTATCTACTCCAAGGCAAAAACTATGGTAGAAATCCAAACAACATGCTTCTTCCAACTTTAGAATGGGAACGGGGGGTACCCACAATAATTGAAGTAAAGGGGGCATAGTGCAAGATAATTTGGCTTCAAGAGGATGAGAGACTATGTGTATAGTGTATAAAGTCTATTTTGAAGCTTAATTTTTATTTCTATTTTACTTTTAGCAGAATTTCCTCTTATGAGGCATAGTATTGAGCCATAATGACACATTTCCGTGGGTGTGATTCGTAGAGTGAAAGTATGTACAAATGAGTGTGAGGAATAATTTAAGCAAAATTTTTGGCCATATAATAACAATTTTTAGTACTTTTCTTTCTTTTTTAACCTAATAATGATTTGAAATTAATAAACAGAGCCAAAAAAATGTGATTCAAGTTTTGAAAGCAAATGATAAACCTACCAAGCAAGAGTTTCAAGCATGACAAATATGGATGGATTTGGCACATGACAAAATTTGGGCCAATTTACAATGGACCAGAATTGAAAAATCAAGAGAAATTAATGACTAGGTGACCAAATGAGGAACCTTCTGAGCCGCAGATGGTATGGCATAAAAATATGGGCAAGTAAGGCAAGTAAGGTAAGTATGCACGGGGCAATTGGGACAAGCCAGACACATATAGGAAAAAAGGGACAAATAAAGCCTCATTTGAAGTCAGACACTTTGAGAGAGAGAGAGAGAGAGAGAGAGAGAGAGAGAGAGAGAGAGAGAGAGAGAGTTTTGAACTAGAGCACTTTGTCAAAGAAGTGCTAGAACCTTTGTAGATTTCCAAAACAACAAAACACTTGCACAAAAAACCACAATAATCAAATCAAAGAGGTGATTTGTGCAAACTATCCAAGGTAATTTGGGGGGTGATTGAATTCCAATTAATTTATTTTTGCATGAGAATGTTTCCCTTACTGAGCAAAAGCTAGCCATGTAATTAAAGTTGATAAAGAGGGTGGAACATGGATCACGATCCATGTCCCCCCACCTCACAATCCAAACAAAAGTTGTGCAAAAGGAAGCCCTTGAAAGAGCCTATCCATTGATGTGCTCACAGATGTCAAATGTCATTGGATATGGATCGCAATCCATGATCCCCAACTAGCCCAAACAGCAACGAGCCCAAACAAGGAGTTCTTCGTCCAATTGGTTTGAACATGCCTTAGGGAGTGTTCCCTACAAATTTGGTGTCCAATGGACATGAGAGCCACCAACAATCAAGTAAAATTGTTATTTTCAGTCACCAGATGTCCATTTTGATCCACAGATGGAAAAAATTGATACGAACCCAAAAAAACGTGAAGGTTTGTCCAATTTGGTTTTAGAACATGGATCGTGATCCATGACCCCTTGATGCAGATTTGTCAAAACTTGGTTGCAAAAGTGAGCTGGATAGGCTCGTAGTTGTGCAATGTGAAAAAATTTCTATCTTTGGTCATATAAAGTGCTTCATTTGCCAAATTTCAGCATATTCGGGGCTATTAGTGATTGAATTTTGTTTTCTCTGTCAAAATACAAAGTCAAGGAAAAGCTTGTGAACTTGTGTCAACTTAGTAAATACCAGAAAGTGCTCGGTAAAGGGTCCAGACTTGCCAGGGAACTTTAAGAGGCCAGACATGCCCCGATTGAGATGAAATTCAAAAGACAACTAGATATTGGGTATTTTTCAACCCCAAATCATCAAAAGAGCTAAATGTGAGACGGCTTGATAATATAATCCAGGATCAAATCTACCAATTAAAACCAAATATGGTGTAGTCAAACCAAATTGGGCCATAACTTGGAAAACTGGGAAACCTTGAGAGAAACTTGTCCAAATTTGAAAATAACTTCACCAGTGTGTTAAGATAATCTATAGGAGCAGGTACTTCAAGTTTCACTCTAAATGGTTGAAGAACATGGATCGTGATCCATGACCCCCTGCAACATGTCCAAGAAAAAATCATACCCTCATGCCAAAGATGACCCAACCCTAGAGTTTTAAGTCATTTGAAGCTCAAAACCCTTGTTAAAATGCTAAAATTCTCTAAGTATGAGAAAAGTTCCAAAAAATGGAATAAATCTTTAACCAATGATCCGAATTCACAAAAAACATAGGAACATAGCATCTCTAGAACGTGCTTTACCATATGATATCATGAGAAGCTCAATAGGTGTTCTAACATGGATCGTGATCCATGACCCCTTGAGTCAAAATGGACTTGTAACCTCATGACCTAGTGCATGTAGATGTCCTAGATGCAATGGTGAATTTTGGTCAAATTTGGACGTGTTTTGATCAAATTATGCTCATTTTTCAATTCATGGTCAAATTTGTGTTTTTTTCAACTTTATCAACATATTTTTAGCCAACTTTTGGAACAATTACATGCAAATCTATTGATAGAATGCCTTGTAGATGACAAAGGAAACAATGGAAAGCTCCCCCTAAGAAGTGGTGGAGATATCATTGAGTAAAAAAGCTCGCATATCATAAGAGGAGCTGGAAAAAATATCGGCAAATGTCTTGATTGGAAGATTTGAAACTGTGGATGGTACAAAGGTGAAAACCACTATTTTCCCAAAGGAGCTATGGATGTTGCACCATTAACAAGAAGTTATTGAAGGGTCCAAGTGTCTCCATATGGACACTTTCTTTAGACTTCAGCCATGGGGAACATATTCTCAAAGAGCACATGTGCTCATGAGCTCAATTCAGTCACTAACGGACTAACAAAGACGGAGAGACAATAAAAGTTAGGATCACTTGAAATTTAATCAACCAAGATTTGCATCTAGCACTGGGAAACCATAACCTATTGCTAAAGACAAAGGACATAGATAGCAACAAAGCAATTGTAAAGCAGCAAGGTCACAAATTTACCTACAAGGATCTTGTCTATTCTAAGATGGAATTACCACTGTGACTTATATCCCAACATCTCAAGGTTTAGAAGCAGCCAAGGTACACAAAGCCTAATCTGCACATTGCAGTAGTAATGGCCATGGGGATTTCAAAGCAAAGGGTGATCCGTTATGACTTGGGAACATATATTCTCGACTAGTCGAGGCAAAGCTCAAGAATAGTGAGCGAAACAAGGCTTACTTGAACGAAGGGCTAGTGCTGACTAGGATTTGCTATCGGACACTTGGAATGATAGACCAATTGCCCAAAGCAGAATCTCAATTGGATCTCTTGCACAAGTTGAAGCATACTGTCAAACCAGTGTTGGGACCATCTATTGTGCATACTAAAAAGAAAACAAGATGACAAAGCTCTCAAAGAAGAACATCTTATCGCAAAGAAATAGAAATATACATTGAGCTCAGTGGTGAGGGCACGCAATAGAGATACATCCTCATAATTTCAGTCCACATCTGATGAGGGAGATGAAGAAGAGGAAGAATACATGAGTGTGTCATTGGAACGAACCAAAAAGAAGTCAAGAGATCAAATTCCTATCTCTCATATGCAAAGGTCTATGGAATAAGCTCAAAGGCTAAGAGAAGAAAGAGCATAAAAGATAGTTGAAGAAAAGAGACGGCTTGGAAAGGAGTCCAAGAATGAAGAGGAAGATGAACAAGACAAGCCATTAGAGAAAAGGAAAGTGGAAATAATATAAAAAATAAAGCAATTTAGAAAAGGAGGATAGCAGTAGGCCCAAGAGACAAAGGCAACTGAAGAGACTGTGACCTCTAAATAGCAAGTATGTATTTAGATACAAGAAAACAACAAAGTCAAAGATTATGAAAAGAAGAAACAGACTCCCCATGATTATTAAAAAAAAAAGACAAAAATAAGCCTATTGAATTGCCAAAAGTCAAAGATCTAGAAGCTAGAACCTCAAGTAAACAAAATACATCAGAAGGAAAACCAGTGTCTCCTAGTGCAAGAGCAATAATTGAAGGTGGAAAAAAACTCATCCAGTCCTTTGACATTGAAGAACATTTAGAGCATATAAAGCTATAATTCCAATGTCAAAAGGCTATTAGTAGCTTGTGGAAGATGGACCTAGACGATGTGAAAGAAGAAGCACTAAAAGCAAAAGGAATCAATCAGCAGCTACAAATGGAGGTTTAAGAACTAACACCATATCAGAGAGTTTGAGCCTTTAGAGTCAATTTGGGAATCACCAATGTCTTGAAGATTTATCCATATGGAAAAATCTCAAACTATTTTTTTAAGGCCAAAGACTTCCACAAGGTAGTGCTTGAAAAGGAGTACTACCATAGACTGAGCGACATTTTTCGAGCGAATATTTATACAGCATGGACCATGCTGTGCAATGTGGTGCAATTTGAGCCCCATCCTGAACATAAAAAAAGATGAAGCAAAGGGGGGGACCATGTCTATAGTTTTCTTCTATATTCTCTCTCTCTCTCTCTCTCTCTCTCTCTCTCTCTCTCTCTCTCTACACATGTGCTCATGAATGTAGGCTAAGGTGGAAGCTACTAGGGGAGCAAGTCAAGCCCCAAGGTGCAGTGTTGCACAAGCTAGGCAATGTATATGTGTTGGTGAGGGTTATTACTTAGGCAAAAAAATGAGGGGGAGATAATCTTTATAATATGTATATTATCTAGCTAATTGTTGAGAAATATTGAATTTTAAAGTTCACAAAAGGTTATTTGGGATGGCATATATTCATCTATGAGACTCTTAAAATTGTCAAAAGCCTAATTGTTTAGCCATCTTATCCATGAGAGAGAGAGAGAGAGAGAGAGAGAGAGAGAGAGAGAGAGAGATCTCATAGCAATCTTGAATGAGAAGAGCGATTTGTTTAGGACCCATGTCATACTAGGGCAGAGAAGCACAGAGGTGGTAGCCAGTCATTTGTAGATAAAAAGAAAAAAGTTGGCCTCCTCACCTTGTTAGAGGGATGGTCTCACACCCTTGGCCATGTTCTCCAAGCTGTAGTCAACTGCAAAGAGTGCACGTAGGAGTTCATTTTAGAGACACTGAATCCTTACAGATTGCATCTAAGCCAAAGTTTTAACCACTTGAGCTACTCCCATTCAATGAGAAAAATGTGCAGCTTTTGTTTTCAACTCCACTGCGACAGCATCGTTAATAATGACCATTTGCAAAAGTAAAGTGGGTGGGTGTCCAAGTGTGAGAAGGGACTTACAAGCCATTCTAAAATATTCTAAAATATGAAAGAGAATGGACATTTGTTTTCCAAAAGTCTTCAATGTGTAAAAAAATTGAAAAGAATTAAGTCTCTCTCTCTCTCTCTCTTTTTTTTAGAAAACTTTCTCAAAGGGTGTGCATCGTGTGCAAGATGCAGATCCTTTCACACTAGGTGCACACACTTTCGAAGAGATTTCTTTCTTTTTGACACATTGTAGAACTCAAAAAAGAAAAATCTATGTACTTTTGCATTTAGTACAAAAATAGAGAGTCTATTTACTTTTGCATTCACTTTGTATTCACTCCAAAATAGAGAGAGTCAAAAAACAAAGTGAGGAAGCACCAACGAAGGCAGGCTTGCTAAGTTCAAGGGAGGATGAGAGTCTATTTACTTTTGTATTCACTTTGTATTCACTCCAAAATAGAGAGAGTCAAAAAACAAAGTGAGGAAGCACCAACGAAGGCAGGCTTGCTAAGTTCAAGGGAGGATGAGATTTATGGAGAGTAAGCTTTAATGAGTGCATAAAATCACATGAAATTTTTGTTGTGTTCTAACATAAAAATATATTACCCATTATGCATACATAATTATAAACGGTCTCCCAAAATATCCCTTTGATTTGTGAAAACTCCCAAAATCCCCCAATATTTTGTCATAAATTCCCAAAATACCCTTCAAATTTTCAAAAATTCTCAAAATACCACTGATTGTGAGATTAAAAATCTCCAAATATTTAATTGAAAAACTTTTCATAAGAAGATTGATTGCCTATCAATTCAAGATGGAATTTGACTTGGTTATGTAGGCTTTGGAGATGAATTACTTCATTATTTTTAGGCATAATTGCCTTTTTTACGATATAACGTATGACAAATTACACGTTAAGGATTCAAAAGTGGTTCTCAATTGTCAAAAAGAAATAAATATTAAAAATCTTGAGCAATCCAACCAAAATAGACACAAGGGTATTTCATAAATTTTTGAAACTTGAGGGGTATTTTGGGAATTTCCACAAATTAAAAAGGTATTTTGGTAATTCTTCCAAAATAATAAAGTGAAAGGTGCACATCACACATTATCATTTGAAGCCAAAATAAAATGAAATAAAAAAAGATAGTAAGAATAAAATAAAAATACACATTGAATAACTAAAACAAAAGAATATTTTAATGTCTTTATTAAAAAAGATCGATTCAATAAGCATAGAAAATAATATAGCAATTTAATGAATAAAATTTTGTGAAGTCCTTAAATGAAAGGAGTCTTTATAAATCAAAGGAAAATCACCAAAATACCCCTCTAATTTGTGGAAATTCCCAAAATATCCCTTACATTTCAAAAGTTTTGAAAGTACCCCCAATATTTTGTCATATATGGCCAAAATACCCATCAAATTTGACAAAATCCCAAAGTACCGTTGGTTGTGAGACTAAATATCTCCAAAGATAGACAATTGTAGTTTTTTTTCATAGAAAACATTAGTTATCTATCAATAGAAGATGCTAAAACTAGAATCTGAGTACGTTATGTAGGCTTTAGAGACAAATTGCTTTATTATTTTTGGACAGAATGGCCTTTTCTTGCGAGGTGATTTGTGGTAAGTTACATGCTAAGCGCTCAAAAATGGAACTCCATTGTCAAAAAATAAATAAAGATTAGAAAATCTTGAACAATCCAACCAAAATAGATACAAAGGTACTTTGGAAATTTTTGAAATTAGAGGGGTATTTTGGAAATTTCACAGATTAGAGGGGTATTTTGGTAATTTTCCCTAAATCAAAATATTAAAAAATAAATATTCAATCAATACTTACCATCATGGATCAAACTCTTATCGATATACTCTGTATTTCTTTGTTCTTTAAAACCTTTTTCAATAGAAAATGAATGAAGCTATGAAAATAGCATTTGAAAGGACATAATGTCTTTTTCTTGAAGACTTTTAAAGCTTCTTGACACATGTCTCACAACTAGGATTGAACAACCTTCATTCCTATGGATACTAAGGCCTTAAGCATGCCAAAAAGGAAACCAAATCAAAAGAGATCTAAGAGATTTGCAAGGGTTTTTTTTTTCTTTTTAAACTCTCTCTTTTTTAAATGAATACAAATAGACGTTTCCTAGACGTTTCCTTTACTGCAAACCTGCATAGAGTTTTCTTCTTTGAGTTTTACAATGTGTTTTTTTTTTTTTTCCTCAAAGGGTCTAGGCCGGTGCAACCCTTGCAAACCTTTGAGAGAGAGAGAGAGAGAGAGAGAGAGAGAGAGAGTGAAATCTAAACAAAATGACTGCATCTCTTGTCAAAGAAAATTTTGTTGGAAATAGGGTTGCAGAGAAATGCACACAGCTTAGGGAAGACGGAGGAAGCTCAAGGCACACAATAGAGAGTTTGTTACTTAGTGTGCAATGGAAAGATAGATAGCCCTAGAGTGATGGGCGTATATACAATGTACGGAGAAAAAACCTCTTAAAGAGGGAAAAAATGCCACGGCGGTCCTAATGTGTTCACACACATCACTACCACATGTATATGGTAATAAATCCCCCCTACAGTGATGCGGTGAACAAGAGCTGGCACATGAGTAAAGGGAAGTGTCATGCCATGAGGACATGATCAGTTCACAAAGGGGAGTAAGCCCAAAGCTTTGCGGAAATCTTCAAGCTTCTCACGAGACAATGCCTTTGTGAAAAGATCTGCAAGGTTGTCCTGTGTTGGTACATAATCAAAGCTGATCGCTCTTGTTGAGAGCCTCTCCCTAACATAGTGGTAATGCACCTCAATGTGCTTTGTGCGAGTATGACAAACTGGGTTCCTCGCAATGGCCAATGCGCTCTGACTGTCAGTGTAGATAGTGTTGGTAGTGTCCTGTCCAACACCCAAATCAACCATAAGGCGCCTGAGCCATACACACTCAACCGTAGCTATGAAGACTGCTCTGTACTCAGTCTCACAACTCGAAGTGGCCAAAGTAGGTTGCTTCTTGCTCAACCATGATATACATGAACTACCAAGCATGAAAAAAAAACAACTTGTGGACACTTGCGTGTCAAAACAATCAACCCAATCTAAGACCGAAGAAGCATGTAAATCTGGCGGTAATGATCCCCCCTTGGGATAAAACAAGCCAAGATGTAAAGTGCCACTAAGGTAGCGGAAAACCCTCTTGACAACCTGCCAATGCTTAGACCCTGGGCTGTGCATAAATCTGTTGACTTGTGAGACTACAAACTGAATATTTGGCCTCGTGTTGCATATATAAATAAGGCAGCCAATAGCAGTTTGGTAAAGAGTGACATCAGCAAGATCGTCAGCATCATGTAGACTCAACTTCAAACCTATTTCCACGGGAGTTGCAATAGGTTTGCAATCCTCAAGTCCAAACTTACATAGCAATGTCTCTATGTAACTTTTTTGACACAAGGCAATACCACCATCACACTGCTTAAACTGTATGCCCAAATAATGATGCAACAACCCAAAATCTTTCATCTTGAAAGTAGCATTCAAATCAGCCTTAAATTCAGCAATATGTCTCTCATTTCGTCCAGTGATCAACAAATCATCTACATAAAGAACCACAATGAGAAGTACATCACCCTCACCCTTTACATACAATGTGCTTTCTGTGGGACTGTTACAAAAGCCTTGCTTGACCAAATGAGTGTCAACTTTCTCGTACCAAGCACGAGGAGATTGCTTCAACCCATACAAAGCCTTGTTACATTTGCACACTTTGTCCTCTTGTCCTTTCTTGGAAAAACCGCGAGGCTGCATTACATAAACTTTCTCAAATATGTCACCATTCAAGAAAGTAGTAACAATGTCTGATTGATGTACATCCCAACCAAAATGAGCTGCCAATGCACATAGAAAACGCACAGTAGTCATACGACAAGTGGGAGCAAAAGTCTCTTCATAATCTATGCCTTTTTGTTGTGCATAACCCTTTGCAACAAGTCGAGCCTTATGGCGATCGATCTCACCATCCGGCTTGCGTTTCAACTTGTAAACCCACTTTGTACCAACGGCCTTTTTGCAGGAGGCAAATCACATAAAGTCCATGTGTCATTTTCTATAAGTGCATCATATTCTGATTGCATGGCAGCCATCCAATTTTCTGAATTTTGTGCTTCATCAAAAGACAGAGGCTCCTCAACATCATGTAAGCTAGACACAGCCAAAGCATAACAATCCAATGCATAAGATGCATGGCAAGAGCCTGAACGAGTACGACTAGACAAAGGTGTATCCAATTTATTGTCACGCAATGTATGCACCAGCCATTTTGGCATACCTCAGCCTGCTCATTTTCAGCCCTTTCCTCATCAATTATATCATGTACATTCATCAGTAATAGGATGATCTATAACATTTTCAGAAACCCCCATAGGCTGTACATTTGCCTCATTGGAATCTACATTCAAACTTTCACCACTAAAAAGAGGCAACAAAGTGTCATAAATGTCTTGTGAGCTTACATTACTATCTCTAGTACATGACAGCAAGGGCTGAACAGAATCTTCCACAAACACTACATCTCGTGAAACCAGAACACGCTTTGTTTGTAGATGATACAACCTATAACCTTTTCTTTCAGCACTATAACCAACAAAAGTACATTTGATAGCCTTATTATCCAATATTCTGCGTTGTGTTTGTGGCACCAAAGCATATGCCAAACATGCAAAAATATGCATGTGCTCAATAGAAGGCTTTCTATCATGCCATGCTTCATATGGAGTAATAGACTGCAAAGCTTTTGTAGGATACCTGTTTAGTACATAAGTGGCACACATGATGGCCTTAAGCCAAAAAGAATGTGGCAAAGCTTGACTTTTGACAATACATCATGCCATTTCCGTAAGTGACCTGTTTTTCCTCTCAGCAACACCATTTTGTTGAGGTGTATAAGGCACTGTACATTGGTGTTTTATCCCATGACTAGCCAGAAATGCAATGAATTCATGAGACATATACTCCCTCCCTCGATCGGAATGAAGGGTGCCCATAGTACATTTCGAGACATTTTCAACCATAGCCAAAAATTGTTTGAAGCACATGAAAACTTTGAACTTCGCTTTAAGCGGAAATACCCATGCATGCCTGGAGTAATCATCAATGAAAGTCATGAAGTAAAGGTAATTGCCCAAGGACGGAGTTTGCATGGGTCCACAAACATCACTAACATCACTATGCACAAGCTACAACCTGCATGTGGCTCGAACTGAACCATCCTTTGGAAACTTAGAATGCTGCATCTTATCCAAAATACAACCTTCACAAACATGTTTGACAGGTGCTTCAAGAGGCGGCAAGAAGCAACCATATCAGATTTCTACAAACGCAGCAAACTGGCAAAATTCAGATGACCAAAACGTGCATGCCAAAGTTTTGCATCTAAAATAGCCCTTGAATTTGCAACTGCATTTGCAAAAAAATTTCCACATTTGTCATACAAAGTGAGCTTATACAGCCCACGGCACAAAAGCCCAGATGCAACAATTTCATCACCAAAACTGAGATCATGAATTGTATATCTATCATCCACAAATTTGACTGCAGGTGCAAGTCTAGAAAGTGCGGATACCAACAAGAGATTCTTCTTGATCCCAGGTACATAAAGTGCATCAACAAGTGTGAAAGAACTGCCATTAGCAGCAGTAAGCAAAATCTTTCCAACTCCCTGAACTGGATAAGAGGCATTGTTGGCACAAGTGACTGAATTTCCATGAGGGACAAACTTGAGAGAGGTGAACAATTCACAATGTGAGGTAATGTGCTTTGTAGCACCACTGTCGAAATACCACACATGTGAATCTGCAGCAATTGACATGCATGCATCATGGACAGTAGGATTGTAAGTGCACTTTGCACTAAAACCCCATTCTACATCAACATAAGCATTACAGTCTCCTTTTATAGAAGACTCAACAATGGATGCATTTGTAGTGGAACCAGCATTTGCAATGGAACCACCCTCTTTCTTCTTAGACTCTTTGGCCTTTAACTTAGGACACTACTTGATCAAGTGATCATTAGCTTTACAATAATGGCAACACATTTTCTTTTTGCCCTTATCACCAGAATTGCCAGACGATGTGCTGCCAGGCAGAAGCATTGGGAACAGAAGTTTTGCCACTCTCGCAGCAAAACCATAAGAAGTGGTTGCATTGTTGTTACCACCCTTTCTTTGAGAAGCAATAAAAGCGTGTTCAACTTCACGCTGCCTAGTCCTATTTTTTTTGGAAAGTAACTCTTGCAGCAACAATGTGCATAATGCATCAAACTTGACAACTTTTGGATTTCCTTGGGTCATAAGTCTCCAAGTACTAGCAAAAGTCTGGTAAGAATCTGGTAAGGCATCAAGAACAGTCTGCACAAGGGAACTGTCTGAAATGACTTCACCTGCAAAAATATGTTTCTCATTGATATCCTTGGCACTAGCAAGGAAAGTGTCCATATCATCTTCCTCATGCATAATCTTCGATTCCAGCTCTTTACGCAACAAAGCAATTTTAGCCTCATTGCGGCTTGCATAAAGACCAGCCAAAATATCCCAAGCCTGTTTTGTAGATTTTACTAAACGGATGTGAGGAACAATGGTGCGCTTCACTGACAACACAATCAATGCATGAGCCTACGCATCCTTTACATCCCAACAAGCTTGTTCTGCCGTAGGCAAAACAACTCTAATAGCAGCAATCCTTGCAGCAAGGCGTGCAACATCCTCAACATCGCCTACATCCTCAGAACCAGGATGTACATCAATGCCTTGCACAATATTCCGGATGCCCTTTGACACAAGAACATGTTGCATCATATAAGCCCACATAGGGTAATTGTCCCCATCCAACCTGTCCTCAGCAGAGAAAACATCTTGAAGACAACTGTGTTGTTGTCAACCATGGTAAATGATGTACTTGATGTGAAAAATGCCCAAAAATAGGAGAAATGGAGCGGGAACAACACGTGCTATATAGCACAAATTGTAGAAGACTATAAGGCACCTGTTATGTAGAAAATGGCACTGATAAAAATTCTGCACAAAATGACAAAATTGCATGTGCAGACCTGCCTATAGTGGAAATGGAGGCCGAAATGAGCCCGAATTAGAAATCTGAGCAGACTGAGCTCTACGAGGACACCCTAAATATTTGTCGACCTTCAAACGCTCACCAAACCTCACTGTGATTGGAGAAAGTGAGCAGCGTGTGTTGGAGCCGCTGGCGCGACTAAGCCCGGGAGGACGTTACCTGCTCTGCTACCAATTGTTGGAATTAGGGTTGCAGAGAAACGCACACAGCTTGGAGAAGACAAAGGAAGCTCAAGGCACACAATAGAGAGTGTGTTACTTAGTGTGCAATGGAAAGATAGATATCCCTAGATTGATGGGCGTATATATAATGCACGGGGGGAAAAACCTCCTAAAGAGGAAAAAAATGCCCTGACGGTCCTAATGTGTTCACACACATCACTACCACATGTATATGGTAACAAATTTGTGATTAGCAATTTTGATTCTCACCCTATCTTTCACCAATAGTAGCCAACAACTTGCAAAGCCTCACAGTGTCTTGCGCACAACAACAATATCAGACTCCCTCTCTAGTAAGGCCACACACCGGGGTGGAAACACTTCCCACCACCTATTCATCACAGTGAGAAAGAACAAGCTCAAGAGTTGTCCAATTTTAGGCATGCCAGCATCTACCTCTTGCTTAGCATATATCCATTCTTTTTGTTTATCAAAACTCACAATTGTGAGTAGATATATTAATCATCACAAAAAAATTACACAAAAAGCCATGCTCGAAATGAGCCATGGAATCACCATTACAAACAACCAGGAGCCATCACACCAAATAGTTGGAGCCAACATAATCGGCTGAACATACGATCCCAAAGTAAGCTAGCTAACAAGGGATCCACCCCAACTAACATGAGCAGGCTGAACTCGGAGCCACCCAATCAAAGAAGAGAGCAAGAAACCGATCGGGGTTACCACCAGGCCGGATGGGCTGCCACCCCGCATGACTTGACCGCCAAATCGATCAAAAATAGCACCATAGAAATCTTGGAAGCACAAAATCCAAAAAGAAACTTGAGCATGAACGTGAAAGTCGACAAGCTTACGACCACCAACTAGTCAATAGACCAATACATTAGCATGACCATAGCACAATACCCCACAAAACTTCCTAGATCTGTGACACCAAATCGCCGTCCACCACTTGCAGACCAATCCACAACAAAACACCAATTCACCCCATCCTTCACTGCCAATACTGTCAACCCCAGAATCCCTTCTTTCATATTTAGTAGGCCCTACCTTCCAAGGAAGACCGCCAAGACAGCAAAGAGGGTCTCACCAAAGATGTGGAAGTCCCCCAAACTTGAGAGACATTGCTTGCTCCCCACACCCAGGCGGTCACCCTCCAAGAGAGCTCCGTGCAAAGCTTGATGCCTACCTCACTGAGCAAAACAAAGGAGTTTCTCGCAAATAGCAATCAGCCCCCAAGGTGCCTTGGATCCAAAAATCAAGGGATGTTGGGACACGAGCGAGCAGGTCCATGGCTGCCCAGCCAAGGCCCCTCCCTCTAGGGCACCTCTATAGCAGAGGCCTCTCCCCGCATCACCCCCATCTACAGGCCATGGAACCATGAAAACCCTAGCATGCACCTTACATCATATATCCATTCGTAAACTTAACCACCATATTTAGGATGTTTAGGGCCAATATATTTTGTCTCTCAAGTGAATAAACAAGTAACTTACAAGAACTCTTGGCTATGCGTGTTTTGATAAAGTTCCTCTCACGAACTCGCTCAATTTTATCATCGTTGAAAAAAGTTTCCTCAAAGTTTGGGATTCCTTCTTGCAAAGCTCTTTAGAGCCATGCTCTCAAAACTTTGCCTAAGATTTGGCCATGTGGTCAAATCTTAAGCCTTTTTTTCAAAGTGGGAATTGGGAAACTCTTAAATTGGCTATTATGGTGTTAACTCCTAAGTAGACAAACACAGCTGCAGGTGGATCTAGACAAAGAAAATAAAGATTCAGCTTACTATTATTTAGAAGCTCAGAATTACAATGAAGTAAACAACCAGCTACAAGAAGATCAGCAGTGGTTGGAAGAGGTGCTTGAAAGAGAATGGCAAAAGAATTACAATGAAGTAAACATCCAGCTACAAGAAGATCAACAGTGGTTGGAAGAGGTGCTTGAAAGAGAATGGCAAAAGAATATGAAGCTTGGGGGATCTTATGGTGTAGTCAAGAGTATACTCACAGAGCTTCTAGCAATGCAAGACACACCAACCCCAACTTGAACTTCATCAACCCCAGTGGCTACTTCAGAAGAGCTGAAAGTGCTCAAGCAAGAATTGGCCCAAGAAAAATATGACCAACAAGCTCTGATTGCAAGACATAGAGCCATTCAATCCCAAAAGGATGAAGAAATCAAGCAGCTTCATAAGTAACTATACACAACACGGGAAGAATTAGCCACCCAAAGAGAATCACATGCCTTAGAGCTACAAAAGAAAGACATGGAATTCAGTGCCATTGAAGCTCAAACAAAAGTTCCTACTATTACACCACTCACATAAAAAGTACAACACACAAGGGTAGAGCTCCCTCCAATAGAGCTACCTAGCACTTCTACTAAAGGAAATTTACATGATTTTGAATCCCCCAAAGACACGATTGATGATTGGGACAAAATAAAGCAATGGGTTGTAGAGGTGCAAGACCCTTCACACAAAGACTACATCCAATTTGATCTTAGAGTGTTGGAATCATCAACCCTTCCAATGATTACACCAGATGAAGTAGTCAAAACTTATGGTCATGAAATCATCTCTCTATTATTGATGAAGGAGGAAGATCTTCTATGGAAGAAAAAGCTATTACCCACACTCAAGCCAAATCACAAAGGGGATTACAAAGAAGTACATGTCACAAGTGACCAAGTACTATATATTCTTGAACACCAGCCCCCTTAGAGGAAGAGGTGGTTTGAGAAGCAATCACAGGATGAGACCTATTACCAGAATGCCCCACATTATCTGAGGATTGATCCTACTTTTTGTCCTATCAATAGGCAACAATCTTGGGATAGCTTCTACACATGGCAAGTGGTGAGGGAACACATTACAAGGAGTCATCACCCATATGAGAGATGTCCCAGATTTGACATGTTAAATGTTGGTGAACATTGAAAGAATGCTCACAACCCACATTACAGCCTTTGAAGACATTGAACCAATGGAACACCCATGGCAAGTGCTCCTAGAAGGCACCAAAGGCTTGTGTTGAAACTTGGAAACAAAGATTCCAAGCTGTAATGTAATCAGGGGATGTACGCTTGAGTCATGTTCCAGCCCTCTCAATACATGCAGACATTTGAGAAGGCGCTCATGATATGATTCTTCAAGATCGAGTTTACAATCTTCA
This sequence comes from Adiantum capillus-veneris, assembly GCF_014529385.1. Classification (NCBI taxonomy): domain Eukaryota; kingdom Viridiplantae; phylum Streptophyta; class Polypodiopsida; order Polypodiales; family Pteridaceae; genus Adiantum; species Adiantum capillus-veneris. Next base: position 60,239,112 of record NC_140949.1, on the reverse strand, counting down.
ACTCCATGACCAAAAATTTGCTTGCCCACCAAGTAGCCTATCAAAGCACACTCATGAATAATTCCTTCAAGGAGTTAGCAACAAAAGTGGAAATGGAAGCAAGGGTTGAAAATTTCAGACTCCTCACCCAAACACTAGAAAAGTACACACTAGATTATTGAGAATTCCCACATTCACAATGTCGACAAGCACCTACAAAAGCCAGGAACAAGACCATCATGAAAGTTGACAGCCAACATGCAGACCAAGACATAGTTTTCACGGGGCGTGCAAAGAATAGAAAGGGGGGAATGTTGGTAGTCAAACCAGACGGGCACCCTCCTAGTCAACCCCTTCTTCATGAGCTCTATTATTTTGAATAACCATCATAATTTTTCCAAGAAGCCTGGTAATTATAAGAAAGCCTCTAATCTTAATCAAATATTTAATGAGTCTGTCTATGCAAATTTTGAGTTGTAAAGTCTAACATTTGGTTTGAGCCTTGTAAAGCCAGCCATTGGCCAAGAAGCCTTAGGTATAAATTTTATTTTGTAAGTGGAAAAAGGACATGATCGTTATTGAAGGATTAAGTTTTGAGTGTACGACTGAGAGCGGCTACTTTTGCGTGCTTTGTAATCAGCATATCTTAAGCTCTGGTAATCACTTTTGATTCCACAACTTGCAACATGTTTCTTCTCTACTGCTCTTTCATTTAAGCGTAGTCATTGTCAATTCTGTTATGGTTTGCAATTCTGTGTTAGCAAGATAAATCGAGTGTTTTGAGTGCATTAATGGTTGTTTTCTTATGTTTCAACGATAGGAGAGTGTTCTTAGGCCATAGGGCGACCTTTTTGGTATGTTCTATTGTAGTTTTCATGACCATGATCATGATGGATTGTGATTTTGGTACCTTGCGACCAAACTTGGTAGGATTGTGCCTTAGGTGTCTTAAACCTCCTCCTAAAGTTGTATAGCGTTTGACTTTGTTTGAATACCAAAATGGCATGAAGACCGAGTGCAATGACATAGGACATATGCTAGTGTGTTAGATGATATTGTTCGTGGGTTCACTTCTTGAGTTTGACACCCTCAAAGAGTCTTCCTACCACCCCAACTGAGTCGCTTCCTTGAGTATTGACATTATATTAGTTCCAAATAGCTATGCTATAGACTTCCGTCGTGGCAACCCGCTAACAATATCATACCCTTGGGGTCCATGTAGAAGTCTCGTTGTTTTTTACTCAACCACTACGGCTCAAACTCAAGGTCATGGTTATCAATTCTGAATACATACTCATCCAACATGTCTATGTATATAAATGCTCCATGGTCATTCTTCATTTAGAACATCACGCCACTCAAATACTTAGCAGTCATCTTAGGCCTAGAGTAGTTAAGGCTTGCAAATTAATAGCATAGCAACTAAGGGTAGTTGATTTCTAAAAGAAAGGTCATGGAGTGGTTTTTATTTATGCACATCAACCTATATTTATTGCATGATTGATAGATGAAAATCAATCTAGATCTTTGAATAATGTTTCAAAATCTAAAGGTCGATGTCAGATGCTCATAGATAAGAAAACTCTATCAATAAGAAATATTGCTCCGTTCTTGTAACACTTTCTAAATTTAGAAATTTGCTCACATGGGTTCATTGAGAGATCCTTGTGGATAGGAACATGGGTTTCATTGAGAGATCCTTGTGGACGGGAAGAGCCTTTATATATATTTAGAGATGAAAACCTAACTTGATGACACCTAACAATGTACCATATGAAAAAAAGCGCACCATGCACATGTCTCTCCTCCCTCCTTACTATTATGGCAAGTGCAATATCTATCAAATCATGAATATAATCACTAAATATCTTTGTTTTCTTGGGCTCTCACATTTTTTAGTGGTGATCTTTCTGTTACATGATGTTTTTCTTGTGATTTCGTTTTACATCAATCGTTAGCATTGACACTCTTACTAGCATAGGGAACACCATTTATGTATCTAGGGTATGTGATTTATTGTATAAGTATTGAGATGAGTTGCATGGTGAATATGGATACTCTCTCCCTCTTCTTCACTCTCAAACTCACATGTATGGGTTTTTGAGTGATCGTATGTTTGGTCTATCAAAGCACTAACGGCCCCCTTTGTATTTGGTGTTTAATGATAGGACTTTTTGTGTCCTAAGTGTAAGAAATTCTAGGTAGGGCCCACTATTTTCCAGGCGAAGGGTTTTGTCCTAGACCTGTAAAATAGAGATGGTAAGGCAATGGTGTGTAGAATCCATGCTACCCACAATGGTTCCAAATGTCCCATCCTCACCCCCTATGGACACATAAAGGGTTGTGGCATAGACCTGTGAAATGGAGACAACATGGTAGTGGTGTTTAGAGGCCATGCCACCCCTAACGGGTTTGAAATTTCCGTCCTCATTTTGTGCCCCCACTATGGAGAGCACAAGCTACCTACAATTTATAAGAATGATGATGCCCACAATCGAGGATGGGTGAGTGGCATGAAGATTTTTCCAAATGGGGAATCGAGGAGGAAGAACGTCCAGAAACAAGCATTGAATTGTCATTGTAAGGCTACACCATCATCAACATCCAAGAAGTAAGTAACATGTCACCCCAACCTACTCCTTCATTTGTTCATCCCACCTACAAGCAAGGGTTGGTGAGAAGAGGAGCAAGGTTTGCCATCACTACTCTGAGTGATCACACTTTATCAGTGAGTCTTCCTTAAGGTGAGGAATGTGTGGGTATTTTCTCCTTTAACTTTTTCACCAGCTTTGTCACATTAGTGGGCTTCCATATTGTCCTAGGCTTCTTTGCGGCTATGCTTGAGATACCACCACAACCATCAGCACCAAAGGAGATTCTATGCAATTTGAAGAGGCTTCTTAGGGATAGTGAGCCTATTCTTTCTCTTACCCCAAGAAGCAGTAATGGAGAAAGGATGAAAGCACCTCCATACTGCAAGAGATGGCTCATATGGAGGGGAAGAGGGCAAATTTCGTTAAGCCCACTTATGCTCATTATGCTCAAGAGAAAAATCTAGCTAGTGTAGCATGGATTCTGCATTGCCTACCAAGTGAATTGATAGAGGTAATCATTGACAAGGTCTTTGAGATTGGTCTAGACGAGAGAGAGAGAGAGAGAGAGAGAGAGAGAGAGAGGAACCCCTCACCTTCAAGGACTGTTACTTCTAAGCCAAGGCTATGACAACAACTTTGCAGCCAATTATGTAGTTGTTTTGACTTGGTCTCACTAAGGTGGTAAGGCTTACTACCTACATAATAACATCTCTTATGGTTTGGATGGAGAATTCTCCCATTAGGAAGTGATTTTGTTGAAAGAGAAGAAAGTAAAGCTATTTAGGGGAGCAATCCTTGAGCTAGAAACAAGGACCAATTTTCCTTTTTGCTACATCATCTCAAACGTGACTTTTAAGGGATCTATACTCGTAGTTACAACTTGCAAGCACCATTGTTAAGGTCATTTTCATACTCCTATGATGAATCAAAACAACTTACCTTTTTCCTAAGGGAAACCCTCTTCACTGTAATGCATCCAATCTATACAAGTGATTTTGGATAGGAAATTGTTTTACCGACAGATCATCATTGCAATGTCTACAAGAAAAAGGCTACAAGAGATGAACAATTCATTGGAGCCCTTTATCTTTCCCATAATCTATCATGATCTAAAATTTTATGTACTATGTTTATCCTTAGATAATTTCAAAGTTTCCTTATCATCTATCTACGTACTAGAAGGATTATTTTAAAAAAAAGGAAAATTTTTAAAAACATTGAATTTTTTTGAAAAAAGAACAAATTTGTGTAGTGACCATGGCCAATATGGAATTCTCTAACTTCTCCGACAAGAGAGTCTAAAAATAGTGTGCTTCATCTCTTGGCAAGGCAATGATATTTCCACTTCTCATGAAACCAATTCATGGTACAATGTGCTGCCACATGCCTCAAAGAATGGGTCGGACAATTTAAGGTTAGCCTTTGAGAGACGTTTTGGGGAAAGCATCACAACAGATAAGATTTGGTAGTGATTGATGGAGCAGAAGCATGGAAGCTTGCTAGAGTATGCCTCCTACAAGTCAAAGTTCGAAGATCTGTGGAGTAGGTGGGTTTCCTCATTAATAGAGGAAGAAGGAGCACCAAATTTCTTGAAAAAGGATCGGTTTGTGGTTGAATTATGACCACCTCTTAGGGAGAGGTTCGGGGAAGGTTTCCTACATCATATGTGTTGGCAGTCAAAGTAGCTCATGCCAAGGATAAGAAGGTGCACCTACAAGACAAGGAAGATGATCAAGAGGAAATTGATGGTGTTTAAGTACCTAAAGGAGGACAGGAACTGGACCAAAGGAATCAAGAGACAATGAAGGATCAACAAGAACTACTCAACCAAATCACTAGCTAGTTAAACAACCTGGCACTAAACTTGGTGTAGTAAGCACGTGCACCTACTCACATATGCTAGCTCAACAAGAAACACCTTTATTGATTTTGAGACCACATATGCAACAAGCACCACCACAAGTTCAAGTCTATATCCCTCGTCTACTAAGTAATGCATGTTGGATAGCAAACAATTAGCATCATCAATTTGGATGACAAAGATAAGTTTGAGAAGGGATAATGCAGTAAGAAAAAGGCAAAGTACAAAGATAATTCTAAGTGGAGGGTGAGACATTAGGAGGCTTCTCAAGCACGGAAAAGGAAGCAGACTTGTGGTGACTCTAATAAGAAAAAATATAGGCCACAATGTAAAATTGTCATTTCAAACTTCGTGCTTGTAAAATTTTATTGACCGTATGACCTAGTTGATGGTGTATCTTTGCATGTCCAAAAGATTACTTGTTGCAAAATACTCCGCTCAGCACCTGATTTAACTTGGAAGGCAATGGAAAAAGATGGTGACATCAAGAAATTGAAGTCCATCACATGTGCTTTCTCTTTCTATGGGAGGATCTTACATGATATCTTTGTTGGGGTAAAGACGTTGTACCTTTGCCTACCCGTCAGGCGTTCGATGTTTGGTCGCACGCCCATCGTGTGTACACTTCCTTGTTCTTTGTATACATGAGAATAAGGAGCTCCTTACTCATACTTTGAGAGGGTCTCGAGAGGTTGCTCCACCCACACTCTTGTGCTCCTCCCCTTCCCCGCATCGCACCGCACTGCACATACGCGTCCTCACAAGTGGTATCAGAGCAGGGGTGTGGCATCCTTGGCGTCATCTTCTTTGCGTGTTTGAGGTTTCCTTAACGAGCTAAGGCTCAAGCATAGTGTGTGCTGGAAACTGTCTGCATTGGCCCGATTTTGGCGTTCCCCTCGGCATCGGAGACTCCCATTTGATGGCGGGAGACGGCCTCGGCATCAATTTTTGACACTGATTTGGCGGCTCGACTTTGGCGACATGCTTTACGGCATCGACTCTCAGTGATTTTCCTCTAAGACTCGGCATCAACGGCTCAGCATCGGCTTTGCGCATTGACGGCTCGACACATCGGTTTTGACAAAACGATCAGATGGATTTTCAGCTAGCGTACTTTCGCTCAACGGTGAAAGACGGCATCGATGATGATTTCCTGACCTTGACACAACAAGAGACCATAGAGCGAGAGCGGCATTGGCTCTTCTCTAGCCACATCCGGAGTGGTCGGACTCCGACGTAGTCTCCATGACATTTCGTCTTCGACCATTCTCTAGTTTTCGGCTTCGACGGCACACACCGTCACATACGGCTCCGACGGCCCATTCCAGAGCAAGTTCTTCCCTCGAGCGCGCTCAGCTCTTGGATGGTGTTTCCAATCGATGAGTTTACCAATTGATGAGGTAGTGTGTGCGAGTTTCCCAACAGTTTTACTCACAGGTTGCACAGTCTTTGCAATACAGCTTATGCGGCACATGTAGTTCTCATGTACGATTGTGTGGAGCATTTCAAAGATCCTCTTTTGCACGGTTTGGTGTAGTTTCATGCTATGTATGCATTATGCGGATACAGTTTGAGCTAGCCATAGCTTGCATGTTGCAAGGTTGCAAGTTTACTTTTGTTTTTGGACAAGTATACGTCCATAGAGCAACTCGGTCAAGAGTGAGCTGTTTTGCCACAGTTTTGGTAGTGCTATGTATGCCATTTGTGGATTGTGCTACTGAGACATTGAGTGTCTATTTTCATGTGTATTTGGTGAGTTTTTTGAGTTCTTGCTCAATTTTCAAGGGAAACTCTACCAAATTTTTCCCAGATTCTTGCCATGGTTTATGCATATTTGCAGTTTACTCTCTCATGGTTTAGTGGTCGAGTTTACTCCCACTCTGGCAGTTTCGTGGTCAAGTTATCTATAATTTTTTGGCTTGCGGTTTGCGTTGAGTTTTGACTCATTTTGGAAAGGAAACTCGTTTTTCTCCGTCTTCTTGCCATAAAAGTTTATGGTGTTATACCATCTTGTACAGTGGTCGATGTATTCCCACTTTGACAGTGATCAAGTGTTTACTCCCACTTTGACAGTGATCAAGTGTTTACTCCCACTTTGACAGGTTCTGTCAATTTGAACACAGTTTGGTGTTCTCTCTCTCTCTCTCTCTCTCTCTCTCTCTCTCTCTCTCTCTCTCTCTCTTGCGCTACTCTCGAATGGAGGTCCCGAGAATAACATGAAGACACAAGCTGTGAAAGTGCACGTTGATGCAAGTGGTGGGGAGATGAGGAGGAAAGGAGCATCTGCATGCAATACTCCCTCACATGAGGAGGTGCACAGGGCAATGAAGCGGTGGGAATTTCCTCGTGATGTGTCAGATGGCGATATTGTTTGCAACCAGTCGTATCCAAGTATTGAAGAGGTGCATAGGGCAATGAAGCGGTGGGAATTTCCTCATGATATGTGGAGGGCAATATTGTTTGCAACCAGTTGTATCAAAGTATTGGAAGACTCATTATCTGCGGCAAGTTGCATGAATTCATTGTGCAACAAAAGAAGCAGCCAGATGGACTCGTAGGGTAGAATACGGACGGTGGCATGGGAAAGCGTAAATATTAAGGGAGTTTGGGGATGGTGGTGCAGCCCGTGGTAGCAAAGACAAGACGTTCAGGCATGAACATTGTGTCTGTCTCTTTTGCGCTTGTCTGGAGCAAAGGCCTTGGGTGTAGGTTGTACACCAGATGAAGCGTTCAAGAGCATTGCAAGAGAGGTGGGCAAGCCATTTTTTGCAGGGTGGGGTTGGGAAACACCCTGGTTTGCTAGTCTAGGTAGGGGCAACGAAGACATATTCGGAGCCAAAGGGCATTGAAGGAGTAGACGCGACGGGTAGTCAAGCTGAGAAAGGACAGTATAATCTTGAGAGAGATCTCTTTCTGCTATGTTCGGGGGATATCCAAGACCTTAGACATCATGGGAGATGTCATCATTGTGGGTTGTCCAGCTCCATGTGAGAGTCTGTGCGCGAAACTCGCAGATACGAAAAGAGGCTTGAGCTAAGCAAATTGATTGAGGGAGAGGCAGAGTTTGTCCTCGTGGGAATTGGCTCGAAGCGGGAGGGCTTACTTTCTCCAAAGAGAGAGACGAAAGCTGCCGCTCTAATTAATTAATGTTTGCAAGATGGATCCAATACATAGGTGGCCGAGCTATGCTACTCATTTTATTTTTCAATAAGAATGATTGAATAAGATTAGTGGTTATTTAACTAGACTTATAACACCTTCAAAATGCTTTGCCTATAGAGTGATGCCTTTTGGGGGTAATACTTTTCAAAGCTTTGCAACCTATATTTTTTATCCCTTATTTGGAAACTCCATAAGGTTATTTATGGATTATTTTTGTATTTACAGCTCTTGACATTTGTATTTCAAAGGGGGGCTTAAGGGCTAGCTAGGTTGCAAATTTTAGGTGGGCATTTAACTAGGTGTTTGAAAACTCCATAAGGTTATTTATGGATTATTTTTGTATTTACAGCTCTTGACATTTGTATTTCAAAGGGGGGCTTGAAGGGCTAGCTAGGTTGCAAATTTTAGGTGGGCATTTAACTAGGTGTTTGAAGACGTGCAGTTAAATGTATGCAAGGGTCACATTGTGGAGACCCAAGAAACTCTACTTGCACATGTGGTTTCATCACTTGGCATTGAAGCCGATCTAGGGGAAATTCAAGCTCATGTGTCTCTACAGCAAAGCAATTAGTTTCTTTCCTTGGAATGTAAGATACATCATGAGTAGGTTCATACGCTTGTTCTTGTGGGTAATTATTCCCTTGCAACAACTAGATTATAGGGATGTCTTCACTTGAAATGATGTTGAACCATAAAGTGCACCACTCCCTTAGTTTTAGACTAAGGTCTATGGGAGGAATAAAGAGGCACCTTGAGGGAAGTGCCAAGGGGTATGGGAACTTTATAAAAGAGACTCCTTGTGTTGTAATCAAGGAATCAAGCTCATGTGAATGAATGGAAAAGTTACGTCTCTCTCTCTCTCTCACGTCATCTCTCTCTCATGCTCGTGCTCTAACCGCTAACCTCCACCTCTCTCTTTCTCCCCCTTCTACACATGGCGATCCTGGCTGGTGTCTGAGTATCTTGGATGGGAGCGGACCTAGAAGCACTGTGGGAGATTTGATGAGATGGGGCGCGTAATGTCATCTCGGAGCAGGCAACGCCTTTAATTTCTGTGATGCTGTTTTTGCAAGCGAAAAAGCTTTTCCATAAGCAAGGACTGAGCCGGCACAATGGCCAAGCCACCAAGGAGCGTAACCACCAAGTCTGCGAGAAGAGTTTTGCGCTTCTCTCGGCCTCGCGTTGCCATGCTAGGGATGGCGAGGTGGTTACAGTAAATTCTTGAGAGCCCTGCCGCTGCTTCAAACTTTTGTGAAGGCCAAAAAAGTACCGCCTCCTTGCGCACTATCAGGTGACAAGATGCAAACTACTGAGTGACGCAACCATAAGGCGGCCGTAAACTTTGCATTCGAAGCAAGTGGTGCGGGCAACCATTGAGGGCAGCAGAGCAACAAAGCTGGTACAGATCAGCGCAAGGCAAAGCTATGCTATTCATGACGCATCACCATCATCGTACACGGGCTGTCGTAGTATGGCTCGGCAGTAGAGAATTCTAAATCGAATCAGATTGTACAAGCTTCTCGATAGTGGTGGCGATCACAGAACGACAGTGATGGCAATGCATCTGTACAGGTTTTTCGTGAATCATTATTTTTTTAAAAAAAACCCACATAATCATAACTCAAATATTAATTACTGTTAGCGGCATTTCCCATGCCTCTAACATGAAGCTCATAATGACAAAGGGATGAGCTGTGTGTGTATGTAAGTGGTCACTCGAACACGCCTAGAACTTTTTCCGCTGCAAAGCTCGTCATCGACATGATGGCAAGAAACTTGTAAGTGCATGTGCCATATTTTGAAGACATGGGAAAAAAGTGTAAGCAGCTTTGTATTTTTTGCGGGGAAAATAGCCATAAATGGGAAAAATGCGGCAATAAACCATCGTCACAATGCGGGCATGATGATCACAAAGCCCGGCATTGTTCATTAACATTATTGGAGCAATATTACATTCTTGAGCATGATATTGCACAAAATTGTTTGTATAAACCCAAGGCATGGGTGACCGATTTTGTTGGTGCAATAGAGAAAGCGTATATATGGTTTCACAAGCATGGAGGGAACACACACAATGTGTATCTGCACTTGAATCTCATTAAAGAGTTGCACCAGAATACTCAAAATTTGCATGAGTTGCTTCATCAACAAAGGTTTCTTACAAAATTATTGAGAGCATGGCATACCCTAGCAGATGAGGGGGTATTTGATGATGATGATGACCATGATGAACATGGGATTGGTGGGAAAATGATGTATATTGGAGTGAAGAGAGAGGACCCTATGAGCCAAGAGAGCCAAGGAGAGTCCCCGAGTAGCTCTATACTCACATCTTGCACCATCAACCAAAGCATTGTGGGTCAAATTCCATTAGTTTTTTATGGTGAATTGCATAATTTTGAAGTCTTAAAAGATGATGATGACGACATAGATTTGTTTGTTGAACATCATGAGATGATTCAAGAAATTAATGATTGAAACTCTAAAAATGAATGCTTTGTTGAAATTTGTGAAGAAACACTGAAGAAAAATCAAGATGAAAATGATCTCTCATTTCTTGTTGATGACGAAAATGATGTCATCGATGCTTTTATGAATTCTCTCACATTGGAAGAAGATTTTGGTGACTTACATGATGCTAAAATGGTGACTAACCAAAATGATGTTTTTGTTGATGAAATTTTCAAACATGAAGAACAAAGTTTGGTGTGTGTGAAGCAACCTATTGGTATGCTACATGATTGTTTGCTTGAGGCAATGTTGTGTGATGGGATATGTGTATTTATCCACACAATTAGTGCCTATATAAAGCATGATGGCGCATGTATGCTTATCCATGCTAGGAAATGTGCTGATGATGTGATTTTAAGCAAAGTAATGCTTATTTTTGTGCATGATGACGCAAAGATCTAATGGCTTTTTCTCATTGTAATCATAGAAGGAGATCATGTTTGGTGTCTTGAAGTCCAAATTTCATCAAGGAATGGAGTTTCTCTTTGCACAAATAACATGGAGCTAATGTTTTTGGATTTCAATGTGCTTGTTGAAAGCATAGCTTTACAAATTGAAGCCAAAGCTCACAATCTTTTTGAAGAAGTGTTTCTCAAAGCAAAGGATTTTTGTTGAAGAATTTTGATCCTTGCAATGAAGCTTATTTTGAAGTGATTGGCTCAAAGGAGGAATCTACTCAATGGAGTGGAGATTTTCTCATTAGTTTATGGTTCTACAAGTTTGTTTTGTATGAGCTCTCATGGATGTTGATTTACTTGATGGGTTCCCAGCCTTGGCATGTTGCCAATAAATGGTGCACTTGTATTCACATTTATGGTGAGAAGACAAACTATTTCCGGTTTGGTGATTGTAATGCAATATATAGCTTTAGAAAGTGTATTTGTGCATCTTGGATTAAGTTCCAGGCACTATGCTTTATATTTTCTAAATGCTTGGGGGGGAAAAGGACGGTGTTTCATGGTTTATTGTGGTGTATATGTGTACCTTGGAGTAAACTCCAGGCACTGCACTTTGCATCGTGGTATTCTATGAGCACTGAGATTCTGGAACAAGGGATTTGTGGGATTCGAGTCAAAAGTTTTTGTCTTTGAAAAAAACTTTTTACCACCGGACTGTGCCAGGTGTTGAACCATAAAGTGCACCACTCCCTAAGCTTTAGACTAAGGTCTATGGGAGGAATAAAGAGGCACCTTGAGGGAAGTGCCAAGGGGCATGGGAACTTTATAAAAGAGACTCCTTATGTTGTAATCAAGGAATCAATCTCATGTGAATGAATGGAAAAGTTACGTCTCTCTCTCTCTCTCTCTCTCTCTCTCTCTCTCTCTCTCTCTCTCTCTCTCTCTCTCTCTCGTCATCTCTCTCTCATGCTCGTGCTCTAACCGCTAACCGCCACCTCTCTCTTTCTCCCCCTTCTACAAATGAAGAAATGGAGCAGCAATTCAATGAGGTTAAAAAAGTATTATCCTCTATCACCACCATTGTGCCACCAAGATGGAATGAAACCTTCTATGCCGGCCCAATTGTAGGCACTTATACACTTGGGGTTGTTTCGATACAGAAGGATTTGAAAACTTCTTTCATGCATCCTGTCTATTTTTCTAATAGGATAATAAATGGTCTAAAAAAAGCTACACTAATGTGTCGAACCCATAATTCTTGCACTTATGAGTGACTGCTATCACAGAGTTAAGAAAGTACCCACACGATAATCATAATGGCCTACCAAGCTAACTGTCTCACCTTGATTGTCTCCCCAACTCTTGTAATTTAAAAGCCATGATTAACTAATCCACCATTTTCTAGATTCTATGCATATGCAATCTAGGCTAGAGCATCTAGCCCACACAAATGCACCATGCGTGGCCAAGAAGGCAGCCATAATCCTATCTACTTAGCAAAACTAATCCCGATTAAGAAGCCTCGCCTTTACCTATAGAAGGAGGGTCTATTTGCATACTTGGGGGAATAAGAGATATGACTATAGACCGAGAATTGATAGAAGGAAGTATAGAGTGGTTGAGAGGGATGGGGGCATGCACATTGAGATGCACAAGGAGTTGGGGTGAGAGATATCACTTGCACCATGTAAGGCAAACTGAGGGTAGACACATCATGCCTTTGTTTGCATTGAAGTGGAAACTAAAGCGTTAATCTTTGTTCGCATTGAGTGGAAATTGAAGCGTTATGAATTTTGTGTGAGGATGATGAAGAAAACCATGATGTATTGCAAGAGAGACTGATGTATTTGCAGTGCTTGCACCTCTATAAAATTTTGGCTCTTGATCATTATGAAATAGTGTTGAGGAAGACTCAAAAGAAACCCAATGATAATGTGAAAGACAAACGAGTAGAAAAGATAAATCTTGTTTTTTTAGCAAAACCCACAGTATGTGGGTGATTATATAATAAAATTCAAAACATTACATCATCAGCCACACTCGACACGAGCCATGGATACCATCCGAACTATGAGAGACATCAGACCCAACATCAAGAGGATGTCACCAATCCTACTCGGACTGCCACCACGACGCGGGATTTCCCTCAGGATGGGGACCACTTAAAGAATACAATCACAAATCAATAGACACATACCTGGCCGACAAGGGAGCCACCCTAACACAGAGACCTGGCTGAATAGGGAGCCACCCTACCGAGAAGAGAGTAAAGCCAACACAAAGTAGATCAACCAACAAGGGGATGCCACCAAATAGAGGGGAGCTGCCACCTCCACTCCACCTGTCCACCATGCCAGCACTGAGCCGCCACAAATCCCAAAAGGAAGAACCACCATGAAGCTGAGGATGAGATGAACCCGTCCAGAAAAGATAGATCTTATTTTGATGTACAACCGGAAGCTAGGTAACACTTTTTAGAAGGAGTTTCCTAGAAACTACTACTTGTCATTAATGATCCGTTAAACTAAGGGGGTTGGCAAGTTAAGTAAAGCATTTTTAGGTATGTGAAAATAGAGCAAAAAGTTTGAGAACCTTGCATGCTTCTATTTATGTATGGTATATGGATAGTGCAATGTATGTAATTTCCATAACTCGATGTGTTTTTTGATGACATTCACCCATGTGCATGATTTTGGGAGTTGAGTCCCTGATGTAGAATGTGGCCAAATTGCCAACTAGCCTAGAAAGTTCAACGTGCAATGTCTGCAGTGTTCGGGAAAATTGTGCCTCAGCTTAGCCTTGAGCCGGTTGCAAAATCAAAGTAGTCGATTGAGGGAAGGGCAAGAAGGGGAAAATTCTGCTTAAAATACATGAAAATTAGTGTAATTTTGCAAAAATACTCGCTAGTATTGTAAAATTTCCGGTTCAGATTTGTCTTGGAGGGATTTTTGTATGTTTGTGGAAATGAAATTTCCCGAACGCTGAATGTCTGATTATATGTAGAGACTGACGTGTGGGAACGATAAAAATACATTTAGAGTCCATTGAAAGTGTACACATGTGAGCTCCATGCCTTTGGAGCTTAAATACTCTTTGTGACTTGATTTCAAAAAAATGACCTCTCGTTATGGAATTTTTGGCTCAAAAAAAGGTCAATTTAGGGTGAAAAGCTACCAAAAATAGCAATAAAATGACCTAAAAATGATTTAAAGTGGTTGAAAAGCATAGAGATGGCATGGTGCCATGACAACCAAGGTTGGGGGATGCTTCCTTAGTATTTTGAATGATGATGAAGCAAAATGTCATAACTTTCTAAGACAGTAGTGCTCCTATGCAATCCTACCTCTCGTCCTTCTTGTTTTTGGGTGCGTGAGGGGCTAGATTAGGGTTTATCTCTTCAAGTTTCTGTGTGGAGTTTTGTATGAATTTTTTTGAAGCTTTTAAGAATGTGCTTTGATGTAGAATTGAGTAAAGAGAGTACTATTTTGTGTAGGGTGAACTGGATTTGTGATTCTCTCATTGGATGCAAGGCTACTAGAATCAGTGAGAGAGTTCTTTGACGTTTTTTGGGGTGAGATTTTTTGGCTGAGAAATGATGTTTTTGGTGTGTCTCTTTGTTGTCTTGGTCGGCATGTGCTCATAATTCGAAGCCCAAGCTTCACAATTCGTCTCACAACGTGTTGAGTTGGTGGGTGCTCGTAATTCTCATAAGGAAAAGATTGATTTGGGAGAAAGGAGACCATCTTATATCTACTTAACATAATATGGCGGAGGGGAGTTCCCTTTACACGTGGTGCAAGCTTCGAGATGAAGGCTACGTTCCAAAAGAGGGAGAGAGAAAGAGAAAAAGGACACGCAATAAAGAGGAGAGAGAGGCCGCCCAAGGCGACCGACCGTACTAGTATTTGACTAAAGTTTTGTGTTTTGAAAGCATATTTTCAAACGGCAAGGAGGCTAAGTCATATGTGTGCCCCACATTGTGCTTCTCTTGTCAACTTATATTTGAATGTTGAATAAGCTTTGACACTCATGGAACTACCTTGTGAAGGTGAAGCATAAGGTAGTCCTTTGACTTTAGAGCTTCTACTGACTTCTTTGGCTTGCTGAAATAAGGCATAAATGTTGTCCTCATTTTTGCTACATTCGTTGGTCAATTTGCATACGTTGACTAAAGTATCACTTCTAATACGTGGCACATACAATTTCTTCTTCCTCTTTTACTTCAACCAGCATTTTGTGAGATTCCTTCCAAGCCTTGGGAGACGAATTGTGAAGCTTGGCCTTCCAATTATGGGACGAATCTTGGGGAGATCCTTTGGAGTCTAAGGAGAAAAAGGAAAGGTGAAGGCCACGTGGCAGGCGAACCTTCTTCAATTTACGCGAGTCAGAGAAGTTGGCCAAATAATTGTTACAGCTTTTCATGATAATCTCTCTACCCTTGAAAATTTGAAAATGAGTGATAGCTATGTAGCACAAGGTGATCTCTCTCCCTCTCTCTCTCTCTCTCTATGTCCCTCCCTCCCATCTTCTTCTTCTTCTTCTCGACCTCTCCCACGTGCATATGATGCAGCTCCAACATCGAAAGTAAAGCACCACCTATCTATAGTGCACGCATGCACTTTTCCACCTCCAATGGTAGTGGAAAATGACTAATTAGTGATAATCCCATCATCTATTGTCCCTCCCCCCCCCTTTTTTTTTTTTTTTTTTGCAGTACTCACAATTGTGAGTGTTATCTAATATCTATTTAAAAAAGACAGCTTTCAAGGTCTATGTGCATGACTAGAAATAAGGCTAGACTTGGCTTCTGCTTGGACTTCTCACTATTGGCTTTTGAGCACCACTTTGGCTGCATTGCACTATTTTGATTGTAGGCCATGTCTGCCAGTTTGGCTCACTATGCCAACTCACCATCGGTGATAGTCGAGTCCCGACCAGCCGAACTCAGTGCTCAGTGCTCAGTGCTCAGTCCTTGAACTGAGCATTAACTTCTCGAAGGGTAGGCTACGAAGCTCCACCTAGCACACTAGGTTGGCCTTGATTTGAGGGAACCTTTTATAATTTATGCACCTCCATCGGCTCTTGTCTCTAAATAGTGTTGCTCACTGCTCCACCTGCACCCTCAAACCTAACCAACCAGCTTCATGTGCTGCAACTCTGCCCATTGAACTTTACCCTCGACCTAGTGCTCCTGCAGTCGGTGCTAGCTACCAAGGACGTATGCACAATCCCCTCACATCATCACACCACATGAAGCCTCCATCCTCTGATAGCTAAGGCCGACAACAAGACCACAGACGAGCAAACACCCAGACCACACTAGCACAAAAGAAGATACCATGCACTACCAACCATAGCCATCCGAGTCAGCACAAGTCCCAACAATGAGAACCCACATGAGAAAGCTACCAAAACACCTGCAACTCCAAGCTACAATCCCCCTGAAAGCGATCCTCCAAATATGTTAGGCCCTGCACGCTAGAATAGACTTGCTTAGCCTCTAGACTATATACACATGCACATTTAAGAAGCTCGTTCATGGGATTGATGGCGCAGAACTGGGGCGCGATCGGCGAGACGATCTGGATCGTCCGCGTGGCGGGGCCGGGCTCGGGGTAGGAGGTAAACCCAGGAGACCAATGGCGGGACGATGTGGCGCCAGGCGGGTGACGTGGCCTCTGGCGACGAGGTGCCACGTGGATAAAGGGACAGGTGGGTGGCCGGGGCGGCTTTCCATGTGCGGACAATGATTGTCAGTTAGGGCGTCGAAAGGGATTGCTTCATGCAAGGTGGGGTGGCGGGGTGGCGGGCCAGTTTCATATTTGAATTGGGGAAGGTCGTGCAACAGAGCAAGTGTAGGGGTGGGGGTAAACCCGGGCCTCTGAACAGGGGGCACAGGTGGGTGTTTTGTGTTGACAAAGATGCACGCCTGCGCCAGTGGAGGGGCAATGGTTGGGGGGCCTTGGAGGTGGGATCTGAATGGGTTGCTCTTGCAGCTACAAGGCCATGAGAGCTTCGGGGATCTTGATGGTGCTTGGAACGAGTCCGAGGGGGGGGGCGGTTAGCGCTTCGGATGAAAACTCAAGTGATATGGATGAGGTGGAAGAGTTCTTTGAAGAGCATCAAAGTGGGTGTTTGGATGCATTTGCTTTTGCATCAACTAGGTACTTTGCTTTTGATAGACAAACATTGTTACGAGACTAGGCACCCTCCTGTTGTAGTGGTTAGCTACAATTGGGATAGCTGGGCATAATGGTTAATTATGTGCTGTCTATTTATTTTACTAATTGAGTTGATGATGATTTTGTAGAGTGGAATGCGGGGAGTTGATGAAGAGGCGACGGCAACTACTCTTGGCCACTTTATATTTGCACAGTATCTTAGAACATCATTTCAATAAGCCATTATGGCTCTGTAAATAGTTGTAGTGGGAACTCCCCTTATGGGTCATGCAAGAACTAATGAGCTTCACTCATTTGCAAAAGTAAAGTGGTTGTAAAAGAGGGGCCTCAATTTTTGGCACCTTAAACTCAAAGTAATATATTAAATACCAACTCCACAGGAGAGGTGCCCTAGAGTTTGGGGCTAGATTTAGGCCTTTCTATTGCAGATTCTCTTCTCTACTCTCTTAAGCGATGGTTAATTTGCTGTGTACTCTCTAATCTAGTCTCCATCTCTTACACTCTCTTACAAGCATGTCTATGTCAATTCTATGTTTACTGTGTGTGTGTGTGTGTGTCATAGTATAGGTGAGTGTGTGTGCTTGGAAATTGGAAGAAGAGATGGACAGTTTGATGGTGATGGCTTGAAAGCTTGTGTTGAATATTCTAAGCGGTCGATCTCCCCCTCTTCTCCCAACAGTGGTATCAGAGCAACCAGGTTTGAGTAAATTGGCATCGGATTTCAATTTCAAGAAGGGAATTTCTCGAATCCACAACCTTGAAATTGCAATTTATCAAATTTGCAATACAAAGATTCAAGGATTCGTGGAAATTCAAAGCTTAATCGGTCTAATTTGCAAAACAAATTCTACTCGGTCATCAATTGGTGGCGAATCGACTACTAATCAGTAACCGGCTTCCAATTTCGGCTTCACGACGATTAAAAACGGGTATGCGCAACATCTATTTTGCGATAAATACTAAAATTTGTGGAAATATGACGTTACGGGTAGGAAGGTGAAAAGAAGATTCGAAAGAAGTTGGAATAAAAGCGATGGAACCGACTCGGCATAGGAGGATTCTGAAAGATTTTAGAAGGGTTGTACTCGACGGAATTAAGAGAGGAAATCTTCTCTAAAGCTTGGCGAATTTCACGTTGCAGAACGAAGTAGGCGATCACGGCTATCAAACAAAAGACGAAGAGAAATTGAAGGTCTTCCAAGGAAGCTTGAATCCCTCGAGCTGCAAATTCAAGCTTGAAATTCACCCCGAGCAACTCGAACCGAAGCACACTGTGGGACACAACCCTTGCATACAAAATCAATCTTAATTGACCTGCAATAAAAGTGCCTTTGATTGGTAGCAAGAGAATCGCCTTTGCTTGGGAAACATACTTTCCTACTATCACAAAGCCCAAGTTCCATTGTAGAAAGTGCTATCTCCCAAATCATGACAGCCTGCTGGTTTTCCTCTTGTAGTGGCTGCCAAGACATTATCATGCATAAAAGTTAACTTTACTTTAACTTTCAAGACTTTGAATTCACTGGTGCCTTTTTGAAAGCTTAAAAGTCTCCTTTTGCTATTTGCTATTGAAGTATCAAACCCACCAATTTAACTCAGAAGTCTTCCTTTGCTAAGAAGTCAATCACCCCTTCTTTCGATACTCTTGGTCCTCAACAAAACTCACCCATCCGCCACGGTAGCGAATCTTGGTCGACACCGATGAAAATTCTTCAGCTCCGGATTGGCCAAAAATAAAATAAAAAAATTAATCAACAGCAGCGGAGAAAAATTTTCTTTCGAAGTCGTCAAATTTTCAAAGAACAAAATTGATTCTTTTTGAAAATCAGCTATCACAATTGAGCTGACAATCATCCGCCAAGGAGCAGGTCACCTGAATAACTTGTGAAAAAATTTTGCGACTGCTACTGCTTTTTGCTTGGGGGTACGAGAGATCGGGCGCCACGAAATTCAACCAACTCGCAGACGCACCATCGAACCGCTCACTCTTTTGGCAATTTCCTAGCGCATCGCCATTCTGGACTGGACGCCAATGCGATTTTTAAGCTAAGTACATTTCATTTCTATTATTTATTTTACTCTCTCTCACTTATTCCGCATATTGCATCTGTAAATATCACTATATAGCCATTTTCAGCATTATTATTTGAAAAAAAAAAAAAAAACACACACACACACACATACGCAATCATGGCACACCTTCCTCAGGCACCCACGATTGCAGAGCAGCTTCAAAATTTGCAGCAGTCACTCACATATGAACGCATGCGAAGGCAAGAACTTGAAGATAAATTATTGTATTCTGCACGCACCGAATTTGCACTGGCACCCAAGCAAAACAAAATTAGCAGAAAAGCCTTCACTTTCAAAGATTTTGATGGCACTAAAGATGCTAGCACGGTTCTAGCATGGGTTAGTCAACTAGATGACTATTTTCATGATGAAGACTTTTCCGAACGTGAAATGGTAAAGTGTGCATCAAATCATCTCACTAGTAGCGCTGCATTGTGGTGGAACGCAACCAAACAACACGGTAGAAGACCACGCACCTGGCATGCATTCAAAAAAGTGTTTTTACCTCAATTTTTGCCCACACAATACAAAGCTAAAGCACGACGTCAATGGGATTTAATTCGACAGGGTCGAAATGAAGATGTACAGGGTTACACTGATCGTTTTTGGAACTGTTTAATTCAACTGCAAGCTATTGAACATGTTAGTCGCATGAAATTGAAGCGTAAGTACATATCAGGCTTGCCACTACAAATTGGTGCTGAGGTAGATTTTTTCGAACCAGATTCTCTGACAAAGGCTATTAATTTGGCTCTCAACGCAGAAAAGAAGAAAGGTGGACATTCCTCTCACACTGATCAACCTGCTAACACTAACCGCAACAAGAGACCTCCTTTCTCTACTAACTTTGACAGAAACAAACACCAAAGCCGTACTTTTTTCAAAAGACGTAGATTCGACAATTCTCCTACAACTGCTCAACCTCATATGAGCAACAACAACAACAACACCCAACAACGAGGCAACCAAAATTCTTTCAACCAGCGTTCTCCTCCAAATTCTAATGGTAACAAAAAGGTGAAGTATTTTAAATGCTTTCAGTATGGTCACTATGCAGATAAGTGCCCAAATGGTCATGCTAAGGGCAATGGTCAATCCAATGGCCATTCAAATGGAGTCAAAAGGAATTCAAATCAGAAACCCTTCAACAACAACCGCCCCAACAGAGCTACTCTTAACCTCATCGAAGATGCTACACCCGACGACAATGAAGTGGAAGTTAACTACGGTGAGGGATATGATCCTGATTATGATAACGATGACAACCCATCCTCAGGTACTCCTATATCTCCTCACACTTTGTTTAAAGTGCAAGGCACTGTTAAAGGTGAAAATGTCACCATTCTGCTAGATGATGGTGGTAGCCATGATTTCATTTCCACACGATTGGCACAACAACTATCACTCTCTAAAATTTCATCACCTCATAAGGTCAAAACTGTTTTTAATAATCAATGTTTTAATTGTAAAACTCAATTCAATGTTGAAGTTTGCATTGGTGAATTCACACAAGCACGTACATTTTTGGTAGCACCATTGCATGGACTCGATATGATTTTGGGAATGCCATTTCGTCACGAATTTGACCCGTTGATTAATTATAAAACACGTACAATGTCTCTCACTCATAATAATAAAACTTTCTCCATCCAAGCAACACTGGCACATCAAAAATTTCCACTCCTCTCTCACACTCAAGCCAAACGAGCAATTCAAAAACTGGGGAAAACATATCTAGTCTTGGTAAATCAAATTTCTGCTGAAACGGAAACTTCACATAACTCCACCCATGATGAATTCCTCTCTCAATTTAAAGATTGTTTCATGCATGATCTACCACCTAGAATTCCACCATCACGCCCCGAAGACCACAAAATTGACATCATACCGGGTAGTGAACCTCCTTGTAGAGCACCTTATCGTGTAAATCCTATCGCACACACGGAAATACAAAATCAAATCACTGATTTACTTGACCGAGGCCTAATCCGACGCAGTAGTTCACCATACGGAGCTCCGGTACTTCTTGTTAAGAAGAAAAATGGAACCTTTCGTATGTGTATCGACTACAGGGCTTTAAACAAGATCACCATTAAGAATAGATTTCCTATTCCTAGAGTGGATGATCTACTAGACAAACTGAAAGGGGCAAACATCTTTAGAAAAATTGACTTTAAATCAGGGTATCACCAAGTCAAAATGTTTGAACATGATGTCTACAAAATTGCTTTCAGAACACAAACTGGGCACTATGAATTTCTTGTCATGCCATTTGGTTTGACAAATGCACCAGCTACATTCACACGCATGATGAATCGCATTTTCATTGACCATCAAGATTTTGTGATTGTATTTTTTGATGACATTTTGGTATTCAGTAAATCTGAAGAAGAGCATAAGCAACATTTAACACGTGTATTTGATCTGCTTGCACAAAATCACTTGTATTTGAATCCTGAAAAGAGTTCATTTTTCCAATCTGAAATTGAATATTTGGGACACATTGTATCGGGTAAGGGAATACATGTAGATCCAAAGAAAATTGAAGCCATTCAATCCTGGCCTAGACCCAAAAACTTGCATGAGCTACGATCGTTTATTGGTCTTTGTAGCTATTACAGGAAATTTGTTCGTAATTTTGCTTACAAAGCACATTATTTGACTCTCTTGTTGAAGAAAAACATGCCTTATGAATGGACTGATTTGCAAGAAATCTCATTTAATGCACTTAAACATACTTTGACTAATGCACCTGTATTGCAATTGCCTGATTTTGAAAGACCATTCTTTGTGGTAGTCACTGATGCTAGTGGGAAAGGTATCGGTGCAGTCCTTATGCAAGATAACCATACAATTTCTTTCGAAAGTCGTAAATTCAAACCATCTGAAACAAAGTTCAGTACTTATGATAAAGAGTTGACTGCTGTGGTACATGCATTGAAAATTTGGAAACACTATGTAATGGGTACTGACTTGATCATTAAAACTGATCAACAAAGTATCAAATATTTACTTTCTCAGCCCTTAATAGATGATAGACATATTAAGTGGGCCGCTTTTATTCAAAGTTTCCAGCCCAACATTCAATACCAACCCGGTAAAGAAAACGTTGTAGTTGATGCTTTGAGTAGACGACCCTCACTTAATCATCTATCAACCATTACGGGAACTTCCTTTGACACTATGCCTGACACTTATGC
Organism: Adiantum capillus-veneris; assembly: GCF_014529385.1. NCBI lineage: Eukaryota > Viridiplantae > Streptophyta > Polypodiopsida > Polypodiales > Pteridaceae > Adiantum > Adiantum capillus-veneris. The sequence continues at coordinate 60,217,152 of NC_140949.1, read as the reverse complement.
ACATGATGATGACTTCAAAACGACATGGTTGCACATGCTTGATAATTATGTACACACATTTCTCGAATACACTATTCAAGAAAACTTTCTTTATTTCAAACAAAAATTGTATGTGACTAAATCTTTTCGTACATTAATTATTGAAGAATTGCACAAACCACCTTATGCTGGACATAGAGGAGTTGCTGCAACTTTTCAAAATTTATGTCATGATTTCTATTGGCCTGCTATGAGAATGGATGTTAAACAGTATGTGTCAACTTGTTTGATTTGTCAAAAAATCAAAGCAGCTACAGGTAAGAAATTGGGACTTTTACACCCTCTCCCCATTCCTGAAAGACCTTGGGAACATATTTCCATGGATTTTGTTACTGGTTTCCCACTCACAATACACAAACATGACATGATATGGACTATTATTGATCGTTTCTCTAAACAAGCGTACTTTGTTCCATGTAAGAAAACACTCACAGCACATCAAGCTGCACTTTTGTTTCTGAAGACTGTTTTTTCACATCATGGTTTGCCTAAAGTGATTATTTCTGATCGAGACTCAAAATTTTGTAGTGCTTTTTGGACTACTGTATTTGAAAATCTTGGCACTACACTTGACTTCACTTCTGCATTTCATCTTGAATCTAATGGCCAAACCGATGTCACCAACCGCACTATTATTGACTTGTTGAAGGCTTATGTTTCCTCTCAACCTAAGAAATGGGATGACTACCTACATATTTTGCAATTTTCATACAATAACACCACTCACACTGCCACGGGTAAATCTCCCTTTGAAATTGTATATGGTCACTCACTTCCTACTCCTGCTTCACGTCTTTCTAATGTTGTGCATGTCGCTGATGATTTCACTACTGACTTTCATGATATTTTTGCAAGTGTGCATTCTGCCATTAAACACTCACAAGAACTTTACACCAAGCATGCTAACAAGCACCGCAAGGCACACCAATTCAAACAAGGTGATCATGTTTTACTTCGCATCGAAAAATGACGGATCAAAAGTGTTGATACTAATATCTTTGTTAAGCTTGCTCCTCGTTTTTATGGACCTTTCAAAATTTCAGTTGTCATTAACGATGTTTCTTTTCGTTTAGACCTACCTGCACATTGGCACATTCACAATGCCTTTCACATTAGTCTTTTACGCCCATTCCGAGGACCCCTACCTACACACCACATTTATGAAGACCCACCTTCACTTGTAGACCAAGAAGAGCAACTCATCCCTGACAAAATAGTTGACCATGACACCACTACTACACGCACTGGAATGGTTTATAACCGTTACCTTTTGACTTTCAAAGGCCACCCTAGAGAGGATGCCAAATGGATGCCTGAAAAGTTTTTTCGCCACTTTCCCGACCTTCTCCACACTTTCCATCACTCACGGTCCAGTTGATTTCTCTATTGAGCAATTGAGGACAGTTGCTATCCGTGGTGGGAGGGATGTTACGAGACTGGGCACCCTCTTGTTGTAGTGGTTAGCTGCAATTGGGATAGATGGGCGTAATGATTAATTATGTGCTGTCTGTTTATTTTTCTAATGGAGTTGATAATGATTTTGTAGAGTGGAATGCGGGGAGTTGATGAAGAGGCGACTGCAACTACTCTTGGCCACTTTATATTTGCACAGTATCTTTGAACATCATTTCAATAAGCCACTATGGCTCTGTAAATAGTTGTAGTGGGAACTCCCCTTATGGGTCATGCAAGAACTAATGAGCTTCACTCATTTGCAAAAGTAAAGTGGTTGTAAAAGAGGGGCCTCAATTTTTGGCACCTTAAACTCAAAGTAATATATTAAATACCAACTCCACAAGAGAGGTGCCGTGGAGTTTGGGGCTAGGTTTAGGCCTTTCTCTTGCAGATTCTCTTCTCTACTCTCTTAAGCTATGGTTAATTTGTTGTGTACTCTCTAATCTAGTCTCCATATCTTACACATCTCTTACACTCTCTTACAAGCATGTCTATGTCAATTCTATGTTTACTGTGTGTGTGTGTGTGTGTGTGTGTGATAGTCTAGGTGAGTGTGTGCGCTTGGAAATTGGAAGAAGAGATGGACAATTTGATGGTGATGGCTTGAAAGCTTGTGTTGAATATTCTAAGCGGTCGATCTCCCCCTCTTCTCCCAACAAACATACAGCTTATGATAGCTTCTATCGAAAGTGGCGAAACGATTACCATAAGTGCTCTCAAAGCCCATGACAAGCGAGGTGTGCTAGACTTGAAAAAATGGGCAAGAATGAGGGATTCACTCCACGTAATGGTTGGCCAAGGTGGATCTTCGCATCTTGTTATTGGGAATGGAAAGTTGATTGCATGTATAGAAGATTGGGAAAGCATTGTTTCGGCATGCCACTCAAACGACCATTTATGCTTGCGGGCAACGATGGCATCCATTGCATGTACATGGTGCACAAGTATTAGACAACATGGAATCCCACTTGCTTATGTGAAGGAGTTTTTGGACTTGTGTGTTTGTGCATCGTTGCCCGGGTTGGGGGAATTGGAGAGCCATGACACCACTTCCATAGAAAATTACCCGGGTTTGCAAGACAGACAAAAGAGTCCCGGCAAGGATGAAGGTGGTGTTGAGGAACAAACAGCGCTGATGGATGATATTCAAAATGTGATCAACGCTATTTCCATCAAGCACAAGGCTAGATTGGTAGAGCGGCAATCATCGTCGTCGAGGGGCTTCATTCAACTTGTGTGTCATCGCAATGGGGAGGCACGAAGAAAGGGCCACAATCATCGAAGACTGCGCACATCAAAGAAGTGTGGATGCCCGTTTACTATCGTCATTCAACGCGTCTATGATATAAAGGAAAGTGTAAGGATAAGGGTTCATGTTGGGCACAAAGGTCATGTGCCGGGATCACGTGAGGATCTTTATCACTTGCCGGTGCATCCTACTGTGAGGAAATGATGCATGGAAGATTTGTTTGACGTTGGAACATGTCGTCATGTGGCAAAGATGAGTGTCTCCAAGGAGCTATTTCACTTCAATATGGCATTGCCGATAGAGCAAGTGTCACATAGATTCTTCATGATACCAAAGGAAATTCAAATGATGGCATATCAGCTCCGATCCGAAGGTAAATAAAGCCATGAATGTCTCCTTGCTGGGATAATCATAGGTTTGTATGGGCTTATATGTCATGGTGCCTGGGTTTATTTTGGGGTAGTGCCTGGGTTTATTTATTATATTGCTTGGGTTTATCTATCAGATTCATTTAAGACTTGAGTTTAATTGACTGCTTTTGTTTAGGGAGGCTAGGAAGCGATGACTGGTCTTCAATGTACCAAGAGGCTCTAAAATTAAAAGAGCAAAACAAAGTTCTCTATTGTCAACCCTACAACCCGGATGCCTTCGATGAGATGGAAAGGCCATTCATACTCATTATTCAGGATGATTGGATGCTCCGCATGTGCTTGCGTTTCTCAACAAACAATGCTTGGGCAATAGACTCCACATTCAAAACAAATGTTTTTGGGATGCCACTCTATGCAGCCGTATTTCCAAATCAAAATGGAATTGGTTTACCCTTGTGGTTTATGTTGTGCACAAATGATGTAGGAACATCTTAAGAAAGCATTTCTTTGCAAGTGACACTAAGTCTTGTGTTCCACAGAATGAACAGCATTCGCCCTCGAGCATTGGTGATTGACAAGTGTATAACTTTATTATTGGCTATCAATAAAGTGGTTCATGCTGATCAATCTTGTTGGGAGGTGGACAAAGATGGGACAACTCAACAAGTTGCATGTATTGTCTTGCTATGTTGGTTCCATACCAAGAAAGCATGGGTGGAGCACTTGCTTCCACAGGTTTGTAATATGGTTTTGTATATGTGTACGTGGGTTTATCTGCGTGTCAGAGGTTTATCTGTTAGTGCTTGGGTTTATCTATTAGTGCCTAGGTTTATTTGTCTGTGCCTGGGTTTATCTGTCTATGCTTGGATTTATTTGTTTGTGCCTGGGTTTATCTATCAATGCCTGGATTTATTTGATGGTGCCTGGGTTTATCTATCAGTGTCTGGGTTTATCTGTCAGTGCCTTGGTTTTTCTGTGTGTGAGAGCTTATCTGTGTGGACTTGGGCTGATATGGGTGAACTATAGATTATCTCGTATATGTTTCTTGATATGCCTGCCCACTTTTTTTGCAGGCTCCTAAGGAGATGTGTGAAACCCTATATGCATCAATGGAAAATCTAATGCAATGTTGTATAGAGGACAACTTCGAGGCTCGGTATGCCCAGTTGTTGATAGAATGTGAAGGCCACACTAATATTGTAAGGTATATATTCTGCAATGGTTGGGCCGCAAAGACATGCATCTGGCGACGAATGTGTCCAAAATACAGTCGTTTATTTCCACATGGGCATGTGGACACTACCAATTTGGTCGAGCGACTATGGCAGTATGTGAAATACACGCTTCTAGATGCAAGGATCAATCGATCAGCCTTGGATCTATTGCATGCCCTGGTGGGTGACTCCAACGCCAGGACACGAATGGGTGGCACTGCTATCGAGTTCTTTCGTCAGAAGCAAGAGATTGGTATAATATTTTCTTTTCATATTAATCAAAGCAAAGGCAATGGTTTTTTCTATGACTGCCTAGTAGGATTATTCGTTTGCATGAAGACTTGCATTTGTGCCTGGGTTTATAGTATGGTATAGGTTTATATGGTTGCCCGGGTTTATCTGTGTCTAGATTGCTTCTGAAGCTGATCACTGTATATTTTGTGTAGTTGACTCTGGAAAGCACAACATTTATGGAAGTGATCAACTACAGACCACAAGACTTGCACGAGGTGAAGAAATCTTAAGGAGATATGCAAATGACCCATCAACAATTCAAGTTATCGATGAAGCTGCACTCTTATTTAAGGTCTTGAGCATGTCATCCACAAGGACATGGTATCAAGTTAGTATACAATCGGCATATTGTGACTGCCCATATTGGTTTAGCAACTGCAAGCATCTATATGGAATGTGACTCATCTTAAGGGACTTCTTTTCTCATATTAGCCATATTCTACCCATCATTGACACAGCCCGAGAGCTAGTCGTGGAGCACGATCCTGAACAGTTTGAGGATACTACCATCGATGTAGAGCCTTCTCCAACACAAGTTTTGACCCAATGCATTGAAGAGTTAAAAGAACTCTTGCACAACATTGAAGAGGGCATTCCATCATATAGTGACTCAAAGATCTTGTCATTGGTGGGGCAAGTGCGAGCAGCATATGTTGGCCTCTTTGCTCAAAGAGCACCCATGGAGATCGATTTGCCAAAGAAGGGAAGTGTAACACAAGTACAGGCACATGTAACTGTCACTCGACTTGGGCATGGCCAACCTAAGCCAGAAGGAGTAAATATGCAAATCACGGTGCCCACACGGCCTGCTAAACAAACGGGTGCCTTGCGACAGAAGCTTCAAAGGGGCCGTAAGCGAGTTCGGTTTGCTTCGCAAAGGCGGGTTTACTGTCATCATTGTTGCACAAAGACTTTCTTGGTGTACGAGGGGGTCGATACATGCCACACTTGCAATGCATTGTTGCCTATGACTCCACGGCTAAGAGCTCAAGAAAAGCTAGGAGCATTGATAGGCCGACAAGCCTTGTTGTTTCATGGGTCTAATGCTTATGAATGCCTTGTTACATTTGTGGTATACGGACCAAACAATGACGATGAGCGTTTTTTTGATCTGAAGTTCAATGATGGGGAAACCATGCATGGAGTATTGGCATCAACTCATCGAATTGTACTTTTGTAAAATTGAGCAGTAAACATCTTCCTCTTGCCTTGCTGTTTTGCCCGGGTTTATCTGTATCCCATGTTTGGTTATTTGTACTATTTTTGGACCTCTCAATCACCTACCATATCTTTTCACCTGAAACTGAGTAGTGAACATCTTCCTCTTGTCTTGCTGTTTTGCCCGGGTTTATCTGTATCCCATGTTTGGTTATTTGTACTATTTTTGGACCTCTCAATCACTTACCATATCTTTTTACCTGAAATTGAGCAGTAAACATCTGCCTCTTGTCTTGCTGTTTTGCCCGGGTTTCTCTGTAACCCATGTTTGGTTATTTTTACTATTCTTGGACCTCTCAATCACCTACCATCTCTTTTCACCTGAATATGGCAAGTTTTAAACTTATTATTATGGTGGTAAAGGAGTGGACTATTCTTACTTTGTACAACTTGATAGGCTTTTTGTTTTTCTTTCAATCAACCTTATACCTGTTTTGGGTTTTTCTCAACCTATCGGCACTACTTCTTGTCTTGTGATGGAGAATTTTGACTCATTACCTTCCCTAAAATAATTTTCAATACCTCTGCTTTATACACTTAATTCCATACCTATTTTAATTGACCATGGGCGACCTCTTTATGTGGCAGTTCATTCTCGATGCCCTCTTAGGATTGTATTTCTTGTGCAACTATTAGGTGTATAGTTTTTCTCAACTTTGATAGAGATTGCAGTGTCTATATAGTTAGATTTAAGTTATACAATAATAAATTTTTATGTTAATATTAGACTAATTAGGTTCAAACACACACACTGAGAGAGAGAGAGAGAGAGAGAGAGAGAGAGAGAGAGAGAGAGAGAGTTTAGTTGTAGAAATGTACGTGATGCAAGTGGAGAAGATATTTGTCCTTCTAGTATGATTGTCTTATACTCTTGGCAGCATCTTCCTTTCCTCTTTCTACCATCATCATTGTGGATTTTCACTACGAGCACTAATACTACTACCACTACTAATAGCTTAGGCACAATGGCAATGTCAATGTTTTTTTTGAAATTGTCCAAGGAAAACCAAATGCATGACTAACGCACCAAAACATAAAACACGATGAGGCCTCATAAAACATTGGATGAGTTTTCGTGTGTGTGTGTGTGTGTGTGTGAGAGAGAGAGAGAGAGAGAGAGAGAGAGAGAGAGAGAGGCTTTCAAACCATATGGTGAAATTTACCATGATACCAAACAACACAACTTGCAAATACAACCACAAAATCTACTCACTTCACAGGCTTTCACATATACCATGGATGTCTACCCAAGGCACACTATTCAAACTATGAAGCAACTTAACTTCATAGCTTAAGCCAAGAGAGAGAAGGTAAAGCCAACACATTGCATGCTAAAGCTCATGAGTATGTGATGCAAGTTCATACAAACAACATTTTCTAAGTTTGCAGCACACTATACAAATAACATATAAACCATGAATGCAAACCACTATACAAATAACATGTCAACTCGGACAACATATCAACCCAGGAAATCCGTAAAACCTAGACTTATTTGATAACCGATAAAGTAAAGCCATTACACATATCAACCCAGGCAATCCATAAACCCAGACTTAATTTAACATCCGAACATGTAAACGTCACGGTGGATAACATGTCAACCCAAAAAAATTGTAACACAAAATTGTTTTAACCACCTAAAGCCGAGGAGAGAATGAAAAGTTCACATTCCATGTTAGAGCTGATAAGTATGTGAAACAAAATCATACAAACGACATAGTCTCTCAAAACAATCTCAAGCAGGTGAAGATAAAATCTCTTGCGCCTCATCCTCGTCACTACTAACATCTTGGGCACCATCCTCACTGTCCCCTTTGCCACTTCCACCGTCGTCATCCTCGTCATCAGTCCCATCATCCTCACCGTCATCATCGCCACCACTTATGTCACCCCCACCATCGTCATCACTGCCACCACTTATGTCATCACCACCACCACTTATGTCATCACCACCACCACTTGTGTCACCCCCACCATCGTCATCATCGGCACCACTTATGTCACTCCCACCATCGTCATCATCGGCATCCCCATCGCTACCATAATCGGGATCATCATCCCCACTCCCACCCTGGTTAGACTCGTCATCACTCCCTCCGCTACTCCCCCCGCTGCTTTTATCCTCGTCACTATGAACAATCAAGGTCCCCACTTTGATCTGGCGTTGCAATAAAACAGATTAATTTAAACTCAGACATAGAATAAACCCGGGCACTTACAAAAACACAAACCCGATTAAAATAGTAAAGTTGGCTTCTATGACCATAGAACTTACCCTAGATTTGTATCCTTCCTCCACATGACTCTTGATCTCCTTTTCATTGCCTCTTCCTTTTAATCGATCGTTTTCATGCGATTGGCCACAAATTGCATGATAAAAGTATCTTTCTTCATGGCCGTTTGAGCCTTGCGCGGAAGAACGTCCCAAGTGAGGGCTGCCCTATTCTTTTCTCTCTCTCCTCAATCCTCTTGCGATTTACTGCAAACTTTCGACTCACATCCTTAAAGCGCTGTTGGGCCCGTACCTGATCTCGTATACTTGACTTGGGCACGTCGTTGTTGACACTCCCTTGAGGCCGCCCTCCGAGACTTTGAGGGATGAAGACATCCAGCCCATGTACTTTCTTTAAGTGTTGAATCATCCGTGATCGCTTCTCCATGAGAGTGTTCCGACTCGCACATGGTGGTTTAGCCCGACAAATCCTCACCAACTTACCCCCATTGATAACCTCAACATAAGGCGTCTACATCCAATACAATACAAAAGGCAAAGCAAGTCAGTGACATATAAACCGGGGCAATAAAAATTACTAGACAGAGAGAGAGTTGCACACCATGCCGTGACAGGTAAACCCGGGCAATAAGAATACTAGATAGCGAGAAAGAGAGTTGCACACCATGTCGTGACAGATAAACCCGGGCAATAAGAATACTAGAGAGAGAGAGAGAGAGAGAGAGAGAGAGAGAGAGAGAGAGAGAGAGAGAGAGAGAGAGAGAGAGAGAGAGAGAGAGAGTTGCACACAATGCTGTGACAGGTAAACTGGGGCAATAAGAATACTAGACAGAGAGAGAGTTTCACACCATGCCGTGACAGAAGAATACTAGAGAGAGAGAGAGAGAGAGAGAGAGAGAGAGAGAGAGAGAGAGAGAGAGAGAGAGAGTTGCACACCATGCCGTGACAGATAAACCCAGGCAATAAGAATACTAGAGAGAGAGAGAGAGAGAGAGAGAGAGAGAGAGAGAGAGAGAGAGACAGAGAGAGAGAAAGAGAGAGTTTCGCACCATGCCGTGACAGATAAACCCGGGCAACAAGAATACTAGAGAGAAAGAGAGAGTTGCACACCATGCCGTGACAGATAAACCTAGGGACTTCTTACCACAGTTGTGGAGGTAGTACAGCTTGCCCCTGATTGTTTTGCTCTCTTTACTTGAAGCTTGGGCCACTTTGAAGAGCCCACAAGGGCAAGAGCCTTATCCACCGGCCCTTCATCCTCTTGCCCCATCTCCACATGCTTTTTAGCCTTATTCTTCACACCATCCCTCTTTAGAGCAATCTTAACCTCCGGCACCTTCTCCAACTACCCCTTGCCCGTGTGCCCTTTCACCTTGACCTAACCATTTTATCAAAGAAGAGGAAAACCATAAGATTAAAAAAAACAATTCATTGGCTTCTTGCACAACACTTGAGGGGCTTACCTCATCAACAACAAGTTTCCGCTTGACGGGATCACGGACTTCCACCTCTTTCATCCTCTTCAACCTCTTCACATTTTGTTGCTCGGGGACCGCCGTACCTTCTTTCTCTTTCACATTGGCCTTGGCCTTTCTCTTGTTCACCTATGACAATGCACTCAGACATTTCATTGCAATAGGCTGCCTAGGGCCATTTGTTGCATACCTGTGTCTTGGGTGGCTCGGAGCCTGCTGTGCCACTCAACTTCTTTGCTTGACCACTCATTTGAACCTTCAAGGGACTTGATCCTTCAAGCACAATTATATCATGCACACATTGCCACCCGTGAACACCTTACAGCCGACACAATTTTCAAAAAAATTGCACAATACCCGGGCACTGACAGATAAACCCGGGCACAGTCTTACCATTTTAGTTTGTTGGTCCTCCTTTGGAGCCTTAGGAGCCTTTGGAGCCCCTGGTCGGGTGCCCACTGTGCCGCTCATCTCCTTTGACTGGCCGCTTTTTTGAGCCTTGAACGTGCCTGATCCTTTAACCAGATTCAAACCCTGCACATCTTAAACACCGAGGAGCACTTAATAGCTAGCGATACTCGGGAACTGACAGATAAACCCAGGCATTTCTCCTACCTGTTTTGTTGGTTGGATCTCCTTTGGGGCCTTTGGGGCCAGGGCCTTCTTCATACTAGCATCTTGGCATGGCTCCTGAGGTACATCCGATGACAGAGGAGCATCTTGACCCTGCACAAATCTTACATGTTTTGTTGGTTGGGCCTCCTTTGGGACCTTTGGGGCCTTTGGGGCCTTCTTCAAAATAGAGCCTTGGCCTTGCTCTCGAGGAACCTCCGCCGACAAAGGAGCATCTTGGCCCGGTGGCATTGCAATCTTCAAAGGCGTTCCAATCTTTGGGGCCTTTGGAGCCTTCTTTGAAACAACACCTTGGCACGGCTCTCGAGGTACATCCGCCGACAGAGGAGCATCAATCTTCAAAGGCGTTGCCCTCTTCAAACCCTGCACATGTGAACACTTAACAGCAGGCACAAATTTCCCTTAAACCACACAAATATTCGGGCAATGACAGATAAACCCGAGCATTTACAAGAAGAGTCCTACCTGTTTTGTGCGTTGGATCTCCTTTGGGGCCTTTGGGGCCTTTGGAGCTTTCTTCGAAGCAGCACCTTGGCACGCCTCTCGAGGTACATCCGCCGACAGAGGAGCATCTTGGCCTTGAGGCATTGCAATCTTCAAACCCTGCACACGTTGGAACAAATAAACCCAAACGTCCACAAATAAACTCGAACATTCACAGGTAAACCCGAGAACTGTCTTACTTGTTCTGGTTGTTGGGCCTTTAAAGCCCTCTTCTTCCCTTCCTTGGTCACAGCAGCCAGCAGGCTTGCATGGCTCCGGTTCTACAGCCGCCAATGGAGGAACATCGTCATTGTTTGGTCCTTTTCCCGCTTTCTTCTTCCTTTCCCCGGTCACAGCAGCTGTCTTGACCAACGAAGGCTCTGGAACAACATCGGGCTGAGACACTGCAAGAAGGAGCTCCCCCCCCACCTCTTTGACCTCCTCAACCGGCGTTGGCCCCGCCCTCAACCGCATGGCTCTCATCGCAGGCGGCTTTTTGGCTCCCCCCCAGCCCTTCCAGCAGGCTTCTTTGGCGGTGGTGTAGAGTAGGCGCCCCTCATTCCCTTCCTCCCTCCCTTCTTCGCCTTGCCCGACATCTCTGCGCAATCCTGGACAGAGCTCCCCCTTGCCCGCAATGCCCTTGAAACCCCCTGGACAGACCTGCGCGATGCCCTGAAACACCCCCTCAAACCCCAAAACAGAGGTGGCAATGTTGAACGCCCATCTTGCAAGCTGCACTACGAGGTGCAAAGTGAAAGCAACCCGGGCGACAGGGCGGGACGACCTGAAGGCTCCCCTCACTGCCTGAGGTGAGGTGAGGTGACACACCCCACTTCAAAATCATGGCGGGTGATCCCGTCGGATTTCCCCCCCCCGTCATAATTCGTGCCGACGTGGATCGTCCGTCGCCATCTCACCCACGTCTCGACGACACGTCACCCGCCGGCGCCATGTCGTCCCGCCATTCGTCGCCCAGGTTTACCTCCTATTCTGAGCCCGACCCCGCCATACGGACGATCCAGATCGTCTCGTCGATCGCGCCCCAGTTCCGCGGTGTCGATCCCATGAGCGAGCTTCTTAAATGTACATGTGTATATAGTCCGGAGGCTTGCCTAGTGCTTAGTGCTTGACAGACGGACCAGCTTGAAAAGAGGAGACGACACACCTGCGGTAGCCCGATAACTTGCTTGGAAGGTACCTGCTGCCCACAGATCAGGCCCGCCCCTCTATGTGTCAGCTCTGCTAGATTTGTAAATCTTCACCCTCGCCAGCGAGGAGATGATGTTCCCATAGCAGGAGGTCCCCACGGGGGTGTGCCAATTGCTTCTCTCTCTCTCTCTCTCTCTCTCTCTCTCTCTCTCTCTCTGTGCATTAGATCTTCCTAGGAATATTGTTCTCAAGATGTTAAAAGTTCTCCTCTTCTTCGTCTTGGGAATATTGTTCCCGAATCCCACGACAAGCTGAAGCTGGTAAGGATGCTTTGATGTTGTGGCAAATATGCAAGAAGCTGAGGGCGGCACCTAAGAGAGACATCCTTGCATGGTTGACTTTTTAACATTCAGAAACTTTATGCACTAATTGCAAGCTTTAATTAGGCAGAAGAGATTTTCTCTATTTGCTACCGTAGACAACACCGCGAGTTTAGAGCTCCATTGTTGCCATCTGAAAGCTTTCTAAAGTTTTGTTTCTGTGCTTTGAGGGCTTGAGCTTCCTTAACCATATATATTTCAAGAGAACTATTGCAGCTACGAGGTTCCAAAAGCATTATTATGAAAGCCTCTGAGGCCAGCTAAACCTCTTGTAAGTGCTATTGGCTTACCCCCTGCATCAAAATTGAATTACCCCTATGATTGGCGTATGAAAATAAGCACAAGGGTAAATTTTTCATCTTACGAGTTATCCACTGCATTTGGGGGGTACCTAACATTCACAAGCTTCCCGACTAGGTCTCCTCAAACTTAGACAAAATCTTCAAAACAAATTTATCATGTATTTATTTCAAGAGAGACATCCATGATGTATAACATTGCAAGCGGACAGTATGGTTACGGAGTTTCATTTGCAAGATTTTGCATATAGATATATAGTCCTGCAATTTCTATTTCTACTTCAATTAAAAGGGTTGGAGATTCAGGTGAGAATCCGGACGCATCTCTGCATATGCGAATTTCGACAGCTCACTCGGTCTCTTCAAGTTCCTTCTTGACGTGGTTGCTATGTGTTGTAGCTTGGAAACATGTGCCTCGTTGGCATCTCATGCAATCATGTACTTGAAGGCATGTGGATGGGTAAAAGAATTCATGATGATATTGTCTTGTTGAAAGAAAACATCGTGCTTGGCACTGCCTTGGGTCTACATGCATGCCAAATGTGGTGTAGTTCATAAAGCACAAAAAATGCTTGAGGAGCTTCCTGCCCAGGATGTCGTCTCTCGAAATGTACATGATCATGGGATATGCCCCACTTGGGTAGGGCCAAGGAGCTCTGGATTGTTTTCAGCAGATGCGATGTCGTGCTTGGCATTGCCTTGGTTGACATGTATGCCAAATGTGATGACTTCATAAAGCACGAAAAGCACTTGAGGATCTTCCTATTCAGGATGTTGTCTCTTGGATTGCACTGATTGTAGGATATGCCCAACTTGGATAGGGGCAAGGAGCTCTGGAAAATTTTCAGTGCTTGTGAAGTGAGAGTGTCTCTCCAGATGCAATCACATACGCTCTTCGCTGTTTTCAGATGATGCAAACGGAGCACTTTCTTGATCTATGGTACAAAAGCTCTAAACAAGCGGTCATCGGCAACCCACCATCAGAGGAGCCAATTTTGATTGAACTTGCCGATGTCAGGTGATCTGGGATCCGTCTCCTGCCCTGTTCCAAGAGCAACAATGGAATGGAGCAGCACGGGGCACAATCTGAACGGGCAATATTATGGCATACCATAAGTGTAGCTGTAAGCGCCCGCCATGTACTATAGATAGAAGACAAATTGCAGCTAGCAATATATAAGTAGGGCATGGTAGCCTCTCTCTCTCTCTCACTCTCTCTCTCTCTCTCTCTCTCTCTCTCTGCGGTGCCTTCTCCCATAGTCTCATTCGTGACGATGTGAATGATGGTTGTCCCTTTGTGTTTGTAGCGGGTCGACAGCATCCACTTGCACACGCTGCATGCCATTTTGAGGAATTAATATGCTGCAGTTGGAGCTTAATTCTGCCTTCAGCCACACTATACCTCGTCCCCTAGCCCAAGTCGTCGACCTCCAAGGTTGCAACCTATTGTTGCCAACTTGCATCCCTTGCCTTGCACCCGGCTCTGCTTTGATCCCCCCCCCCTCTCTCTCTCTCTCTCTCTCTCTCTCTCTCTCTCTCTCTCTGCCTGCGCATCAAGAGCAATGAACAATTGACAGTTGCTTTTCCTCTTGGACAGATGTAGTTCGTTATTCACACTCACTCTTCAAGGGAGACATCCAAGTCAATGCCAATGTTCGAAAAAGGTTTGCCTCAGCTTAGCCTTGAGACATATAATTTGAAAATCAAGATGAGCCGGTTGCAAACCAAGGAAGAAAAACCGATAAAATATACAAGAAAACAGTTCAAAAATCTTGCAAATTGAGAAAATTCTACTAGTGTTTTCGGTTTGCATCTTGGCAAGGAGGAAACCTCTACTATAGCCAGTTCACATGCGAACCAGCTGCAAACTGGTTCCCGTTGGAAACTGTGTGCCTTTAGTTCACATGGTCGCAAAAAAACGAAGCAAAAAGGAGCTTTTGTTTCCGAATACTCAACCCGATAACCAAAACAGACGTGTAAACTGCACGATCGTTTGTCTTTTTCGCAGTTGCACTCTCGCTTCACCCCCAAGAGGTGACTAGTCTTGCTGATGTGGCAATCGCTTTTGGTGGAACTACAAGCTCAATGGCACCATGTGTGCACCACAGGAGCATAAAAGTTGATCAAGAGCCGAATGATAAAAGTATCCGAGATAAATTTGGACATGACATGGTCAACCAAAGACTTTTGTGGAGCAACAATAAAACATGGGAAAATTACCAAAATACCCCTCTAATTTGTGGAAATTTCCAAAATACCCCTCAAATTTCAAAAATTCCCAAAACACCCCCAATATTTTGTCATAAATTCCCAAATTGCCCTTCAAATTTTCCAAATTCCCCAAAATACTCTTAGTTGTGAAATTAAATTTCTCCAAAGATTAAAAAATTTGTAGCTTTTTGTAAGAAGACTCATTGCTTATCAATGTAAGATGCTAAATCCAGAATTTAAATTGATTATGTAGGCTTTGGAGATTAATTGCTTCATTATCTTTAGACATAATTGCCTTTTTTGTGAGGTAATTTGTGGCAAGTTACATGCTAAGCATGCAAAAACGGATCTCAATTATAAAAAGGAATAAAGATTGAAAAATCTTAAACAATCCAACCAAAATAGATACAAGGGTATTCTGGGAATTTTTGAAATTTGAGGGGTATTTTGAAAATTTCCACAAATTAGAGGGGTATTTTGGTAATTTTCCCATAAAACATATATGGGAACACAATTTGGAGAGAGAGAGAGAGAGAGAGAGAGAGAGAGAGAGGAGAAGAAGAAGAAGAAGAGAATGTGGCTGCTATATTATTAGCAGTGGCTCTTCTGGTACTTGCCATCTTGCCTCTCAAACTCAAAAAATCAGCAGCTCGGCGCGATAGCTGCTTCCCTCCTGGCCCTCCTGGTTCATGGCCTCTCCTGGGTCACTTGCCCTTCCTTGGCACCGGCTGCCTGCATCACGTCCTCGCCCACCTCGCTCGCCGCCTCGGGCCTCCGCCTCAGCTCCAAGCGCCCCATCGTCGTCTGCAGCTCCCGCCTTGCCAAGGAGGTCCTCCACACCCATGACAAACTCCTTGCCAATCACCCCCGTCTCCTCGCTGCTGACTACGTCTTATATGGATATGACAGCAGCCTCGTCCTCGCCAGCTACAACTCGCGATGGGCTATCCTCCGCAAGCTTTGCACCTTGGAGCTCTTCACCGCCAAGCGCCTGGAAGCCCTCCAGCACTTGCGCTACCAGGAAGTTCGCAACTTGCTTCACGGCCTCTTCGAAGAGTCTCTCCATGGCACGCAAGCTGTTGATCTTGGCGAAGCCTTCGTCACGATGAATGCCAACTCCCTTGGCCGAGTTGTCCATTTGGAGAAACTTGCCGAGGTGAGCGGCCATGCCTTTCCGTCAATGCTGAAAGAGCTGGAGAAATTAGTTGCCCCTACCATAGGGGATTTCATGCCCTGGCTCAAATTTCTTGATCTGCCACGGAAGCGGGCGATGAGGAACCATCATAAGCGTCTTGATAAGATGATTGAAACCATGGTTTGCCAGAGAAGGCAGTTGATGAAGGGCTGTAAAGCTGATGATCTTCCAAAGGACTTGCTACAGGTTTGTGCTTGAAGATCAAGGCAAATGGGAACCAGAAAATGAAGCAAGAAGCCATCTTTGCTTAGATTGAATTGAAGCTTCAATGCTCATATAATATTTTGTGTATGCATATTGTATGCAGGTTCTCCTTTCCAGAGAAGCAACTGACCAGAAAAAGTCTGATGATCAAAATGAACTTCTGAGTATCAAAGAGATCAAGGGCACCGTTTTGGTAGGCACCATATTCGCCTGTGTCTTTGTTTCAATTGTTGAAAGCCTTTTCACTCTTCTACAGTTCTGATTTGGCTTTGGGCCTTTGTGCTTAACAGGATATATTGTCTGCTGGCATTCATGCAACAGCCCTAACATTAGAATGGGCCATGGCAGAGCTTCTCCGAAACCCTGATTGCCTAAAAAAGCTTCAGCAGGAGATCGATGAGATAACGACGAAGGAGGGTGATCACTTCATAAGCGATGAGGATATATCAAAACTACCATATCTCGAGAAAGTGGTGAAAGAGGTGCTCCGCTTGCATCCACCGGTCCCATTGATGTTTCCCCATCTTGCAAATGAGGCGGTGAAGTTGGACAAGTACACCTTATCTGCGGGGACACTCGTGTTTGTGAATGTGTGGGCCATCGGAAGAGATCCAGACGTATGGGAAAATGCAGAGGAATTCTTTCCGGGGAGGTTCGATGACAAAGACTTGGATGTTAAAGGGCAGCATTATGATCTCCTTCCCTTTGGATCAGGGAGGTGGGTATGCCCAGGCTTGCGCCTAGCTTTGTCTGTACTTCATGTCACTCTTGCTAACCTTGTGAGAACATTCCAATGGGAGCTTCCAAATGGGCAAACACACATGGATGTAGACATGTCTGAGCGGAGGGGCCTCACTACCATGAGATTGTCGCCGCTGTTGGGTATTCCGAAGCCTCGACATGTTGCACCATGACCTGTTACAAGCACTAGTGTTGCGAGCGTATGTAGCAGCTCATCTATACTACTCAAGCTACTACACAGGCTCAATTGAGTTATGCTCTTGGGTTGCACTTATAAGAGATAGTACGGACGGCTTCTCTCTCTTTCTCTGTCCCTCTTTATCGTGCTACTTTTATTTTTGGAATTTGGCTTTTATCTCGCAGCATAATATGATAGATGAGCATCAGCATAAGTAGTACTCTAGCTTTAAAACACATAGCTCACAATTCCTCTTGTCACAAACTGTTGACGTGTCAAACCACTGAAGAATGGAGCCAACCTTCAGATCCCGGCCAAGGGGCCAAAACTTGCTTACCTTGTTGTGGGTGCACTTAGTTCATACAAAATTTAACCATTGCCCAACACAAAGGGCACTTGTGGTTAAGGTGCAAAATAGATTTAATAGTTCATCCTGCATTAGGAGACATCAAGGTGATCAACACCATTCTTACCTTGAACTTCTTGTGAATGATGAAGAAATACTAGGTCAATAGGTTTAGAAGACTCATTGCTCCAAAGCATAGCCTTTACAAAGATGTGGACCATTTGCGTTGTTCACATTATCCAGCTTAGCCTAGAGCTCATCAGAAATCAAGATTAACCGATTTTAATGAGGATAAAATGAAGAAAATTAATTAAAAGTAGGGTCAAGCATCCTACAAAGCTGCAAATTCTACAAGTATCTCCAGTTTGCATCTTTGCAAAATAAAGGAAGTTTGGCTTTCTAGAGAAAATACTTTTTGAAACATGGTCCACAATGATCAATTCAACCAATGAACCAAATGGACTTTGGACTTCTCAACAGAAATGGACTTTGGACTTCTCAACAGAAGTGTGTAGGTCCCCAAAGAAAACACAACATACCATGTGCGTTCAAATGCTAGTAACAAAAACTTGGTGCTTATATTCTGTGAGGCAATAAAATGAACCCTTTTTCTTGTTAAACGTGAAGGTTGTTTCTAGCCTTTACTTCAACAACAAAGTAAAGTAAATAAAGTAAATGATGTAAATTAAAATATATACCACTCTTTTTGAATGCACATGGGACACTAACATTTTTTGAGGCATTGGGCATCTTTCCATTTGTATGTAAACAAAGTATGTATTACACATAGACTCCAGACGTTGCTTTTCTAAAGCTTCCATTTTTGGACTATGTAAAGAGTCCTTAGTGAAGGATTGATTTTTTGGTGCATTTGTGGACCATTGGATAAAAATTTGCCATTATAGGATTCCTAGGTTTTTGTGAGAGGTGTTGACATTTGTGTACCTCTCTCTTTAAAGAGGGCCATTGAATATTGGGTCCCACACAATCTTTCTTGTGGCTTTTCACCTTTTTTTTCTTCAATTTGCCAGATTGTGTCCAAGTGGCTTTTTAAGCATTTTTGGCCTGCTAAGAAAAGGCCTTAGTGTTGGGCCACATTGGGCGTACGTTCATGGATGGCGTCTACGTGGATGGTCAACAGTTTTGTAGGACAACGTGAAGGCTTAGATTCGCGTGCAAAATTTTGCTTAGACTGTCGAGGCCTGAGGGCAACATTGTGAGGTGGATTGTAGTAACGTAGACTCACACACGACTCTAAGGAGTCTGTCCCAGTCCCCCCTCCCCCCCTCTACCGCTCAGGTCCATCTTGCTCCTGCAGTAGAAGGTCTTGTCTAGAGACTAGACATCGATGCTCGTCTTGAGGCTCCTGCGTGTCTTGCACATCGCACTTTTACGAGTACCCTCCGCACCTCTGCTGGCTGTGTGTCTTAACTTCCTCTTGTAGGGTTGGTACACAAGGTTGGTGATGCAGGCCGAGGCTTGCTCCGTGCAAAGATTACTAGGCAATGAGTTCATGGAATCTTTAGTTGTAATTGAATCACCCTCTCGAAGCATCGAGTTACCCTACTCTTCATCATTCTCAGAAATAAATTCCATTGAATCACTGGAGTTGTTGACCCATGAGTCGCCTTCACATGTAAACACAGTAGTTGTGCTCCCTCCATCTTCTGATGACGCTGAAAACTCAGCGTTACAATCATTTGAAACTTCGTGCATGAATCCTCTTCAGTTGTGCCATAATTTCAGAGATAAGATTAAGCCTTTCACAGGATCTCTTATTTCCAATCTCATTGGTCTTGCAACTGAGCTCCCATGAGGTGGTGGAGATGGAGGACAACCCATCAGTTGGCTCATTATGCTCACAGAGCTCTGAGAGGGGACCTTGAAATGTCATTTGAAGTGACGTCGGCATAACAAATTTGTATTCCATACTGGGTATTAATGTTGCAATCTCCTCTCTAATCAAATCAGTAATAGTTGCCAGATTTGACTCCGGATAATCTAATGTGCGCACCATCTCTTCTGCCACGCTCATGGGTAAATCAAATCTCAAGTGGAAAGGGAATTCAATATCGCAAGACTGGCTAGATTCCTGAATCCGTATCTTCAAGCGCAAAGTATACTGACCTTCGACTCTGCCAGTCACCCTATAGCTTTTGCGAAAGCAAGGGCTCTTGGTGCAAATAGCCTTCCAAGGCACACAGTCTTTGCTTTTCATTGGCATTGAGGCAGAAGCTTTGATGCTTGTGATTTGATCTTGTGGAGGTTATTTAAGGTGAATGGTGTTGCTTTCACTGAAAGGGAGAATGAGGGTTATAAGTGGTTTTTATGCATTCATTTTATTCTGTTGTGAATGCCTGCAAATGTTTACCTTTGTTGAATTGTCATGATGCTATGAGAATTGATACTTGTCTGGACCTAATTATGTCTTTCGACAACTTGCTCACCACGTATGCTATGTTGCAACCTCCCAGAGTTTGGAGTGTGATTAATGCATCATTGTACTGATGTGGTCGAAAGACATCATGTTTATTCATTAACATTGCTGGCTTGGTGTATGTATGAACATTTGCACGCATGCTTCAAGTTGTGTGAGGGTTTGTTGCTTTTCTGTATAATCTAGAAAGTGGTGGCTAAGATCATCACCCTTTGTTTCCATGTTGAAAACCCTTACGATCTTGAACCCAACAGTGCATGGGTAAGCCCTCCCATGGAAGTTTCTACTGCCATAGAACTCCCTACGCCCATCTTTCCTGGCAAGCTTGGGCCACCCATTTCCCTTTCTTGCTTGTGGCTGCTCACCTAGTGTCATTGTTGGCAAGGAGTCCATAAACTGTTGCATGCTCTTCATAGTCTTATCACCAATTTGTTGTTGTGTCACAAATGCTTTTGGAACTATTGAGATGCTCACAATTGGAGGACCATATGTGAAGGACGATGCCCTCTTGGTCACCCGAGCTTCCTACTATCTTGTCGTCAAATGACAAATGGCCCAACCTAGATGAAATGCTAGCAGGACTAGGAGCAGCTTGGCTACAAACTATAGTGTTGAAAGATTCGTGCTTCATCATGTCAATCATCTGGTCTTTTGATGTAGTTTCTACCCTAGTTTGGATAATGGGCAGATTCCCTGCGATGTCCGCCTTCTGAGACGTAGGAACAAAGTGCCTTTGCTTTCTACAGGTCAAATCACTCATCCACTTACAAAATGCTTCAAATCAATCACTTCCAATTCTGCCATTATGCAGGCCACTGTGAGTTCTCACCTTGTTTTTTTAAGTTTTTGGAATATATTTTAATCTAAATAATTTATTGCTACAATTTTTTCAAAAAACATAATATTATTTAATTGTGATAACAAACGTTTTAAAAAGTTAGCCTCACTTTTTTTTATCCTCTCACAAAGAAACTTTTATTATTAAATTCTTCTCATGGTCTTAACCTTACTTAGGCCATAGTGAACTTTCACCTTGTTTAGTTTGGAGGGCTTTAGGTTCATTACATATACTAGTTTGGCCAACGGCCTCCGGTTCTCTCTCTCTCTCTCTCTCTCTCTCTCTCTCTCTCTCTCTCTCTCTCTCTCTCTCTTGCACGCTGTGCAGCCAAGAGACGCAGGGAACACCAGCTGGGAGAACTTGTGCTCGTCACGTGTTGAGGGGGAGGGAGGGAGGGGGAACGGAATCCCTCCCCCTTTTATTATAGTATAGATTGTTGTGCGTATGTGCATAGCCAACAAGGTAAAAAGAAACGGTTTATGAGAGTTCTATGTCGAATTGCTTCCAATGAATGACGTTTTCTCTCACTAGTGATTCAATTTTTGGCATGTTAAAACTAGGGAGAAAGGGCCAACATATTTTTTAAGACTCTTTTGGTTGAGTGTTTGAATTAGAAGAATCTCTCTAGACCAAAGAGTGTTAGAGAGTTTTGGCGAAAGCGCAGTCCTTTTTGGGACATTTACCCTTCTGCCTACTACCCTACGATTTGGCTGATTGGCTACGACGCTCACCCATTTAGAGGTTTCCTGCGAATTGCACCCACATCATCTTGGTTGAGTGTTTGAATTAGAACAATCTCTCTAGGCCAAAGTGTGTTAGTGAGTTTGACGAAAGGGCAGTCCTTTTTGGGATTTTTTTTTAATACTCTTTAATTTTAGTTTGTTTGTAAATGGATTCTTTCATGTAAGGCCATCTTGATTTCCTTTCCAATGTTTTGTTTCAAATTGTCACTCTTGTGAGCCTTCACCTGGCTGTTTGAAATAAACAGGAGGAGAAGGCATTTGAAAGAAGAACTGCTCTTTATTTGTCCAAAAGAGCTGGCTTGGTTGGTTAAGCGAACGTCCTCCCTGGCCCTAAAGATCAAGGTCATGGGTTCGAATGTGGTCAAGTGACCTTGGTACTAGTGCTCACAGATGCCTATTGTATCACCACACACGAGAAAGTGCATTTCACTACAAAAAAAGAAACACTCTACTTCACATTACAACTATGATTAAATTTTTGTTGGCCTTCCCAAAGGATAAGGGCATGTAAGCATGGCACTGTTTATAACCATCAAGCCACTTGGGTATGTGCATAGCTCAATGCCTTCAATTTCTCGTTCTTCTAGTGCTCAACGAGCTCTAAATCTGGCAATCGGTCACTTGTCTCTTTGAGCACATACTCCCACTAGTTCAAAGAAAGTGCAATGTTTGCAAGAGCAACTTCGAGCTTCCTTTTTTTAAGGAGGCAGCGGACCAAAAGTAGCATGCACGGATGCACCTCGAGGGTCACGTTTTCTCTTCCTTTGTAGTTTGATTTGGAGATGGTTGATGAGATTAACCACATCTTACTCTATTTTATGAGTGCCTTCAAATTAGTAGTCGACTTGATGTCACTCTCCCTCATTAAGGCGGTGCTCACACGAGGATTATATTTTCGTAATATGAGCCGACCATCGCTGGCAGCCAGAGCTTTTCACTAGCTTAGTTTTGTGACTATGCCTTTTTAGGCATAGTTTGAAAACTATTCCGGTTACCTCTCTCTCTCTCTCTCTCTCTCTCTCTCTCTCGTCTGTGTCTTACTCTTTCTCTCACTACTTGATGCTCCCCATCCCTCTCTAAACTATCGTACTGCCTCGCGTTAGATATGCCGAGGCTTACACATAACTAAGTCTCACGTGAGCATGCCCTAACACGCACAACCCACACTTTTTTGTTTGCCAAGTTGACAGCAGACACACGTTCCTATTCTACGTTTAATAGTATCTAATCGAAATTAGCTCCTAGAGTCCATTCTCACAAAGCCAAGAAAGTTGTGCAAAAAAAAAGGTGTTCTATCGCTTATTGTGCTTTTGTAGCACTTCTCCCATTGAGAGATTAACATACCTTTTCATCTATGTGGGAGATGCAAAAGCTGACTTCCTTGTTTAAATGCCATCCACGACTTCATTTTTATTTATTTTTTAATTGTAACTTTGTCAAAGGCTTAGTTACCGCCGGCCAATTCCAACGTGGTCCAAAAATCACATCTTTGGAGATGAAAATTTGAATTGGTATACCTTGATTATATTACCTAGCAAGCACATTCACATGAATCTGATGAGTCCATAAAAATCAACCAAAAAAATAAAAGAGTAGCTTTAATTTATACTTAATGCGTCCTTTTCTACCTTTACATTTTTTCTACTAGTGATGTGAATCCCTTAATTACATTCATGATTGGGTTTCTAGGTGCTTGATAGCAAGTCTATAGCTCCATATGCTTGTTTGGGACATCCCCTTGAGAACATGTTTACTTAGTTGAATAAAGATTATTAATCCAAGTAGGTTGGCACGCATGTTGAGTTTGGGCGAATCTCATAAGATGCTCCGTTAGGCCTTGAGGTGAAAAAGGTGGATTATGACATGTGGAGGAGAGAGGGAGAGAGAGAACGGGGGCGCATCTGTCATGTCGATGGGGCAAAAAAAGCACAGCTTTTTGTTGCTTGGCAAGAAATGCTTCGGGCTTGTTGCATACATTGAGGCTACGAGTTCATCCCCATCTCACACACGGCAACCAGGACCGCAGAGGAGAACGAGTTCAGGTCGGAAGCAGGGCGGCATAAGGAAATGTGTGTGGGAAGGGCACGCAAGCAGCAGATGCATAGGTAGAGCTAGGAATGATTGCAGGTAGCAGAGGCTCTGTTTCCTCAGCATTGCTCTTACCTTCAACATCGCGATTCACGGTTTGACCCTGTATGCGAACTGTTTCCAAGTATTGAAATGACATTTGCTTTTGATCCATGTCTGGCAATGCTGTGTCGAATCATGGGCTTGTGTGTCGAGTGCGATCCCTAATGGCCTTGCAAGAGAGACACGACAAGCAAGAGTGCGTAGAGGCAAAGAGAGCGAGGGGAGCCCAATCATATGTCGTCCCTGAGGGACTTGCAAGCTAGAGACAACGAGAAACAAAGCGTGGATGGGACGCCCTTGCGCACTGGTGAAGGGAACGGGCTCTGGCAAATCATAGAGGAGTGTGTGTGTTGAGCATGCATGTCACACAGGCTCTGTGTGTGTGTGTGTGTGTGTGTGTGTGTGTGTGTGTTCATTGTGAGGCACTCTGTCATGATTAGGAAGTTTGATGGCAGATCAACAGCGAAAACAGGGCAGAAGGATGCTGCGGGATAATAACTGGAGCATCGATAGGGACTGTAGAGAGGCATTGTGAGGCCGTCTCTCTCTCTCTCTCTCTCTCTCTCTCTCTCTCTCTCTCTCTCTCTCTCTCTCTCTCGGATGTCTAGGACTTGGGACGGCGCAGAGAGTGCTGTGGCGTAGCAAGAAGGGGGCGACAGAACATGCCTTGAAATTAAAGTTTAATTTTCAGCATCTCTGTGAGATTCCGTGTATTAGAAGTGGACCGATTAGGTGTCACTAGGTGCACGTCAAGACAATTACCACTACTTATATCATAAAATCATCTCTCATAGCTCCACACATACAAATATGTGTAATGATTGTGCCCAGTGATATCCTAAAACATCATAATCGCACCTACTGGGTCTACACCCTCATTAAGCGGAATCTCCCCAGATCCCTCCGTCCCTCTCTCTCCTCTCTCTTCCCTCTTCTTGCGTACTCTTCGCGTTGTTGCCCTCTGCGTGTTGCTTATCGACAGCAACTCCATCGCGAGTTTCCTTCAGCTCTGCACATGCGACGACATCTCCTGCTTGAACGAAATGGCCTGCACTCGCCTTGCAACGCTCTCCCTCAAACAAGCTCTCTCTCTCTCTCTCTCTCACACACACACACACACACACGCGCGTGCACGTTCACTCCTCCCCATCGTGCTCCGCTCCCTGTGCTCCTCATCTACATCGCCACTATCACCGCCAAGCTCTCTGTCTTTCTCTCTCTCTCATAACAGGCCTTGAGTAACTCTCCTCGTCGGATATTTCCCACAATGTTAAAATTCTCTTCTTCTTCTTCTCTCTCTCTCTCTCCACCACGTGCCCCCCCACCCCTCTTTTCCCTCAAATCCTCAACAGCATCTACTCGCATTCCCTTTAATCCACCCCAAACTAAAATTGGGGACACCTACTCGTATTGGTGTGAGACACTAGAATATGTAGCACTATGTGGACGACCTTGGTATGAGCTAAAATTGTTTAAGTTTACGAAGTTTTGTTTTGATACAGTATGTACATGCATATGATTTGCAATTTTAGCCTTATTGTAACAAGTTATGACTTTTAAGTCGATAACATAGCAAGTGAGAAAATTTCTTTCTTAACATTCTCATTCTCATTAGCAAAATCTGTAACACATTCACCATCAAAATTGTTAGTCATCTTAAACAAGGTCGTCTACAGTAGACGACGGCATTGCCTTAAAGTAAAAATTGAAATTGTTGGTTCAAAATGTTATTGAACCATGCTCGCTCTGAGAATGTTGCCTTTTCTTCTTCATTGAACTCGAGATGGATCAAATAGGTGGACATCAGTAGAAGGGGCAGCATTAGCAGAAGGAACTTCATGGCAGTAACATTCCATCTCAGTAAGCTGTACAAAGAAAAGAATCTAGAAGCTGCGTTTGCTTATTCGACAAGGATGGCAGTGGGCTTATAAAAATGGACGAGTTAAAACAGACCTGTCTTGAGAATGCGATGGAGGAAGCAGAAATTCAAAAGCTAGTGGAAGAGATTGAGAAGACACACAAAGTTTTCGAAGGAAGGTGCTGATTTGGGTGACCAGTCAGGGTGGCCAAATTGATTATGCTCAATTTTTTTCAATAATGCGCAATGATAGCCTTTCCAGATGAGTTATTGAACCCAGTTGTTGAAGATGGGAGGAAAGCTTTAAGCAATCTGATTTGGCTTGTATAAGTTTGCAATTCCAATCCAGCAAGCTGTGGCAGACTCATAGCAGACAATGTCGTCTCGGCATGCACCTGTGTAGTAGATGCAATGAGTGATTTTCGTTTGCAGTACGGTCCCAACAAGAGAATTCAGAGTAGGCATAGAAGGGATTTTGTTATGCCTTTCAAATAACGTTTTTGGGTTTCATGTTACTTTCACTGTGACATGCGTACCTATTTTCGATCAGAAAAAACATTTCAAGACTCAAAAGCATCGACTGGACATGGTAATAATCGTGTACCAAAAATGGTGCAATGTGAAGGAGAGTCAGATGTTCGCGCAGGCATTCATGTTCGAGTAACATAGTAAGCAGGAACATAGTAAGCTGTTTGGCAAGTAATATAGTAAGCACTGCAAGGGTCGTCTACCGATAGTTTGTACAAAGATATGCTGCATCCCCCACGGGCGAAGCCATCTCCCTTCGGAATACAAGGCAAGTAACGTGGTCGAGTATTGAGAGAATATCTCAGACAAGAGCCGCAATTAAAGGAAGGAGCCCAGAACCATGCAATGAACTCCTTGTAATTTCAGCACTAACTACTTAAGAGTACTGAAACTCCACCATTTTGTGCCAAAAACGACCATGCAAATGTGTATACCTCGTAATGTCAGAATGACATGCATTGCTGCTGAATCTGGCTCGACAAGTTTTTCAAGGTTGTACCTCTCACAATGTGTCCACTCCTGGTGCACAGCGCCCAACCGGAAGCATGAAGAATTAATATCAATATTACACAAATCGCGTGATCAAACAGTGAACAGTCTATTTCCATGTAGTCTTCATGCTTGATTGTCAAACCTGCTAAATCTTTTTTTTTGGAGATTAAACTTACAATGCAAAGTTTGTCAATAAGCGCAAGCAAGTTTTTATCAGTAGGCAAAACTGATCACAATGCCATTGCTTTTGACCCTTGGGTTCACATCCAGTCTGCAAGGCATATGAGTCCTTGATTGCACAGAGATGTCAAAACTCATCCTTTTGCTTAAAGATATCAGGTATATCCTTAAAATCATACAAATATGTGGAGAACTACTAAAGCTAATCAGATAGCGTTTTAAATAAAATGGGTCCCAAAGGTGGTATGTTCTTGCCAATAATATTATGAAAAATGGCACAAAGACTGAAAAATGTGTTGCAAACACAAGGGGAAAGGTGAAATCCATAGTCCATAGCAAACTTTCTGGATAAAAATGCTTGAAAACTGAGTGTGCATCTATTGTGATATCTCTAGAAATTTGCTCAGATAAGAAGATATAAAAGTGTCTGCTGTAAGAACCCGCTTGTGAACATAGATGCTTATACATGCGACCAAGATTGGCTTGAGCTAATTGGCTCTTCCTTGATGCCATGAGGATATTGGTTGGCTGCCTATGGGTCATGCACCCAAACACACAAAAATAAAAAATAACAATATTTTAGATAATTTGGAAAAATCCCGTTCCCAAATTCTAAATGTGTATGCTAGGATTGTGTTATTTAATGATTTCTAAGCTCAAGTTGCCTTTAATTTAGATAAATTATCATGATTGTATGAGTCTATTTTAATTTCTCTACTATAAAATTTAAGAATAAACCTCCAATATAGTTTTTGGAAAGAGGATTTGTATGACATCAGTGCTTTTCAAAATTCAACAAATGCTTCTAGAAGTAGCTTCTCAAAAAATGAGGTGTCAAAAAAACCAATTGATATGATTTTAAAGCAGCATATAGATTGATTACAACAATTAAAAAAGATAATATGTAAAGGCAAATACTATTAAACACTCTTGTCATAATTTGGTGACCTTAATCCATGTATAACAAAATACTTGGTCATGGTTTTGTAGCATGCTATCAAGTTTTAAATACACGATAATTTAAACAACATTCAAACTATACTTAAAAAGTCAAAACAATACTATATAGTATCCTATGGCTATAAGACCATGAGATGCCAACTATTGCACCTATGGCCTTAAGGCCATATGGTGCTCTTTGTAGACATGTCTATGACTTTAATATGTCTCTTTATGACCTCAAGGCCATAGGGTTAGGATTGTTAGCTGGTCCCAACGTATAAAGAGGTCCAGTCCTTCAAAGCCATATGGGATTTTATTTATGTGCCACCCTATGTCCCTAAGGCTGTAGGTTGTCTTAGGGACACAAGATGTTGTTTATGCCAATAAGAAACCCTTCTATGCTCTATGTTGTCACACTATGTCCCCAGGCGCACAAGGTGTGCCTCGTATGCTAGTTAGAAACCCTTTATTCTATATGTTGTCACCATATGGCCTTAGACCATAGGGTGCCCTCTGTGCTAGTAAGAAATCCTCTATACTCTGTGTTTGCACCCTATGGACCTAAGGCCACAAGGTACCCTCTATGCTAGTAAGAAATCCTCTACGCTCAATATTCAGACCATGTGGCCTCAAAGCCATAGGATATCCTCTATGGTAGTGAGAAAAACCCTCTATGATCTATGTTCACAAATAATTAAAAAATTTAAACAATACTATAGAGTATCCTATGGCCCTAAGACCATAAGATGTCATCTATTGCACCTATAATTCCATTTGGTATTTGTTAACCCTCACGGCACACGGACACCCTATGATCTATAAACGTTGTATTATTTAGAGTCAGGTACCGGGCTTGTCGGACCAATAGGGAAAGGTAGAGTGATCGCCGATGAGAGGCGCACTTTAACTTGGACATTCAAGGGATTAGTTGGTTAAGCATGGGCGCCCAAGTGTGAATGGGGTGAGCTCCTATAAAAGCCAACTAAACCTAATTTTTACTCATTCTCTCATTTGTGCAATAGAAGAGTGCTCTTGCTCCATCTCCATCTTCTTCTTCTTCACCTCCTCGTGTGTGTGTGTGTGTGAGAGAGAGAGAGAGAGGGGGAGAGTGTGTGTGCGATCGAGCATTACGAAGGCACGACGGCGGCGAAGCGGTTGAGCGCGGCACGACTGCAGCTTCTTCTTCATCGCGGCGATGAATCCACCACAAAGGCGAGCGTAGAGCGGTGAGTGACACACCCTTTGTTCTCTTGAGCTTGCTAGTTTAGGCTTGTTGTGTGCTTGGAGACGTTTGTGGCTCGCACACGGTGTATTGGCAAGTCCCTTGCTTCGACAGTGCGGCAAGGAGTGCACATTTTTGGCGCCGTTGCCGGGGATATGCCCTACACTAAGCTCGGTTAGCACTTTATGCTTTTTTGTGGTGCAATCTCTATCATAGGAAAGGCAGGGAATGAGGGTGTGTAGTTGTGTGGAGATTTCTGTTTTTTGCGTTTTTTACGTTTTCTGGTTTGCACTGCACAGTTAGCATTTCTTGCGTTTTTTCAATTTCTGCAATTTTCTGCGTTTTCAATTTCGGCGTTTTCAATTTCTGCAATTTTCTGCGTTTTCTGTGTTAAATTTTCTGTCAAGTTCCAATTTTCTGCAATTTCTGCATTTTCTGTGCTTTTTCAATTTTCTGCAATTTCTGCATTTCAATTTCTGCATTTTCTGCATTTCTGCATTTTCAATTTTTGCATTTTCAATTTCTGCGTTTTCAATTTCTGCATTTTCAATTTCTGCGTTTTCAATTTCTGCGTTTTCAATTTCTGCAATTTTCTGCATTTCTACGTTTTTTCAATTTTTTGCGTTTTCAATTTCTGCAATTTTCTGCATCAAAAAAAAAATAATTTAATTTTTTTGAAAAAAAAAATTCTAAAAAAAAATCGGAAAATAAAAACGCGAGTGAGCGGGCGGTTAAATGTTTCGAAAATAAAAAACGTGACTCTTAAAACGGACGGGTTGGTTTGTATAAAAGATAGGTCGGGATCGGGATCATTTCCCCAAGCCCAAGCCCAAGCCCAGGCCCAGGCCTCAGTCCTATGATATATACTAGACTCACTCTTATATATATACCCTACTCCCTCAAGAGAGAATGAGAGCATGTGGGACAAGTCCTCCACTCTCCTCCTTTCTCTTCCCACTTGCACCCTTAGACTTTCTAGTTTGGGCCTAGTTCCCTACTGGAAATTGACAGTTTTAGGGATTCCGAAGGCATAGAGTGACCAAACGGAGGGCTGTAAAGCACGGCACGACCCTCTGACCGATACGCTCGTTTCGAGCTATCACACGGCCCATTCCACGACACGCTCTAAAAAATCTAGCAAAAAAACAAACAAAAAACACGCTAAAAACTAGTCACAAGGCCTCCTAGAGCAACTTTTTGACACCTTAGGGTATCAAAAGGACATGCACTTACGCTCTGGGCGGGTGCTAGAACACGAGCATATTGGTAGTGCCTCTGTTCATACGGACACCCATTACCCATCCACGATAAGCTCTAGACCCTCAGCGGGGACACAAGGTAGCACCACCCAAGACCCTAAAATAGCCACTAGTGATTCCTCCTCCGACTCAGAAATCATGGAAGCATACACTACCCAAAACACTGAGAGAGAAGGCCATGCACCTCCCGAAGCTCCACAGCCTAGTACTAGTATGTTTAGCCGTTTCATGGAAACATTAGGTAGAGCTACTCGCTCGGAACCTGATGCAAATGAAGCACACGAAGGGGGTGGGGAAGTGGACTCTCCTTTCACATCGCACGTGGACCCCACACCCCCAAAGAGTGTCCATGAGGATATCCTACCAACTTCTTACCAAGAAGGCCCTGTTGAGCTGCCTCCTTCAGAAGTTCCCTCTAGAGTACCGTTGGTGACAAGTAAAACCACGGGGAGCAATATTGCTTCTACCTCACAAGAAACCGTTAACACGTCGACTCTAGAAGGATTGTTCATTAATGATCATTGGACATACGACCTCCACACTGAGGTGTTGACGGATCTACACTCTGGCCACGCCTACCATGTAGGATGGATAGAGATTGTACAATCCACCTCTAGTGCCACGAGCATCGAAGATCAACAGAAAATGATCTGTAGTGTTATCCATGGCATTATTCAATCAGAAAGGCAAAACCGAGGGGTAAATATACTCTCAACTGGCCCCATGAGATTTTTGGATACGAGCAAGGCTCAACAGCCTACTCTATCACAAATGGAGACTCCTCTAATGAGTCCCATGGACCCATCTTACGTCATTTCACCTGGGGTCTCTATGCAATCTGAGCCTCCGAGCGACAACTTTAGCTTTCCTAACTTGGCTCAACCCTCTATTAAGGAAAACACAGTGCTCACTCCAGGGATAAGCCTGACAAAGAATGTACCGATGACATCTACGGTTAGCGCAGTGCCACTACCTAGTGTCGTAGTACCTAATATGGGGCCTCGACCATATGTGCCTCTAGCCCCTTATGCACACATGGCCCCCACACCTCCAATAGTACCACTTGTTTACGCTCCTCGAGTGCCGCTCCCTAGCCCTTATCCGAGTGGACCTATGCCCGGTTATGTTCCATATCCTGCATCATCCACACATATGCCAAGACCGGTACCCATCCCTCTCCCACATATGATTCCAAGAGTACCTCCACCGGCCCTGCCTCCTCACATAGGTGACTTGGCAGCGTTTGCTCAAACCATAGGTCGATCTATCACGGAAAATATGCGTCATGCATCTGATAGAGAGCCTAGAAGTAAGGCAGTACAAATTGCCAAACTCACGCAAAAATTCAATGGGGACGAAGATGCTAGAAAACACATTGAAGTGTTTGAACAAGTATGTGATTCCTTAGGGGAACGCAACGAACTACATAAGTGCAATGCCTTAAGCTTGACATTAAGTGGGAAGGCTGGAGATTGGTATAGGACCCTAAGGGTGGACGAGAAAACAATCTACCCTACCCTTCAAAGGTTGTTTCTAAAGGAGTACATACGAGAAGGTGTGCTTTGGGGTGTAGCATCTCAGCTACAGAAGGCCGAACGTAAGGAAGGAGAGTCAGTAAGGGACTTCATTAGTCGTCTAAAGCACTTAAACTCTCGCTGCCCTGTAAATGAGCGCTTCAACAATAACCAACTGCTTGATCGATTCATTCGATTGTTGAGGAATGAAGGAATCTATAATGGACTAGTGATTAGAGGTATCACAACCTGGGAAGATGTCACTGCCAATGCAATCCAATTGGAAGACAACTTGATGATAGCAGGCATGAGGGTGTCTACCGACCCGAGATCCACTAGCTCACAAGCCATTGAGTATGAACCCATGACTGCAAAGCCCATTGCCAATGAGCCAAAGGTATTTGAGACATTCTTGACAGACCTCACCAAGGCAATCCAAGAGTCTCTTAAGGATAATCGACCCCCTCAAAATAGTCACATGTATCCAAGAAGGGAGCAACAATGGTGTTCCATTTGCTTAGGTCCACATAGCACTAGCGAGTGCCCTACGTTTAGAGTAAAATTTAATGGAACTTGCAACGCATGTGGTAGGTATGGCCACCAAGCTAAGGATTGTTTAATGATCAAACGTATGATGGCAAATAGACCACCTATAGCCTGGACGGATGCACCTCGAGCTCCTGTATTGATGCCTGCTCCACCTGTTGAGCAACTACCGCAGCACATGGTCCCTAGATCTCAAAATGTTGTACAAGCTACACCGTTACCACCTCCTGTGCTAGGACCGCAGCCCCCGCATCCAAGAGTCGCCCCTATGAACCAAGTGGGTTGCGAGCCATCAAATGCTTATCCAGATAGCTGTGAGGAGGAAATAGACACTAGTATTGCCTACAGACTTGATACATTGGAAGAATGTCCTATATACTACATGGAAGATTGTTGGGGACAAGTCAAGCCGGTTTATCAAGCTGCTGCTCTCGCATCCAGAGGTCAAAATATCAACACCCAGGCTAGGAGGCCACCTCTTCAATGCTACGAGTGTGGTGGACCACATCGAGCAGCGGAGTGCCCTATTAGGCTGCAAAAGAATGCTGCACAAATGCAAATGAATCAAGGGAGCACGTCTGCAATGCCAATACTCACATGTAATCGTTGTGGCATAGATCACTTGATTGCCCAATGCCCCTATAACCCAAATGCGCCTAAAATCACATCCCTAAATTTGGTCGAAATTGCTAGTGTGACATCGCCAATACCACCCGTCGCACCCGCTTATGCGATTACACGGTCCATGCTTCAAGGGCCAGGCCATATCCTCGAAGAGAGAGATACCGCGTCAGTTATCCAAGCAAAGAAAAAGAAGACACGAAGGAAGAAGTCGCAGAATACGGAAAATTCAAAGCCAAGTTCCAAAACAAACATAGGAACAGGAGATGACCCCGTGTATATGAATGACCTCGAGGATGATTCAGATTCAGTCGAGACAATGGAGACTAGAACCAATACCACAAAGAGAAAGACCGACAAAGAAAACCGTAACATGGAACCAAATGAAAACCGAATAAGAGAAAACCATAAGGAGCCTCTGAAAACACCACAAGTGTTTCCAAATCCAATCCAAGACCCCCAAGATAAACCGCAGGGGCAAAAAGGGAAGAATCGTAAAAAGAAGATTGGGACGTACCCAAACCCAGTAGACGAGATTGAGCAGGTGAAACATCTAAGATGTTTAGTGGAGGAGACTCAAAGGAAACTAGAACCAGAACCCATGCAGGTCAAAATTCATGACACAGTGTTTCCCACGCAAGTTCATCCACCCCACATGAACCATAGAACGTTAGCCATATCTAGTATCATCCAAGAAGGGAGTGAGGACGGGACATCAGAAAGTGAGCATACACCCTTCTTGTTGGAAAGGATGTTTAACGAAGGAATACCTGATCCCATTGAGGAATATGAGATTCCATACTCACCAGTTCCTAGTCAAGGACCTACACCCTGCAAAATGCCAATGAATGTTGCCAAACTAGTGGACTTCATGTCTTCTGAGGTCCGAACCACGATCATAGCAAAGCTGTATGGAGATCCTGAGTTATTCCTTGCACTTCGAGCATTTCTTAACGGAGAGCTACGAACGGGATTACCGCATTTTGCGCAACCAAATAGGCCTGACTCGATTATGATTAATGAGGAAAATCATGTGCAATCACTTGACTTAGATGGACACGAGTCTGTGATTGAGGTACCCATTAACGAATTAGGGCAGTATTTTGAAGGCGACGAGTCTAATGCGACCCTACCCATCACTACCAAGGGAATTCTTGATGGTGGTGCGGGAGTTAGCATCGTTACAAAAGATTGTTGGGAATCCATGGGAAAACCCCGCCTCAGTGTTACTAACATTGTGGTAAAGATGGCAAATGGTACCATAGCCAAACCTATGGGGATGCTCAAGGATCTTAAGATCAAAGTTCTAGGACACAAGGTACGACATACGTTCATTGTAATGGATTTCTCTAAACACCTTATGTCATATGAAATGATTTTAGGACGACCATTCATGAGGGAAGCACAAATGGTTCATGATTGGTCTAAAAATCATGTCTATTTGCAATTCCAAGACTCTGTCCTTAGAGTGGATTTGGTGACTGGTAAGGTACACCCCTTAGGGAGTAAAACCATTATTGATCATCGCTCTGACACCACAGTTCACTCGGCCCCACTACAATATTGTTACACTTGTAAGAAGGATACAGACATTGGCCAAGATTCTCCTTATGTGGATATCCTACCTGGGATGACTGAGTCGGACAATGTGGATTGGGTCCACCTAGCATCAACCATAGACACTTGGGGAAATAGGGGGACGACCTGGGTAACACCTGAGGGGGATGAAATGCCTATACCCTTAAATATGCTACAAGCAATGCATATCGCTTCCGACAAGACTCATCCTAATGTAACAAAGAAAACATACAAGTGGGTTCCTAAAGCTTCTTTAGTGACCATAGCTAGTGCAAAAAAACAGAAGCCTTGTAAGAAACGTACCACTCGCTCCAAGAAAAGTAAGCAAATGTTGCGATGGATCCCTAAACGACTATTGGAAGCCCAAGGCTACTATCAAGGAAATGATCAAATCTAGGTGCCAAAACGTAGATTGTGCTCTTACCTATCACCTGACCCAAGTGAGCCCAATCCCGTAGCTCCAAAACGAATCAATGATCGTGGAAAGAAAAAAATCACAGAATGCTACACACCCGCTCCCGAGCTAGTTTGGGTACCAAAGAAAGAACGATTTGTTCCACCTAGCTTAGGAAGGGGGGAGTCCCATGAAGCTTCTAGCTCCTCATGTAATACATCCATAGAGGTAAAAGCTTCTACACAGCCTCCATCTATAGTAGTGGACCTCCATGAAGCTACCAAAGAATCCACACCTCCCAGTGTTCAAGAATCACCTGATGAACCACTGCAAGTTCGATCCTGGGAGAGTACCTTACCACCCTTGCAACTTGATGAGGCACCTGGGGTAATAGAAAACTACTGGCAAAAATCCTCACCTATTACCAACTGGAACAATTGGTTTCAAAGGGTGACAAGCTCATTTCAAACGGTATGATCTACCCAAGGAAGGGGGGAGTGTTTGCTGACAGTCATCATTCACTGGTTTCCCTCTCAACCTTTCTCCCTGACCTCTCAATCACCAATCTTAGGGAATGTACATATAAAGCTTTATACTCACAAAAAAATAAAAATATTGAGCAAGAGCAATTAGCAAACGAGTATGCACATTAAAGTCAAAACATTGACTCAGACCTACACATGTCACATCTGGTACAATGAAACAGAAACCTATGCCATGAAACACCTTTGATCCTCATCACTTGAGTGATGGAGGGTAAGGTAAGATTAGTACGATAGGAGTGTTTCTGTTTTAGAGTTGAGAGATTAGCGAAGTTCTCTTTTCCCACTAATGTGCCTCCTGGAGGTATTCCTTTTGTTTCCTAGTGTGTACAGGAGCGTGTTGCTATTGATAGGATTTGGACCTTCATGGAACCTTTCTCTCGTTCGCACTTCAAATCAAGCGCGACCATCAACACAAACAGGTGTTTCTTATCCATTAGCATTGCCCTTATCTTTTTGCATCTATGTTTGTCTGCTTTGATTGGGATTGGTAGCATAATATTCAGCGCATTGGCTTAGTATCAAACATTTAATTCAATGTAATGTTTTGTCATAATCACTTGTTTAGGTGTAAAAATCAAGCAGTCCGACTAAGCTAGTTTGACCAAGCTAGGTATTAGAAATCTTCTCTTAATACCATGGGGAATGCCTTCCTAATAAGAAATGGTTACTCAACATTGATTATGTCAAAATAGTATAAAGTATAAACATAAAGATTACCACCAACTTGACAGTTTCATAAAAATGATGGTCTTCATCGCATGTACAATAAAAGACTAACTAGAAAGAGTATGATATCTCCAAGACTGAGGGTGTTCAAAAAACACCGTTTTGTAACACTACCAAATGTCAAGAAATTCTGATTATTTGGATCAGTTAATAAAGACAATTAATAAGAAGAAAAAGTTAACAATACCATAGAAGCATCAAACAATGAAACCAAAGAACTTGAATGAGAGAAGTCTCCTGACAATAGGATGCACTTCATTAAAGAAATAGTTTATAGATGTTTCAAGATATCCCACAACATTCCATCAAGTTTAAATTTTGAAAAGTACACATTGCCAAATACTTGGTAGATGCTATTTAGAATACTTAACTAGTACACTTAAAATGGCCTTCTTCTCTTGAGATTTTGAGTCCTTTGAGATATATAACATTGCATTACATAGTGAGTCTCAGGATCAGGATGGAACATTACAAAATTTCTTATGGTATAGTCTCTCTTGTCTTTAGCATATAACCATCCACATAACCATGGAACAATTTCATCTTTTAAAAAACTTTGAAGCAATTCAGTAGGTTGGTTCCAAAACTTTGGAAAAATCATATAAGTTCCTTGCATATTCCACATCACTCGATATGGATTATCATCAAATATTATAGTGTTGCCCCTATCTAAATAATCAAATAGCTTCCATATGGTCGAAAGATTTTTGTGATAGGCTCCTTTATAACCGATCATGAAATTTGAATTTTGTCAGCACTCGTTATCCATAATCATCTTGAATTTGTGACTTTGTGTAATAAAACAGGTCTTGATTATGTGTTGTGCTTTTTGTAAACGATGGCAGCTCCAAATACAAACCTCAAAGAACTCAAAGCAAAATCTTAAGAAATACTCTGCATCTGAACGCATCGCATACACCTCATTGTTATCTTCTACAATGCACATGTACTTGGTCCAAGTTGGCCTTGATTGAAGCTCAAATGTTGCAAGAAGCACACCCTCTAAATCCAAGATAAGCGTTCTTTTGTCCTGTTTGAAAGATGTTGGTAGATAATGAAACCATTGCTCTTGGTTTGAATGTGATATTTGATGTAATATGAAAGGGAGCTCCTCTATTTTGTGATAATCTAATAGCAAAAAAAAATTTCTTAGAAGTCCTGAAATGATTTTAAAAAAAAAGTTAATATAGAGATCTTAAGTGTGTTGAAGACCTTAGGGACATAGGGTGCTAATTTGTGGTTACACTTAGTAAGTTCTATGCAAGAACACATGCCAAACTATGACCCTATGGCCTTAGATTCATGGGTGTTGAGACCATAAAGTGAAATTCCCCCAAGGTTATAGAGCAAGATTTGACCTTATGAGCATGTAGATTGTCCTTGATGGCACAGTGAACTCAAATTTCAAAGAAAACAACTATAAAAGCTTTTAAAAAAAATAGCATTGGCACATGAAACTCATAAGTTACTTATAGTATTGAAAGACAATTTAAAAAACTATTAATCATTTACATCTTCATATATCTTGAAACCTTAAGCACTCTAACAAAGTCTCTGAGTACATAAAGATCTTTGTAAATGGCAAAATGTTACAAAACATTGCTCCATCATTTCTTGATATAGGGCTATTTGAGATCATACTGAATTTTTAGATGCTTTATATAATTCCTGGCTTCATGTACTTTGATCACAGGCTCCTTGTATCCCAATTTTTGGGCAATCATGATTGCTTCTGTACCTTTCAAGGCTGATAATGATTTGATATTCTTTAAGACCCTTACTTTTTCTCGATTACGTGTTGAAAGTTTCTTGTCTTGACTTCGAGTGGACATTCCACTAGTGCTAGATGTTGTAACTTTCTCATCGTGAAGAGGACGAGAAATTTCTGGTAGCCTTCCTGTGGAGTAGTTTTTTCCTAGAAAAATTAGATTTCTCTCCTCCCACTCTGCAACAACCTTGTGTATACGGTTATAAATCTCATGACCTTGAGCAATGGGTGCTTGTCCATATAAATGAGACCTTGTGTGCGAATGTCATTAACATGATTGAGAGCTTTGATATATGGTAGCAGCTCCCAAAGGAGGATATTATCCTCCTCATCATCAACATTAAATGATGGTGGAAAAATACAATTCAATGTAGGATTCACACATCCCTTTAATGGTTCATCAGCTACAAGAAGCAATCTTCTTGCATCAAGCCCAAATTTTGATGATGCAATAGCCAACGGTTTGAAAAGTGCTTCTACTCCTGGATTATCTAAGCGAGTGATCCTTGATTCTATGAATGGTTGACATTGGCTTTGTCCCCAGATCATAAAGAATGGAAATTTTTCTTTAGCTTCCTTTTCTAAAATCTTGATGATGTCCACAACATGCATGTCATTAGCAGCTGACCATATCCCTACATTGAAATTGCTAAATAGAGCCTTTAAAAACTCAATGCATCCTGGACGAAGAACAATATGCTCATGTCCAAACTTTAAGCTCTTCATTTTCTTGGACTTTTGCCAGCATCTCCTCAGGAACAATCCACAAAAGCTCACTATTATAGTCAGCATTGGTTTGTTGGGGGATAGAAGGTCTGACTCACCATGCACTTCGATTTCCAAATCTTGGGGTGCTAAAATATTTGTGTTGAATTCTCCTTCTAGCGTTGCACACGTTCTGGAACTTCCATTGCCTTCTACTTCCATTGTGGTGTCATGCAATCCAATTCCCAACTCTTGGGCTACTAGAATATTTTCATTGGATTCTTCTTCTTCCCTTGCACATGTTCTGGAACTTTCACTGTCTTCTTCCATTGGAATACTCTTTAAATTTATCTCCAGTCGTTGTAGCAGTTGACCTTCAAAGACTTTTAGATTCTTGTCATCTTCGTCAGAAACTCTTTGGTTGACATGGAGATTGATAGAATCTTTCTCAGTAGGGTCAATGGAATTAGCATCCTCTATACCAACAATCTCGAGTAAAACTTTGTCAGCCGCAATATCTTGTTGAAGGACTGCAAGTTTAAAGAACACCTAATTTTAGATTCCAAAGTATCTACATTTTGATAACTCTTTTTTGTCACACTCTTAGAAAAAACTAATCGCAAATAGCAAATTTACTAGCTGACAACACATCTACAATGAATTTATCTTTATGCTCCTTATTGTCTAGAGATTCCTAATCTTTATCTAGCTACATTAGTTCTTTGTCCATGATGGTGGTGCCTAGAAGTATACTTGGAGAAACATTTATGCCTTTAAGCTCTAGAGAAGAAGTCTCATTTTCTATTGCCATGATCTTCTTGCATTGGATGATTTCCTTGACTAAGTTTCTTATGGCCTTCAGGCCATACGGTTATCTTTGTAGATATCTCTATGACTTTAAGATAATCCAAAATATGTCTCTTTATGGCCTCAAGGCCATAGGGTTATGATTGTTGGGAGGTCTCAACATATAAATAGATATATGGCTTCAAAGTCATATGGTACTTTATTTATGTATCACCCTATGGCCTTAAGGCCATGGGTTGTCATAGGGCCACAAGATGCCCTCTATGAGCACTAGTAAGAAACCATATATGATTTATGTTGGCACCCTATGACCCGAGGGCCACAAGGTCTGCCTTTTATGCTAGTAAGAAACCCTTTATGCTACATGTTATCACTCTATGACGTTTGGGCCATAGGGTGCCCTATGTGCTAGTAACAAATCTATGCTCTATGTTTGCACCCTATGGACCTAGGGCCACAAGGTACCCTCTATGATAGTAAGAAATCCTCTATTCTCTATGTTTACACCCTATGGACCTAGGGCCACAAGGTAGCCTCTATGCTAGTAAGAAATCCTCTATGCTCAATATTGAAACCCTATGGCCCCAAGGCCATAGGATGTCCTCTATGCTAGTAAGAAAAACCCTCTACGCTCTATGTTGGCACCCTATGGAGACTTGAGGGCCACAAGGTACCCTTTATAATGCTACTAAGAAACCTTGTATGCTCTAGGGGAGCACCAAATAGCCCTTAGGCCACAAGGTTCCATCTATGCTAGAAAGAAAACCTCTACGATCTACATTGGCAACCTACAGCCCTCGGGCCATAGGGTGCATCAAATGGCTCCTAGGCCACATGGTGCCCTCTATGCTAGAAAAGAAACCTCTACGCTCTACATCGACACTCTATGGCCCCAAGGACATAGGGTGCCCCTTACGCCTAGTATGAAACCATTGAAACTCTATATTAGCATCTAAAGAGCGTAGGCCACAAGGTGAGCTCTATGTTACTAAGAAACCATCTAAACTCTATGTTGGTAGCCAAAGGCCATAGGATAGCCAAGGAACCCTTTAGGAGCATTCCCCACAAAGACCACCTTATGGCCCCATGGTGATTTAGTGGCATAGGTGCCCTTCTTAAGACTCTTTTATTTTTTGTATCATATGGCCCCAGGGGAATAAGCTATCCTCTATGCTATCAAAAAATCGTTTATGCTCTTTGTTGGAATCATATGGCCCCAATTCCATAGGGTGCTCTCTATGCTAGTAAGAAACCCTCCATGCTATATGTTTGCACCCTATGGCACCAAGGACACAGGGTGTCCTCCATGATAGTAAGAAACCCTCTACGCTCTAAGTTTACACCCCATTTGACTATGTTGACACCCTATGGCCCCAGGGCCACAGGGTGCTCCCTAGGGCCACAAGGTGCCCTTCAACCTAGGAAGAGACCCTTTATGCCCTAAATTGGTACTCTTTGGCCTCAGGGTCATAGGGTGCCTTGTATGCTAGTAGGATACATTATATGGTCTAGGTTTCCACTCTATTGCGTAGGGCTAAAAGGTTTTCTCTATGAAGAAACCATGTATACTATATGTTGGCAGTGTATGGCCCTAGAGATAGAAGGAAACCCTACGGCTATAGGGTGTCCTCTATGCTACTATCATATGGTCCAAGGGCCAGATAGTGACCAAGGTATCATGTGTGTCCCAAGGATAACAAGGTGCTAATAAATAGCCCTCTATGCTCTATGTTGGCACCTTATGGATATCAATCTCATGGTTTGATCAACAAATTGTTGCAATTGGGGTGTCGTCGTCACACTTTTGCTCTAAACGCATGTAAAATTGGTAAGCATATCTTGGCAGCTTCTCATATTTTGTGCTCATTGGGTTGCTTGTTTGTTGAGAAAGCTTTTGTGCACCATGGTGTCTATTTGCTTGGCTTCTCTCCTTATGTTGTGTGTAAGTAAGTCTTGGGGCTGCATAGATGGAGAAGAGCTCTCTATGCATGCCGCCTTATGTGTGTAAGTAGTCTCTTCTTTTGGGAAAGGAAAGGAGTTGTCAAGTATTTGTGCATTATGGTGTTTTGAGTTTTTGAGGTTTTGTGCTTGCTTTTCTTAGAAGTATATGAGCACTAATATGGTGAAGGTCAATCTTTGCATGTGAGTTTGTGCAGTGTTCAAAGGGATTACTTAAGGAGTGTGTGTTGAATGGTTGAAGGGCATTTTGTGTTGAAGCACATAAGGAAGGTGTGAGTGTGTGTGTGTATGTGTGTGTGTGTGTTGTATATGGTTTGTTTTTGGTTTCCTTCTTTCTCCATAAAAGAGGATGGTGCCCCTAAGAATTATGCGTGTGTAGGGTCTCACGGAGTGGTTGTCTGGTGGGAGCCTTGAGTTGAGCCCCATCTCAAAAAATCCGCTCTCATAAAAGTGGTGCCCCCACGGAGGAACTTTCCTAATTGCCTTCTATTCTCCTCATGAACAATAGAGTTGCACCATATGCTTTTCATTTTTCACAACGCATCAGAATTAACATTTGTGTATATCGCAAATGTTTTTACCAACAACGCATTGTTTTTATGTTTGGAGCAGAAAGACTTGGTGAAATCTTGGCATCTCCAAATCCCATCATTCTTCCATTCATCAATTATGATGATTCATTTGATGTCCATGTTTTTATTTTGTTTTGAGGCACGGACAAGAGGCGCTTAGATAGCGATCCACTCAAAAGAAACTTTCTTCAAGAGAAAGAAAAAGGAGAACACATTGTCACATGAACCAACCTGGAGCTCCTTCTCCTTTTACACCCATAGCTCGTCAATCTGTGCACATCATAATTGCTACAAAATTTAGATTTCAAGCAACCATTAGGAGAATTTTTGGACCCACTCGCCTTAATGAAATTAATGCCTCAATCAACCCTTTTATTTTGCCTATGATAAATTATGAACTAACACTTGATGTATATATTTTCATTTTGATGTGATCACTCATTGTAGTCAAAACTTTGTGGTACACAAGCCTCCTTGTATTGTAAAAATGTCAAGCACTTTTCCTACCTTTCATTCTAAAAATGGTGAGGATGCACAAGAATTTCTGGATAATTTGGAGATGGCACACCTCATCTCTGGGAGAGATCAAGAAGAGGTAAAGCTGCGTGCTTTTTCACACGTTCTCAAAGGGGAAGCTAAGGCATGGTACGAGGTCTTGCAACCTCAAAACAAAACCAATTGGGAGAGGCTACGTGCAATTTTTCTTGCCAAATTTGGGCAAGGAGATACTCCAGAGGGTCTTTGGAAGTGTCTACTTCAACATAAACAGGTATTCCTTGAAGACTGCCCATCTTATGAGGCCGTTTTCCTTAACCTATGGGATAGATGGGAGGCTACCTTACAAAACCAAGGTGGTGCACCAAACTTTCTAAAGAAAGATAGGTTCATGGCTGGCTTGTATCCAATTTTGAAGACCAAGGTAGAGTTAAAATTCCCATCAACATTTGAGGAAGCACGTGAGGTGGCCATGGTCAAATTCAAGAAGTTAAATTTTCAAGCACATAGAACAAGGGACCTAAATGAAGTCATTGAGAGGGATTCTTCACCAAGCATGGGAGCACAAGTTAGGGCCTCTCTTGCCCAAACTTCACAAATAGGGGAAGGATCACAACAAGAGATCTTGCAAAGATTAACTCAACAACTAGAGAGTCTCACCTTGAATCTAGTGCAGGGCCTACCCCAACAACGACAACCAAGAGAAGGGAATCGCAATCAACGACGTCAAGCACAAGAGTTGAGATGCTGGAATTGCAACGAAGTTGGTCATGGCATGTATAATTTCCCTCACCCTCGAAGGCTTCCAGGGGACATATACCCTCCTAGACCCCCTCCGCTCATGGTGCAGCAAGAGCATGCTCAAGCCCCGCAAATTCTTCGTCGACCACCACCACCTCCAGTGGCAAACATCCCTCCTGTCCCACCAGTGGAGGAAGAGAGAGGAGTAAACTTCATAAATCTGGAAGAGGAGATAGAGGTGAGCCCTATACATTTTGATTTTATGCCAGCAGAAAAGCGCACAAGAGCACACAACAAGGATGAAGACACAAGGAATGAAGAGTCAGAACCTGCAAGGAAGGAGAGGAAGAAAAAGTCAAAGAAGGAGGAAGGAGGCAAGAAGCAGAGGTCAAGGCGAAGGGAAATCGGCATCAATGATTTTCCACTAGGAAAGAATATGGAACCCTACAACATCTTAGAAGATCTGCAAACTCAAAAGGCCAATATTTCTTGGCCTCAACTCCTACATCTATCACCCAAGGTGAGAAAGCACTGGTCCAAACTTGTAAGCACAAGACTCCCAAGAAAGAAAGAAAAGGTGACAGTAAAGGCATTGACTTCAAAGCCACAACAAGATGTGGAACCTATTGTGGATGATTATGTAAGGGGTAGGAAGGTATCCAATGTGTATGTTGATGGTGGAGCACAAATGTGTGTGATCACGGAAAGAGCCATGAATAGACTAGGGCTTGAAATCACTAAATCCTCTAATTGTCAAGCTAGGCTGGCCAACAATGCAAGTGTGAAGTGCCTAGGGATCATCGAGAATGTAAAAGTTTCTGTATGTAATATAGATGCACGTGTGGACATGTATGTTATGCCAGCCAAGGGGGAGGGCTATCCCATCATCCTAGGGAGGCCTTGGCTCATTGCTGTGAATGCAGATCTAAAATGGGGACGAGGACAATTGATTCTCAAAAAGGGGCAACATGTAGTATACGATTGGCATGAAGGAAAGCAACTCGACATCAACTATGAGACCATAGCTGATGAAGAAAGTGAAGAGATTTTTGGCTCAAGCGACGAGGAAAGTTCAACCACTACATCCAATAGCGAAGAACAATCATCTTTGGAGGTAATGGGAATCATCTTCAACACATCAAAAACTCCATCAATAGAGGTTGACCCAACAAAGGAGCAAACAAAGGATGACAAAGGTGACCACAAGCACTTTGAAGACTTTGAGAGGATGCTTGCAAAAGATCGTACCCCTGAGGAGAAGCGGTCCTACATCGATATGCTCAAGAGGTATCCCAATTTGTTTATCACTGATTACTCACAAATTAGAGGTGTGGATGTTATAGAGCATGGCATAGAATTAAAACCAGGTACTAAACCTGTAGCTCAAAAGCTAAGGCGCCTAGGAAAAATACAACAAGAGGCACTTTTGACAGAGGTTAACCGACTCCTCAAAGCTGGTTTCATTTACCCTGTGTCTAACTCTGAGTGGGTGTCCCCAATTGTAGTAACCCCTAAAAAGAACAGGAAATGTAGGGTCTGTGTTGACTACAAACCGCTCATTGCTGCAACAAAGAGGGATCATT
Organism: Adiantum capillus-veneris; assembly: GCF_014529385.1. Lineage (NCBI taxonomy): Eukaryota > Viridiplantae > Streptophyta > Polypodiopsida > Polypodiales > Pteridaceae > Adiantum > Adiantum capillus-veneris. Next base: position 60,172,599 of record NC_140949.1, on the reverse strand, counting down.
TTCCTCTTCCTTTCCAAGATGAAATCTTAAACGAAGTAGCCGGCTATGAATGTTATACAGTGTGTGATGGGTATTCAGGGTATTTTCAAATCAGATTAGCAGAAGAAGATCAGTTAAAAACCACTTTCATCACACCTTGGGGTTGCTTTGCCTATAGAGTGATGCCATTTGGGCTCACAAATGCTCCTAGTACCTTTATAAGGTTTACAAATCTTGTCTTTCAGCCCTTCTTTGGAAAGTCAATTAGGGTTTTTATGGATGACTTCTGTATCTATAGTAGCCAAAGACTTCATTGCCAAAAAGTTGAGGAGGGGCTTAGGAGGCTTCATCAATTTGGGGGACAGCTTAATCCTGAGAAGTGTCACATTGCAGAGTCACAAGTGGTATTTCTAGGTCATGTGGTTTCCTGAGAAGTGTCACATTGCAGAGTCACAAGTGGTATTGCTAGGTCATGTGGTTTCTTTGCAAGGAATTTAAGTGGATCCATCAAAAGTAAATGCTCTCTTGTCACTACAACCACCAACGACAACCAAGGAGCTCATGACTTTCAACCACAAAGTAAGGTACATGTCTCATTTCATTCACCTTCTAGCGGAAGCTATTGCACCTTTGCACAAGCTAGCAAACAAACCCACATTTGAATGGAAAGAGGAACACGAATTATGCTTTACTGAAGTAAAGGGTATTCTCAACTCTCTTCCAACAATAATGCCACCAAATCCAAAGGATACATATTACATCACGCCAAGTGTAGGAATGGAGGCCATCAGTGTAGTTCTCATGCAAAAAGACCCAAAAACATGCTACATGAGGCCAGTATACTTTGCAAGCAAAGTCATGACCGCTGCAGAGAAGGGCTACACCGATATGGAGAAGGTGGTATTCACAATTATGTTTGCGGTAAGAAAGTTCCGATCATATCTCTTACCTGCACCATTTGTCATTCTCACCATGGAAAACAATTTACCATATGTTGTGCAACACATGAGCCTCTCATCTAGGATAGCCAAATGGGTTCTAGAACTTCAAGAGTTCGAATACACTTTTCTTGTGGAAGATAGCACAAGGGCAGGTCTTGCAGACATTCTCACATACAAAGTGAGAGAAAGGAAAGAGTCACCAAAGGCAGGAGACAAAGCTACACCACAAAATAATGAGGAGGAGATGGACAATGCACACATTTTGTGCTTTGATGGAGCTTACCGACGACAACACGATCAGGTAGCAGGGGGGGTTCTTATTCTAAGTCCACAAAGGGAAGTTCTTGTTAATAAAGGTATCACCTTGGAAAATGTTCATTCTAATAATGAGGCTGAGTATGTCACCTTAAAGTTGGGGCTTGAAGAATGCAGAAAACTTGGCATCGAAAGACTTATAATAAGAGGTGATTCCTTACTAGTTATTAGGCAAATCCAAGGGATATGGAAGTGCAAGAACCCTACTCTAGTGGAGTGGCTTAGACAGGTGAAGTCTTTGATAAAGAACTTTGAAGCTACACAGGTACAGCATGTTGTGAGAACCCTCAACAAGGAAGCAGATTATCTCGCCAATGAGAAACTTCAGATCATGGTGGGAGGTGTGAAGCTCTACGAACCAAAGTACCAAGGCCAAGAGGAATTGAAGGACGTCATATTTTTCCTCCAAACTGGTGAGTGCCCTAAACACTTGGATAAAGTACAAAGGCATAGGTTGGTAAAAAAGGCAACTCCTTACCAACTCATAGGAGATGATCTGAATCATAAAGGGAAAGATTTGGTGCTAAGAAGGGTGCCCTCTGTTCAAGAAATAGAGAGAATCCTCTTTTCATGCCATGATGATGTCTGTGGGGGTCATTTTTCTCATGATATTACAAACAGGAAGATTTTGCAAGCAGGGTTTGTTTGGCCAAGTCTACACCGTGATGTCCAGCATTGGTGTAAATCATGCAAAGGTTGTCAGATTGCTGGAAATCTATGACTCACTTACGAACCTCGAGTTCCAATAATTTCGTATGGTCCTTTTGAGAAGTGGGGTGTGGATGCAATAGGCCCCTTACCTCGCACATCTACCGGGAAGGTCTTCATCATTGTGGGAGTAGATTACATGACACGATGGGCGAAGGCAGCAAGTACAACACGAATTACAGCCGAGGAGGTATCAAAATTTATCTTTGATCACATATGCAATAGATTCGGCACACCATTAGAGATTTTGTCAGATCGTGGTCCAGGGTTTAGAGCAGAGCTCCTAGATAATCTTTTGACAAAGTTAAAAGTCAAACATTTGCATTCTACACCTTACTACCCTCAGTGCAATGGGTTGGTTAAAAAGGTGAATGGAATGATATGTAAGATCATTTCTAAGCAGGTTGCAGATCGACCAAACGACTGGGATAGTCATTTGACCGCAGCTCTATGGGCATACAGAACATCTTTCAAGGTATCCACTCAATTCACTCCTTTTCATTTGGTATATGGACAGGAGGCACTCCTTCCTATTGAGGTGGAGATTGCAAGCCTACGCATTCTCTCACGGGAAGAAAAGAGGCCAAAAGAAGCTTTGCAGGAAAGAATTTTAGATCTTCAACGACTTGAGCTTGATAGAGAAGAGTCCATCGACTATTACATTGCCCAAGCCACAAGCCAAAGGGACAAAATCTATAAGAAGCTCAAGGGGAAAGGATTGAAGGAAGGTATGTTGGTTCTTCGCTATGATAACCGACTTGATACTCGACTTGACAAAAAGTTTTTGCAAAGATGGGAGGGACCTTTCATGATAAAAACAAAGTTTGGGAATGGTAGTTACAGATTAGCAGATTTATCAGGAAAACTCCACAAGACCAGAGTCAATGGATGGAGATTAAAGCCCTACTTTCAACGTATCAATCCGTTGATAGGAAGTCATCTACCTACATCGTCTAAGCTCCAAATTGGCATGGCTCCCTTCGGCTTAGCAAATGCTCCACCTATTTTTAAAGCTTTGATGTGCAAAGAAGAACCAGCCTTGGAATCTCAACATACCCAAGGCAACCCTCCCATATCCGATTTATGGGATTGAGGTAATGAAGAGCAGGTCTAATGGAGTAAAAGAGTGTATATCGCTCCTCTTTTTTTAGAAAAAAAAGAAAAAAAAGAAGAAAAAAAAAAAGGAAAAGGAAAAAACTCTTTTGTTTCATCTAGGATCATGAATGATCCTAGATGAAGGGGGAGGGCTAATATGAGTAGCGTTAAATGGTAACCTTGCATTTGAACTACATTTCTACTCAAATGTACATATTTTTTATCAAAGTTTTAACCTAGTGTTCATTCTCTCTTTCCGTAATAACCTTTTTCCATACAAACACCTTACCCTTCTTAGATCTTTATGCATTTACATCATATTTCTCTCTTCATGCTAAATGTAAATAGTAAACTTAATTCTACTCTCCTAGTTTTTTACTGCATATTATCTTAACTAATTACCTTTACTAATTTAAATAACTATCTACATCCCATAATTTGTAAATAAATAATTTATGGGCACTTATCTTACCCATCTTCTCTCAAGGGTAGGGTTAACCTTGTAGGCCTTCCCTTCCCCACCACTATGTGACCCAACTCTTGGATCATTTACTTGTGTTGGTCAACAAATCTTAAATATAATGTATATCCCCAATAAATCAAACTTTATTGGAGCCTACCTCATTTGTTTAAGGTGGATTCTCTTTTGAAAAAGCATGCTACACCTTGGATGCATCCTAAAGGGCCCCCTACAAGGAGACTTGGTTCAAAAGGTGTTTTGGATGCATCTTGAACGCCTTAGCTCATGGGTATACTTGAGGAACACTCCAAAATCAGCTTAAACACTTTGAGAAGGTCAACTTTGCCTTTTACAGCACCCAATTCTGAGTTACAGGCTGAAAGTTATGGTGAAAACAAGGTGCTGCGGTCACTATTACTGCAGGTCAAAGTTACAATCAGGTAAACCACAAAGGTGAAAAGTTTTCTTGACTTCTCCAACATTCTAAAATACCAATGGGGAGTTAAAACCCACTTGCATGTGGAGGGGTCGGCTCAAGATGCTTCCAGAGACACAACAAAAGGATGGGGACACTCTGCAGGAGCCACTCGAGGGACATCATGGTGGGGCCGACATACATTATCAACCCTGAGTCGGACAATGTGGATTGGGTCCACCTAGCATCAACCATAGACACTTGGGGAAATAGGGGGACGACCTGGGTAACACCTGAGGGGGATGAAATTCCTATACCCTTAAATATGCTACAAGCAATGCATATCGCTTCCGACAAGACTCATCCTAATGTAAGGAAGAAAACATACAAGTGGGTTCCTAAAGCTTCTTTAGTGACCATAGCTAGTGCAAAAAAACAGAAGCCTTGTAAGAAACGTACCACTCGCTCCAAGAAAAGTAAGCAAATGTTGCGATGGATCCCTAAACGACTATTGGAAGCCCAAGGCTACTATCAAGGAAATGATCAAATCTAGGTGCCAAAACGTAGATTGTGCTCTTACCTATCACCTGACCCAAGTGAGCCCAATCCCGTAGCTCCAAAACGAATCAATGATCGTGGAAAGAAAAAAATCACAGAATGCTACACACCCGCTCCCGAGCTAGTTTGGGTACCAAAGAAAGAACGATTTGTTCCACCTAGCTTAGGAAGGGGGGAGTCCCATGAAGCTTCTAGCTCCTCATGTAATACATCCATAGAGGTAAAAGCTTCTACACAGCCTCCATCTATAGTAGTGGACCTCCATGAAGCTACCAAAGAATCCACACCTCCCAGTGTTCAAGAATCACCTGATGAACCACTGCAAGTTCGATCCTGGGAGAGTACCTTACCACCCTTGCAACTTGATGAGGCACCTGGGGTAATAGAAAACTACTGGCAAAAATCCTCACCTATTACCAACTGGAACAATTGGTTTCAAAGGGTGACAAGCTCATTTCAAACGGTATGATCTACCCAAGGAAGGGGGGAGTGTTTGCTGACAGTCATCATTCACTGGTTTCCCTCTCAACCTTTCTCCCTGACCTCTCAATCACCAATCTTAGGGAATGTACATATAAAGCTTTATACTCACAAAAAAATAAAAATAAAGAGCAAGAGCAATTAGCAAACGAGTATGCACATTAAAGTCAAAACATTGACTCAGACCTACACATGTCACATCTGGTACAGTGAAACAGAAACCTATGCCATGAAACACCTTTGATCCTCATCACTTGAGTGATGGAGGGTAAGGTAAGATTAGTACGATAGGAGTGTTTCTGTTTTAGAGTTGAGAGATTAGCGAAGTTCTCTTTTCCCACTAATGTGCCTCCTGGAGGTATTCCTTTTGTTTCCTAGTGTGTATAGGAGCGTGTTGCTATTGATAGGATTTGGACCTTCATGGAACCTTTCTCTCGTTCGCACTTCAAATCAAGCGCGACCATCAACACAAACAGGTGTTTCTTATCCATTAGCATTGCCCTTATCTTTTTGCATCTATGTTTGTCTGCTTTGATTGGGATTGGTAGCATAATATTCAGCGCATTGGCTTAGTATCAAACATTTAATTCAATGTAATGTTTTGTCATAATCACTTGTTTAGGTGTAAAAATCAAGCAGTCCGACTAAGCTAGTTTGACCAAGCTAGGTATTAGAAATCTTCTCTTAATACCATGGGGAATGCCTTCCTAATAAGAAATGGTTACTCAGGTTCTTAATCCGATTTAGGCAGCATTGTATGAAATGTACTAGGGCTTTCTAGTGGGCTTAACCCTATTGACCTTTAGCTTAAGTATTATAAAGGGAGTTTACTAATGTGATGAGCCTGGGGAATGTAACAGTGTTATATGACCCCCCAAAGTTACAAATTAAAATGCTAAAAATGAACAAACAAAAAATCAAAGTGCCACAATGTAAAATCTTACGCTGGAAGAGAAATCTCAGCTTGAATTGGTACTTCACTCACGTGTATTGCCTATGGTACTAGAGCCCTAGAGGTTCCCAGTGTGGGCGCTTTTCCTTGAAAAGCAAAAAACCCAAGGCATACAAAATAAGCACACACATCATAATTGAATCAATGTGAAAAGACTTTGGGGGATCAAAAAAAAAGTAATCAGTCAGGCGATGATTTCGTGAGAAATTCCTTTTATAGTAGCTTAACTACAAGGTTTTCTAGATATAGCCTCTAGTCAGCCCTCGAACATGAATACTTGGCTCTCGCGATTAAACAACTTAATTGACCACAAAAAATTAAGAAGCTTACCCATGGTATTAATATTCGATCTCTAGTACCTTTCGACCGTCAAATTAGCGACCCCAGACTTGTTTAATTTTCTACCTTTACATCTGTTTATGAATTTGATTACATTGCAATTTAATGTTCATTGCTGACAAATTGTTTGAAATTCTTTTACCAATCAATTTTTCTACCTAAAACTGCATATGCTTTTTAAGAGAATGCAATTACTGTGCCAATGTTGTTTGATTTTGCAGTGACTGAAGAAGGCTAAGGACATTCATCTCAAATGATCTTCCACCTCGACGACCCAGCTTCAACTCAATAGCTTCCGAGGACGGAATCTACATCAGGAAGGGGGGCATGTTAACCCTCACGGCACACGGACACCCTATGATCTATAAACGTTGTATTATTTAGAGTCAGGTACCGGGCTTGTCGGACCAATAGGGAAAGGTAGAGTGATCGCCGATGAGAGGCGCACTTTAACTTGGACATTCAAGGGATTAGTTGGTTAAGCATGGGCGCCCAAGTGTGAATGGGGTGAGCTCCTATAAAATCCAACTAAACCTAATTTTTACTCATTCTCTCATTTGTGCAATAGAAGAGTGCTCTTGCTCCATCTCCATCTTCTTCTTCTTCACCTCCTCGTGTGTGTGTGTGAGAGAGAGAGAGAGAGGGAGAGTGTGTGTGCGATCGAGCATTACGAAGGCACGACGGCGGCGAAGCGGTTGAGCGCGGCACGACTGCAGCTTCTTCTTCATCGCGGCGAGGAATCCACCACAAAGGCGAGCGTAGAGCGGTGAGTGACACACCCTTTGTTCTCTTGAGCTTGCTAGTTTAGGCTTGTTGTGTGCTTGGAGCCGTTTGTGGCTCGCACACGGTGTATTGGCAAGTCCCTTGCTTCGACAGTGTGGCAAGGAGCGCACAGTATTTTATTTAACTATACAAAGTTAGATGAGGCACTTACTTAGATAAACTATCATAATTCTAACTTTGAAATTATTTCTTAACATAAAACTACAATATAGAAACTCCTAATATAAGTTTGTGCCAAAGAATCAATGTTAAGATGAAGATTTTTTACATCAAGTACATGCTTTAAAACTTCACTCAAAGGTTTTAGAGATGGTGTCTCAAAAAAAGGAGGTGTTTAAAAACACCATTTGATGTGAATAATACGAATTGTATACATTGATTATGTCAAAATAGTATAAAGTATAAACATAAAGATTACCACCAACTTGACAGTTTCATAAAAATGATGGTCTTCATCGCATGTACAATAAAAGACTAACTAGAAAGAGTATGATATCTCCAAGACTGAGGGTGTTCAAAAAACACCGTTTTGTAACACTACCAAATGTCAAGAAATTCTGATTATTTGGATCAGTTAATAAAGACAATTAATAAGAAGAAAAAGTTAACAATACCATAGAAGCATCAAACAATGAAACCAAAGAACTTGAATGAGAGAAGTCTCCTGACAATAGGATGCACTTCATTAAAAAAATAGTTTATAGATGTTTCAAGATATCCCACAACATTCCATCAAGTTTAAATTTTGAAAAGTACACATTGCCAAATACTTGGTAGATGCTATTTAGAATACTTAACTAGTACACTTAAAATGGCCTTCTTCTCTTGAGATTTTGAGTCCTTTGAGATATATAACATTGCATTACATAGTGAGTCTCAGGATCAGGATGGAACATTACAAAATTTCTTATGGTATAGTCTCTCTTGTCTTTAGCATATAACCATCCACATAACCATGGAACAATTTCATCTTTTAAAAAACTTTGAAGCAATTCAGTAGGTTGGTTCCAAAACTTTGGAAAAATCATATAAGTTCCTTGCATATTCCACATCACTCGATATGGATTATCATCAAATATTATAGTGTTGCCCCTATCTAAATAATCAAATAGCTTCCATATGGTCGAAAGATTTTTGTGATAGGCTCCTTTATAACCGATCATGAAATTTGAATTTTGTCAGCACTCGTTATCCATAATCATCTTGAATTTGTGACTTTGTGTAATAAAACAGGTCTTGATTATGTGTTGTGCTTTTTGTAAACGATGGCAGCTCCAAATACAAACCTCAAAGAACTCAAAGCAAAATCTTAAGAAATACTCTGCATCTGAACGCATCGCATACACCTCATTGTTATCTTCTACAATGCACATGTACTTGGTCCAAGTTGGCCTTGATTGAAGCTCAAATGTTGCAAGAAGCACACCCTCTAAATCCAAGATAAGCGTTCTTTTGTCCTGTTTGAAAGATGTTGGTAGATAATGAAACCATTGCTCTTGGTTTGAATGTGATATTTGATGTAATATGAAAGGGAGCTCCTCTATTTTGTGATAATCTAATAGCAAAAAAAAATTTCTTAGAAGTCCTGAAATGATTTTAAAAAAAAAGTTAATATAGAGATCTTAAGTGTGTTGAAGACCTTAGGGACATAGGGTGCTAATTTGTGGTTACACTTAGTAAGTTCTATGCAAGAACACATGCCAAACTATGACCCTATGGCCTTAGATTCATGGGTGTTGAGACCATAAAGTGAAATTCCCCCAAGGTTATAGAGCAAGATTTGACCTTATGAGCATGTAGATTGTCCTTGATGGCACAGTGAACTCAAATTTCAAAGAAAACAACTATAAAAGCTTTTAAAAAAAATAGCATTGGCACATGAAACTCATAAGTTACTTATAGTATTGAAAGACAATTTAAAAAACTATTAATCATTTACATCTTCATATATCTTGAAACCTTAAGCACTCTAACAAAGTCTCTGAGTACATAAAGATCTTTGTAAATGGCAAAATGTTACAAAACATTGCTCCATCATTTCTTGATATAGGGCTATTTGAGATCATACTGAATTTTTAGATGCTTTATATAATTCCTGGCTTCATGTACTTTGATCACAGGCTCCTTGTATCCCAATTTTTGGGCAATCATGATTGCTTCTGTACCTTTCAAGGCTGATAATGATTTGATATTCTTTAAGACCCTTACTTTTTCTCGATTACGTGTTGAAAGTTTCTTGTCTTGACTTCGAGTGGACATTCCACTAGTGCTAGATGTTGTAACTTTCTCATCGTGAAGAGGACGAGAAATTTCTGGTAGCCTTCCTGTGGAGTAGTTTTTTCCTAGAAAAATTAGATTTCTCTCCTCCCACTCTGCAACAACCTTGTGTATACGGTTATAAATCTCATGACCTTGAGCAATGGGTGCTTGTCCATATAAATGAGACCTTGTGTGCGAATGTCATTAACATGATTGAGAGCTTTGATATATGGTAGCAGCTCCCAAAGGAGGATATTATCCTCCTCATCATCAACATTAAATGATGGTGGAAAAATACAATTCAATGTAGGATTCACACATCCCTTTAATGGTTCATCAGCTACAAGAAGCAATCTTCTTGCATCAAGCCCAAATTTTGATGATGCAATAGCCAACGGTTTGAAAAGTGCTTCTACTCCTGGATTATCTAAGCGAGTGATCCTTGATTCTATGAATGGTTGACATTGGCTTTGTCCCCAGATCATAAAGAATGGAAATTTTTCTTTAGCTTCCTTTTCTAAAATCTTGATGATGTCCACAACATGCATGTCATTAGCAGCTGACCATATCCCTACATTGAAATTGCTAAATAGAGCCTTTAAAAACTCAATGCATCCTGGACGAAGAACAATATGCTCATGTCCAAACTTTAAGCTCTTCATTTTCTTGGACTTTTGCCAGCATCTCCTCAGGAACAATCCACAAAAGCTCACTATTATAGTCAGCATTGGTTTGTTGGGGGATAGAAGGTCTGACTCACCATGCACTTCGATTTCCAAATCTTGGGGTGCTAAAATATTTGTGTTGAATTCTCCTTCTAGCGTTGCACACGTTCTGGAACTTCCATTGCCTTCTACTTCCATTGTGGTGTCATGCAATCCAATTCCCAACTCTTGGGCTACTAGAATATTTTCATTGGATTCTTCTTCTTCCCTTGCACATGTTCTGGAACTTTCACTGTCTTCTTCCATTGGAATACTCTTTAAATTTATCTCCAGTCGTTGTAGCAGTTGACCTTCAAAGACTTTTAGATTCTTGTCATCTTCGTCAGAAACTCTTTGGTTGACATGGAGATTGATAGAATCTTTCTCAGTAGGGTCAATGGAATTAGCATCCTCTATACCAACAATCTCGAGTAAAACTTTGTCAGCCGCAATATCTTGTTGAAGGACTGCAAGTTTAAAGAACACCTAATTTTAGATTCCAAAGTATCTACATTTTGATAACTCTTTTTTGTCACACTCTTAGAAAAAACTAATCGCAAATAGCAAATTTACTAGCTGACAACACATCTACAATGAATTTATCTTTATGCTCCTTATTGTCTAGAGATTCCTAATCTTTATCTAGCTACATTAGTTCTTTGTCCATGATGGTGGTGCCTAGAAGTATACTTGGAGAAACATTTATGCCTTTAAGCTCTAGAGAAGAAGTCTCATTTTCTATTGCCATGATCTTCTTGCATTGGATGATTTCCTTGACTAAGTTTCTTATGGCCTTCATGCCATACGGTTATCTTTGTAGATATCTCTATGACTTTAAGATAATCCAAAATATGTCTCTTTATGGCCTCAAAGCCATAGGGTTAGGATTGTTGGGAGGTCTCAACATATAAATAGATATATGGCTTCAAAGTCATATGGTACTTTATTTATGTATCACCCTATGGCCTTAAGGCCATGGGTTGTCATAGGGCCACAAGATGCCCTCTATGAGCACTAGTAAGAAACCATATATGATTTATGTTGGCACCCTATGACCCGAGGGCCACAAGGTCTGCCTTTTATGCTAGTAAGAAACCCTTTATGCTACATGTTATCACTCTATGGCGTTTGGGCCATAGGGTGCCCTATGTGCTAGTAACAAATCTATGCTCTATGTTTGCACCCTATGGACCTAGGGCCACAAGGTACCCTCTATGATAGTAAGAAATCCTCTATTCTCTATGTTTACACCCTATGGACCTAGGGCCACAAGGTAGCCTCTATGCTAGTAAGAAATCCTCTATGCTCAATATTGAAACCCTATGGCCCCAAGGCCATAGGATGTCCTCTATGCTAGTAAGAAAAACCCTCTACGCTCTATGTTGGCACCCTATGGAGACTTGAGGGCCACAAGGTACCCTTTATAATGCTACTAAGAAACCTTGTATGCTCTAGGGGAGCACCAAATAGCCCTTAGGCCACAAGGTTCCATCTATGCTAGAAAGAAAACCTCTACGATCTACATTGGCAACCTACAGCCCTCGGGCCATAGGGTGCATCAAATGGCTCCTAGGCCACATGGTGCCCTCTATGCTAGAAAAGAAACCTCTGCGCTCTACATCGACACTCTATGGCCCCAAGGCCATACGGTGCCCCTTACGCCTAGTATGAAACCATTGAAACTCTATATTAGCATCTAAAGAGCGTAGGCCACAAGGTGAGCTCTATGTTACTAAGAAACCATCTAAACTCTATGTTGGTAGCCAAAGGCCATAGGATAGCCAAGGAACCCTTTAGGAGCATTCCCCACAAAGACCACCTTATGGCCCCATGGTGATTTAGTGGCATAGGTGCCCTTCTTAAGACTCTTTTATTTTTTGTATCATATGGCCCCAGGGAGATAAGCTATCCTCTATGCTATCAAAAAATCGTTTATGCTCTTTGTTGGAATCATATGGCCCCAATTCCATAGGGTGCTCTCTATGCTAGTAAGAAACCCTCCATGCTATATGTTTGCACCCTATGGCACCAAGGACACAGGGTGTCCTCCATGATAGTAAGAAACCCTCTACGCTCTAAGTTTACACCCCATTTGACTATGTTGACACCCTATGGCCCCAGGGCCACAGGGTGCTCCCTAGGGCCACAAGGTGCCCTTCAACCTAGGAAGAGACCCTTTATGCCCTAAATTGGTACTCTTTGGCCTCAGGGTCATAGGGTGCCTTGTATGCTAGTAGGATACATTATATGGTCTAGGTTTCCACTCTATTGCGTAGGGGTAAAAGGTTTTCTCTATGAAGAAACCATGTATACTATATGTTGGCAGTGTATGGCCCTAGAGATAGAAGGAAACCCTACGGCTATAGGGTGTCCTCTATGCTACTATCATATGGTCCAAGGGCCAGATAGTGACCAAGGTATCATGTGTGTCCCAAGGGTAACAAGGTGCTAATAAATAGCCCTCTATGCTCTATGTTGGCACCCTATGGCCCCAAGGCCATAGGGCGATCTTTATGCTAGTAAAATTCCCTCTATGCACTATGTGTACGTGTATACTTATAAGAAGCCATTTATGCACTATGTTGGCATCTTATGACCCTAGATCCATAAGATGTCCTCTATGGTAAAAGAGAAATTGTACATGGGATATGATGGCATCCTATGGTCCTAGGGCCATAGGGTGTCCTCTATGCTAGCAAAATGTGTAAGTTAATACTCCGAAATTGAAAGACCTTTTCAGAAAAAAAAAGAAAAAAAAAACTTCTACTTCCATTGTTGTGTCATGCAATCCAATTCCCAACTCTTGGGCTACTAGAATATTTTCATTAGATTCTTCTTCTTCCCTTGCACATGTTCTGGAACTTTCACTGTCTTCTTCCATTGGATTACTCTTTAAATTTATCTCCAGTCGTTGTAGCAGTTGACCTTCAAAGACTTGTAGATGTCATCTTCGTCAGAAACTCTTTGGTTGACATGGAGATTGATAGAATCTTTCTCAGTAGGGTCAATGGAATTAGCATCCTCTATACCAACAATCTCGAGTAAAACTTTGTCAGCCGCAATATCTTGTTGAAGGACTGCAAGTTTAAAGAACACCTAATTTTAGATTCCAAAGTATCTACATTTTGATAACTCTTTTTTGTCACACTCTTAGAAAAAACTAATCGCAAATAGCAAATTTACTAGCTGACAACACATCTACAATGAATTTATTTTTATGCTCCTTATTGTCTAGAGATTCGTAATCTTTATCTAGCTACATTAGTTCTTTGTCCATGATGGTGGCGCCTAGAAGTATACTTGGAGAAACATTTATGCCTTTAAGCTCTAGAGCAGAAGTCTCATTTTCTATTGCCATGATCTTCTTGCATTGGATGATTTCCTTGACTAAGTTTCTTATGGCCTTCAGGCCATACGGTTCTCTTTGTAGATATCTCTATGACTTTAAGATAATCCAAAATATGTCTCTTTATGGCCTCAAGGCCATAGGGTTAGGATTGTTGGGAGGTCTCAACATATAAATAGATATATGGCTTCAAAGCCATATGGTACTTTATTTATGTGTCACCCTATGGCCCTAAGGCCATGGGTTGTCATAGGGCCACAAGATGCCCTCTATGAGCACTAGTAAGAAACCATATATGCTTTATGTTGGCACCCTATGACCCGAGGGCCACAAGGTCTGCCTATTATGCTAGTAGGAAACGGTTTATGCTACATGTTGTCACTCTATGGCCTTTGGGCCATAGGGTGCCCTCTGTGCTAGTAACAAATCCTCTATGCTCTATGTTTGCACCCTGTGGACCTAGGGACACAAGGTACCCTCGATGATAGTAAGAAATCCTCTATTCTCTATGTTTGCACCCTATGGACCTAGGGCCACAAGGTAGCCTCTATGCTAGTAAGAAATCCTCTATGCTCAATATTGAAACCCTATAGCCCCAAGGCCATAGGATGTCCTCTATACTAGTAAGAAAAACCCTCTACGCTCTATGTTAGCACCCTATGGAGATTTGAGGGCCACAAGGTACCCTTTATAATGCTACTAAGAAACCTTGTCTACGTTGGCAACCTACAGCCCTCGGGCCATAGAGTGCATCAAATGGCTCCTAGGCCACATGGTGCCCTCTATGCTAGAAAGGAAACCTCTATGCTCTACATTGACACTCTATCGCCCCAAGGCCATAGGGTGCCCCTTACGCCTAGTATGAAACCATTGAAACTCTATATTAGAATCTAAAGACCGTAGGCCACAAGGTGAGCTCTATGTTAGTAAGAAACCATCTAAACTCTATGTTGGTAGCCTATGGCCCAAAGGCCATAGGATAGCCAAGGAACCCTTTAGGAGCATTCCACAAAGACCACCTGATGGCCCCATGGTGATTTAGTGGCCTAGGTGCCCTTCTTAAGACTCTTTTATTTTTGTATCATATGGCCCCAAGGAAATAAGCTATCCTCTATGCTATCAAAAAATCGTTTATGCTGTTTGTTGGAATCATATGGCCCCAAGGTCATAGGGTGCTCTCTATGCTAGCAAGAAACCCTCCATGCTATATTTTTGCACCCTATGGCACCAAGGACACAGGGTGTCCTCCATGATAGTAAGAAACCCTCTATGCTCTAAGTTTACACCCCATTTGACTATGTTGATGACACCCTATGGCCCTGGGGCCATAGTGTGCTCCCCAGGGCCAGAAGGTGCCCTTGAACTTAGGAAGAGACCCTTTATGTCCTAAATTGGTACTCTTTGGCCTCAGGGTCATAGGGTGCCTTGTATGCTAGTAGGATACATTATATGGTCTAGGTTTCCACTCTATAGTGTAGGGCTAAAAGGTTTGCACTATGAAGAAACCATGTATACTATATGTTGGCAGTGTATGGCCCTAGGGATAGAAGGAAACCCTAGGGCTATAGGGTGTCCTCTATGCTACTATCATATGGTTCAAGGGCTAGATAGTGACCAAGGTATCATGTGTGTGAGAATTCTCTACTATATATACAAAAACCACTTTATGGCACTATGGCATCCCAAGGGCAACAAGGTGCTAATAAAAAGCCCTCTATGCTCTATGTTGGCACCCTATGGTTCCAAGGCCATAGGGCGGTCTTTATGCTAGTAAAATTCCCTCTATGCACTATTTTTATGTGTATAATTATAAGAAGCCATTTATGCACTATGTTGGCGTCTTATGACCCTAGATCCATAAGATGTCCTCTATGGTAAAAGAGAAATTGTACATAGGATATGATGGCATCCTATGGTCCTAGGGCCATAGGGTGTCCTCTATGCTAGCAAAATGTGTAAGTTAATACTGCGATAAATATGCAACACAATATACAAAATTGAATCATTATCATACATCATACATTTGTTGCTTTGCCACACAGTTGAAGGGGTCTTTGCCTTCAAATATCATCATAACATTCAAACATTTAAATCAAATTTGCAAGTACTTTAATTCACAAATGCATTGATCTGTTGGTGGATGGAAGGTCCGGCTCACCATGCACTTTGATTTACAAATCCTGAGGGGCAAAAGTATTTGTGCTCGATTCTCCTTATGGCATTGCACATGTTTTGGAACTTGCATTGCCTTCTACTTTCAATTTACAAACTTATACAATGGTTATACATTATACAATCATTTCTTTGCAATAAACTTTGATACAATGTTCCGATTGCTACATGACAAGCTAAAAAATTCTACTAGTGCTAGCTTCCCTCTATTGAAAAAAATTCAAGATATAAATTCCAATTCTGTGCATCATCTAGATGAGAAACAAAATCATAGTTTGGAACAAAATACTCGCACTTTATATCTTTGAATAAAATCTTGTTACAATCAAAGAACCAGATCTTCACATAATCCAAAGGACAAATGCTTCAATAACCATTTATACTCGATGTTTACTATCTAAGCAAATAATTGGCATTTACAACAAATGTTGAATATATGTTTAATCTAGTTAGTTGCAATACAAAGATAATTATTTCAAAGCAAATATGTTTAATCTAGTTAGTTGCAATACAAATATAATTATTTCAAACGCTTACACCATCAATTCACAATAGAAGAACTTACATCCAACAAAAATGATCATACATCAATTGTTCAAACTCTCATTTTGGAATTTTGAGGACTAAATACTTTTTAGTTTTTTCTAGCTTATTTCATTCTCAATAGAATATTAAACTTTAATCACAAGATAAGAAATATATGTCCCTAATGTATATGGACACAAGATATAAGGCCAACGAAAAATGTTCTTGAAACACTTAAAGAGTCTTTAGGTGACCTAGAATAACCAACCTATGGTCTAAAGGCCATAGGGTGTCATGTGATGTTTTATAAGATGTGTCCATAAGAGCTACATGATTTGCATCCATGGGGTGATTTAAGTGCCCCTATGGAGATTCTATGTCACCACCCTATGGCCCTAAGGCCTTAGGGTATCCCAAATGCTCTTGGATAACTTATGTTTCCTTCTAGAATAGCCCAAATACTTATGTGCCCGTTTAGAGACTTTATGTAATCTCTCTATATACATAAGATTGTAGGATAGCTGTGTTGACACCCTATGGCCTTAAGGTTGTAGACTAGCTCAAATGCTTATGTGCCCTTTTAAAGACTCTATGTAATCACACTATATCCGTAAGATTGTAGGGTAGCCAAATGCTTTTGGGGGATTCTATGTTGACACCCTATGGGCCTAAGGCTATAGAGTAACCCAGATGCTTATGTGCCCTTTTAGAGACTCGGTGTAATCACCCTACATCTGTAAGGTTGTAGGGTATCCCATTTTCTTTTGGGGGATTCTATGGCCCTAGGGCCATAGGGTGTCATGTCTACAAAGAACTCTATGATCCTCAAGTCTACAAAGAACTCTATGATCCTCAAGTCATAGTGTATTCTTCCCAAACCTCATATGATCAATTAACTTTAAAGTATTCCATAATATATATCTTATGACCATATATAAATGTAGAATTCTATTTACCAAAACATGTCCATATAATATCATACACTTAAGTCTAATTCATTTATTGTGAAAAAACTCAAACTCACAAGTTCACATTTTTTCAAAGAAAATAAATTGAGAAAAATAACGAGCCAAACATCAATGTTTTTAACATCATGGGCAGATTTGAGATGGAACAAATAAAATAAAATGACAACAATAATAATCTAAATATCAGTAATGTAATATCATGGGTGGCTAGCTTAATCTGTTTCCTGTAGACTTTCTAGAATGGCCTCAGCACTTGCATCCAATGGTTCTTCAATTTCTTCTTCCTCTGAATCCTTGGCATTGACTTTCTCTGTGTTATCCACACCTGCCCACCTTCTAAGATCAAGGTCTTCTTCCACTATGGAATGGCAAAGAGATTCCAATTGCGTCATTTGATCACTACTACATGCAACTGATATCACCTTTCTCTATTGTTGTAGTGCCTCTTTAGTCCCATAGCCTAATGAGAAGATGTCTATCACTTGATCATCTTCTTTGAGACAGATGCATTTGATTGCATGCCGTAAAAAAAAGGATTTGGCCGTGGTCACAGAATCATACTCGTCGTCATTGATGTAGAGAGTATGCATTGGCTCCAACAATGACTCTTTAACACTAGAGTAGTTGGTGTACTGCTCTCCTTGACTGAAAAATGCACAAACCCCAAAAATTACTTCGCGAAGAGAACATGTTTGGATGGTCTCTAATCCCATTAAGGATCTCAAAAGTAGAACGTGCATTTCATACCATTTAGCTTTTTCAAAAATTGCCTTCTCTAGGGAAGCAGCATGCTGATACTTGACTAAGCCGACAATTAAAAACTCTGATGGTTGATGTGCTACCCCACATACTCCATCAATTACTTTACCAAATTGGGCATCACTCCAATCACTAGATGTAAGACTTTTGTGTGTTGTGTCTATGATGCAAACACCAACACAAATTTTAGAGCTATTCTCACTGCAGAGAAACTCAATGCCTTCCAAATTCTTTCCAACACACTTGATTGTCCATGGTAAAATGAATTGCAAACTAGAAGTGCCATTCTTTTCTGCAATGATCCACTACACATATCCCCTAGTGATCTCAGGAATTGGCTCTTTCTCCTTTCCTTTTTGTAGTAGGAGATTTAGCCATTGCGTACAACTCGTGAAGAGAGATTTGTAAATCTCATCTTTAATGTTATAATGAGACTTACATTTATCCCATGAAGTAATTGCTATTGCTGATGGATCTATCTCTTTAAATGCCATCAACATTTGAGGCTCAAAAACCCTGGTCTTCTTTAAGATCGTTGCACGTGCAGTGAGGTCGAGCATGCCGGCTTGACGTGGTTGCTTCACTAAGCAGATCTTCTCATCTGCCAGCTCTTGTTGTAGTATCTTGACATCATTATCTTCTAAACCAGCTGGTCATCTAAAGGTTGTTATGCTTGGTTGTCGCCCACGAGCAGTTGATGTCTGATGCTTCTCCAAGATGTGTAACCACTAATCATAGATTTCATCATCGTACATGACCATGTGTGCTTCTTTGTTGGCAAATGATTTATGGTTGAACACAATGTTCGCCACATTTACAAAGGCCTTCAAAATAAATAAAAGAAAATTAAATTTATTTCAAAACATATTTGTAACAAAAATAAGCATAGGAAAGTGGAACTTACATCCCAACCTGCTCAACTCAGATGACTGACAAGAACACGTGCCTTGGGTTGTGTTGGTTTAGAATATGCAAGCCATTGACTACGGCCATGCTTTAAGTCCTCCACATAAGGCTGGTGTTTCATTGTTGCTGTTATTCTCTCTATGTTCTCCATTTTGGAAATTCGAACAGCAACCTCTTTCGGAGCGTCTCCACTATCCTTGCAGTTCTAAACTTGTAGAACTCTTTTCTCAAAGCATACTTAGTGTGTTGTTACGCAAAAAAGCTCTAGCCGCTATGATGGAATGCTGACCAGCTAGAATCTAGTAGTGGTATGTTGATAGCTTGTCTCCATGCACTTCAGCTGTTTGTAAAGGCATTTTTGTAATTGGGTTATACGGCATCAAGTCTGCTGCACTGGAGACTGGCCTATATTATCCTGCAAATTGCTTCAAGAGATATTTCACATATACATCTGACAATGGTTTGCATCTACAGCCATCTGGTTCAAGGTTGCATTGCTCAATTGGGATCAATTGGGTAAATTGTACACCAAATTTAAAATAGTGGTCAATTCCGACGTATCCATCTAGCCCACTCTTAGAAGTTTTGGAAACTTCTTTATCAAGATCTTTTTCTTTGGGTTGTATAAACGAGTCCAACACAGCTAAGGATGCTGAGTCCACAACCACTGCCACTGAGGGGGTTCCAACTGTTAGGGTTGCAAGTCCACTAGAATCTCCTAATTCTTGAGTCTATAAGGGTATAGCTGAAAGATTTTCTTTGGCCACATTTCCACTATTTTCTCCAAGTGAGGGAGTCTGACTCTCCTTGAGCGTCTTAGATTGATTTGTTGTACCTGTGTCTTCATTCTTTCGCTTCTTATTCTTCTTTGTGCTACTCAATTTACCTAAATATTGATTGACTTTCTTAAAGCCCTCAATATATAAGTCTATAAAGTTCTCACTTGGAGTGTCGTCTTGAAGCTCCACCCACCCTGCTTTTGTCATTGTCACTCCTTCATAATCAACCTTCACCAATTTTTGAGCAACGGCCACAGGCTCCAACAAGTAGGAGTCACCATTGAGTAGTTTTACTCCAAGGCATGGAGACATTTCAAGATCTGAACAATCTTTCTTTATCTCCTTGACAATACCACAGTCCTTGCAGGGCAATTGCTCTTTATCTTGAAAGAACAAGTGGACTTTCTCATCACTTCCACCATTTGGTAAGTGAAAATCTAGATATCAAGAACTTGGTGTTGAGCCTGTTGCATCAACTGACTTTGACTTTCTCTTCTGAGACATTTTCTGTAAAAAGAATGACATATATTTAGACAAGATGGATATTATTACATCCATATGGACCTAGGGCCATACAGTCACCTCTATGTTAAACCATGTGGTCCTAGGTCCAAAGGGTGCCAACAAAATCGTTCTACAAGTGTACCTAGGCCACTCTATGGTAGTGTGATCACATGTTCCCATATGACATTAGAGGACCCTCAAAGAAGTATCCCTTGAATGGACTAAATACCCCTTTAGAGCCTCTACACCAACACCATATGGAATCATGTGGCCTGAAGGCCATAGGGTCCCCTGCATAGGGACCCTTGGAGCCATAGGGTCCCCTGCATGCTAGTAAGAACCTCTCTATGCTCTACATTGGCATCCTATGGCCCCAAGGCCACAAGGTGGCCACAATGTTTTAAAGAAATGCTTCATGAGGGTTTTCTGGTAACCACTATTTGCTCTATATTGAGGAAAACCCTATGGTAACCACTATTTGCTCTATATTGAGGGTTTTCTGGTAACCACTATTTGCTCTTCATGCAAGTAAAAACCACTATTTGCTCTATATTGAGGAGACCTTGTGGGATGAAGTCCATAGGGTCCCCTCTATGCTAGTAAGAACCTCTGTTTACTCTATAATGGCACCTTGTGGCCTGAAGGTCATAGGGTTCCCTCTATGCTACTAAGAATCTCTTTGTGCTCTATGCTCTATCGTCTATGCTCTATGATCTATATTGACTTCCTATGGCCCCAAGACCACAAGGTGCCCTCATCGTTTCCAAAAACACCTCATTGTTTTGCTATGGCCCTAAGGCCATAGCTCTCTATGCCGATATAAAGCACCATGCTCTATATTAGCTCCCTAAGGCCTGAAGGCCATAGGGTTGGCCTCAAGGGCCTCAAGGGTGCTTTGTATACCAATGAAAAATACTATTCGTTCTATATTGAGAAGACCTTGTGGGCTGAAGGCCATAGAAACCCTTCTATGATGGATTTTTGACAACCAATCCCCCTAGGTCAGGATGTTCTATATGCTAGTAAAAACACTATTTTCTCTATATTGGCACCATGTGAATTGAAAGCCCTATGGTCCCCTATATTCTAGTAAGAGCCTCTCCATGCTCTATATTGGCACCCTTTGGCCTGAAGGCCATAGGGTCCCCTGTATGCTAGTAAGAACCTCTCTATGCTCTACACATCCGATGACCCCAAGGCCACAAGTTTCCCTCTATGTTTTGAAGAAACCCTTCAGGAGGGTTTTTTGGCAACCTATGGACCCAGGGCCTGGACCCAGGGCCATAGGGTGCTCTCTATGCCATTGAACAACCCTCATTGTTTTGGTACCCTATGGCCCAGGTATAAAGCACTATTTGGTCTCTCTATGCTAGTAAGAACTGATCTTTGTTCTATATTGGCACCCTTTGGCCTGAAGGCCATAGGGTCCGCTCTGTGCTAGTAACAACCGATCTATTCTCTATATTGGCACCCTAATTCAGGCCATAGGGTCCCCTGTATGTTAGTAAGAACCTCTCTATGCTCTACACATACTATGACCCCAAGGGCACAAGGTGCCCTCTATGTTTTGAAGAAACCCTTCATGATGGTTTTTTGGTAACCTATGGACCCAGCGCCATAGGGTGCGGTGCTCTCTATGCTAGTAAAAACACTATTTGCTCTATATTGAGGAGACTTTGTGGGCTGAAGGCCATAGGTTACTTTCTATGCTAGTAAAAACACTATTTGCTCTATATTGAGAAGACTTTGTGGGCTGAAGGCCATAGGTTCCCCTCTATGCTAGTAAGAACCTCTGTTTTCTCTACATTCACACCCTGTGGCTTGAAGGCCATAGGGTTCCTTGTATGCTAGTAAGAAGCTCTCTATGCTCTATGCTCTATGCTCTATATTGACATCCTATGGCCCCAAGGCCACAAGGTGCCCTCATTGTTTCGAAAAAACCCTCAATGTTGTTTTGGCACCCTATGGCCACATATATAAAGCACTATTTGTCTCTCTATGCTAGTAAGAACCGATCTATGCTCTATATTGGCACCCTATGGCTTGAAGGCCATAGGGTCCCCCCTATGCTAGTAAGTAACTCTCTATGTTCTACACATCCTATATGTTTTGAAGAAGCCCTTCATGAGGGTTTTTTTGGCAACCTATGGACCCAGGGCCATAGGATTCTCTCTATGCCATTGAGGAGACCTTGTGGGCTGAAGGCCATAGGGTCGCCTCTATGCTAGTAAGAACCTCTGTTTTCTCTCCGTTGACACCCTGTGGCCTTGGGGCCATAGGGTTCCCTCTATGATAGTAAGAAGCTCTCTATGCTCTATATTGACATCCTATGGCCCCAAGGCCACAAGGTGCCCTCATAGTTTTGTAAAAAACCTCATTGTTTTGGCACATTATGCTCCCAGGTATAAAGCACTATTTGGTCTCTCTATGCTCTATATTGGGACCCTATGGCGTTCAGGCCATAGGGTTCTATGTATGCTAGTAAGAACCTCTCTATGCTCTACACATCTTATGACCCTAAGGGCACAAGGTGCCTTGTATGTTTTAAAGAAACCCTTCATGGGGGTTTTCTTGGCAACCTATGGACCCAAGGCCATAGGGTTCTCTCTATGCCAGTAAAAAACACTATTGCTCTATATTGACGAGACCTTGTGGGCTGAAGGCCATAGGGTCCCCTCTATGCTAGAACCTCTGTTTTCTCTATACTGACACCCTGTGGCTTAAAGGCCATAGGGTTCCCTTTGTGGTAGTAAGAAGCTCTCTATGCTCTATGCTCTATGCTCTAAATTGACATCCTATGGCCCCAAGGCCACAAGGTGCCCTCATTGTTTTGACACCTTAAGGCCCCATGTATAAAGCACTATTTGGTCTCTCTATGCTAGTAAGAACCGATCTATGCTCCATATTGGGACTCTGTGGCCTTCAGTGGCCTTTAGGCCATAGAGTCCCCTGTATTTTAGTAAGAACCTCTCTATGCTCTACACATCTTATGACCCTAAGGGCACAAGGTGCCCTGTATGTTTTAAAGAAACCATTCATGACAGTTTTTTGGCAACCTATGGACCCAGGTCCATAGGGTGCTCTCTATGCCAGTAAAAAACACTATTTTCTCTATATTGAGGAGACCTTGTGGGCTGAAGGCCATAGGGTCCCCTCTATGCTAGTAAGAACCTCTGTTATCTCTATATTGACACCCTGTGGCCTAAAGGCCATAGGGTTCCCTCTATGGAAGTAAGAAGCTCTCTATGCTCTACATAGAGATCCTATGGCCCGAAGGCCACAAGGTGCCCTCATTATTTCAGATGGAAAGTAGGGCACCTTGTGACCCTAGGGAACATAGGGAATCCTATGGCCCTTGAGATTGTAGATTGTCACCCTATGGCCCTTGGACCACAAGGTCTTTAGATGGGACAGAGGGCATCCAAGGGCCCGAGGGTGGCCTACGTACATAGGGTACACTATGGTGCATATTAACGGGCACCATGGCAGCCCCATGCACCTACAGATCTAGGGCCATAGGATCTCCAAAAGGAACATAGGGAATCATATGGCCCTTGCGATTCTACATTGCCACCCTATGGCACTTGGGCCATAGGGTCTTCAGATGGAACTTAGGGCACCTTGTGACCCTAGGGAACGTAGGGAATCCTATGGCCCTTTAGATTGTAGATTGTCAGTCTATGGCCCTTGGGCCACAAGGTCTCTAGATGGGACATAGGGCACCCTGTGATCCTATGGATATAGGGCCATAGGATCTCCAAAAAAAACATATGGAACCCTATGGCCCTTGAGATTGTACAAATACACCCTATGACCCTTGAGCCACAAGGTCTCAAGATGGAACATAGGGCACCTTTTGATCCTATGGCCATAGGTTCCTTATGTTCCTTTTAGAAATTCTATGGTGCTAGGGCCATAGGATCTTCAGAAGGAACATAGGGAACCATATGGTCCTTGAGATTGTACATTGCCATCCTATGGCCCTTGGGCCACAGTGTCTCTTGATGGGACATAGGGCACCATGTGATCCTATGGCCGTAGGGCCATATGTTCATTTTGGAGATCCTATGGCCCGAGGACCATAGGATCTCCAAAAGGAACATAGGGAACCCTGTGATCCTATGTCCGTAGGGCCATATGTTCATTTTGGAGATCCTATGGCTCGAGGACCATAGGATCTCCAAAAGGAACATAGGGAACCCTATGGCCCTTGAGATTGTACATTCCCACACTATGGCCCTTGGGCCATAAGGTCTCCAATATGTCACCCTTTGATCCTATGGCCCAAGGTTCTTTATGTTGCTTTTGGAGATTCTATGGCCCTAGTGCCACCCTTATCTCCAAAAGGAACATAGGGAACCCTATGGCCCTTGAGATTGTACATTGCCACCCTAAGGCCCTTGGGCCACAAGGTCTCTAGATCGGACATAGAGCACCATGTGATCCTATGGCCATAGTGCCATATATATGTTTTGGAGATCCTATGGCCCTATGGCCATAGGATCTTCAATAGGAACATAGGGAGCCCTATGACCCTTGAGATTGTACATTGGCACCCTATGGCCAGATGGGACATTGGTCACCCTATAGTATGATGTGAGACCACCCTATGGCCTTATGGTCATAGGGTGCCTTAGGGCCATATGTTACTCTTTAGTATGAGGTGAAACCCTATGTAGCCACACCTTGTCTGCCCTTCTAAAGATTCGATGTCTAGTTTTATTTTAGTGACTACAAATGAATTTAAAGAAACTATATTACACCATATCTTACAAACACATATAGTGTACACTTTCTTTCCCACCTTTTTGCCTCTTTTTTTTTCCCATCCTCCTGCAACTGAACAACAGCGCGCTCTACTCGTCCTCTTACAACGTGTGCCCAACTCCCCACAACCCAATTACAGGTATCCATAGTTTCAGCGTTTTTTGTAGTTATTGTCTTTTGTATTTGCAGGTTTATATTATTTTTTTGTAATTAGAGATTTTTGCAGTTAGAGTTTTACAATTTTACAGTTTAGGTCACTTATGAAGAGTTTTCTGTTTTACAAATTTAGGTCCCTAATAAGAGTTTTTTGTTTTACAAATTTAGGTCCCTAATTAGTGTCTTCTGTTTTATATTTTTAGGTCTCTAATTAGAGTATTCTGTATTACAGTTTTAGATCTCTAATTAGAGATTTTTCTATTTTATAGTTCTACAGTCTACAGTTTTACAGTTTTAGAGATGTAAGTAATGATTTTTGTTTATTGTTTTAGAGAGAGGTGATTCACAACTTAGCTAAAATATAATTAGATTAAGAATAGTTAAGACCGAATTAAGCAAACAGATTAGGATTTCTACAGGTTACCTCTGAGTAAATCTGTGTTTGATGAAAACCAACTGCAGCACTAGCAAGCAGTCACTTAGGTGTGTTGAGGCCGCGACGATGATGGTAACAGATCTGTGTTTGGGAGGTCGCGACAACAGTCCTTCTGTTGAAGGTTGTGACGATGGCTTCGCATAGATCTGTGTGCGCGTCACAACGATGGCGTAGAACTGTATGCGTAGGGAGAGAGGGAGAGAGAGACAGAGAAAGACAAGCTCTGTGTAGGTTTCTGTGTAGCTTTCGAGCAAGAAACGAGAGAGAGAAAGAGAGAGATAAGGTTAGTTAGGTTAAGTTAGAAATTCAAAATTCGAATTTTGAATGTAGGGGTTGCTCTCACGGGTTTGCAGTCGAGATTACTAGAGTTATAGGCTTTGTACGAAAATGAGACATAGCTCGTCAGCTCCGAAATTGAAAGAGCTTTTCAGGGGGGGAAAAAAAGAGTATGGAAAAAAAAAGTTGGTGCAAGGCTTTGTCAATGTCCATATCTTTGTAGTACGAGTGGAACGACACCCATGAAACAAAATTTGACTCCAGAATCAAAATCTGTATAGTAAAAAATACACTAAAAATAGCTAAATTAAAAAAAAATTCTCACGAAAATTGTGCGCTATTTTTTTTTTCAATATCAATAAGTGTATTTGAAAACCCATTATAACTAAGTTTGTCGTAGCGTTTAAAAAAAAAATTAATTATTTTTTAATTTATGCCACTTGCGGATATCCCTTGAATGGCCGAAATTATTATGAAGGCACCTCAGCCACCCCTGGGCTCACACCATAGGACGGCAATGTTGGAGGTCAAGGATCAAAGCATACACTCAGTTCCATTTGAAAATCCTATGTCCTATGGTGAGATCCTTGTGGCCCTACGGTGGCAATGTGGAAGCTTGTGGACCTAGGGCCATAGGGTGGCAATGTATAAGCTCAAGAGCCATAAGTTGCTCTATATTCCATTTGGAAATCCTATGGCACTAGGGTTTAGGGGCGACAATGGATAAGCTCCAATACATAGCCCTATGTTCCAGTTGGAGATCCTATGGCCCTAGGTCCACGACAATGTATAAGCTCAAGAGCCATATGTTGCTCTACTTTCTAGTTGGAGATCCTATGGCCCTAGGGTCATGGGATGGAAATATGTAAGCTCAAGGGCCATAGGGTGACACATTCCCATATGGAGATCCTACGGCCCTAGGGCCATGGGGTGGCAATGTATAAGATCAATGGACATACATTGCCTATGTTCCATTCGGAAATCCTATGGTCCTAGGGTAATGGGGTGGCAATGTATAAGCTCAAGGGCCATACATTGCCTATGTTCCATTTGTAAATCCTATGGCCCTAGGGTCATGGGGTGGCAATGTATAAGCTCAAGGGACATAGGGTGCCACATGTTCCATATAGAGATCCTATGGCCCTAGGGCCATGGGACTGCATTGATATCTTGGCCACCTTTGACATCTTGGCCATAGGTTGTCTTTTTGTATGTTTTGAAGTCTTGTGGCCCTAGGGCCATAGGGTGTCAATGCTCACACCCTTGGGCTTAGGGCCATAGGTTGTCTTTTTGTATGTTTTGAAGTCTTGTGGCCCTAGGGCCATAGGGTGTCAATGCTCACACCCTTGGGCTTAGGGCCATAGGTTGTCTTTTTGTATGTTTTGAAGTCTTGTGGCCCTAGGGCCATAAGGTGTCAATGTATAAGCTCAAGGGCCATACGTTGCCCTATGTTCCATTTGGAAATCCTATAGCCCTAGGGTCATGGGGTCGCAATGTATAAGCTCAAGGGCCATACATTGTCGTATGTTTCATATGCCGATCCTATGGCCCTAGGGTCATGGGGTTGCAATGTATAAGCTCAAGGGCCATACGTTGCCCTATGTTCCATTTGGAAATCCTATAGCCCTAGGGTCATGGGGTTGGAATGTATAAGCTCAAGGGCCATACATTGTCGTATGTTTCATATGCCGATCCTATGGCCCTAGGGTCATGGGGTTGCAATGTATAAGCTCAAGGGCCATACATTGCCGGTTTAGGGTTCATTTGGAGATCTTATGGTCCTAGGGTCATGGGGTGCCATAGGATGTATATATACTTGACATGAAACTCCCTATGGCCCTAAGGCCATAGGATGTATATATACTTGACATGAAACTCCGTGAGGTGATCTTGAGGACAACCCTATGGCCTTCAGGCCTTAGGGAGCTAATATAGAGAAAATATGATCTATACCAGCATATAGAGCTATGGCCCTTGGGCCATAGCAAAACAATGAGGGTTTGTTGGAAACAATGAGGGCGCCTTGTGGTCTATGGGCCATAGGAAGTCAATATAGATCACAGAGCATAGATCACAAAGAGATTCTTAGTAGCATAGAGGGAACCCTATGACCTTCAGGCCACATGGTGCTTCTCATGAAACACCCACATACATACTTGTTATGCTTTATGCTACGTAAATCAATATACTCTGCAAGCGGTTTGTTTAACAATTATTCTTGCAAATCTTCTTGCAGGTATGGCTAATTTCAATCATGGTGATAGAGTGTGCATGTTTGTAGCGACACAAAAGGTTGCCATTGGAACTATATTTGAAATAAATCCAAGTGCATATTGTTCTGGAATGCTTATTGGGGAAGGCAATGTATCGGTGCCAGTTGATTTGTGTTTTGAAAAGAAAGCACTCATCCCTTTTCCAACAATGGATGCATTGACAGTGGGAGATGCTTTCATAGTATTGTGAAATGGAGTAGTGGGTTGTTGCAACATATAAATGAGATGTAGTACAAAGGGGCTTCTATGCATGAGGCTGACAAAGCAGAAGGAGCATTGGATGCACAATGTAATGGAATGAGCTACAGAGAGGTTTGGAAGGATAAGAGGGTTCAACTTTGGGATGAAAGAAAAACACATGTAGTAGCCGAAGGGGTTGTCATGTATGTGTGTCCGTTTGAATCTGTAAACTTTCGTGAGCTAGGTGAAGATAACATTGGTATTGGTATCGAAACATCCTATGCAGATGAGGCTACTATTTCTGCAGAAGCTAGTGTATGCAGCATCAATCTAGTTTGTTGGACTATCAAGAGAGTGACAACTATGGATGGAAAAGAATTGTTATGCTATGAGGATCTACATGCTACGCATGCGTTACAAGACACATGCATTGAATCGGCTTATTTGGTAAAGCCTATTTCAAAAAAGCGGAAATATTGCTTTGTAAATAGGAAGCCAAAAATGTCAGTGAAAGCTTCTAAGAGATCCAATCAAGCATCTCTAGCATCTGTTCAGCTTGTTTCAACCATAGATTGTTGTTCCAAAAGGTGTTATCAATATGCCAATCGAGATAAGGTCATGGCTATGCGCAATGAATTTTGGGGAAAGAGTTTGCAAAATAGAACAAACTATGTGTATGATACAATGTTGACTGCATGGCGTGAGAACAAAACAACTACAAAGACATGCTATGTGTTTTCTTTTAATGGCAGTGAGGTTTGCAGTAGAGCTTGGTACGAAATTCATGGCAATCCAAAAACTTCATTTTATTGTTACCGTCAACATTTTGAGAATGGGGTTAGATGCTCAGTGCATGGTAATGATGGTGTCATGAGAAAAGGAAGAGACCATACAGAAATGGGAAGGACATTGATGCGCTCTTTTGTTGATGAAAACTCGGAGAGAATGCCACATAAGAGTAGAACCATGGAAGATGGTACTAGGGAAACTTTGCTTGTAATACCAAACATGTACAAGCAAGTAGACATTTTACATGATGTCAATAAAACACTTGACAGCATGAGTCTCAAGCCAATGTCTAGCACGACATTCAATAAGATTTGGAATACAAAGTTTGCTAATGTGACATTGTAAAAAACAAGTGAGTTCTCCAAATGTGTTGTGTGTAGTTGGATAAAGTCTCAACTAGAGTCAACAAAGGATGACGAGATGATTGCGCGTTTCAAGGATGAACGTCGAATTCACATGTTGCAACAACAAAGTTGTAGGAATGTGGACTACACCTGGCGTAAGTTCTCCCATTTGCAAAAGGATAAGTATTTATGCATTATACATGATAAAATGGATCAAAAAAAGACAGCAATACCTAGGTTGCGTGTGAACTCAAAAGATTATGCGAATGCATGTCAATTGCAAGTATCATTAACAGGTATGATAATACATGGACATGGTCATGGAATGTATGGTCACTTCTCACTTAATGGTCTATGGCCTTCAGATCCCAATGCTACAATTGGTTCCCTTGCATTATGCTTACAGAATCTAGAAAGAATAGAAAACCATGGACTAGGAGATTTATGCCATGACGATATGCCATGCAGTAATGTAACGTTATTCAATGCATTGAACTCAAGGAGAGCTCTAGACCTCCAAAACAAAATAAAGCAAGAGCGTGAGAGGAATGCATCAACAATGATACCACCGTTGGCCATCCAAGGATGTAATGAAGAGATTGTACACATACAATCAACTTCCTCTCAATGTGTTGTGGATACCATATCCACTCCTCTATTTCAAAAATTGCCTGAGAATCTTTTGCTACAGCTAGATAATTGTGTAGGAGAGAATAAAAATCGATATTTATTTGCATACTTATCCTTGTTAGTAGCAAAAGGAGTTTTCAAAACCGTGCATTTGGGATTCTTAATGGTGGGTCATACACATGAGGACATAGATGCAATGTTTAGTAGGTTCTCAGAAAGATTGCGAACAGGAATGACATTCACTTTTCCACATCTGATGGAACATTTTCAAAAATGTGAAAGCTCAGCTCCAGCACCATTTTTGATGACACAAGTTCCCGAATTTAAATCCTTTGTGCAAGGGTACATGTGTGACGGACAAGATGCTCTAGTCGGACACTCTAAGCCACTTCAATTTCGTTTCTATATGCAAGGTGAAGTCCCAGTAATGCAGTACAAAATTCATCCCAAATCACCCGATTGGATGCCAAAGGAGTTAGGAATTGAGTTGTGGAAAAAAGATGACCAGGGAAAACCAAAATTACCAACAGGCTGTCCAGATGTGGTACCTATAGTAGACTATGTGAGAGATAGTCCGCTTGTTATTCAAGGGATTAAGTCATATCTTGAATTTTGGAAAAGATGTTCTCTGTTAAAGGGAAAGGACCATGACTCCACAAAATACATGGAGACTATTATCACTTATTGGCAAAACATAATCAATGAGCTTGAACAACCAACCAATAAACACATTGGTGAATATACAACATTTTGGCCAAAGACTATAGGGAGTCATTGAATGCAAGAGATAGAGGAAGACAGAGATGAGTTTCAAGGATATGAAGAATTGAATGATCACTATGTTGGTCCTCAAAGTGCAAGGCCACAAGAGGCCTTTAGGCCTCAAATTGATGTAAGAAAAGGGGATCTTGTTTTTGTGAGACCCGCAGATCTTGAATATCCGACATGGCTAGGAGTGGCAGAGTCAAACGTTGATGTAGACAAATCATCTCCTAACTACAAGAAAGTTCTGATTGAGTATTGGGCACCAAAACATCAAAAACGAAATCCCACAATCCAAGAACAATATGAGGATTGTTGGAAAAAGTGTTGGTGCTGCAATCTTGCTGACCCAAAGCGCTGGGAGTGTGTTGATACAATTGTATGGTCACTCCAAGGGGTGGAAGAATTGCGGAAACAATCAAGATCCCATCAAATGTCATGGAGAAGGCACAGACTAGCTTAATAGGAAAAATTGAATAGCATTTCATATCTTGCTCATTGTTTTATTTCCCTAGCTTATGTATGATTTTATGAAGTATTTTTAATCACCCACATAAAAATAAAAATTCTAAAAGGTGTTTCTCAACACCACCATTTTCTTGGGAATCTATCTCTTTTATGAAGTGTTTTGAAACACCCACATAAAAATAAAAATTTTAAAAGGTGTTTCCCAACACCACCATTTTCTTGAGAATCTATCTCTTTTATGAAGTGTTTTGAAACACCCACATAAAAATAAAAATTTTAAAAGGTGTTTCTCAACACCACCATTTTCTTGAGAATCTATCTCTTTGTCACATTCTCAAATTAAATGAATTTTTTCCAAATTTAATGGAAAATAGGAATCCATAGGCGTTGAAATTAGTCCCAAAGTTGTGGGATTTTCCCATTTCATCTAAAACGGTGTTAAATAGTTTTGGTTTTAAAAAGTCTAATAGGCCTATTGTCACCTTTCAAAGGGTTCCTTCTGTTAAGTGGAGTCCTTCAAAATGTGGAACCACTAGATCATGCAAGGTTTGCGACTCACTAGGTTTTGAGATGGTTTCCAAGGTTTAGTAGGGTTGTGGGAATGGCTCTAAAGGAGCTTGGATAAGCCCTATAAGTTTCTGATTATAACGAAAATGCATTACCAGCTCCTTGAGCTCTAGAGCACATGGGTACTCTCTTAGCTTTGCATGGAAATTCTTGGTGAGAGCCACTCGGAAATCCATGACATTTGACCCTCCGGGAAAAGGAAAAAGGGTGGCCTTCACTTGGCCATATCCATCAATCCTTAACAACAGGCATCCCCAAAAGATGAGGGTCGAAGCTGTTACTCACCCATAACTAAAGGGCATAGTATCGTGGAAGACCATAAAGACAAGTAGATACACAGCTCTGCCCCATCAGAGGCTAGAGCTTTTCCATGCAGAGACCTACACAAATCGTGCAAATATCACACTTCCAGTATGTGCTTGAGCATGGTTCTTGAGGCTATATAGAACATCACACAAAACCTTACTCCAAATGATCTCATCTGCTCCCATCTTCCCAGTATATGTGTTGAATCCCATGAAGACAAAATACTTGTTGTTGAGGCCCTTTTGATTCCACATCTGTGCCTACTTTGCCCTCATATTTGTAGCATCGTTATAAAATCCCATCATTACAATGAGCTTATTGGCAGACGGAGATCGCCTGAAAGGACCGCCAGCGTTTGTCCAAGACTAATCAAAGCTATCCAAGCTGCTCTCTCCATCACTTCCAACATTTGAATTACAGAAAGCCATGTTTTCGAAGAAGGTCCCTGCACTGGTCCAAGGACTATCAATTGGTAAGGCAGACTCAATACCCTTATTCTTACTATTTCCTATCGACTTGTCCTATGATAAAAAAATCCAAGATGGGATGTGCTTTGCAAATCCTGAAACTGTCCATCCTCTGTTAGTTGGCATCGGACACTTTTTGAAGTTTCTTTGTAGCTAGCGCTGCTGATTAAGCACTGTAATACACTCATTTTACATAAGCTCAATGCCACGATTGGTTTGTACTGTAGGAAGCTTTGCCATCAACAAGAAAGCTTGCACCCCATAAGCATATATCACTACTCAATCTAAATTACTGGAGTCCATCCAATGCAAAACAGCAGTTTACCTGTGCTAACATGCCTGGCATGACGATTGTAATGTCGCCTTCCCAATCAGGGGCAAACAACTTTGAGACTTCATGCATTGGAAAGCCCAACTCTAATGCTTGCTTGCATCTGTGCTTGAATTCCAACTCTACTAGCTGAGATAGCTGAAAGGAAATTACATAAAAAATCAGAAGGCTTTCTTACGAAGAACAAGCACAGAGTGTAGAAGGGTGCCTCAGAATAAATGGTGAGCTTCTCATGGTGCTCTCCACCTTACAGTTTTCGAGCTGAAGCCTATGATCAACTGCAGTCTGCATCGGCACTATTCTGAAAAACAGGGGCTTCTGCCTAGCTAGACTACACTCTTGCAACGACAGGGGATATAACTGCCGTTGTAATTTGTGGAGATCGTGTCATCCTATATCTGCGTAATTTTGCATAATTACTTTGGGTTTATACACTTTTGGGTCCTGTTTATCATCTTGATTGATACAATTCACACGAGAGAGAGAGAGAGAGAGAGAGAGAGAGAGAGAGAGAGAGAGAGGCTACAACTCTCCAAAATTGCACGATCCCGTCCTCCCTCTCGCAACCTCGCTATCTCACCTACAGCACGGAAAAAGTACACACACACACACACAACCAAATTTCCACGCCCAAAATGCACCCAATCCAGCTAACAAAAATAGAAATTTCATGCATGCCCTCCATCCAAAAAAACACACCCTTACTGGACCACTCCCCATTGGCTTAATCCCCTATGGCCATGCGAGCAAATTTTCTCCCTATAGACCTTGCCTTACGGCAGTGCCAACAAATGTTGGGAATTAATCTTGTCAAATGGTTGATATGGCATTTAATAGTTGATACATTACACTGATTCAATACTTCAACAAGAAAGCCGTCAATTGAATCGTGTAAGCTGTTGCTTTTCATTGTCATTCACTGATGACAAGCTTGCACGATGTGTGAACGTACTAGTAGTGAAAATCTTGTTTGTAGAATATAATCTTCTATCTCTACACCATCCATTGCAACCTGGCCTTAAGCATTACAAGGTCATGATGAAGATGTGTGGCGAGACAGAGAAGATGGCATTTGCCCAAGGACTTTATCGAGCATGGTTTGTGTAATTCTATACCTTAGGAGGCTAATAATCTTCCTCTTGACAGATGTAGTTCGTTATTCACACAGCAGCTCATTCACTCTTCAAGGGAGACATCCAAGTCAGTTCCAATGTTTGAGAAAGGTCTGCCTCAGCTTAGCCTCGAGCTAGTTGAAAATCAAGATTAGGCGGTTGCAAGCCAAGGTAAAGGGAAGAAAAACTGATAAAATATACAAGAAAACATTTCAAAAATCTTGCAAATTGAGAAAATTCTAGTAGTGTTTTTGGTTTGCATCTTGGCAAGGAGGAAACCTAGATGTCTATGAAAAATTTACTTTCCCAAACACTGCATCCGACTAGTGATTTGCACACATGGAAGGCGTTTAGTCATAGACTGCCTTCCTATTTTTTTTGCCAAAGGAGCTCTATAGGTAGACATAGGGCTACCGATGCTCCATGCGACGATCGTGGCAGCTTTTGCAGACATGGGCCACCCACATTCTCATTCCCACATTACAAATACGGAGGAGGCCTTGTGAACGTGAAGGTGTTTTGGGGGGGGGGGGATTCCATTACGTTACAATTGTTTGCAATCCAGGTCTTTGAGCACAAGGGCGTGGCGGGTCTTGCTGATGTGGCAATCGCTTTTGGTGGAACGACAAGCTCAATGGCACCATGTGTGCACCAAAGGAGCATAAAAGTTGATCAAGAGGCTTAGAGCCGAGGGATAAAAGTATCCGAGATAAATTTGGACATGACATGGTCAACCAAAGACTTTTTTGGAGTAACAATAAAACATACTAGTACGGCCATCCGCCTTCGGCGGCCTCTCTCTCTTCCCCTCTCTCCCTCTTTATCGCGTGCAACTGAGCTTTTTTTTCGTTTCGGACTTTAGCTTTCAGATCGCAGATTGCGACATGTGTAAAGGGAAGCCCTTCCGCCATATTTTGGTAGTAGATAAGGGAACATATGGCGTATAATTTGGAGAGAGAGAAAGAGGAGAAGAAAAAGAAGAACAGAGTTTTAACGTCATAGGAAGAGAGAGAGAGAGAGAGAGAGAGCAGATTATGGAACTCCTCCAGAATGTGGCTGCCATATTATTAGCAGTGGCTCTTGTGGTACTTGCCATCTTGCCTCTCAAACTCAGAAAATCAGCAGCTCGGCGCGATAGCTGCTTCCCTCCTGGCCGTCCTGGTTCATGGCCTCTCCTGGGTCACTTGCCCTTCCTTGGCACCGGCTGCCCGCATCACGTCCTCGCCCACCTCGCTCGCCGCCTCGGGCCTCCGCCTCAGCTCCAAGCGCGCCAATATCGTCGTCTGCAGCTCCCGCCTTGCCAAGGAGGTCCTCCACACCCATGACAAACTCCTTGCCAATCACCCCCGTCTCCTCGCTGCTGACTACGTCTTATATGGATATGGCAGCCGCCTCGTCCTCGCCAGCTACAACCCGCGATGGGCGATCCTCCGCAAGCTTTGCACCTTGGCGCTCTTCACCGCCAAGCGCCTGAAGCCCTCCAGCACTTGCGCTACCAGGAAGTTCGCAACTTGCTTCACAGCCTCTTCGAAGAGTCTCGCCATGGCACGCAAACTGTTGATCTTGGCGAAGCCTTCGTCACGATGAATGCCAACACCCTTGGCCGAGTTGTCCATTCGGAAACACTTGCCGGGGTGAGCGGCCATGCCTTTCCGTCAATGCTGAAAGGGATTTCATGCCCTGGCTCAAATTTCTTGATCTGCCACGGAAGCGGGCGATGAGAAACAATCATAAGCGTCTGGATAAGATGATTGAAACCATGGTTTGGCAGAGAATGCAGTTCATGAAGGGCTGTAAAGCTGATGATCTTCCAAAGGACTTGCTACAGGTTTGTGCTTGAAGATCAAGGCAAATGGGAACCAGAAAATGAAGCAAGAAGCCATCTTTGCTTAGGTTGAATTGAAGCTTCAATGCTCATATATATTGTGTATGTATATTGTATGCAGGTTCTCCTTTCCAGAGAAGCAACTGACCAGAAAAAATCTGATGATCAAAATGAATTTCTGAGTACCATATTCGCCTAAGTCTTTGTTTCAATTGTTGAAAGCCTTTTCACTCTTCTACAGTTCTGATTTAGCTTTGGGCCTTTGTGCTTAACAGGACATATTGTCTGCTGGCATTCATACAACAGCTCTAACATTAGAATGGGCCATGGCAGAGATTCTCCGAAACCCTGATTGCCAGCTAAAAAAGCTTCAGCAGGAGATCGATGAGATAATGACGAAGGAGGGTGATCACTTCATAACCGATGAGGATATATCAAAACTACCATATCTCGAGAAAGTGGTGAAAGAGGTGTTCAGCTTGCATCCACCGGTCCCTCTGATGTTTCCCCATCTTGCAAATGAGGTGGTGAAGTTGGACAAGTACACCTTATCTCCGGGGGCACTCGTGTTTGTGAATGTGTGGGCCATCGGAAGAGATCCAGACGTATGGGAAAATGCAGAGGAATTCTTTCCGGGGAGGTTCGATGGCAAAGACTTGGATGTTAAAGGGCAGCATTATGATCTCCTTCCCTTTGGATCAGGGAGGTGGGTATGCCCAGGCTTGCGCCTGGCTTTGTCTGTGCTTCATATCACTCTGGCTAACCTTGTGAGAACATTCCAATGGGAGCTTCCTAATGGTCAAACACACATGGATGTGGACATGTCTGAGCAGAGGGGCCTCACTACCATGAGATTGTCGCCGCTGTTGGCTATTCCGAAGGCTCGACAAGGTGCACCATGACCTACTACAAGCACTTGTGTTACGAACGTATGTAGCAGCTCATCTACACTACTCAAGCTACTACACAGGCTCAATTGAGGTATGCTCTTGGCCGGTTGCACTTATAAGAGATAGTACGGCCGAAGGTGGCCTCTCTATTTCTCTCTCGCTCTTTATCGCGTGTCTAGGAGCTACTCTTCTTTTTGGAATTTGGCCTTCTCCCATATTATGTTAGTTTAGATCATCTACACCGAGTGCGTTCAAATGCTAGTTAAAAAAAACCTGGTACTTATATATTGTTCAAATGCTAGTAAAGAAAACCCGATACTTATGTATATTGTGAGGCAATAAAATGACCCCTTTTTCTTGTTAAACGTGAAAGTTGTTTCTAGCCTTTACTTCAACAACAAAGTACAGTAAATTCTGTGAATTATACCACTCCTATTGAATGCACATGGGACACTGACATTTTTTGAAGGCATGGGACATCCTTACATACATAAATGTATGTAAACAAAGGAAACTTGTATGTATTAGGCATAGACTCCACACATTGCTTTTCTCAAGCTTCCATTTTTTAGTTTAGAGGACTTTAGGTTCATTACATACATTGTTGTGCGTAACTCCATAGCCAACAAGGTAAAAAAAAAACGGTTTATGAGAGCTCTATGTCGAATTGCTTTCAATTGATGACGTTTTCTCTCACTGGTGATTGAATTTGTGGCATGTTAAAACAAGGGAGAAAGGGCCAACGTATCTTTTAAGACTCTTTTGGTTGAGTGTTAGTGAGTTTCGACGAAAGGGAAGTCCTTTTTAGGACATTTACCCTTTAGCTTACTATCCCACAATTTGGCCGATTGGCTACGGCACTCACCCGTTTAGAGGTTTCTTGCGAATTGAATCCACATCATCTTGGATGAGTGTTTAAATTAGAACAATTGCTCTACACCAAAGAGTGTTAGTGAGTTTCGGCGAAAAGGGTAGTCCTTTTTCGGTTTTTTTAATAAAAAGACTCTTTAATTTTACTTTGTTTGTAAATGGGTTCTTTCATGTAAGGCCATCTTGAAGACCTTTCAACGTTTTGTTTTCACAGTTGTCACTTGTCACTGTGAGGCTTCACTTGGCTGTTTGAAATAAATAGGAGGAGAAGGCATTTGAAAGAAGAACTGCTCTATTTTTGTCCAAAAGAGCGGGCTTGGTTGGTTAAGCGAAGTGCTCCCTGTCCTTAATGAGCAAGGTCATGGGTTCAAATGTGGTCAAGTGACCTTGGTACTAGTGCTCATGGATGCCTATTGTATCACCACACACGGGAAAATACATTTCACTACAAAAAAAGGAACCACTCTACTTCACATTACCGCTATGATTAAATTTTTGTTGGCCTTTTAAAGGATAAGGGCATGTAAGCATGGCGTTGTTTATAACCATCAAGCCACTTGGGTATGTGCATAGCTCAATGCCTTCAATTTCCCTGTCTTCTAGTGCTCAACCAGCTCTAAATCTTGGCAGTCAGTGGCTTGTCTCTTTGAGCACATACTCCCACTAGTTCAAAGAAAGTGCAATGTCTGCAAGAGCATCTTCGAGCTTCCCTTTTTTTTGGAGACATCGGACCAAAAGTAGCATGCACGGATGCACCTAGAGGGTCATGTTTTCTCTTCCTCTATATTTTGATTTGGAGATGGTTGATGAGATTAACCACATCTTACTCTATTTTATGAGTGCCTTCAAATTAGTAGTCGACTTGATGTCACTCTCCCTCATTAAGGCGGTGCTCACACGAGGCTTAGAGTTTTGTAATCTGAGCCGACCATCACTGACAACCATAGCTTTTCACTGGCTTAGTTTTGTGACTATGCCTTTTTAGGCATAGTTTGAAAACTATGCCATTTCTCTCTCTCTCTCTCTCTCTCTCTCTCTCTCTCTCTCTCTCTCTCTCGTCTGCGCCTTACTCTTTCTCTCACTACTTGATGCTACCCATCCCTCTTTGAACTGTCGTACTGCCTCGTGTCAGATATGTCGAGGCTTACATATACCATATAGATCATACACATCACGAACTCCTTCATCGACACTAGATCTTCACATATGCTTTGACATCTCAACACACATATGTAAGCACCTTTGATACTGCTTTTCACGCTTTCTGACATCGACACCTTTTGGATGCACCATCATTGCCCAACACCATTGTTGAATATTCATGTTCAACCAGAAAACAGAACTACTGAAACTGAAAACTGTAAGACTAGACAACACTATGAGCAAACCACAAAAAACCACTACCATATGTACAAGGCCCTACATCCTGCCTGCTTCCAATTCTCAAGTGGGTTGCCCTCCCCCCCCCCCCCCCCCCCTTTGCATAGTCTGTCCTCCTGGATCAAGCACGTGGCTCTGTTCACTTTCATCCATCTGCAACAACATCCAATAGTGCTTTATCCGAGCATGTAGCCATCATGCACACAAAAAGCCCATAGCATTTTTGCACCTCTTCGAACCTCATCTTGCCTCATCAACATATCTGACTCTGTTAGCACATCATTTGAATCAACAGACGCATCTGACCCTCCCTCCCAACCATGTAAAACAGAGCTCCTCAGAAAGGAAGCCTATATTCGAGGGATAACATAGTGCAGTGTTTCACTTACCAGCAAACTTCTCAGCCATGAGTTGTATAACTCCTTAGAAAGCTTATACACATCTTGTGCATCTTCTTCATCTTCCATAGAGCACACCTTCTGCATTGGAACCACCGTCCGTTTCATGATGTCCTACACCTCCTCTTCGAACTCAATTCCAGTGTCATCAAGCCCTTCATCATCGATTGGCCCTTCAAGATCAATCAGCACCATCGCTTTGTCAACTGCATCTGCCTGCTCTTTCACTTCATCTTCGGCCTCATCCTCGGCCAAAGAAGATAGAGAATCATCCCCTACTGCACTGCCTTGGTCTTCTCCGAAAGCCGAGCTTGCTTCCTCTTTCATGGCAGACCTTCGTACCTGTTGCGCTACTGTGGCACACTCCATAGCAACCTTAACAAGAACAACCATCAATATGGCACAACATAACATCTTTACTTGCATGTCTACCTCTGTAGGCCTGGATTCCTCCACTTGGACTTCATTAAGCACATTGGTTTGCACTTCCTCCTGCTCCTCAAGCCCAACTTTCACATCTTTATCTACGTGCAAAAGATCAAATTCCTCATACCTTGAGTGGGAAGAATCGATTTCCCATTGTGTTAGCATCTATGGAACTGCTATCCTCTATTTCCACTTCTTCTTCCGTCTCAAGATCTGGGATTTCCTCTACATTTACCGCTTCAACATTGTCTACAAACTGCTCTTTTATCCCTAGCACTTTCCAATGGAGCTTGACCAACCATACATGATTTTTCCCGTGCATCTTCTACTCGATTTGGAACCACTTGCACTTCTTTCACAATTGGAGCTTCCCTAACTGGCATCCTTGGAATTGAAATTGCTCCACCTCCTTGCAACAGTAAAACCCTCGTTTCCTCTTGCATCACTATGTCTCTTTGCCTCACACCCTTGGCTCCACTTCAACTTGCCTGGGCACCACCGTATTTGACAAACCCTGCCTAGCTTACCTCTTCTTCAAGGTCTTCTTGGGCCAACCTCTTGCCAAATTTATCGCTTCCGCATATGTCACTGGTCCATCGGCTTTAACCTTGTCTCGAACATCCTCATTCAGGAAATCCAAAAATTTGCTCAATTTAAATAATCAACACTTTGGGAAGTAGTTACCTCCACTAGTTGTCTCCAAAAGGCTTCAAATTCCCATGTGAATGCTTCAAAATCTCCATTCATCCTTTGTTTTAGATCATCCAGCTTTCTCTTTACCTCATGCATCTGCACATCCGACACATATTGTCATTGAAAAGCTGCTTCTAAAGCTATCCAATCTGCCTTTTCTTCATCTTGAAATCCCTCGTACCATATTTTTGCTTTACATCAAACTAGAAGTGGAAAAACTTGAACCGCTCCTTCTCTTGTCAGTCTGCTCTCCAGCACAAATAAACCATAATCTTGTAACCAAGTTTCTGCATCTTCTACCGCAGTGAAAGTTAGAAAATCCGTCCATGCCATCTTGCACAACACCTGCTCTTCAAAGCTCGCACTTCATCAACTCCGAAAACCACAACTTCACCTTCAATCAGGAGCAATCCAATGCTCCTCCGTGGGGGCACCAGAAGATGGAAGGGAGGAAAGGGAAATGCACCCAACAACACACACACGCCTCTCTATAGCTCATATGGAATCACAACACCCCGATCCACTCGAAGAAACACACCAAACGATTAAACTCTACTGCAAACACTTGACTGCGTACACCCAAGTTCACAATCACACACAAAAGTAAATCTTATTGCATCTCAACCATCACAATTGCTTCTTGATTCTCAACACAAACACAACACCTCTCTCTTCCTCCCTCTTTGCACACACACTAATTGGTTTGGGGGGCTCACACATAGCCTACACACACTCACACCTTTGCATAAGAAAAGAGAAAAGAAGAAGGGATGGGGAGACAACACCAGAGACGATGCAATCGAAGCTTCCTTCTTTTCAACAAGTGATTGGCTATGGTGGAGTATACATCAACAGGCTCTATCAGAGCTCTGTCCCCTACTCTGTCCTTTCCGCACCTTGAAAAGCAAAAGTTTATAAAAACTAAAATATTTTTCAAATGATGCAGAAATGTTTGAAATATCATTTTCCTTTTGAATTCGGGAACGGATTTTAGAAAAAACATGTTTTTAAAAATTTTTACAGAAGAAGACTTTTTGGCTGTCCATATGCAAAAAATCTTGCCACACATCCACTTCCTCTTTTTATCAAGAACCACATGTCCTTCCTCCTCCACTTTATCTTCATGTCCCAAGATGATTTTCACATAGAAAATCCTCTTTGATGCATCAAATATCCATCTTAGTCCATATAGCCATATAGATCTCACACATCACGAACTCCTTCATCGACACTAGATCTTCACATATGCTTTGACATCTCAACACACATCTATAAGAACCTTTGATATTGCTTTCATGCCATCTCGCATCAACATCTTTTGGCTGCACCACCGTGTGAAGGCTCTTGGGGTTGGCCGCTCTAAAGCGGCTTAGGATCGCATTAGTTCATCCATTTCAATTCACTTACAGCTAGCCACTTGGAGTTAGTAGCTTATGGTTTGGACAGTCAATCACTTAAGACTAGCTCCTTGGGATTAGTGTCTTTTGGTTTGGTCGCTAAGAGTTGGACAGGTAAAGATGCTTAAGTTTGGTCGTGTAACGACGCTTATTGTTGGCCATATAAAGTCACTTAAGGTTGATGAGCTTAGGGCCATGTATAGCTGCTTAAGGTTGGCCATTCTAAATCGGATTATGGCCACATTCGTCTGACTGTTTGAGTCCATTATAAGTTGGTCATTTCAATCCACTTAGGAATAGCTAGCGGTTGAGGGAGAGTATGCTTATAACATTCAAAAGGATCTTGATGGAAGGAAAGCAAACGTCACATTTGGGCAACTCATGAACATGGTTCCTAAGCTCAAACGCGTATGGAAGGGGCTTGTAAATCCAATTGAGAAGGAGCCAAGGCACAGATCTATGAGGGTCTTATGTATTGGTGAGTTTCCAGACATTTGTCAATTGTAGATACTTGGCATAAAGGGCAAGGATTGGGAGAGGCTTATATTGATGGTGGTGCCCAAATATGCATAATCACACAATCTTGTGTGGATCAATTGGGACTTATCAATTTATGTGGCTCAAAGTTTAGAATACAGCTGGCCAATCATGCTAAAGTCAAATGTTTGGGAGTTATCAAAAACCTTGAAGTAGAGGCATTTGATGTCAAGATACTTGTCAATTGTCATGTCATGCCTGTGGCCCTTGAAGCTTTTCCTTTTATTCTTGGAAGACCGGGCTAAGACCAGTGGGAGTGGGAGCTATCCAGGATTGGGGACATGGAACCATTACTATCTATAACAAGAAAGGAAGTAAGAAGAAGTTTTGATATGACCATCAAGCTACAACTAGAAATTGATGAAGAGCACGAGGACGAAAGAGGTGGATAAATTTTGGAGGGAGGTTTCATATGCCCTGTTGATAATGTAGAATGGGTAAGTCCTATTGTGGTGACCCCCGAGAAGGATAGAAGATGGAGAGTCTGTGTTGATTATAAGCCATTCAATGCAGCCACAAAGAAGGATCCTCAACCCTTTCCTTTTATTGATGAAGTTCTGGACTCAATTGCAGGACATTAACAATATAGTGTGTGCGATGGTTTTTCAGGTTATTTCTAAATGTCTATTTCTCTTGAAGATTGGAAGAATACTACTTTCATAACTCCATGGGGATGCTTTTGCTATTATGTCCTACCATTTGAGCTTACCAATAGACATGTCAAATACCACAGAATAGCTAATTGGGTGTTCACTCTATAATTGTGGAAGTTTGTCAAAGATTTCATCGATGATTTTTGTGTGTATAGTACTCGACTAGATCATTGTATGAAGCTTGAGATGGCATTTAGACGATATGATGAATGTGGAGGACAATTGAATCCAAAGAAATGTCATTTGACACAACCTAGATTCAAGCTTCTGGGAAATGTGATATCATAGAATGGAATAGATCCAGATTGTAAGAAGGTCAATGCATTAGTGTCTCTACCATCCCCAAAGGATACAAAGCGATTATGCACTTTTATCCAAAAAATTAGGTATATGAGTGGATTCATGTCCCTAGCATCACAAATTCTCTATCCTTTACAGCAAGCTACAAAGGTTGACCCCTTAATTTGGACTAATGATTTTGAAGAGGTTTTTGAGAAAGTCAAAGAGATTTGGGTTGTCTTCCTACTATACAAGCTCCATATTGGGAAAAAGAGTTTTGTGTGAACCCCGAGGGATTCACATTATATATAAAACGGGACGCCACCTACGAGTGAACAATTTTGATAAAACCCCTATATACGACTCATACTAGGAAATATGACCCTCTTTATACGCTTATATGACAATCAATGTAGAAAACTATCATACCCCTATTTTACATATAAAATTTAGGTCTCACATGATCTAAATGAGTAAAACTAGTCAAAGAGCGTGCAGCATAGTGACTTGCAATGTACTAAGGAACCACTTCTATTGATAACTAGATGTACCCTCGATCTATCTTAGTTTGATTTTCAAACTATGTGCCCGTTCAACCTGCACTCTAGCTACTTGTCTAGTTTTGACCCATTTAAATTACTCAAAGTACATGGTTATAAAGTTCTGTTAGGTTCTCCGCATAAGTTTGAATCTACACAAACTCCTTATAGATTTCATCCCTCAAAAAATAAATGAACTATAATCACAAAATAAGCAATTGATACAAAGCAGTGTTAGTTCTTGCATGTATCTTTGTAGCTATTGATTCACAAGTTCGAGAAAAAACTCTTTTGGGAAGCCATGACTTTGAAACACAAAAACTTCCTCTCATTTTTCCCTTTTCTCACTTCTTCCCCCCCTCCCCCATAAATATGATACCCCCTCCCTTGTTTTTAAGCTTGGGAGATACCAGCCCCTAACTTATACGCTTATGTAACTTGTCCAAAAAAAACCCTCCCCTACACTTACGTGGTACGATGAGTTTTCCATGGTGAATCCCCCAGGGTGTGAACCCATCAGTGGGAGAATATGCTATTGGTTCCATGATTTTACAAAAAGGGAAAGGATCACA
Source organism: Adiantum capillus-veneris (assembly GCF_014529385.1). Classification (NCBI taxonomy): domain Eukaryota; kingdom Viridiplantae; phylum Streptophyta; class Polypodiopsida; order Polypodiales; family Pteridaceae; genus Adiantum; species Adiantum capillus-veneris. Next base: position 60,128,329 of record NC_140949.1, on the reverse strand, counting down.
ATATATGAGGCCCATATATTGTGCCATTTGAGTTAAGAATGCTACTGAGAGAGGTTATTCTGAAGTGGAGCTTGTTATGGTTAGTGTTGTATATGCTTGTAGAAGATTCATGTGTTATCTACTACCACAACCTTTTACCTTCTTGACAAGCTATTCTCTACTTCCTCAATTGTTCAATAACTCAAACATGTCAAAGACAATGATGAAATGGATAATTGAGCTTCAAGAGTTTCAGTTCTCATTTATGGTCGAAGAAAGCACTAGAGCTACTTTGGCACATCTTCTTACGTATAAAGAGAGTCCAATTTTGATCAAAGAAGAAGCCATGAAGCAAGAAAGGGTGAGAATATAAGAGCTTGAAAATGCATGCTTGATGTATTTTGATGGCTCATATAGGAAAAGTCACGATGCAACATGTGGAGGCGTTGTAATTTATGATCGCAAAAGACTTTTGATTAGGAAGAAAAGCCTAAAGCTTGATGCAAAAAGCAATAAGGGGTGATGCCTTGCTAGTGCTTAAGCAAGTTCTGGGAGTGCGGAAAAACAAAAATCCAAAATTGAAGGGCCTTTGTCTGCAAGTGAAGAAATTGCTAAAAACAATTTAAGCTTGGAGCATCATGCATGTTGACACTATAAGAGGAGTAATCCACAACTGCTGGCATTGCCGCAAAAAAACAAAGGAAAATAGAAAGAGAAAAATATTGCGTATGCGGTAATACCCGCGGCTAAAAATGTGGTAGTGGTTTACAAGCAATAATCGCGATAATAGTTGCGGGGATATACCCGCAGCTATTACCGCGTTACTTGTCGCCGCTGATATTTCCACTAAGCACCTATTCAAAAATAAAGGTGCTCATTTGGACCACCCAAAATTGGGTGGCCCAAATGAGCACCTTTATTTTTGACCTTCATAAAACAATGAAACATCAACTATTTTTTGACAGTGTACAAAAAAAAAAAAAGTGATAGTGGTTTCCAAGCAATAATCACAGCTAAAACTGTGGTAGTGGTTTACAAGCAATAATCGCGGTAATAGTTGCGGGAATATACCCGCAGCTATTACCGCAGTACTTGTCGTTGATATTTTCGCTAAGGGCCTATTCAAAAATAAAGGTGCTCATTTGGACCACCCACCAAATCAACACCTTTATTTTTGACCTGCATAAAACAATGAAACATCAATTGTTTTTTGAAAGAGTGTACAAAAAAAATATAAAAATTGAAATTGAATTTACTTTACCTTGACAATTTAATGTGCAAAATATCAACTATTTAAAAACGTTACAAATAAAATAAAAATAGTTGTATATAATTGTGCCACATTGGGACTTTATGAAAGTTTGGTCAAATATTTGTCTACCTAAGCCTTTGTTGGAGGCTCGCCATAGCATAGACAATCTCCCACAAATCTATCAATCCGGAGAGAGAGAGCATGACCCGGCTAGGGCTTGGAGGCATCACACAAAGAATGTGCGAGAGCGTCATCGGATGCAAAGATTGAGAGTATTCGAGAGAGTGCATCCTCCAATGCAATTAAAAATCATCCCAAACAATTAATGCTAATTGCACATCAAGCATCAATTTCAAGCAATCATCTACACACATCAAGCAACGAAGTGAAACACACTAATCTTGGAATCTCTCAAGCACAACTCTAATTACATGCATTGACGATTAAGCACACAAAATCGCATTCAAGTCGGCCACCCTAACCATGCCCATCATGGTGTGCAAATCAAGTCACACATAATCAAATTAAGCTCAAGGCTTCTTAAACCTACACACACACAAGCACACCATTAGAGGACAACTCTAATCCCTCAATCACGAGTATGCCCACTCCGCTTAATCGAGAGAGTTAGATAAGGACTCCACTAATCGGAGTAGCTTAGCATAAGTAAGAGTTAGATTAGAGAAGATCAACACTTCAAAACAATGAAGGAAAGTAGATAAACATGATTGACAACATAATCAAGAATAGATTAATTAAGAGAGGATTACGCTAATCACATGTGATTAACACTAGCCTTCTAAGCATGGGCATTAAGCTCAAAGGCTAGGCCATCAAGACCTCCTCTAGGGAGAGAGTTCTCAAAAGGATCACTCAAGAATGACCTCTCATTAAGCATAGGGATATTTTATAGTTTTTCACCTCAAACCCTTCAACTATGGGATAAAGTGAGCTCTCTAGCCTAGACTCATACAACTTTGGAACTCCTAAATGAGCCCAAGCCCTATACAATGAAAAGTAAATACTGTGCACTATGGCACATCCACAACTTGGTGCATAAATGGTGTGGCTTGTGTTAGCCGCTGCTAACATTCCCCCCTTCCTAATTTGGTGCATGTCCTCGTGTGCCGGTGAAGCAAGACACTGTGACATGGTAGAAAGCAAGTCCAAGGAAGAAATGTTGAGCTGCAAAACATAAGAACACGTAATGGGCATCAAAGGCCACCAAGATTGAATAAAACATGAAGCATAAATGAACAATCATGCAAAGTGATTTTGTGCTTCGAAAAGATGGGTCAATCATAGTCAAAAACTAAACAACATAAAGCAAAAAAATACTCAAACTATTATGAAGATTAAACCACTTGAAATTTCAGTTTTATGCATGAAACACAAGCAATTAATTATGACCCTAGGCTAATGCAAGTTCATAAACCTACTAGCTTAAAAACTATGTGAAGTGAACAATCTTAATAAATCATTCAAGTCTATCATGTCTATGGGCTATAAAAAAACTCATAATCTATTAGTACATTGTCAAAGTTTTTTGAAGCTCATGGAAGATTTGATTTAGTCGTTCATTCTAAAATTAAAGCACAATCACAAGGCTACCACCCCAAGGCAAGTCTAGGTGCGACTCTGAGCTCCTTGAACCCTCAAGAAGGTGTTCCAAAAGCCTACTAGCTTACCAAGGCGAAGGCTAACCCCTATCAGCCCAGGGCATCGGGCCTTGACCAAGCGAGCCAAGGTGATTACCCTCGCCTACCAAGTGCCAATAAGGCGCTAGGCCTCACTCAGAAACAACATAACATAGAATTTTTATTTTCATGTGCCTTCGTAACATTTTTGCTACTTTTTTTTGGACACTTCTTTGCTTCATGGTTCATTTTTTAGCACATTTTTATTGCTTCTTTTATGAGATGTTTATGGCAATTGGACTAAAAAATATTAAAGCCTAATCATAGCCCTAGGTCATGACAAAAAATGAGTGGAGTTTTACGACTATCACTAAGAATCTAGGACTAGCAAGAAATGAACCTACATTCACCTAAGGTCAAGGCCAATTACCTATGATTTGCATTCATAAAACCTAATTTTTTGGTGAGTTTGATTTTCACAAAGTAGGGTGTTGAAACTTTACGATGCCTAGTTTTCTAAGATGAAAAAAAACCATAACTTAGAAGCAAAATTTCACTTAAACCAAGCAAGAGAATGGAGAGATGAACAGAGAGCCAAATTATGGAAGGATTACACCTATTCATGCTCTTTGAGCATCCATGAGCAAGCATCCTTTGTGTAGAGAAGCCTCTTGATCCTTTTTATTTGCAAAAAGAAGCCTTTTGAAGCCAAGTGTGAACACAAGCTACAAAAGCCAATTATTGAAAAGCCACACAAAAATCTTTAATGAAAACCTAAAGCTAGGGTCAAAGCTAGGGTCTTGCATACCCGAATTTTCCAAAGGGAAAAAACCTAAGGGAAAAAAGTGCCTTTGGTTATGCACATGATGCTCTTTGATATCAAATTTATGCATACATAACAACCATGAGAGATAAAATGAGATTCTACATAAGCAAATAGTGCAATTTTTATCATCTCTCATGCATGATTCAAAGTTGACTATTTTCTAGCTCAATGAAATATGGAATTTAAAACAAGACAAGAGCTAAAAAATAATGCAACTTTGATGAAATGAAGTGGCTCTTGATAGCCAAATTTTACAATTTAAGCTTTTCAAAAAGTTGGCTAACAACTAGCTTAATTGAAATTTTACATTTTTGAGTGCAATCTATGAGCTAGAGATGACTGCAACTTGATGAAATGAAAGTGAATGGCTCTTACTAGCCAAAGTATGTACTTGAAAGCTCAAAAGTTGGCTAAACACTAGCTCAAATGAAAAAAATGAATTTCCAGACCAAGCTATGATCTAGCATTACAACTTTAATCCACACATTTGGAATGGCTCTAATTAGCCAAATTTTGCAATATTGCAATGATGACCCCTTCTTGGATCATTTGGAATCACACACCTGCCCTCATCCCTTCAAACAACTCAAATCATTAGTGCTTCTCAAGCATTTGGAAATTCAACTCAAGCACTAAAAGCATGCATAATCAATGCCAAGCCCAAAATTTTTGGTGCTCTCTTTTGTCCATCAAACAAGATCAATGTTAGTGTTATGCAAGGATTTTCCATTTAAATCAAATACTAAAAATGTACAATCGCTGCCAAACCCAACTTTCAATGCACACCCTCGATGATCACATCCAACTAGCACTCATACAGCATGCATAGCAAGGAAAAAAGAGAGTATAAGATGAAGTGAATTGAAGCTCCCTCGAGGCATAAAAACCTTGTTTTGTATCATTGGCCATCATCCCTTCAAAAAAGATCATTGATTAGTGCTATACATTCATATGGTCAAAACAACACAAGCACTAAAAATCATGTTCAATGCTATCTCATGGCCATTCAAGAAGCGTAGTGCTATGCAATGATTAAAATCAAGCACTAAAATGCACAAACAATACCCAGTTCAAGCTCAAAGTCTCGACCAAGCATTATTGTAATGTCAATGATATCTTCAAATGGGAAGCTCTCATGCATACCAAATTTCACATTTTTCTTTTAAAATTTTCAAAAATTAAGACAATTCTCAAGAAAAAAAGAATGCCATGTTCAAGAAAGATTTTTCTTTTATTCTCTTCTCGTTTTGAAGTTTATAGTGGCTCAGTTAAGGTTAAGTCGCAATGTACAAAGTGAGAGCTTAAAATCAATTCCCCATTACGTCTTGCTCAAAGCCTTTGAACCAAGATTTGTCTTGGATTTTCGCTTCAATCCTACTTAATTTGTTTTAACCTCTCATGTTTTCCCAAGCTGCTCTCTATTGTGCATCCTATAAAGTTTTGAATGGGAAGAGGTGTGGGAACATCCTCTTGCCTCCCCTTTTCTTTTACAGGAAGAAAAATGTCTCTTTTTTTTGTTGAAAAAAGGAAGCTTTTTCTTGAGCTTGGTGGTAGCTCTTGGGAGACAGAGAGAGCGAAAAGAATTTCTTGCTTGCGCCCTCAGTGGCAGATCGCATGGAGGAGTGTAGGCACATGCATCAGCTTTGCAAGAGCCGTAACATCAACTACCAAGATTTTAGTGACTGTGCCATCACTTGCAGATTGCAAGGAGCAACAGTCGTACAGGCAAGCAAGTGATCGCGTGGTCAGATGCAAACCCGACGAGCAAGGTAGTGTGAGGAATGAGGATTTGGACCTGTGATTGGCCATGGAGCCGGGCAGTGTATGCATGCAACTTGATTGTGTGTGTGTGTGTGTGTGTTGTAGAGCCGCAACGTTCAGGAGCGAGAAGAAGAGGGAGAAGCGAGAGAGAGCAATGGAGGACTCGGTAGGGCCTACGGTCATAGCAAATCCTGAATGACTCCATAATTTTGATAGTTTCCTAGTCATCATCGACGCTTCCTCAGCTACCGCCGCAGGAGCAGGAATCTTGAAGGCATTAACAAACATCCGGGAGCAGCAACAAGAGTGGGATTGTTCAGTCCAAGACATGGCAGCAACTATAGAGACACCACACTCAAGTCCGTATGAAAAAGGACAGATCCTAGGCTCTGCAAGAGGACCTGGATTTTTCTCCAGAAAGCGGATGCGTGCCAACTGTGCGCTGGTTGGAGGCTGGAGTAGTTGATGGTGTGTGTGTGTGTGTGTGGAGTGGAAACGGCGTGCGTGTAGGTAGCGAGTCAACCGGCTCTGCAGAAGATTGTTTGTGTGTGTTTGAGTGGTTGTGTGTTGCGAGCCAGGGCTTGGCGGACATTGAATATAGTTGTTAAACGATCAGGTGGGCTCTGCAAGTGGAAAGCGTGAGACCCATGACACAGGCAAGCGGCCAGGGCAGGCAAAGCCAATGGCCGGGGCCAGCAAAAGTGCCGGGACTGCACAGTGGCAAAATAGCGGTTAGGTGTAGATGCCTTTGGCTGCGCCTTTTGAGGCTTAGGAGTCGGGGACCAGGGTTCGGAGTTGGGCTGCCGAGGTGTGTGTGTGTCAAGTGGCAAAAACGCCAAGGCGGAAGGCAGAATCGAAGTCAACATACTTTAATTGGCTACGCTCAACATCACCGTCATCACTGGTTTTGAAAGGAGAAGGCCCCCACAAGCTTAACTTTATGCACCTGTGTATACTTGGCGTCATTGTCATGCCGGCATATCCGCTTGTGTGTGTGTGTGTGTGTGTGAGTGAGACCCTTTTTCTTTTATTTTTCTTTTAGAAAAATTACCTCAAGAGGAGGTTCCCACAACAAGGAAGGGCGCGTGTGTGTGTGTGCGTGTGTGTGGATTGGCAAGAAACATAAAATCAAAATTCATACATGAGCTCCACATTATTGCTCATTTCATCTTCGAAAATTCCCAAATTTCAATACCACATTGCCATGTTCATACAAATTTTCAATCATAACTATGGCATACAAGGAATTTGTCCACGATTGTGAGGTGCACAAATCCAATTTTTTGCTCAATTAGCAACGAAATTAGGCCAATTCCTAATGTTTGCACACACATTTCTTGCAAAATCATCAATCTCCAAGCATTTAGGTGTTCAATTTGACCATAAATCTTCTCATCAAAGTTATTTAAAATGGGCACACACATCCAAATCTTGCCCTAACTTTGGCAATTAGGCCTACTCTATGACCGGAATAGCCTCACATACACATCAATTTAGTGATTTGCACACACAATTTATGCAAAACTACCATTCCTCAAGCATCTAGGCATCCAATTTCATCAAATTAGGCATAAATTCCATCAATTAGGCACACACACCTAATTTTAGCAATGATTTAGCAACTCAATGAGATCAACATAATCAATCAAAAATTGAACGGAGTAGGTCAATCGACTTACAATTTATTACTTGCTCGCTTAATCCTTGCTCCTCGCGTAGACACTCCATTGCACACACATGTGTGCAACTCCGATTCGGTCCAAAATTGATCAAAAAATTGACCAAAATCAACACTCAATCACATGATTAGGCATAGATTAGAGCAATTAAGAGTGATGATCCTCCTCAATTAAGGGGATTTAGCATACATTCCAAATCAAAATTAGTGGTTAGGTTAGAACAATTAGCATGAAATTAGCATGGAATTAGTACAATTAGCACGAAATTAACATTAATGGGATGCAAAACTAGTGAAGGTTAGTGAAAAATTAGCAAAATCAAAAGAGAATTTAGGGGTTTTTGGGGTGAAATGACTCTATACACATCTAATTAAACCTAATTACACTACACACAAATCAAATCCTACCTAATTACAAGAAATCGGTAATCAAATTACTCTTATCTTTTGCAACCTCAACTCCACTAGCGTAGGCAACCCATCCCCGGCAGCGGCGCCAATGTTGGAGGCTCACCATAGCATAGGCAATCTCCCACAAATCTATCAATCTGGAGAGGGAGAGCATGACCCGGCTAGGGCTTGGAGGCATCACACAAAGAATGTACGAGAGCGTCATTGGATGCAACGATTGAGAGGATTCGAGAGTGTGCATCCTCCAATGAAATTAGAAATCATCCCAAACAAGTTAACAACTAATGCTAATCGCACATCAAGCATCAATTTCAAGCAATCATCTACACACATCAAGCAACGAAGTGAAACACACTAATCTTGGAATCTCTCAAGAACAACTCTAATTACATGCATTGACAATTAAGCACACAAGATCACATTCAAGTCGGCCACCCCAACCATGCCCATCATGGTGTCCAAATCAAGTCACACATAATTAAATTAAGCTCAAGGCTTCTTAAACCTACACACACACAAGAACACCATTAGAAGACAACTCTAATCCCTCAATCACGAGTACGCCCACTCCGCTTAATGGAGAGAGTTAGATAAGGACTCCACTAATCGGAGTAGCTTAGCATAAGTAAGAGTTAGATTAGAGAAGATCAACACTTCAAAACAATGAAGGAAAGTAGATAAACATGATTGACAACATAATGAAGACTATATTAATTAAGAGAGGATTACGCTAATTACATGTGATTAGCATTAGCCTTCTAAGCATGGGCATTAAGCTCAAAGGCTAGGCCATCAAGACCTCCTCTAGGGAGGGAGTTCTCAAAAGGACCACTCAAGAATGACCTCTCATTAAGCCATCAAGCATAGGGCTCTTTTATAGTTTTGGGCCTCAAACCCTTCAACTATGGGATAAAGTGAGCTCTCTAGCCTAGACTCATACAACTTTGGAACTCCTAAATGAGCCCAAGCCCTATACAATGAAAGTAAATACTGTGCACTATGGCACATCCACAACTTGGTGCATAAATGGTGTAGCATGTGTTAGCCGCTGCTAGCAGCCTTCTCCTGGTCGTCGTCGTCCAAAGACACATACATTTGCTCACCTGACTCTACATAAACCCAAACCAAATTAAACAAAGATCAACAACTCAAAACAATTGATACAAAAATATTTGTTTAAACTTACCGCTTGTAGTGATCCAACCGCTGCGTCCAATTGCTCGTACGAGATGTGGTTTTTCTTGAACAACCATTGCCTCCACTACAAGAGGTTATGTGCTCTTGTGACGCTCTTAGCGACGGAAATACACTGGGTTTTTATAACCCCCGGCGTCGCTATAAGCGTCGCTAAAAGCGTCGCTACGAGAGCGTCGCTATATGCGACGCTATAGGCGTCACTATAGGCGACGCTATAGACGTCGCTATATAGCGACGCTCATAGCGACGCCTATAGCGACGCTTATAGCGACGCTCTCACAGAAGAGTATAGCGACGCATATAGCGACGCTACAGAGCCATAAATAGCGACGCATATAGCGACGCCTGAGAGAATATTTTTTTGGTGGCAGGGCATTGAATGCCTGCCACCCATCAACCATATTGTACTTGATTCACTTTTTAAAAAAAGTGCAAAGGTAAATAATAGACCCAAAATAGTCACCCACAAGACGCATTGTTTGCAAAATTGACAATTGTACACATCATAGACAAACTGAATTGATTGGCAAATGTAATAATGACAATTGTACAACATCATAGGCATAAAGAATTGATTGGCAAAAGGAATTGCGGTGACAAATGTAATAATATACATGGTTCAAAAAGACGTATAAAATCCGTCTCATGATACATAAGCTATGAGAAACCCTAAACTAATGCTATCTAGATACGGCTAAACTGACGTCGTCTAATCAGACGTCTCATCGCGTCCAAGCGGCGTATCTGTCGGATTCTGCAAAAAAAGACAATAAGACAGTTTTCAGTAAGTATAAACATATAACGACATTTATAAAACAATACAAAAAATAAAAAAGAGTAAACCCTAATACTAACCATGCCGCTGCGAGAACTGAGAATGTCCATCAGGGCGTTTAAGCCCTTCCTGCCTGCGTACTCGCGCTCGTACGGTGTGGGATCACGTCCTGTCATCGACCACTGTCAAAACATACAAAGATTTCATTATGTTAGAACTAAAAAACTCATAAACCCTAAACTATCGAACATGCATAAAGAGCAATGTGAAAAGACTTACAAAATCGGCCTCAAATGATGCCCATCCACCGCTCCCCAAGTGGTGCGAGCTCCCTGCCTCTACTCGCGCTCTAGCTGCATCCTTTTGTTGCTTCCACTTGTCGGGATTCTCGCGCGCTGCTTTCTTCGCATTCTTCCAATCTTCTTTGGCCAGCCAATCTGGCCTATTCCACCCATTCTTGATTGCTTTTTGCACTTCGGAACGCTTGTGTTTGCAGTATTTGCGCATTCGAATCTTCATCAGGTCTTCATTGAAGCGCTGATCCCGTGTTGGAACGGGAAACTCATCATGAAGTATGCTGATGACTCTGTTTTTTAAATCACTTGGTACTTCACTCCATTTGTTTAGTATATAGTGTCTAAACAGCTGAGAGCAAAGACCACGCATGCGCGAGATCACCTTCTTGCCGTCATCATCCATGATGATGCCGCCGCTGATGTCGACGGAGTAAGGCAAGCCCTCTGGCCGGTGACGCGTGAACCTGGGTGTCCCGGCAGGGGTCTCTAGCGGCGTGTCGATGGGGGTACGGACGTCAGGTGTCTCCACCGGCGTCTGGGCCCCGAAGCGAGGAGTGTCGAGTGGGGTGGCTCCTGGCGGAGTAGGTAGAGGTGTGTAGCTTCTAGGAACAGTCAGCCGTGCAAAACCTGGCGTAGACGGCGATGCTGTGGCTGGTGTGGGGGCGGGCAAAGAAGGGGAGGGTAAAGAGCCTCGTCGAACACGAGGCGGTGTGGAGGCATCGGTGGTGGAATCCCCACAACAACCGCCACCGCCACCACTAGAGCGCCGGTGTCTAGAAGAGTGTGACGCTCGTCTCGTCGACGCCGAAGCTTCGGAGCGCGCCGAATGCTCCGAAAGAGAGGGAGATGCGGATGGTGTAGGAACGCGCGATGATGCGCCAGAGCGATGACGCTCCACGTACCACTGTCTCTGCTGCGGTGACAAAGAAGAAAGAAACTCCTCATCATCCATACCTGCATTAAACACACGAATATTTAAACTTAATATTGAATGAATAGAGTAGACAATGACGCAAAGACCATTAAATACAATGACGTAATGACGCATATAAATACAATGACGCAATGAATCGAGTGGTAGAAGAGGCAAGTCGAAAACTCAGAATTTTCAATCAAAAGATGTGAGCGCGAGTAGAAAAGAGCGTTACACACCATGGAAGCTACTTAGAGAGCTAGAGCTTTTACAGCACGGAGCAAAATTGTTCAAATACAATATTTGTGGCTTTAAGAGATCTCTCTCTCATCCTCGCATAACTCAGCATAACTTCCTATATCTATATAGAGCTCTCCGTTTAAACACATATCCTCTGTTTCATTTTGTAGCTCCTCTGCATGCACCCCATATAGAGCAGTAGCATCTTGATGCTCGTCTGGCACCACCGCAGCGGCTTCTGATTGAGCATCTTCTCTGATCTCCTCCATTGATGTCGTTGTGATTGGCACATGGTAGCCTTCATACGTCCTTGCACTACGAGGGGCTAACTCTATGACGTACCACCAGTTTGATGTAGACTTTGTAGGATGAAATACTACCTGCCAAAGCCACATAACTTACATGAGAGCTTTCAAGCACATAACTTGTAAAAGGGGGATGTTAACTATTTATATACTTACTTGTTCACAATGCTCGGGTAGTACGAAAGTGTCTCTTAGGTCAGTCCATTTCTTAGTAGAATCCACCTCAAGAAAACCAGACTCTCCTCTACGCACAGTAGCGTTTCGACCCTCCATGATTATCTTGAACCATTGCACGTCGAACAAGTCGACAAAAAATCCTCTGTAATCGATCCTCAAAATCTCTTGCAGCGTGCCGAAGTAAGTGAGTTCCGCCACCACGGGATCTGCATCAGAGGAACGTCGTCGACTAGACTGTTCAAATTTTGCCATGATTCCACAATCTTGAGTAAAACGCTTTTTGTCGATTCGTTCCACCCTAAAATGTCGACCTTTACACCATGCTGCTGTGTATGACTTATATCCCAAGATCTTCCGTCATCTTCTTCTCAACACCGAGATTGCACATGACAATCCCAGATATGCGCTCATCATCTATGGTTCGCCATAGCGTGTCCCGGGATTTATCAAATCCGTCTAGCCACTCTCCAATGTACACTAGGGACTCTGATACCAACCAACCTTCTGCCATGCTACCCTCCGGACGTGCCTTTTGACGCACATATCCCTTAAGCGTTTTCATGAAACGCTCTAAGAAGAACATCCATCTGGAATGAACTGTGCCAGCTATTTCCACCTCATCAACTATGTGAATAAGAAGATGCACCTGAATGGTTAGCATTGTAGTAGGAAAATGTTTCTCAAACATGCACACAAGCTCCGCAGCATTTAGTTTGGCGAATGGTATGGAGTCTACGTCGATCTCCTTTTGTGAGATCCATTGCACCAGCTTTGCAAGTTTGTAGATTGTGTTACGGATGTCGAGAGACAAACATCCCTCAATGGCAACCGGTAAAATAAACTGTAAAGTATGTGCAGCAATGATATTAAAGTCCACATTTTATGCAATGATATTAAAGTCCACTATGAACGTACCTGACACATTTTATGCCAATCGTGTGACTTCAAACCGGTAAGCTTTCCTTCTTTAGTAAAACACGTTCGGAGCGAGTGCATTACGCCAGTGGGGGTCCGCAAAGATCGAATGGCCTCTTTTACTTTGCGTTCTTGGGCTCCTGTGAAAATCCATGGTGCTTTAGGAAGTTTTATCGATCCATCAGACGCTGTTTGCGGCCAATATTGCTCCATACGATCCACATTTCTAAGGTCAACTCTGGCTCCCAAAGTATCTTTCTTGCCGGTCAAATGGTCCCATAGTAGATTACCCACATTCTTGAATATGTGCATTGGATCGAGCAAGTGATTGATCACGAGTCGAGGCCAGTATGGTAACTCGTACCATAGAGATAGTCTCTTCATCCCTGGAGGCAATCCGTCATCGCACATCTCCTTCTGCTCTAACCATGCTTGTGCAGACATCCTTGGTGGCTCTCTTCCCAAAAAGCCGTCGCGTAACACATGATTCTCCGGAAGATACGCTTGATGACCTTCGTAGATTTGCTTCTTCAGTGAGGGTGCCCTACGTGCATTCAGTCTAGGTCCACATGTGACACATGCTCTGTATCCGCTTGTTTGAAGCCCTGCATGTATACACATGATAATAGATCAACTATGGGGAAAAACCAGATTTACAGTGTCTGAGAGAGGAGTGTCAATAGATCACCTGAGCATTTTGTTAGCCCGGGATAGTCATGCATGGTCCACATTAGAATACCTCTGATCAAAGCATTCCGTCGTCCTGTGTGTCGGCTCATATCCACCACCTCTATGCCAATCCACAATTGTTGTAGCTCTTCCAATAGTGGACGAAGATACACATCCATATTCCCCACTTTATATCGCCCTGGCACAATCAAGCTTAGCCATAGGTGCCCCTTCTTCGTAGTCAACCACGGGGGAATGTTGTAGTTGACGATGACAACGGGCCATACACTGTAAGATGTTGATCTTTGACCAAATGGATTTACGCCATCCATAGCCAGGCCTAAGCGCAAATTTCGAGCTTCCCTGGCAAAATCCGACCATGTTCCATCTATATGTTTCCAGGCTGCGCAATCTGCAGGAATTCGTAGCACACCATCCGAAGATTTATTCTCCTCATGCCATGATGCTAGGGCGGCCATGGACTTACATTCGAAGAAATGCTTGATGCGAGGAAGCAAAGGAAAATGTCGCAAAACCTTTTGTGGAATTTTTGTCCCGTGGAGATCTACTCGATATCTTTCGGAATCACATTTCGGACACTTCTCCATGTCTGTGTATTCCCCTCTGAAAAGAATGCAGTCATTAGGACAAGCGTGGATAGAATTGTAATCCATCCCCAAGTTTCGCAAAATCTTTCTTGCTTCATCTCGGGAATCTGGCATCACATTGTCAGCTGGTAGAATGTGCTCTTTCAGCAATCTACACAACATAAAAATATGATACAGTCGTGTAAAAATCTATCAGATCATTATACACCATGAGTTCTATTAAAGTAAACTAATTGTAATAGATCACCTGAAAAGCGCTGTGACGCTAGTGTCACTCCATCCAAACTTTGCCTGCATGTTGAGAAGAACCAGGAGTGCTTTCAATCTAGACATACGTGCTCCATTATACAATGATGTATCGGCTTCACTTTTCATATCATCATAGATAAGCCTTTCTGAATCCATGATCGTCTCGATCATTTCATCAATCTCGGGCTCAAACATTGCCTCGTTGGGAATGTGCTCTGCATGATCATCCCCCGAGCTGTCAGAGGCTACATCTTGTGGCCTCACATATGCTGCTTGACCAAAGCGCCTGCGAATACGTCTATTGGGTTGCAAGATTGCTGCTTGTTGGCCAGCGTCAGAGTCCGACGAGTTATAATTGGCAACAACTCGATCTATAATAGATGGATCGAACTCGCCAAATTCACGAACGTGCTGCAAAGAAACACGTCTTGTCCGTCGCACAGCATGCTTGCATTGATTACAAGGACATAAGACCCTCGTTGAGAGATAGGTGTTTCGGTTGGACGGTCCCACATCCTCGTCGCTACTCATAATGAGGATAAAAAACTTATAACCTAGACAACAAATTTAATATTCTATTGGCATTCTTCGTCTTATCTCTCTCTCTCTCTCTCTCTCTCTCTTTACCTCACATTCTCTAGTCATGTCCAATCCCCGCACACCTCGGTCTAGAGGTGCACGGAGATCAGAACCACCGGGTTATAATCTCGTCTTTATTGGTCAATACCTATATTTGTGGGTACAAGAAATCTAGACACCCACGTCTACATGATACTGCATGTAGTGGACAAAATCCCTTTGCCTCTTCTCTAGCTGTAGCACTTCACTTCATCTTAACATCTTTTCACAGTAGATCTTTTCACTGTTCGTCTAACTCTAAACCCTAAACCGTAAGTAATTCTTGCGTGGACTCGATCTAACGTAAATAAGCGTAAATCTAAATAAACGTAAATCTAACTAAAAATAAAGCTAAATCTAATTTAACGTAAGTCTAATGACTAGAGGTTGTCTAGATGGTCATTGTGTCGGGGATGTAGTGACTCTTGCCGCCCTGAAGATCCACCTTCTTCCCTATCTTCTGAAGACATTTCACCAGTACTTTTGGATCGACGGAGCCCACTATGAGTGAAGGCAGCAATACCCTATATTCCATTGAGGGCTTTCTTCACCCGCTTCATGCAGGCATCGCAGTCTATGGAGACCCGCATCTAATCTAATATAACATAAATCTAAATCTAGCTTAAATAAATGTAAATCTAGTTAAAAATAAACCTAAATCTAATTTAATGTAAGTCTACATATAACCTAATCTTTAACGTCTTTTAAAATAGTTTCCTACGACGTTATAACTCTCTTCTTCCTGTGTGTGTGCGCGTGTGTGGATGTGTGTGCCAATAAAAAGAGATAAATGGTATAACCTTTCTATCACCTATGCCAAGTATGATAGATTGATTATGCCATTTCTCTCTTGAATAATAGGTCTTCAGTTCAACTCCTCGTCGGCTAGATCTTTAGGTCTTTTAATTTTAATTAGTTTCCTACGACGCTCCTTTAGTTTCTCTTTCTTTCTCTTTCAATGTGTGTGCGTTTTTTTGGATCGTATGCATGTTTTCTTTCTCTTTTCCTCTCTCAATGTGTGCGTTTTTTGTTTATGCATGTTCTCTCTCTCTTTTCCTCTCTCAATGCGTGCGTTTTTTGTTTATGCATGCTCTCTCTCTCTTTTTCTCTCTCAATGTGTGTGTGCATTCTTTGTTTATGTATGTGTGTGCATTTTTGCACTCTCTCTCTCTCTCTCTCTCTCTCTCTCTCTCTCTCTCTCTCTCAAAAACACTATATGTGTGTGTGTATGTGTGTGTGTGTGAGAGAGAGAGCGAGGGAGAGAGAAAGAAAGGAAGGGAACATGAGAATGAGGAGAGGGAAGGAGCATACCTGTCTCTCCTTCCTCTCCTCGTGCGTGTGTGTGTGTGTGTGTGTGTGTGTGTGTGTAAAAGAAAAAGAGAGAGAGAGAGAGAGAGAGAGTGAGGGAGAGCGTTACCTGCTCTTTGCTTGAGGGCGCCGAAAAACTCAGATCTGAGATCTGAGTTTTTGGGCGCGCTCGGTTATTTTTTTTACCCCAGCTGGCGTCGCTATGAGCGTCGCTATAAGCGTCGCTATGAGCGTCGCAAATTTACAAAGAAATTTGCGACGCTCATAGCGACGCTTATAGCGACGCTCATAGCGACGCCGGGAATTTTTTTTTTGAGCGTCGCTGTGTGAGCGTCGCTAATGTGAAGAGCCTCTTGTAGTGCTCATATCAAATTATGTATGCAGCTCCCCAAACTTGACCATCTCTCTGGTTGGTCGACTAAGAGTGATATTTTTATAAGTTAGCAAATAACAATAACAAATCATCATCTATAATGTTTATAATCACCAATTTAGGTTGTAATTTAATCAATCTTACATATTTATCCTTCCAATGCTGCTTTGCCTTGTGAGCCATAGTGCGAGGGAGTTTGTCTGGCGTGAACTTTGTGTTGTCTATAGGATGAGCCCATTGCAGCATGATTACTCTTTTCTTGCATTGCCCATTCTCACTCTGCGTCTGCCATGTTGCTACTGCGATAGCTCCTAACTAAATATCAACTTGGTTGGCCGTTGCATGCCGTACACTAGAATGCTTGTTTTGCAAAAAGTTTTTATGTAGCTCTCCAACCACTGTTGTGGAAAACATTGATCGGGGACATTTGGAAATATCCTCGATGAAGCATGAATGATCCGACAGTTGGTCTCTAAACTTTACAAAATAATTCTTATACGTCGAATGTATAAGAATCTCAAGATGGCATCAAAATGCCCTGCCCTGTGCTGTACCAAAGTCCACCTCCCCGCTATATTTTACCCTGTAGTAGCGCCTATGCGTGTCTGGCACGGGTGCATCAGTATCATTGTCCTCTGCCGTGCTTCAGGGGCAGCACACTCTGAAATAAGGGACTCCGTTCCCCCCGCTACCAAAACAAACAAAGCCACAAGATCCCCTACCGCTTTGTCTCTCTCGGTGCTCATTGCCTTGAGACGAAGTGTCGATGCCCGTCGCTAGAAGAAGTGCGTCGACAGCGTTATGGTGAAGTAGTATTTGAATGGAGTGGTGTGGGACCCTGTGATGCCATGGGAGTGGGACCCTACGATTCCATGGGAACACAGCGTGAGCTAACAATGCTCACTTCTCTCCTTCTCACGCTTTCTACTTCCTCCCTGGTTGTCACGTTGCAGTGTCGTCTATTGCATTGCAACCGCAGGTAAGATCTCTACACGTTGACATAAACATTTCATGGTAATCAGTAGCTTTTGGCGTCACCGTCCACGGATTGATTTCATCATAAGTAGGAATTTAAGCTAAAAAATAATAAAATAAGTATAGGTGGGAGATTGGGGCATCATTGCTAAGCATTTAGATGCATTCTTGGTTGAAAATGACTAGGTCAAAAACTCGTTGTGCTGTTAATAATCGTGACTTTTGCAGTTGACTTAAAGTGGGATTTGAGACCATCAGCATGTGTGTTTATGTCTTATAAACATGTCCTAGAAGTTTCATAATGTTTGGATGTCGTTTGATGCTATAACATTATAATTTGTTTGCTGATTAGCAACTAGCTTTTGGTGATTTCGGTCAATTGAGTGTAGCTTGAGTTAGATGCGAGTTTTTTGTTGTTTTCCAAAAGATATTGACAACCTCTTATAGCTTGTATACACTAGTCGAGTCAGCTTCGTCCCATGGATTGACAATTATGTTCGTGGTTCTCGCTATGTCTGCAATAAGATAGGAGTGAGGTTAGAAATCCGTCTCACATTTGGCGCCGTTGCCGAGGATCGAAGAGACCTAAACTAGGAAAAACACGAGTGTCTTGTGTAGTTGTCCTTTAACTTCGTCTAGGATCACCTATAGTCAAAACGTTCTCTTTAAAACCACATAGCTTAAGATTGTCGTCTTTTGCTGTGTAGAGGTAGCTTGGAAGTAAGTGTCCTTGCTAAGTACCTTTTAGGATTGTAGGATTAGATTAGGATTTTGAGAATGATTGATGGACGAGACAAGTCTTAAGATCAAGGCTCAAAAAACCATAAAAAACAAGAAAACAAGTGTTTGTGGACACTTTTCACAACCCCATTGCTGTAGAGAACCTAGGAGTAGGGTAAGTAGAATCCGAGGTGGAATCTTAGAACATTGCTCTCTCCAGAAGAATCAATTGTGAGTTGTTTATGTGAAGTTGCAGAAGTTTAGGTCTACGACTGAAAACAACACCAAGACTGTCAACCACTAAATCCAGTTGGAGATTATGCTATAGAAGTTGTATGAACCAATGGGTAAGCTTAAGGATGCATTTGAGGTAAATTTTCAAGAGTTTGCAAAAACTCCGATTATTTACTTTTTCTTGTCATTTTAGGCCAAATTAAGTTTTGACTTGACTCAGAGGCTTAAAATAGATCATAAAAAGTGTCCATTAAAAAAGTTGAAAAAGTGTTCATTTTGGGCCAAAAGTCAATAATCGCGATTATTGACTTTCAGCTCAAAAGTGACCAAGGTTGATATTAGAGACTCTATGCATGTGTACAGACATCTTTTGTAAAGGCCCATAGAATTTGGATCACCAAATTGACCAAAACCTTGATAAAAACTGAAATCTGTATTGATTGTACTGCTTGTTGAGAACTTAAGTGTGACTTGGAAAACTCTTATTCAAACTCAGTAGAACTTGACTCAGATGCTTATAGTGAAGTGTTAAACAAGTGTACATGCTTTGTTGACCAAAATGATGCAAAAATTTGCCAGAACCAAATAATCGAGATTATTTACTTTTGTCCCATTTCTTAACTTTCTTGACCAACCCAACATACCATTAGTTTAGCATGTTATATTAAGACCACAAATCAAATTTGGTAAGATTTGGATCATTGAAGTGAAAATTATGGCCAAATTTATAAAGTCAATCTGCAGACACAAAACAGTTGACCAATTGAATAGAGATTATCCAAACTTAATGAAACTTGGCTAGGGAGCTTAAGTTGAGCTGCTAACCCATTCTGAGTCAACATTGTGGGAAACATTTGCACAAAAATACTAGGAGTAAATAACCCGGGGGATTCACTATGGATTTCCGTATGGTATCACGTGAGTGTACAAGAGGGGGGTTTTTAGAGGTAAGACATAAGCGTATACAATAGGGGTAGCCCCCCATTATTTCATGCTCGTACCGTATGCATAAGGGAGGGGGGACCTACCCTGCGGGGAGGGGGGGGGGGGGGGGGGGGGGGGAGGGAGGGGTATTAAGTGCTTATGCCATAAGACACATGCCCTAACAAGCCAATTAAAGAATCTTTCACATGAGGGTGTTGTTCTTGGTATTTCAAAGAGTTAATTTACTCCTTTACCAAACTAAGAGAGCTATACCAATGAAAAAATATGGTACCTCCCTATCCTCTCCCTTAGCTAACATCTTTAATACTTGTTCAACAAGCTTCTAGATTTGTTGGGGTCAATGCTACCATAAACTTGACTAATCTTCTTCTATGTGTGCTTTGAAAGGAAGGAGAGAGAGACAGATTTGTCTGGGACTCCTATCTGCCTGCTCTGCCCACGTGTCTTCTTCTCCCTTCGTCCACTTGACTGGCTCCCCGCTATCTCCGTGAAGCCTTCCCCTTTTCCATTTGGTGGCATCTGCTTAGATACCATTAATAAACCACTTTCAAAATTGACCACACATACGACATACTTGAATACCCATACTAATAGAGATCAGTTATGGATGTTGTACTTGGCAAATATACTTGCTCTTCTATTCAATGTTCGGGAAAGATGTGTGTTAGCTTAATATCGTGCCGTTTTCAATTTCAAAAATTCCGGTTAAGGGCAAGGGGAAAAGGAGAAATTCCGCCTCAAAATAGAGAAAAATAGTGTAAAAATCCAAGAAAAAATCTAATTTTCTAAAATCTCCTCTTGAAAAATTTAAGGAAAGAAATTTTGTATGTTTGGAAAAATGATTTTTCCCGAACACTGCAAGTTCTATTGAATAGAGATCAACTGTACATATCATTTGGAATCTACCTTAAACTTGGTAGGCCTCGTGACTTTGTCACTTGTTCCCTAGGCACTAGTAAGGTCTCTGTCAGACGTAGGCGCAAGACAGGGCCCAAAAATCCCTCCTTGGGTGCTTTGGCTGTCACACACAACGGAGGCTCTCTCCTTTCGAACGTCTACATCAGCAAATCAGCTGGTTCCACTTCCGCTTCTCCAAGCACGAGCAAGAATTTGTCGCCTATTTTCACATGTCGCGCCCTTTTTGCTCTTCATGTCCACTACTAGGCGAAGATGACCGAGGGGTCTAGGCTGGGTGAGCATTCGTTGCAGCGGACGCACACTCTAGCCAATACTTTTTTGCCATGTAAATTGCACACACATACGGGCGAACGTGTGTGACACGAGCCTAACTGAGTTCCAATTTCCAAAAGCCGGGCCCTAACTTTCCAATTCATTAAAGAGTGAATGGATGGGGTGCTGCTCATTTCCAATTTCCAAGGAAAGGAAGAGAGAAAGACTCAGCTGGAGCCTGAGAGGCTAGAGCTAGAGCCAGGACTCAGGAGTAAATTGCTGAATGCCCATTCCTTGGGCGAATCAATAGAGAGAGAGAGAGAGAGAGAGAGAGAGAGAGAGAGAGAGAGAGAGAGAGAGAGAGAGAGAGAGAGAGAGAGAGAAGAAGAAGAAGAAGAAGAAGAAGACGAGTGATTGCAACAGCCTAAGAGGGGGGGAGATGGCAAGCACAACAGTAGCCATGGCTGGCATTGTCTCGCCCACCACTCCTGCCTTGAACTCCACCGCCAAGGTCTCCACCTCTGTGGCGCCCTCCTTCAAGCCCACTATGCTACCCATCCGCGCCAACAGCTCTTCCCAACCCGCCTGTCAGTGCTCCCGCCGTGCCCTCCTCTTTCTTCTCGCAACCGCCACCCCTGCTGCCATCTTCGCCAAGGAGGCTCTCGCTGTTGCTACCATCATCAAGGTGGAAGGTCCCCCTCCTCCCTCCGGTGGCCTGCCTGGTACCGATAATGCCTATCAAGCCCGAGACACGGACCTTCCATTGAAGAAGATTCCAACCACCTGACAGGGCACCATGCCTGACGAGCTGGGAAGCATTAGTTCTCTAGAATCGTTGGATGTCATCCGCAACAACTTGTCTGGTCCGATGCCAGAATTCTTGTCTGCATGGTTCAATCTGAAAAGCCTTGTGCTCTCCTCAAATACTTTCAATGGCAGTCTTCCTAGTCTGTTGGTGAAGCTCGTCAATCTTCAAGTCCTCGACCTGGCAGAAAACAATTTATCGGGTAACATTTCTTTCTTTTTAGGCTCATTTGGCTCATTAAGAGTGCTAAATTTGACTGGGAACCACTTCACGGGTGGGATACCCTCATCTCTGGGGAAGCTCTTGGCCTTGCAAGTTCTGGATCTGAGAGGGAAAAATCTTTCTGGGCCCATTCCGGTCGAGCTTGCCTATTTGCCGAACTTGCAATTTCTCTCATAGGTTCTGTCCCTTCAGTTCTTAGCAGCCTTTCTATAGCCCAGGTTTTTGATTTCCAGAGCAACAGACTGACTGGCACCATTCCCTCTAGCTTGGGTATGCTACAAAAGCTGATGGTTCTCTCCTTATCAAACAACCACTTGTATGGCGGCATTCCCTCAGATATTGGTAATTTCTCCCACTTAATGGTTTTTGAGGCCAGAACAATGGGCTAAATGGATCGATACCAACAGAGACGGGCATGTTGGTGAAGCTACAAAAGTTGGACATAGGCATGAACAACCTTGCAGGTTATATACCCCCACAATTATTCAATTGTACAGCCTTGTTAAAATTGGACCTTGATTACAACCACCTGGAAGGGCACACACACTCACAATGGGAGGCCATCACCTTGCAAGCGAAGCGATGCATGACTTGTGGTCGTGCTTGTGATGGCCATAGCAATCTAGGGATAGGCCAAGATGCATGACTGCTATTTGCGCTGCATAAAAATGCCAGACTAAGCTCATTACGATCAGGTTGGGTTGGCACTCGAAACGGATGACGATGGCGGCATGATGCATGAAGATGTATGCGCTTGCCACCCCTTATTTGAAATTGGAATCTCTAAACAAATCAATGGTTTTTATTTTTTGAATCCATTAGGAATAGATATGAATTAGGTGGTACTAGCTGCAAGATAATTGAAAAATCTCCAGAATCTTTGAAAATGCTCTCTCAGGTGAGTACGTAGGTCCTTGGAGATGTCCTGGTGGTGTTAAGCAAAAGAGAATTAAAGCAAAGGTGGAGACTGATCATAGGTTTCGGGGAGGAGAATACGTCACCATGGAGCATAGGGCGAGCAGTGAGGCTAGGCACGACAGGCTCAGAGAGCCGGGTAGGGATGGCACAAGACGAACGTTTTTTTTATAATAACAAACAAAGCGCCTTCATAGTCTAGGCGCTTCGATGCAGCGGTTAGCTAGTATGATTTGTTTACGAGAATTCCAGAGTTCGATTCGCATGCTAGTTTTGCTTGGAAGGTGCGCTGTAAAGGTGAGGCAAAGAACTATTATATAACTGGTTTTAGGAAAGGGGACATAAGTCAGGTACAATATAATGGTTAAGATAATCATATGAGCATGTTTAGCTCTCCTCAGGTTACAAATTCTATAGTCTCAATTTGTCACATGGTCATATGGCTTGACTGGGTGTGCCATCTTGAGCTATCGATTTTTACCTTTAGTTCTTCTACCTATGCATATGGCTTGACTGGGTCTCTTGAGTTATCCATTCTTACCAAACGTGTAGTTGTGCCTCTTTTTACGATAAAAAGCGTCAAAGTTTTTAAGACTGTTAGTTTTTTTTCCCATGTAGTTACAAATTCTATAGTCTCAATTTCCCACATAGTCATATGGCTTGAGCTATAGTTTCTTGCCAAGACACGTCTAGCATACCTTGGGTCTATGTGTCACACATACACAATGTCTTTATTTTGTATATAATTACAAATGTAGTCTCAATTTGTCACATGGTCATATGACTTGAGCGGGTGTGCCATCTTGAGCTATCGATTTTCACCTTCAGTTCTTTTAGCTTTCAAAGTGAAATATGGTATACCAATGTGTCACATTAGGTTAATGCAGGAGCTTTGATGTGATAGTTTGAAATAGAATCGAAAATATCTATATATATGTAGTTTGACTTGAATGCTTCTTTTTTTTAATAGGATATCTATATAGTCATTATGACAGAGGGTAAGAAGAAGGCATTTCTTTAGTCTCTAAGGTTAACTCTCTGCAAGGTGATTAGTGAATTGCCAAAGAAGCAATTAAAAAGTATCGTGCAAAATGAGACAGACACTCATGGATAAAATGCTTGAAAAAGCAATTGTAAGTGCGGTCTTCAAGCAATTGTAACTGCGGGCTTATCCTAGATTTATCTAGGTATACTTTTATGTTTTCATTTTTTGTTTGTTTTGTACATGATCACCTATCGATGTGGACATGGTCTTTTGGTAATCGTGTGATTAGTCTATGTGATTGAAGGTTTCTTATATGCTATGATATACAGGTTATAATACCACTTTGAAGTTAGATTACTTTGACTCTATTGAAAATGTGCTTGATTTTAATGTGTAAGATAATCCTTAAATCCCACGTGGGAGCCCAAAATGAGGTGGACAGTTTTTTTGGAAAAAGAAATTATGTGATGAAAATCCCATGTGGGAGTCCAAAAAAAAGGTGTACTGATTTTTTTTGAGAAAGAGGTCTCCTTACAAAGGAGGCTCTGGCAAAATTTTTAAGATTTATATTTTATGTACAAACTCAAAATTAAATACAGATGGTGCTTTTTAAAGGGCATTTTGCTTAAGCATAGACGTGCATTCATATCACATATAATTGTTTTTGTTCAAAAAGATTAATCTTTTAACGAGTTGCTTTGTAATGTGTTTGGATTTGAAAAGTGAAGTTTTTCATGGTTGTTTAAGAGTATGCATTATTTGTTATTTAGAGAACAATCCATTTCATATGTGTGTCTTAAATCTTATGTGGGAAGCTTACTAAGTAAGTGGCTAGTATTATATGTTTTGAGATTGCGATTTGTATCAGTTTACAAGGCAAATGTTAATCGTTTTTTGACAAATTACATTGAAACGATTGGTTTATTTTAATTTAGTATTCATTATATTTGTTGTTTCTCATGGTTTTTTCTCTTAACATCTATTGCAAATGAAAACACAATACAATGTACACTTCTGTTCATTTGTAGTTCAATATGTATTTTTGCAAAAGCATGTGCTTCTAAAATTGTTATGTTACTAGAGTGAGTCATTACATTCCGTACGAAATCCGTATGAGGGGGGATGGCTCATTGTGAGAACGTCCGTATCTTGTGCGTATGTAGGGGGGTAGGTTAGCATGTAAGATACCGTACATAGGGGGGTTTCTCTAATCTTTATGCATGCAGGTGACATCCCCCTATTACTAATAGTGAATCCCTCGGGGTAAATAATCACGATTATCCACATCTACTACAAAATTAGACATTTTTGCACATTTGAACATACCTCAAAGACAAGCATATCAAGTAGAGTCCACAAATCAAATTTGGTTAAATTTGGATCACAAAAGTGAGACTTAAGCCAGATTTTCAAAAACTGAGTCTGAAAACACGAAAAGTTGATAACTTGGACAAATTTTGTTCAAACTCAGTGAAACTTGTCCAAGGACCATAACAAGTTGAATACTTGGCAACACAAGTTTAAAAAGTGTAAAAATTGAGGAAAGTAAATAATCACGATTATTTACTTCTGAGACACAGAGACATAATTTTGAACTTTTAAACTTGTACAATGTTAGAAAAACATATTACAAGGCCACTAGTCAATCTTGGTTTTAATTGGATCCAAATTAGTACATGTTCACTCAGTTTCCAGGTTGTACATTAGTCCTTTGGCTTTTTGTAAAAGTAGAAACTGAAACTCTTAATTGTTGACTCACTTAGCTCAAATTGAAGTGATGTACATAGACCAGTCACAATAGTTAGCAAAAATTGTACAACTTTGTGAAAGAATAGCTAGCTTGATTAAAATTGATACATGAATCGGGTTGCAGACAAGCAATTGAAAGCTTGAGAGGATTTGCATTCAAGTCAAGTGGAAGAAACTGATAACAAGTCAATCCGACGGTAAGTACTCTATCCAGGGCTTCATAAGTTTATATGAACCTTAGATCTGGTCGTATAATAGCAAACCAAGGCATATTTGGAGAGACTTTATGAGGGAAAGCTTTTTTAAATGGGGCCTCTAAACCCAAACCAATGGGACTACCCTCACAAAATGTTCGTAAACAGGTACACACTACTTGGGGCACCACCTTCTTTTGGGAGTGGAGAAGGAAACCAATCAAAATAACACTTGCACTCACCCACTCAAGAAACACACTTTGAAAACCTCCCTCACTCTATATACACTTTGGACACTTGAACACCATCAACGATTATGCAACCCAATGCCGTGTATCAAATGAAATATGCAATTTGTGGAATAGAATTCACCTTCTCCCCATAAGAATACCCATAATACATCCAAACTCCTCCTCTCTCAAGCACTCATCAAAAAATCATGCGCACAAGACTTGCCTCTCAAACACACAAGAGAATCACTTACATCAAAGTAACACACTTTGCATAGAGAGCTTATCTCCATCTATACAATGCCGTGATACAAATAAAATCACCATGAGAGGTAGCCACATGCATATGTAATGAAGCAAAAGAGAGTTGGAGTGAGAAATTTCTTTAGATCAATTGAATAAGTGTGGAGAAATAAACCAATGGTAAATTGAGAATAGAACACTTACTTGATTTCTCGCACACCTTTTAAGGAGAGGACAGACGCTGGCTAACCATCACGAATTGCGACACTTGAAAATTTTGAAGATGATTTAATGATCATTAACATTACCCTCAGAGAGATCATGATGTATTTACAAGTTATTGAGGTGCTACAAATGATTTATTGGGTTGATGGAGTAAGAGATTGTAGAATAGAAAGAGTGGAGGATAGAGTTGCACTTCCTCCAAAGAGGAGGGTTAGGAGGGAGGATGTGAAAGAGGGAGAGTTGGGGTTTTCTCTAGTATTGATCAAGAAACAACATGAAGTTGAAAATATAGGTGTGTATCATTAAGTCTCTCCAAGGGGGGCTATTTATAGTTGTGTAGGAGTGGGATTATGCTACACTTAATTAGGGTGAGTGATTAGCCCTAATTAAGTGTCCTTTGACCACTCATTGAATATTGGACATAAAAGAGACTATTTATTCACCAAAAATATCATTTTAGACCGTGAAGGCTCCATAGGGGTGCATAATGTAGGTGGGCCCCACCATGAGGCCCTACGGATGGCTCCTGCGGGGTATCTCAACTTGTTTGTCTTGGCATTTAGAAAGCATCTTTAGGTTGGTCCCATCACATGCAAGTGACCTTGAACTCTCATTGCTCTTCTAGAAGATGAGTAGGGAAAAAATAAGATCTCACCCTCTTGATTTACTTGATTTACAGTTCCATTTTGCTGCGAATCTGACAGATTTACACTATTTTGACCATAACTTTTTACCTGTAGCTCGGAATGACATGCTTCAAAAGGTAAATTTGACCTTCTCAACATTTTTGATATACATTTGGACTATTCTTTACGTCCATGCACCAAGGAGTTTGGTTTGGAAGGTTCACACTAGGCTAGGGAACCTTTTGCTTCCAAGTCTTCTTGCATGGGCCCTTTGCTTGTATGCATCCAAGGGAATCATGCTTTTTCAAAAGGGTATGATGCTTAAACAAATAGAGGAGGGCCCAATATTATTTGCTTGTGAAAAGAATATACAATTTGAGTCTTTTTGAAAGGAGAAAAACTATATGTATATTCTTAAGAGATATTGGGCCACCTATGTAGGGGGCATAGAAGACTTGTAGAGATGGACCATAGTCTTTGGTAAAGACATGTGGAGAGTTGATTTTCCATGGTAATTTATCTATATGGGATGGAAGATGGATATATTATTTTTCTACTACTAATTCACAAGAGGTAAGAAAGTTTGGGGGTAGATAGTTGGTTATTGTATGCTTAATTTTATTTACAAAGCAAAAAAGAAAAGGGTGGTAATATAAATATATGACTAAGGTGACATTTTTGGGAAGAGTACAATGTATGTGTTGCCAGAAAGGTTAAACGAAGAGGGGGAATTTACTCTAGATAACTTAATAGCGTAGAAAAATATATACACAGATGAGGAAGAGGAGGTTGAGTAGACTGAAAAATGTTGCAAAGAGATGGTTACCATTTTATGCCATTCATATTAGCCCTCCCCCAAGCATAGAGATATTCATATCTTTAGGAGGACGGTGTTGTTTCTTTCTCTTTTTTTAAAAAAAAAAATAGGAGGAGCGACATGCACTCTTTTACTCCATTAGACCTGCTTTTCATTACCTCAATCCCATAAATCGGAGATGGGAGGGTTGCCTTGGGTATGTTCAGATTTCAAGGCTAGTTCTTCTTTGCACATCAAAGCTTTAAAAATAGGTGGAACATTTGCCAAGCCGAAGGGAGCCATGCCAATTTGGAGCTTAGACGATGTAGGTAGATGACTTCCTATCAACGGATTGATACGTTGAAAGTAGGGTTTTAATCTCCATCCATTGACTTTGGTCTTGTGGAGTTTTCCTGATAAATCTGCTAATCTATAGCTGCCATTCCCAAACTTTGTTTTTATCATGAAAGGTCCCTCCCATCTTTGCAAAAACTTTTTGTCAAGTCGAGTATCAAGTCGGTTATCATAGTGAAGAACCAACATACCTTCCTTCAATCCTTTCCCCTTGAGCTTCTTGTTGATTTTGTTCCTTTGGCTTGTCGCTTTGGTGATGTAGTGATCAATGGACTCTTCTCTATCTAGCTCAAGACGTTGGAGATCTAAGATCCTTTCATGTAGAACCTCTTTTGGTTTATTTGCCACTCTTGCAAGAACGCGCAAGGTTGAGAGTTATACCTCAATGGGGAGAAGTGCCTCCTATCCATAAACTAGATGAAAAGGGGTGAATTGGGTAGATACCTTGAAAGATGTCCTATATGTCCAAAGAGCAGCGATCAAATGGTGATCTCAATCATTAGGCCGGTCCACAACCTGCTTAGAAATGATCTTACATATCATTCCATTCACTTTTTCCACCAATCCATTGCATTGAGGATAGTAGGGTGTGGAATGCAGATGTTTCACTTTTAACCTCCTCAAGAGATCATTCAGAAGGTTAGCCCTAAAACCCGGGCCTTGATCTGATAAGATTTCTAGGGGTGTTCCAAACCTACTACAAATATGATCAAAAATAAACTTTGATGCCTCTTCAACTGTGATTCGGGTTGTGCTTGTTGCTTCTGCCCATCGTGTCATGTAGTCAACACCCATGATGATGAAAAACTTCCCTGTAGAAATACGAGGTAGGGGACCTATTGCATCCACACCCCACTTTTTAAAAGGGCCATCAGATATTATTGGGGCTCGAGGCTCATATGTTAGTCGTCTATCCCCAACAATTTGGCATTGCTTACATGCTTTACACCAATGTTGGACATCACGATGTAAGCTCGGCCAAATAAACCCTGCTTGTAAAATCTTCCTACTTGTAATATCTTGAGAAAAGTGACCACCACAGACATCATCATGACATGAAGGAAGAATTGTCTCTATCTCTTGCACACCTGGTACTCTCCTCAAGACCAAATCTCTCCCTTTGTGATATAAATCGTCCCCAATCAACTGGTAAGGTGTGGCCTTCTTAACTAGTCTATGTCTTTGCACCTTGTCTAAGTGTTTGGGGCACTCACCTGCTTGTAGAAAGAAAATAATGTCTTTTAGCTCCTCTTGACCTTGATATTTGGGTTCATATAGTTTCACACCTCCTACGGCCATTTGAAGCTTTTCATTTGTGAGTAAGTCTGCTTCCTTGTTATGAGTTCTCACAATGTGTTGTACCTGTATTGCTTTAAAACCCTTCATCAAAGCTCTTACACTACTAAGCCACTCAAACAATGTAGGATTCTTGCACCTCCAAGTCCCTTGGATTTGCTGACCACTAGCAAAGAATCACCTTTTATAATAAGTCTTTGTATGCTTAATTCTTTGCATTCTTCTAACCCAAGGGTTAGAGCAGCATACTCAGCCTCATTGTTAGAGTGAACATTGGGTAGAGTGATACCTTTTCTAACCATTACCTCCTTTTGTGGGTTCAAAATGATGATCCCCCCTGCTGCTTTGTCTTGTTGGCGTTTATAAGCTCCGTGAAAGCATAAAGTATGGGCATTATCAATCTCCTTCACTTTGAACTGTTTTGAGCCTTCCTCTCTTTGTAGTCGTGATCCTTCCCTTTCTCTCACTTTGTAGGTGAGAATGTCTGCAAGTCCTGCTCTTGTGCTATCTTCTACAAGGAAAGTGTATTCAAATTCTTGGAGTTCAAGCACCCACTTTGCTATTCTAGATGAGAGGCTCATGTGTTGTACTATATATGGTAGATTGTGCTCTAAGGTGAGAAAAACAAATGGCACAGGGAGAAGATACGATCGAAACTTCCTTACCGCAAACAAGATTGCAAAGACCACTTTCTTCATTTCAGTGTATCCCTTCTCGGCCGGAGTCATCACCTTGCTTGCAAAATAGATCGGCCTCATGTATGATGTTTTAGGATCTTTTTGCATCAAAACAACACCAATTGCTTCGAAACCTACACTTGGAGTGACATAGTAGGTCTCCTTTGGATCTGGTGGCATTAGGATTGGGAGAGAGCTAAGAATGTCCTTCACTTCCTCAAAACATTTTGCATGTTCCCTCCCCCATTCAAATGTAGATTGGCTTGTCAACCTATGCAAAGGGGCGATGGCTTCTGCTAGGAGATGGATGAAGCGAGACATGTACCTCACTTTGTGGTTGAAGGTCATTAGCTCCTTAGTTGTTGTTGGTGGAGATAATGACAAAAGGGCCTCTACTTTAGAGGGATCCACTTGAATTCCTTGTGAAGAAACCACATGGCCTAGCAAAACCACCTGAGATTCACCGATATGACACTTCTATGGGTTGAGTTGTCCCCCAAATTGATGGAGCCTCTTAAGCCCCTCTTCAACCTTTTGGCAGTGAAGTGATCTACAACTATAAATACAGAAATCATCCATAAAGACTCTTATAGATTTTCCAAAGAATGGCTGAAATACAAATATTGTGAATCTCATGAAGGTGCTAGGAGCATTGGTGAGCCCAAAAGGCATTACTCTGAATGCAAAACATCCCCAAGGTGTGATGAAGGTGGTTTTTGGTTGGTCCTCTTCTGCTATTCTAATTTAAAAATATCCTGAATACCCATCACACACAGTGTAGCATTCGTGACCTGCTACTTCATTCAAAATTTCATCTTGGAAAGGGAGAGGGAAGTGGTCCCTCTTTGTCGCAGCATTGAGGGGTTTGTAATCCACGCAGACCCTCCACTTACCATTCTTCTTGGGAGTGACTACAATAGGTGATACCCATTTGGAGTTGGATACTGGATAGATGAAGCCAGCCTTCAAGAGTCGATTCACTTCTTGTAGGAGAGCCTTTTGTTGCACAGATCCTAGTCGCCTTAACTTTTGAGCCACGGGTTTGGTCCCTGGTTTCAATTCAATTCGATACTCTATTACATCTACACCTCTTATTTGTGAGTAGTCAGTGATAAACAAATTGGGATACCTCCTTACCATATTGATGTAGGACCTCTTCTCCTCACAAGTAAGATCTTTTGCAAGGATCTTCTCAAATCCTTCTTCAGGGTGGTGGCATCTTTCATCCTCTCGTGTGTGATTTTCTGTTGGCTTTTCTTCTACAGAAACATCTTGGGTGTTGGCGTTAAATACAATTCCCATTACCTCCAAAGAAGACTCCTCTTCGCTGGTTGATGCACTGGTTGATGCTTCCTCATCACTTGAGTAAGGACTCTCCTCCTCGCTCTCTGCATCTGTCGTGGTTTCATAGTTGATATCTAGTTGGTTTCCTTCTCGCCAATCATACACCACCAGTTGACCCTTCTTAAGAATCAAACGACCACTTCCCCATTTTTGATCTGCATTCACAGCAATGAGTCAAGGCCTCCCTAGGATGATGGGATAGCCCTCCCCCTTAGCTGACATGACATACATATCCACTCATGCATCTATGTTATATACAGAGACTTTTACATTTTCAATGATCCCCAAACACTTCACACTTGAGTTGTTGGCTAGCCTAGCTTGACAATTAGAGGACTTTGTAATTTCAAGTCCTAACCTGTTCATTGATTTTTTCGTGATCACACACATTTGAGCTCCACCATCAACATATACATTAGACACCTTTTTACTCCTTATGTAAGCATCCACAATGGGTTCCACATCTTTTTGTAGCTTTGAGGCCACAACCTTAATGGAAAGATTTTCTTTCTTTTTTGGAATTCTTGTACTTACCAACTTTGGCCATTGCCTTCTTACTTTGGCTGATAGGTGTAGAAGTTGAGGCCATGAAATGTTTGGCTTTTGGGTTTGTAAATCCTCCAGGATGTTGTAGGGCTCTAGCTCCTTTCCCAATGGGAAGTCGTTGATACCAATTTCCCTTCGCCTTGATCTTTTCATCCTGCTACTTTCAGCTTCTTCCATCCTTGACTTCTTCTTCTTGTCCCTGTTGGCTGAATTTGTTCCTTCACTTCTCATGTCTTCATCCTTATCATGTGCTCTTGTGCGTTTTTCTGCCGGCATAACATCAAAGTTTAGAGTATGCTCATCTATTACCTCTTCTAGCTTGATGATGTTGACTCCTCTTTCTTCCTCCTCATGTGGGATGGGAGGTATATTTGTTGGTGGTGGTGGTCGACGAAGGATTTGTGGGCCTTGAGCTAGTTCTTGCTGCACAGTGAGAGGAGGCAGTCTAGGGGGGTATATGTCTCCCGGAAGTCGCCTTGGATGTGGACAATTGTACATTCCATCGCCCATTTCATTGCAATTCCAACATCGCAACTCTTGAGCTTCTCTTCGTTGATTGCGATTCCCTTCTCTTGGTTGTCGTTGTTGAGGTAGGCCCTGTACTAGATTCAGAGTGAGGTTCTCAAGCTGTTGTGTTAGCCTTTGTAAAACCTCTTGTTGAGAGTTATCTCCTATTTGTGAAGATTGTGCAAGAGGGGCCCTAATTGGTGCTTCCATGGTTTGTGAAGACTCCCTCTCACTCACTTCATTTAAACCCCTTGCTCTATGTGCTTGGAAGTGTAGTTTTCTAAACTTGATGATGGCTACCTCACGTGCTTCTTCGAAGGTGGATGGGAAATTTAGCTCTACTTTAGCCTTTAAAAGTGGATACAAGCCAACCATGAATCTCTCTTTTTTTAGAAAGTTAGGTGCACCACCATGATTTTCTAATGTAGCCTCCGATCTACCCCAGAGATTGACAAAGGTTGCTTTATAAGAGGGATAGTCTTCAAGTGATACTTGCTTATGTCCAATAAGACATTTCCATAGTCCTTCAGAAGTATCACCTTGCCCGAACTTGGAGAGGAAGCTTGCTCGCAGTCTCTCCCAGTTGGACTTGATTTGGGGTTGCAAGGTCTCATGCCATGCTTTAGCTTCTGCTTTTAGAACCAATGGGAAGGCTTGTAGCTTTACTTCCTCTTCATCTCTCCCAAATATGAGATGTGTCATCTCCAAGTTGTCAAGAAACTCTTGCGCATCTTCCCCACTTCTTGCATAGAACGTGGGAAAAGAACTTGACATTTTGTTTAGACTTTTTGATTTTTTTTTTAAAAGAAACTTTTTTGTTACTGGCCGCACAAGATTGTTGACACTATAAATCTGATTACATTAAAATGAAGATGTACACATCCATTGTTAATTGGTACTTTATCATATGTATAATAAATGGATTAGTTGAAGCATTGATTTCATTGAGGCGAGTGGATCCAAATATCCTCCTTATGATAGATTGAAACCTAAACTTAGTTGCAATGATTATATGAATGGATTGCCGAGAAATAGGCCTAAAAGGTTCATTGTTTTGATCGTGATTCATGTGCTACTCCTCGTTGTTGGTTTGAAGACCTTGTTCCTTCATATGGCCCTTGAGCACCCCTTCACCACTCCTTGTTCTTGCCTTTAAAACAAAATGAAAATGTGAACATCAAAAGAAGTTTCATAATTGATGATTGGAAGTATAATTGGATTGGGTGATGCCAGTATTTCTCTAAGTCTTTTTGCACCAAACATAAAAACAATGCGTTGCTGGAAAAAGACTTTTCTATCTATGTGACATTTACTCTAATGTGTTGTGCAAAATAAAATGGATAGATAGGAACTCCATTATTCCTCACTAAAAAAATTGAAGGTAACTTGGAAATATGTTCCTCAGTGGGGGCATCACTTTATGAAGGCGAGCTTTTTGAAATGGGGCCTCTAAACCCAAACCAATGGGCCTACCCTCACAAAATGTTCGTAAAGAGGTACGCACACTACTTGGGGCACCACCTTCTTTTGGGAGTGGAGAAGGAAACCAATCAAAATAACACTTGCACTCACCCACTCAAGCAACACACTTTGAAAACCCCCCCCTCACTCTATATACACTTTGGACACTTGAACACCATCAACGATTATGCAACCCAATGCCGTGCATCAAATGAAATATGCAATTTGTCGAATAGAATTCACCTTCTCCCCATAATAATACACATAATACATCCAAACTCCTCCTCTCTCAAGCACTCATAAAAAAATCATGCGCACAAGACATGCCTCTCAAACACACAAGAGAATCACTTACATCAAAGTAACACACTTTGCATAGAGAGCTTATCTCCATCTATACAATGCCGTGATACAAATAAAATCACCATGAGAGGTAGCCACATGCATATGTAATGAAGCAAAAGAGAGTTGGAGTGAGAAATTTCTTTAGACCAATTGAATAAGTGTGGAGAAACAAACCAATGGTAAATTGAGAATAGAACACTTACTTGATTTCTCGCACACCTTTTAAGGAGAGGACAGACGCTGACTAACCATCACGAATTGCGACACTTGAAAATTTTGAAGATGATTTAATGATCATTAACATAACCCTGAGAGAGATCATGATGTATTTACAAGTTATTGAGGTGCTACAAATGATTTATTGGGTTGATGGAGTAAGAGATTGTAGAATAGAAAGAGTGGAGGATAGAGTTGCACTTCCTCCAAAGAGGAGGGTTAGGAGGGAGGATGTGAAAGAGGGAGAGTTGGGGTTTTCTCTAGTATTGATCAAGAAACCAAGGCATATTTGGAGAGACTTTATGAGGCTTTGAAAATTTTGTAGATGATTTAATGATCATTAACATAACCTTGAGAGAGATCATGATGTATTTACAAGTTATTGAGGTGCTACAAATGATTTATTGGGTTGATGGAGTAAGAGATTGTAGAATAGAAAGAGCGGAGGATAGAGTTGAAATTCCTCCAAAGAAGAGGGTTAGGAGGGAGGATGTGAAAGAGGGAGAGTTGGGGTTTTCTCTAGTATTGATCAAGAAACCAAGGCATATTTGGAGAAAACCAAGGCATATTTGGAGAGACTTTATGAGGGCGAGCTTTTTGAAATGGGGCCTCTAAACCCAAACCAATGGGCCTACCCTCACAAAATGTTCGTAAAGAGGTACACACACTACTTGGGGCACCACCTTCTTTTGGGAGTGGAGAAGGAAACCAATCAAAATAACACTTGCACTCACCCACTCAAGCAACACACTTTGAAAACCTCCCTCACTCTATATACACTTTGGACACTTGAACACCATCAACGATTATGCAACCCAATGCCGTGTATCAAATGAAATATGCAATTTGTGGAATAGCATTCACCTTCTCCCCATAAGAATACCCATAACACATCCAAACTTCTCCTCTCTCAAGCACTCATCAAAAAATCATGCGCACAAGACTTGCCTTTCAAACACACAAGAGAATCACTTACATCAAACTAACACACTTTACATAGAGAGCTTATCTCCATCTATACAATGTCGTGACACAAATAAAATCACCATGAGACATAGCCACATGCATATGTAATGAAGCAAAAGAGAGTTGGAGTGAGAAATTTCTTTAGACCAATTG
This sequence comes from Adiantum capillus-veneris, assembly GCF_014529385.1. Classification (NCBI taxonomy): domain Eukaryota; kingdom Viridiplantae; phylum Streptophyta; class Polypodiopsida; order Polypodiales; family Pteridaceae; genus Adiantum; species Adiantum capillus-veneris. Next base: position 60,093,243 of record NC_140949.1, on the reverse strand, counting down.
AATAAGTGTGGAGAAACAAACCAATGGTAAATTGAGAATAGAACACTTACTTGATTTCTCGCACACCTTTTAAGGGGAGGACAGACGTTGGTTAACCATCATGAATTGCGACACTTGAAAATTTTGAAGATGATTTAATGATCATTAACATAACCCTGAGAGAGATCATGATGTTTTTACAAGTTATTGAGGTGCTACAAATGATTTATTGGGTTGATGGGTAAGAGATTGTAGAATAGAAAGAGTGGAGGATAGAGTTGCACTTCCTCCAAAGAGGAGGGTTAGGAGGGAGGATGTGAAAGAGGGAGAGTTGGGGTTTTCTCTAGTATTGATCAAGAAACAACATGAAGTTGAAAATATAGGTGTGTGTCATTAAGTCTCTCCAAGGGGGGCTATTTATAGTTGTGTAGGAGTGGGATTATGCTACACTTAATTAGGGTGAGTGATTAGCCCTAATTAAGTGTCCTTTGACCACTCATTGAATATTGGACATAAAAGAGACTATTTATTCACCAAAAATATCATTTTAGACCGTGAAGGCTCCATAGGGGTGCATAATGTAGGTGGGTCCCACCATGAGGCCCTACGGGTGGTTCCTACGGGGTATCTCAACTTGTCTGTCTTGGCATTTAGAAAGCATCTTTAAGTTGGTCCCATCACATGCAAGTGAACTTGGACACTCACTGCTCTTCTAGAAGATGAGTAGGGGAAAAATAAGATCTCACCCTCTTGATTTACTTGATTTACAGTTCCATTTTGCTGCGAATCTGACATATTTACACTATTTTGACCATAACTTTTTACCTGTAGCTCGGAATGACATGCTTCAAAAGGCAAATTTGACCTTCTCAATATGTTTGATATGAATTTGGACTATTCTTTACATCCATGAACTAATGAATTCGGTTTGGAAGGTCCACACTAGGCTAGGGAATCTTTTGCTTCCAAGTCTTCTTGTATGGGCCCTTTGCTTGTATGCATCCAAGGGGAATCATGCTTTTTCAAAAGGGTATGATGCTTAAACAAATAGAGGAGGGCCCAATATTATTTGCTTGTGAAAAGAATATACAATTTGAGTGTTTTTGAAAGGAGAAAAACTATATGTATATTCTTAAGAGATATTGGGCCACCTATGTAGAGGGCATAGAAGACTTGTAGAGATGGACCATAGTCTTTGGTAGACAAGTGGAGAGTTGATTTTCTATGGTAATTTATCTATATGGGATGGAAGATGGATATATTATTTTTCTACTAATAATTCACAAGAGGTAAGAAAGTTTGGGGGTAGATAGTTGGTTATTGTATGCTTAATTTTATTTACAAAGCAAGAAAGAAAAGGGTGGTAATATAAATATATGACTAAGGTGACATTTTTGGGAAGAGTACAATGTATTGTGTCGCCACAAAGGTTAAACGAAGAGGGGGAATTTACTCTAAATAACTTAATAGCGTAGAAAAATATATACACATATGAGGAAGAGGACGTTGAGTAGGCTGAAAAATGTTGCAAAAAGATGGTTACCATTTTATGCCATTCACCGCTAGTAGAGTATCCAATGAAGAGAGTGTGAATCAAGGCAATGACTTGGACACTATCTTTGAAGAAGTCTTAGATACTTTTTCAGAATCATCATCTGAAATGTCTTCCTATTTGACTTATTGAGGAACTGGAATGACAGTGCGATATAAACACATACTCACATTTTATAAGACGAATGACCATGAAGCTCAGTTTTACCTGGATCCTAATAAGGAGTATGCTATTCACATTGATGACCATGACATAGAGTTTGAAGAGGAAATAAGGGCAAATAACTAAGGAAAAACGTATATGGATGAACGAGACTCGGTACTTAAAAGTTGGAAACCCTGATATGATAGAAAAATGGGGATTAGAGGTAAAAACACTCATTCCAAATATGGCAAAAAAAGGACTACCGACTTCACAATTCGAGGGATACAATTAAGTTGATTTGAAGCCTTTCAAATGGCTTAGCACGGACAATCCTAGGATCGAAGTCTATTGTTGGGAGAATAGAAACGTGAAAGATCTTCTATCGACTTCTCATGCCAAATCAAGATAGTTAGCACCCATGAAGATCATCTATATCTTCAAAATCAAAGAAGGCGTTCAACAGATCTACCAACCTACCTATTTAGGGATTGTTATAAAAATAACTTTGTTATGATAAGTGCGGAGGAGGTGGAAGAAACCAAATATCAAGGGTACTCCATAAGAGATTGGATATTGAGCCAAGGACCAAAAATTATTCCAAGAGAGAAACCCCACGAGAGATCGTTTGGGAGCAATGTTAAAAAACTCAAACCTACCTCATCACGAAGAAAACTGGGTGACACTAAAGCCAGTCTAGGGCTAGATGAGTCACTATTTTCCAATAGACTAGTTTGAAAAACTTGGGACACGACCAATTGCCAGGAGACCAGGAGTTGAGCCAAATAAACGTGTCAGACCAGCTCATTTTCAAAAATGGGTTAGAAAATAACAATGGATCTGGGGATCCATATGACCACTTAGCAAGATTTAAGTAAGTGTCAAGAGCATAACACATATCTGATTTCCAAGCTCAATTTGAGGGATTTGGAATGACATTAGAAGAAAAATAACTGACATGGTTCCAAAACATTCCACTAAGATCAATCATGTATTTAAATACATTAGCTTAAGGATTTGTACCTACATGTTCCAAAACGAGGATCAAATGTAATACGGTAGCTCAAATCTATAGCTTCAAACAAAAACAAGGTGAGTCTATTTGGTATTTTGCAACTAGAATGAAGCAATACATTACAAGATACCCAGAACTAGAAATAAATGCAGAAGAAAGATTAGCATCATTGTTTCTAGAGGGACTACTAAACAAAGAACTTCATGCTATATTGTATAGCAAAACACATATGACCTTAGAAGAGTGTGTATCGGATGCCATTGACTTGGGGGACGATTGTGATATTTTCAATGAAGAATATGTCCTTAAGGATAATCCAAGTGAGAAAACAACATCCACCAAACCAACACAAGTGGGAACGGTTGCTATAGCACCGCTTACATAGAATACATGCTCAAAAGGATGAATGAAATAATGAATAACATGCAAAAAGCTCCTATGAGTGGACCAGGGCAAGGGATACCTCAACAAGGATAACCAATTAGGCCACAAAAATGGTGTGAAATAGAGGGTAAATGGAACAACCATGAGACCAATGAGTGCTATCACCAACCAAAGTATGATGGAAATGTTTAGTATGTGCCTATGAGGCCACAAGGACAACCGGTATGGAAAGACCTCAACCCGTGTTGGATCAAAAACCTCCATATCCTGGACATAATGTAGTGGTTGTAAAGTACATGCATTCAGAGAGAATCATAGAGGAAGTTTGATTAGAAAATCTACCTCCTGATATGGACATGGATGTACAATCCTTGTATGGGGATTGTGGCTCTGAATCTTTAGGAATGTCTAAACAAATGACTCTAAAAACACTACCCTCTTACTTGGGAGATAATGAAGATGAATCCTATGTAAAACCACTCAGATAAAAAGAGGGAAACATGTCTACACCTATTCAATGCACTCTTACTTTAGGAGAATTGTTAAAAATCAGACCATATTTATGGAATGATCTACAGAAAACTCTAGAGAAGTTGGGGATAACACGGCTAATCGCAAAAATATTGGAAAATTTGAAACACAAATTGGATAACAAAGAGATTTGATGCATAACAATGAACAAAGTCAGAGAATACTACAAAGGAGAAGAAGGAAACACAACCCTTCCAGTGATATGTAATGATATAAAAACCATGGCAATACTGGATAGTGGGGCATGCATAGCCATAGCCATAGCCACGAAAGCAGTATGGGAATCATGCAGAAAACTAGTCATTAAAAAAATTCGAATGAAATTTCAATTGGCTGATGAACACATTGAAAGACCCCTAGGACTGCTTGAAAAAGTGATACTTAGTTCCTCTAGGACTGATTATCAAACATACTCTTGCAACAGTGCACTTTGGAAAAAAACTCAATTTATGAAATTATCTTGGGAAGACCTTTCATGCGACAAGTACAACTCATTCAGGATTGGGGAAACAATTACTTGTACTTGAAGCAAGTGGGATCAATAACAAGGGTTAATCTAAAAGATCACAGCTATAGAGATGTCATGAAAATGTCCATACAAGAATTTGAATCAGTCTCTTTGGCTGAAAAAAAGCTTCCATCTTGGTTAAACAAAGATACACCTATTTGGATGTGTGGAGCCTCAGAAATTGGGAGCTTAAAATGAGAAGAATATATCCTAGAAAGGGATGGCAAAAATGAAGCATATATAATTGAACCCTTTCTGGAGCATTTGTTTGAGCCATTTGAGTGGACTCAAATTTTGGCAACAATGGATGTATGTGTGAATACGTCTTTGTCTACTCAATTTTGCAATGAGAACGGCTATGCCATAATTTCCATAAAAATGATTTCAACCCTTCACATTGAAGATAAAATTCAAGAACCCAAGGACGTCATTAAAGCTCAACAAGTCTTTTCAGACCTCTACTATGATGCAACAGACGAGCTAGAAGAACATTCAACTACCTCTGATGATTCGAGGTCGGAAAGAGAACACGTGAGAGCTAAACTACTCATAAAGGAGGAAAAGTTTTTGACTTTCTAAACCAAAAACCGAGAAGACAGAAATGGTATAGAAAAAAAAGAGACACCAAAAAAATGAAATCTAAACCAATGCCATCAATCTCTAGTAGAACACAGTTGTTGATGCAGATAGATGCACATGATTGTGTCAAAGAGAAAATCACGGGTAGATATCCTTCAGACAAAAAGAAAGAAATATCAAAAACATCAAGAAAAACGAGAAAGGAAACTCAAGAAAAACCTAAATTCCAAGACAAGAACTAAACCATGATACGAGTTGAATGAAAAAAAAAGTATCAAGAGTTGAAAAAAGCTCTAAAGGAGATTTATATCACTAATATGGAAGAGGGTGAAGACGTGATGAGTGTTCCATCCCTTACAAGAAATATACTCTCCAAGAACGAAAGATTATAGTTCAACAACGTGTCAGGGAACTAAGAAAATGGGGTAAGTCCTACGAAGGACCAGAAAATGGGGTAAGTCCTACGAAGGACCAAAAAATGCAAAAAAGATAGATCTGGCCGAACCTAGAGAAGAGCCTGGACTTGTCTACATTGCAAATGACTTGATTGAAGAAGAAGTAGAGCTTTCGAAAAGCTTACTGAAAGAATACCGATATATCTTTGCTTGTTCTTATAAGGATATCAAGGGTGTCGATCAAAAAATCTGTCAACATACCATATCTATGAGAGATGATGCGAAACCAAGTAGACAAAGGCCATATACTTATAATGAAACATTTGCCAAAAAGATCAAAGAAGAGATAGAAAAGCTAAAGGAAGTCAAATTCATTTATGAAATTGAACACACAAATTGGGTGTCTCCAATTGTGGTAGTACCCAAGAAAAATGAAAAAATAAGAGTGTGTGCAATCTTAAGAAAGTGAATGCAGCTACCATTAGAGACAACTTTCCTCTTCCAATCACTGAGCATGTTCTAGAACCAGTTGCAGGAAAAAAAGATTACAATTTTTTAGATGGCTTTTTGGGATACAATTACCAGAGCATAGTCTCTGGCTTCTGTTTCAATAGCTCTTTGGTGGTGATAACCGTTTTTTTGGCTCTCTGTAATTGCCATAGTGAGTTATCTCACCCTATCAAATCACTCAAACACTGTGGTTACCCTCACCCTTTCACTGTACATAGGTGCGTGTGAGTTAGGGGACTTTTACCATATCTCCTTACTGAAATAAAAAACCCTCAATTAGCTAGTCATTGGGCTAGTTGAGCCAAAAAAATAAAAAATATAAAAAATATAAGTATATTATGGTCCATGCATATGTAAATATTTCTTTGTATATAGGACCTAAATAAAAGATTTTTTCATAATTATTTTGGTATTTATTTAAATATTTCTACCTAGGTGTGTGTTATTTATGCTTTGTACATTGCCTCACCATTACCACAATTTTTCTTAACATTTTTCATACTCTTTATTCCATATAGAAATATTTTCATGTAAGCTTCTCTTATATTTGGTGTAACTCCACCCCAACAAAAATCCAAAAAAACTAGTTTTATTTATGTGTATATTTTTTCACTATTGTGATTTTTCCCTTCCTACATCTATTTTGTTTTTTTTCTAAAAAATTAGAACACCAAAAATATTTATCTTTTTATGGTAGCCTCATAATGAGAGAGATTTCTTTTGACCCCTTTATATTTTTTCCACTTATATTATTTATATTTGACATGTACATATTTTTTAGACCCCTCAATATTTGATTTTCTTAGTTGTACTATTCACTTATATCATGATCTCAACAATATCTTCAATTATAGACCTACCAAATAAGGTCAAGGGTAGGTGGCATGCATACATGCACTATGGAGGGCTCACTCTTGGAGGTATTCAAAAGAATCATCCAAAGAAGGACCCCACAAGGACCTTGTGCAGTGGAAAAAAACGGTCGGTTTTACTGAATTTTTAAAGATCACTTGCTCTCCGAATTTGAAAAGGTGATACAAACAAAAGTTGTAGCTCATGGGATGAACTTTTGCCTCAACATTTTTCATATTTTTTTGAGCTACGAGCTGTGAGCTATGATTTTATTAGTGGACCCCAGTTTTCCCATGCTATGCAGCCACACTCTCTCTTCCACTTTATCATTTTCCTCTTTCACACACACTTCTCCACTCATCATCCCCACCTCTCTCACCACTCCTCTCTACACCCTACTCACCTTCTCCTCAACCTTGAAGAATAAGAGAAACCATGGTGAACTCATACTTCCCACACACAATTCCATTCCAAAATTGACCACCTAGTCTCATTTTTCCTCCTCCAAATTACCCATATCTATAAAAAAAAACCACAAAATTCAGCCTCTTCTCTTAAAAGACAGCATCATGGTGGTTGATTACTCAGCTTCAATTACCTTGTCTCTCAAGGAAGGTCAAGAGTGGAGAAAAAATGTACCATCAAAGCTAGTGGACCATCAACAAGCATCAAAATTGGCCCTACTCAAGACACTTGGAGCATCAACCTTGTAAGAAATCCACCTTTTCTCACCTCTTAAGAGTTTTTCTTCCTTATTTGTATCCTACATGGATACTCCCATTGTAAATATCCAATTCCATTTGTAAATTAATACTAACTCTACTAACACTAACCCACTATGAAAAGTCCTATCACCTCCATTTCTCTCCTCTCTCTTTCCCCACCAACTTCTTGATAATTCCAAGCAAAAGAAATTAGGTAAATTGCTGAAAATCTAACCCAACCATGGTTAGAGGAGTAACCCTAGCCTTCAAAATTGCTATAAAAGGAGGGTGTAGCTAGCACAAAAAAGGGAGAAGAAAGAGCACTATGCTATAGCTTGAGAAGCCAAGCTCAACCTCTTGAGAAGGAGCTCTTGAGTGGAATCTCATTGGCATTAGGCATATGTATGTGTTGTATTAGGGGTGATTAGCAAGGGAACTCTATGCCATTGTAAGAGAGAGTGATCATTAAATTGAGAGTAGGAAATCTATCATTTCTCCTACTAGAGTAAGCCCAACATTTGCTGAATCAAGGAGGGTGAATTTGGACTAAGCATGGATACCTTGTCTCCCTTCCAACGTGAAGTCATGGACAATAATGATGTGTAAGTGTCTTGGTGTTTTATTTAAGTTCTTGATAGCTTGTCTCCGGGTATTGTTATCAATTTAGCCATAAATCCCACATGCTGTAAGAGCGCGACAGGGTGGAGAGGACTCCCCTGGCCTTAAGACAGTGATTGGGGTGGCTTTTTTCTTGTGATGTGTTGTGGTGTAATTTACTCAGGCTATGTTGAACAAATACTAATCTCACTTTGATTGGTCATGACAGATTTGTAAGAAGGCATTAGTGCAACAAGCACCCCCTTCCCCCTTCTCTCTCTTTCTTACATATATATATTTATGTTTGCTTGATCATTAACGATACACTTCAAAGCAGCCCGAGCACCATCTCTCTCTCTCTCTCTCTCTCTCTCTCTCTCTCTCTCTCTCTCTCTCTCTCTCTCTCTCTCTCGTGTTTTAGTGTGTGAGAGTGTTCCATTGGTGTTAGGGTTAGTGTAAATTCCTTGCTTGTTTGTGGGTTGCTCTAACGATTCTCCTCTTTTGCGTCCTAGTTCGCTCTTAAACTAGGTGGTGCCCCTTGTGTAGTTGGGATTTGGCTGGGGGTTTGTTGTTTTGGTTTGTGTTGTGTTGTGCCCTAGCCCCATTGAGCAGCACGGGAGCCTTGAAGGGTGTCTAGAGGTTGCTCTTCTTGTTGCCTGCCCGGGACCGCTTCAAATTGGTGCCCCCACTGAGGAAAAGAACTCGTGTATGTTTTTGTGTAGGATCAACTTTTAGCATAGTCAAGTAGTTTGCATGAATCACGAGAGTTTGTATGATCCTTTCATTACCATTGCAAGGCAAAAGATACACATAATTGTTAGTACTAAGTTGCAATTTCAACGGATAATTCGTAGGATTTTAGGTCCTCTTAGGTTAGCCGAGATAAACACTTCGGTAAATCGTTTTATTTTGTCTCTCATTAGGTACGATATTAGCTTGGACGTCTATATTTTTTTGTTATTTTAAGCATTAGGACATGCATAGGCCATGGATAATGGCCCAGGAATAGAGGTTTTTCCCTTTCATTTTACTCCACACATTAGAATAAACGTTGCAATTAGTAGAAAGATACATTTTCAACAACGAATGGTGTTCATGTTTGGTGCCCAAAGAGTAGGAGAAATTCTTGCATCACCAAACCCTGTCATTCTACCTCTCATCAACTACCACACTTCTTTTGATGTACATGTGTTCATTTTATTTTAAAATGAAGTGCAGCCCGGCAAAATAGTGTGTATGTTTGTTTTTTCTTTGTCCAAGTTGTTACAAGAAACAAAAAAAGATCATTTGTTCTAACAGGGAATGTGTGTGAAGTGAAAGTTCAATCCTTAGAGATCTAGCTCTATTACCAATTGAGTTGCAGGAGCAAGTAGTAAGGCGTCTCCCTCATAACAAGAGGGTGGTAAAGTTAAGACGAAAGGTCCTACGCGTGGATTCCATTTTCCTCTTGTTGTTGGGCACTAAGGAAGACCGCGCATTCATCCAACTAGTGTGTGCCCTAAGATTGGTAAATAGAGTGAAATTTGGCGTTTGGCGAGTGCATTTCACCATTGAGGAAGACTCTTCAGGAAACTTGCGGCCTGAGTTCATGCTTCATAGACTCACATTTGGTGAATTTTTCCCTCATTTGCGTCTTATTAATAGTCTTCCTTTTGCTTTCAACAAAGGAGATAGGGAGCTATTCAAAGCTTGTCTTAATAAAGAGAGCATAGAGAAGATTGCAAATTTGTATAAATTCTCATCTTTCGCTAATTTCTATGACACTTTGTTCATAGAGACATTGTAAATCTCTTTATGCTTTTGAATGATTTAACCATAATCCTAAGGAGTTTTTGTCCAGGAATTTTGTAGCACAAGTGGAGTCTTTAAATCTTGCAAACTTGATTGGACTTGATGAGGATGTTCTTTATGAAATTGTAAGAAGGTTGCCTCACTCCGACTGTGTGGAACTCGAAGGAAAGGAGCTCCTAGTCAATTGCTACTTTCTCACGGCCTTCGACGAGCATGAAGATCTAGTTTTTATACAAACCGCTTGTGCGTTGGGAATTGTAGAGCAAGTGCAATTTATCACTTGGGACGTGGTTGCTCTTTTGGATCCAAAAAATGAAGTTCTAGAGATTTCTGTTTATCGCCTTAGCTTTGAAGAATTTCAACCCTTCTTAGAGCTCATCAATAGTCTATCTTTTTGTTTTGATCAAACAAATCGAGACCTCATTGAAGCTTGGATAGCTGAAGAAGAAAACCTAGAGTGGTATTTTCTTACTTCTTCATTTGCAGGCGAGTGGTTCTAAATCTCTATTGTATCCCTTATTGTAACTCGTGTTGTAATCTTTCATAATAATGGAGAGCCAACTCCAAATGTCTGGATATCCTTTTTTCTTTGGAGAGCCTGGAGAGGATGCAGAATTATTTTTAGCAAATTTCAAGATGTCTTGCCGTATCAAGAGGATAGTAACCGATCAAGAACGTGTAGAAATGTTTGAGGTGGTCCTTAGGAAAGATGCTAGTACTTGGTTTGACTCTTTGCCTGAGGAAGTTAAGGGGAATTACACAGAAGTTTTTAATCGTTTTAAGAGATACTTCTTTGATCCCCAAAACACTCAAAAACTATGGCAAGACATTGTTTCTCATAAGCAAAAAGACTTAGATGACTACTACTTGTACAAGCAAGAGTTTCTACGTCTTTGGGCTCTATGGATACGAAATATTGCTAACCCTGGTGATGGTGCAGAATTTTTAAAGAAGGAGAGGTTCATAGCCGGACTCTTTCCTGACCTTAAGATAAAAGTTGAGGCGGGTGCACCTGCTACTTTTGACGCAGCTGAAGCTACGGCTGCTGAGAAGTATAGGAAACTCAAGTGCTCAAGGGGAGAGGTTCCAATAGAAGGTCTTAGACCCAAAGGTAAGTCACAAGCATCAACATCTAGGGAGCTTCCTGAGGTGACAGCTGAAGTGATTGAGAAGTTAAATGAATCTTTAAGCAGCCTGTCAATTCACCTTGCACAAGCTGTAGGTCCAAAGGGACAAGCAAAGAAGTCAGAAGAGAGAGAGTCACGAACTAGGAGAGTCTTGCAATGTTGGAATTGCGGAGAGTCTGGACATGGGATGTATAATTGTCCTTGGCCCCGTGGAGAGCCAGGGAGACCTAACTTGAATTACCCAGTGATGAATGCAGGAGAAGGAGCTGGTCAACAACCAAGGCTTCTACAAAGGCCAAATGGACCAAGACCACCTCCACAAGGGGTAGAAGGAGTTCCACCTTTGCCAGATCCAAACATGCATGTGCTAGAGGTGACAAATTCAAGAGAGGTTGACATGGAAGCAAATGGCATTAAGCGTGGCCGAGGGAAAGGTAAGGAGAAACAAGGAGTTACATCACAAAGTGACCATGGACGAGAAAAGAAGGCAAAAGAGACCAAGGAAGCTAAGAGGACTCGACGTCGTATCAACCTCCAAGACTTTCCTCTTGGACATGGAATGGCTCCATACAACCTGTTGGAAGACATGAGAGGTAAGGGTCCTGATATCTCATGGCCTCAATTTCTTGTATTATGTCCACAAGTTAGGAGGGATTTAACAAGGGCAGTTAGCACTAGGAGAAAGGTAAAAGAGAGTGTGCCTATTGTAAAAATTGCACAAGTTGAAATGAATGAGGACATTACACCGGTGCTAGACTGTTACATCAAAGGAAGATTGGTTAGGAAAGGTCTAGTGGATGGGGGTGCACAAATTTGCATCATGACAGAGGGACTCATGCAAAGACTAGGCATGCACATCCAGGAGACACCTGAAATCAAAGTCAAGATGGCAAACAATAGCAAGGCTAGGTGTGTAGGAATTTGTAAAAATGTCTTTGTAGAGGCCTTTGGCATTAAGAAAGCGGTGGATTTTTATGTTATGTCGACCAAGGGAAGTGGTTATCCATTTATCCTAGGAAGACCATGGCTAATGAAAATGCGAGCTTTGCAGGATTGGGAGAGTGGGAAATTAATTTGCAGGAATGACAATCATCAGAAGGTTGTCTTTGACATGAAGGAGCAACGCCAAGAGGATCTCCATGAAGAATCATCTCAAAGTGAGACGGAAGAAGGTTGGACCGATAGCACTTCAGAAGAAGAAAGTAGCGGCAGCATTACTGAAGAGGAGTCTTCCATCGAAGTCATGGGGGTAAGGTTTAAGCCAAGCAACCAAGAGACCTCTTGTCAAGGCTTGGAGGAGGTAGGTCCTCAAGAGAACGAAGGTGTTCAAGATGAAGGGATGCTGGAAGGTATGCTATCAACAACACTTACAAAGGATGAAAGAGAGGAGTTCAAATGTGTGCTAAGGAAGTTTCCTAGGCTTTTTGCTAAAGACTACACCGACGTGCGTGGGGTAGATGTTGTTCAACACAAGATTGAGTTAAAGACTGAGGCCACACCTAAAGCTCAGAAGCTACGAAGGCTAGGAGTTATAAAGGAGCAGGCTCTACTCAAAGAGGTAAGAAAGCTTCTAGCAGCAGGTTTCATTTATCCAGTGGAGAATTCAGAGTGGGTCTCTTCTGTTGTTGTCACTCCTAAGAAAAATGGAAAGTGGAGGGTGTGTGGATTACCGTCCCCTCAATGAGGCAACAAAAAGAGATCACTTTCCCCTCCCATTCCAGGATGAGATACTAAATGAGGTAGCTGGTCATGAGAAGTACACTGTGTGCGATGGTTACTCAGGTTACTTTCAAATAGGGATTGCATTGGAGGATCAATTGAAAACAACCTTTATCACTCCTTGGGGTTGTTATGCTTTTAGAGTCATGCCATTTGGTCTGACAAATGCTCCTGCAACATTCCAACGTTTCATGAATATGGTGTTTCAAGCATTCTTTGGAAAGTCAATTAGGGTGTTCATTGATGATTTCTGTATTTATAGCTCAAAATCATTGCATCTAAAAAGGGTAGAAGAAGGTTTAAAGAAGCTCTACGACATGGGAGGTCAACTCAACCCCGACAAGTGCCGTATAGGTGAGGATGAAGTAATCTTTCTTGGTCATAAAGTTTCTTACAAAGGCATTGAAGTGGATCCTTCAAAGGCAAAGGCTCTTATTGAGCTCCTATCACCGAAGAGTCTTAAGGAGGTCATCTCTTTCATTCAGAAGATGAAGTATATGTCACGCTTCATTCACTTAGCCTTGGAGTTGCTTCATCCTTTGCAAAAGTTGACACAACAAGTAGAATTTGCATGGTCTGATGAGCTTGAAGAGTATTTTTGTAACATTAAAGTCATTTTGTCAGAGCTACCAACACTCATGCCTCCTTGTTGGGAGTACACATTCTTTGTTAGCTCTAGTGTTGGAAGGGAAACAATTGGTGCTGTGTTGCTACAACAAGATCCCCAGAGTACAAGGATGCGACCCATCTACTTTGCTAGTAGGGTCATGAATGCTTTAGAGAGAGGCTACACGGAGGCAGAACTCATGATGCTTTCTCTCATGTTTGCGATAAGGAAGTTTAGATCCTTCTTGCTCCCAAAACCTTTTGTAATCCTCACCGCAGAGAATTTGTTCCCTTGGGTGTCATCTCAAATGAATCTTAGTACTAGGATCTCAAAGTGGATTATGGAGTTGCAAGAGTTTCAATACTCTTTCAAGGTAGAAGATAGTGTGCGTGCACAATTGGCAGGGATTCTCACTTATAGGGTGCACGAAAAGGAGATTAAGGTGACTGAAGTAAAGACCCTACCATTGCCACCACCAAAAAGTATTCCTAATGCTTTTACCTTGTTCTTTGATGGAGCTTTTCGTCGAGCCACAGGAAAAGCAGGGGGAGGGATAGTGTTGCTCAACCCAAGTGGAGAGGTGTTCATGAAAGAGAAGTTCAATCTACCAAGTTCAGCTAGCAACAATGAAGCATAATATGACACACTACTTCATGGTTTAAAAATATGCATTGGCCATGGTATACAACGTCTCATGGTAAAAGGGGATGCACTTCTCATTGTGAAGCAGATTTTAGGCATTTGGGCATGCAAAAATGAAAGACTAAGGGCCAAAGTTCATACCATCCGTAGGCTATTTAATCAATTTGAGAAGGTGCAATTATATCATATTCCTAGGAAACAAAATGAAGATGCTGATTTACTTGCACAACAAGCCATTGCATGTGTAAAGAAAGAAGTGCAGGTCATCATGGTGGCGGCTGCTGTGAAGCAACCGAGGTACCAGGGATTGGAGTCATTGGCTCCCATCATTGGCTACATTTTGGAGGGTGAGTTTCCACCAGACTTCACAAAAGCTCAGAAGAGGAGACTCATGAAGAAGGCAAGCATGTATCTCTTCCTAGAAGGCTCCCTTTATCAAAGAGGGAAAGATAAAGTGTGCAGAAGAGTACCAACTATCGCGGAAATTCCAGCCATTCTAAAAGGTTTTCATGAAGAGGCATGTGGTGGTCATTTTTCCCAAGAATTAACTGTGAAGAAGATTTTGCTTGCTGGGTATGTTTGGCCAAGTCTGCATGTGGATGTCCAACATTGGTGTAAAATTTGTCACAATTGTCAGGTAAATGGGAATAGAAGATTGATTTATGGTCCAAGGCAAATTGTGCTTGCAAATGGACCCTTTGAAAAGTAGGGCATTGATGCTATGGGTCCTCTGCCTAGGACAAAAAATGGTAAACTCTACATTCTAGTGGCTGTAGACTATATGACTAGGTGGGTGGAAGCACAAAGTGTGGCAAAGGTAAATGAGAGGACAATGAGCAAATTCATCCACACTCACATTTGTTGTAGATTTGGCACACCTTTGGAGATTGTTTCTGATAATGGTCCAGGGTTTAGAAAGGGATTGCTCACAGAAGTCTGTGAAGATCCTACTATCCCCAATCAAATGGTTTGGTAGAAAAAGCTAATGGTGTCATTGCAGGCATCATTAGAAAGATGGTGAAAAATAAGACAAAGTTGTGGGATGACTTCTTGGATGGTGCCTTGTGGGCGTATCGAACCACATATAGGGAAGCCACGGAGTTCACACCATTTCACTTGGTCTATGGTCAAGAGGCTTTACAGCCAATTGAACTAAACATTCCAACAATGCGACTTCATGGCAAATCAGCACAAGATGATCAAGAAGCATGGATGGATCGACTTCTTACCTTAGCTGAGCTTGAGTGGAAAAGAGAAGCAGCATACGAGTGCTATAAGAGGAAAGCCACACAGACAAAGGAGAAGCTTGTCAAGAAACTGAAGGACAAAGGCATCAATGAAGGAGATCTTGTGCTAAGGTATGACAATCGACTCGATAATCGTTTTGATGCCAAATTTGAAACAAGATGGCAGGGGCCATACATAGTCAAGAAGGCTTTCAATTCAAGTTACTATCAACTTATGGACTTGAATGGGAAAGAGCACTCCAGGAAGGTAAACGGCTATTGCTTGAAGCCTTACTTGAGTCGCCTTCTACCAAAGGATCTACAAGAGCAAAAGGCAACTATCTCATGTAAGTATTGTTCCATGAAGCATGAGTGTAACACGAACCAAAATTCCAAGGGGCCAAACAATGAAGATCTTGTCAAGGAATCTGAAGCACTCTCTTTGGAAAAGATTCTTTATGATGGTACATGAATATACCATCATCCTGGGGGAGGGCTAATGATAGCCGTTTTTTTGGCTCTCTATAATTGCCATAGTGAGTTATCTCACCCTATCAAATCACTCAAACACTGTGGTTACCCTCATCCTTTCACTGTACATAGGTGCGTGTGAGTTAGGGGACTTTTCCCATATCTCCTTACTGAAATAAAAAACCCTCAATTAGCTAGTCATTGGGCTAGTTGAGCCAAAAAAATATAAAATATAAAAAATATAAGTATATTATGGCCCATGCGTATGTAAATATTTCTTTGTATATAGGGCCTAAATAAAAGATTTTTTCATAATTATTTTGGTATTTATTTAAATATTTCTACCTAGGTGTGTGTTATTTATGCTCTGTACACTGCCTCACCATTACCACAATTTTTCTTACCATTTTTCATACTCTTTATTCCATATAGAAATATTTTCATGTAAGCTTCTCTTATATTTGGTGTAACTCCACCCCAACAAAAATCCAAAAAAACTAGTTTTATTTATGTGTATATTTTTTCACTATTGTGATTTTTCCCTTCCTACATCTATTTTGTTTTTTTTCTAAAAAATTAGAACACCAAAAATATTTATCTTTTTATGGTAGCCTCATAATGAGAGAGATTTCTTTTGACCCCTTTATATTTTTTCCACTTATATTATTTATATTTGACATGTACATATTTTTTAGACCCCTCAATATTTGATTTTCTTAGTTGTACTATTCACTTATATCATGATCTCAACAATATCTTCAATTATAGACCTACCAAATAAGGTCAAGGGTAGGTGGCATGCATACATGCACTATGGAGGACTCACTCTTGGAGGTATTCAAAAGAATCATCCAAAGAAGTACCCCACAAGGACCTTGTGCAGTGGAAAAAAACGGTCGGTTTTGCTGAATTTTTAAAGTTCACTTGCTCTCCGAATTTGAAAAGGTGATACAAACAAAAGTTGTAGCTCATGGGCTGAACTTTTGCCTAAAATTTTTTCATATTTTTTTGAGCTACGAGCTGTGAGCTATGATTTTATTAGTGGACCCCAGTTTTCCCATGCTATGCAGCCACACTCTCTCTTCCACTTTATCATTTTCCTCTTTCACACACACTTCTCCACTCATCATCCCCACCTCTCTCATCGCTCCTCTCTGCACCCTACTCACCTTCTCCTCAACCTTGAAGAATAAGAGAAACCATGGTGAACTCATACCTCCCACACATAATTCCATTCCAAAATTGACCACCTAGTCTCATTTTTCCTCCTCCAAATTACCCATATCTATAAAAAAAAACCACAAAATTCAGCCTCTTCTCTTAAAAGACAGCATCATGGTGGTTGATTACTCAGCTTCAATTACCTTGTCTCTCAAGGAAGGTCAAGAGTGGAGAAAAAATGTACCATCAAAGCTAGTGGACCATCAACAAGCGTCAAAATTGGCCCTACTCAAGACACTTGGAGCATCAACCTTGTAAGAAATCCACCTTTTCTTACCTCTTAAGAGTTTTTCTTTCTTATTTGTATCCTACATGGATACTCCCATTGTAAATATCCAATTCCATTTGTAACACTACAAGAGGTTGTGTGCTCTTGTGACGCTGTTAGCGACGGAAATACATTGGGTTTTTATAACCCCCGGCGTCGCTAAAACCGTCGCTACGAGCGTCGCTACGAGCGTCGCTACGAGAGCGTCGCTATAGACGTCGCTATAGGCGTCGCTATAGACGTCGCTATAGGCGTCGCTATATGCGTCGCTATGAGCGTCGCTATATAGCGATGCATATAGCGACACCTATAGCGACGTTTACACAGAAGACTATAGCGACGCTCATAGCGACGCTACAGAGCCATAAATAGCGATGCTTATAGCGACGCCCGAGAGAATTTTTTTTTGGTGGCAGGGCATTGAATGCCCTGCCACCCATCAACCATATTGTACTTGATTCACTTTTAAAAAAAAGTGCAAAGGTAGATAATAGACCCAAAATAGTCACCCACAAGACGCATTGTTTGCAAAATTGACAATTGTACACATCATAGGCAAAATGAATTGATTGGCAAATGTAATAATGACAATTGTACAACATCATAGGCATAAAGAATTGATTGGCAAAAGGAACTGCGGTGACAAATGTAATAATATACATGGTTCAAAAAGACGTATAAAATCCGTCTCATGATACATAAGCTATGAGAAACCCTAAACTAATGCTATCTAGCTACGGCTAAACTGACGTCGTCTAGTCAGACGTCTCATCGCGTCCAAGCGGCGTATCTGTCGGATTCTGCAAAAAAAGACAATAAGACAGCTTTCAGTAAGTATAAACATATAACGACATTTATAAAACAATACAAAAAATAAAAAAGAGTAAACCCTAATACTAACCATGCCGCCGCGAGAACTGAGAATGTCCATCAGGGCGTTTAAGCCCTTCCTGCCTGCGTACTCGCGCTCGTACGGTGTGGGATCACGTCCTGTCATCGACCACTGTCAAAACATACAAAGATTTCATTATGTTAGAACTAAAAAACTCATAAACCCTAAACTATCGAACATGCATAAAGAGCAATGTGAAAAGACTTACAAAATCGGCCTCAAATGATGCCCATCCATCGCTCCCCAAGTGGTGCGAGCTCCCTGCCTCTACTCGCGCTTTGGCTGCATCCTTTTGTTGCTTCCACTTGTCGGGATTCTCGCGCGCTGCTTTCTTTGCATTCTTCCAATCTTCTTTGGCCAGCCAATCTAGCCTGTTCCACCCATTCTTGATTGCTTTTTGCACTTCGGAACGCTTGTGTTTTCAGTATTCGCGCATTCGAATCTTCATCAGGTCTTCATTGAAGCGCTGATCCCGTGTTGGAACGGGAAACTCATCATGAAGTATGTTGATGACTCTGTTTTTTAAATCACTTGGTACTTCACTCCATTTGTTTAGTATGTAGTGTCTAAACAGTTGAGAGCAAAGACCACGCATGCGCGAGATCACCTTCTTGCCGTCATCATCCATGATGATGCCGCCGCTGATGTCGACGGAGTAAGGCAAGCCCTCTGGCCGGTGACGCGTGAACTTGGGTGTCCCGGAAGGGGTCTCTAGCGGCGTGTCGATGGGGGTACGGACGTCAGGTGTCTCCACCGGCGTCTGGGCCCCGAAGCGAGGAGTGTCGAGTGGGGTGGCTCCTGGCGGAGTAGGTAGAGGTGTGTAGCTTCTAGGAACAGTTAGCCGTGCAAAACCTGGCGTAGATGGCGATGCTGTGGCTGGTGTGGGGGCGGGCAAAGAAGGGGAGGGTAAAGAGCCTCGTCGAACACGAGGCGGTGTGGAGGCATTGGTGGCGGAATCCCCACAACAACCGCCACCGCCACCACTAGAGCGCCGGTGTCTAGACGAGTGTGAAGCTCGTCTCGTCGATGCCGAAGCTTCGGAGCGCGCCGAATGCTCCGAAAGAGAGGGAGATGCGGATGGTGTAGGAACGCGCGATGATGCGCCAGAGCGATGACGCTCCACGTACCACTGTCTCTGCTGCGGTGACAAAGAAGAAAGAAACTCCTCATCATCCATACCTACATTAAACACACGAATATTTAAACTTAATATTGAATGAATAGAGTAGACAATGACGCAAAGACCATTAAATACAATGACGTAATGACGCATATAAATACAATGACGCAATGAATCGAGTGATTGAAGAGGCAAGTCGAAAACTCAGAATTTTCAATCAAAAGATGTGAGCGCGAGTAGAAAAGAGCGTTATACACCATGGAAGGTACTTAGAGAGCCAGAGCTTTTACAACACGGAGCAAAATTGTTCAAATACAATATTTGTGGCTTTAAGAGATCTCTCTCTCATCCTCGCATAACTCAGCATAACTTCCTATATCTATATAGAGCTCTCCGTTTAAACACATATCCTCTGTTTCATTTTGTAGCTCCTCTGCATGCACCCCATATAGAGTAGTAGCATCTTGATGCTCGTCTCGCACCACCGCAGCGGCTTCTGATTGAGCATCTTCTTTGATCTCCTCCATTGATGTCGTTGTGATTGGCACATGGTAGCCTTCATACGTCCTTGCACTACGAGGGGCTACCTCTATGACGTACCACCAGTTTGATGTAGACTTTGTAGGATGAAATATTACCTGCCAGAGCCACATAACTTACATGAGAGCTTTCAAACACATAACTTGTAAAAGGGGGATGTTAACTATTTATATACTTACTTGTTCACAATGCTCGGGTAGTACGAAAGTGTCTCTTAGGTCAGTCCATTTCTTAGTAGAATCCACCTCAAGAAAACCAGACTCTCCTCTACGCACAGTAGCGTTGCGACCCTCCATGATTATCTTGAACCATTGCACGTCGAACAAGTTGACAAAAAATCCTCTGTAATCGATCCTCAAAATCTCTTGCAGCGTGCCGAAGTAAGTGAGTTCCGCCACCACAAGATCTGCATCAGAGGAACGTCGTCGACTAGACTGTTCAAATTTTGCCATGATTCCACAATCTTGAGTAAAACGCTTTTTGTCGATTCGTTCCACCCTAAAATGTCGACCTTTACACCATGCTGCTGTGTATGACTTATACTACAACGAACAAAGATTATGAGTGGCAGTTCAAACGTTTATAAATAAAGTCACTTGCTAGTCGTACATTGCAAACTTACCTTGGTCGCGCAACCCCGAGAGTACTCCCACTCTTCTTCAGTCACTTCGTCACCGCATTGTTGTGCGCTTTTCAATTGGTTGTGCAACCATCTTAAGCTCATGAAGGTTGGTAGGCTCTCCAGAACCGCTGGATAGTGCATCGGTGGTCGTCTTCCCCGTCTCCACTCGATTCGTGCCCTTTGTCGCTCTTGCTTTGCATCCTCATATTGTGAAATCCACTTTTGCATCACTGGATTGTGAAGCATGCAAAATCGGTTGATTTTAGCCTCTAGATCTTCTGTCATCTTCTTCTCAACACCGAGATTGCACATGACAATCCCAGATATGCGCTCATCATCTATGGTTCGCCATAGCGTGTCCCGTGATTTATCAAATCCGTCTAGCCACTCTCCAATGTACACTAGGGACTCTGATACCAACCAACCTTCTGCCATGCTACCCTCCGGACGTGCCTTTTGACGCACATATCCCTTAAGCGTTTTCATGAAACGCTCTAAGAAGAACATCCATCTAAAATGAACTGTGCCAGCTATTTCCACCTCATCAACTATGTGAACAAGAAGATGCACCTGAATGGTTAGCATTTTAGTAGGAAAATGTTTCTCAAACATGCACACAAGCTCCGCAGCATTTAGTTTGGCGAATGGTATGGAGTCTACATTGATCTCCTTTTGTGAGATCCATTGCACCAGCTTTGCAAGTTTGTAGATTGTGTTACGGATGTCGAGAGACAAACATCCCTCAATGGCAACCGGTAAAATAAACTGTAAAGTATGTGCAGCAATGATATTAAAGTCCACATTTTATGCAATGATATTAAAGTCCACTATGAACGTACCTGACACATTTTATGCCAATCGTGTGACTTCAAACCGGTAAGCTTTCCTTCTTTAGTAAAACACGTTCGGAGCGAGTGCATTACGCCAGTGGGGGTCCGCAAAGATCGAATGGCCTCTTTTACTTTGCGTTCTTGGGCTCCTGTGAAAATCCATGGTGCTTTAGGGAGTTTTATCGATCCATCAGACGCTGTTTGCGGCCAATATTGCTCCATACGATCCACATTTCTAAGGTCAACTCTGGCTCCCAAAGTATCTTTCTTGCTGGTCAAATGGTCCCATAGTAGATTACCCACATTCTTGAATATGTGCATTGGATCGAGCAAGTGATTGATCATGAGTCGGGGCCAGTATGGTAACTCGTACCATAGAGATAGTCTCTTCATCCCTGGAGGCAATCCGTCATCGCACATCTCCTTCTGCTCTAACCATGCTTGTGCAGACATCCTTGGTGGCTCTCTTCCCAAAAATCCGTCGCGTAACACATGATTCTCTGGAAGATACGCTTGATGACCTTCGTAGATTTGCTTCTTCAGTGAGGGTGCCCTACGTGCATTCAGTCTAGGTCCACATGTGACACATGCTCTATATCCGCTTGTTTGAAGCCCTGCATGTATACACATGATAATAGATCAACTATGGGAAAAAACAATATTTACAGTGTCTGAGTGAGGAGTGTCAATAGATCACCTGAGCATTCTGTTAGCCCGGGATAGTCATGCATGGTCCACATTAGAATGCCTCTGATCAAAGCATTCCGTCGTCCTGTGTGTCTGCTCATATCCACCACCTCTATGCCAATCCACAATTGTTGTAGCTCTTCCAATAGTGGACGAAGATACACATCCATATTCCCCACTTTATATCGCCCTGGCACAATCAAGCTTAGCCATAGGTGCCCCTTCTTCGTAGTCAACCACGGGGGAATGTTGTAGTTGACGATGAAAACGGGCCATACACTGTAAGATGTTGATCTTTGACCAAATGGATTTACGCAATCAATAGCCAGGCCTAAGCGCAAATTTCGAGCTTCCCTGGCAAAATCCGACCATGTTCCATCTATATGTTTCCAGGCTGCGCAATCTGCAGGAATTCGTAGCACACCATCCGAAGATTTATTCTCCTCATGCCATGATGCTAGGGCGGCCATGGACTTACATTCGAAGAAATGCTTGATGCGAGGAAGCAGAGGAAAATGTCGCAAAACCTTTTGTGGAATTTTTGTCCCGTGGAGATCTACTCGATATCTTTCGGAATCACATTTCGGACACTTCTCCATGTCTGTGTATTCCCCTCTGAAAAGAATGCAGTCATTAGGACAAGCGTGGATAGAATTGTAATCCATCCCCAAGTTTCGCAAAATCTTTCTTGCTTCATCTCGGGAATCTGGCATCACATTGTCAGCTGGTAGTATGTGCTCTTTCAGCAATCTACACAACATAAAAATATGATACAGTCGTGTAAAAATCTATCAGATCATTATACATTTAGAGTTCTATTAAAGTAAACTAATTGTAATAGATCACCTGAAAAGCGCTGTGACGCTAGTGTCACTCCATCCAAACTTTGCTTGCATGTTGAGAAGAACCAGGAGTGCTTTCAATCTAGACATACGTGCTCCATTATACAATGGCGTATCGGCTTCACTTTTCATATCATCATAGATAAGCCTTTCTGAATCCATGATCGTCTCGATCATTTCATCAATCTCGGGCTCAAACATTGCCTCGTTGGGAATGTGCTCTGCATGATCATCCCCCGAGCTGTCAGAGGCTACATCTTGTGGCCTCACATATGCTGCTTGACCAAAGCGCCTGCGAACACGTCTATTGGGTTGCAAGATTGCTACTTGTTGGCCAGCGTCAGAGTCCGACGAGTTATAATTGGCAACAACTCGATCTATAATAGATGGATTGAACTCGCCAAATTCGCGAACGTGCTGCAAAGAAACACGTCTTGTCCGTCGCACAGCATGCTTGCATTGATTACAAGGACATAAGACCCTCGTTGAGAGATAGGTGTTTCGGTTGGACGGTCCCACATCCTCGTCGCTACTCATAATGAGGATAAAAAACTTATAACCTGGACAACAAATTTAATATTCTATTGGCATTCTTTGTCTTATCTCTCTCTCTCTCTCTCTCTCTCTCTCTCTCTCTCTCTCTCTCTCTCTCTCTCTTTACCTCACATTCTCTAGTCATGTCCAATCCCCCCACACCTCGGTCTAGAGGTGCACGGAGATCAGAACCACCGGGTTATAATCTTGTCTTTATTGGTCAATACCTATATTTGTGGGTACAAGAAATCTACACACCCACGTCTACATGATACTGCATGTAGTGGACAAAACCCCTTTGCCTCTTCTCTAGCTGTAGCACTTCACTTCATCTTAACATCTTTTCACAGTAGATCTTTTCACTGTTCGTCTAACTCTAAACCTTAAACCGTAAGTAATTCTTGCGTGGACTCGATCTAACGTAAATAAGCGTAAATCTAAATAAACGTAAATCTAACTAAAAATAAAGCTAAATCTAATTTAACGTAAGTCTAATGACTAGAGGTTGTCTAGATGGTCATTGTGTCGGGGATGTAGTGACTCTTGCCGCCCTGAAGATCCACCTTCTTCCCTATCTTCTGAAGACATTTCACCAGTACTTTTGGATCGACGGAGCCCACCATGAGTGAAGGCAGCAATACCCTATATTCCATTGAGGGCTTTCTTCACCCGCTTCATGCAGGCATCGCAGTCTATGGAGACCTAAATCTAATCTAATATAACGTAAATCTAAATCTAGCTTAAATAAACGTAAATCTAGTTAAAAATAAACCTAAATCTAATTTAATGTAAGTCTACATATAACCTAATCTTTAACGTCTTTTAAGATAGTTTCCTACGATGTTATAACTCTCTTCTTCTTGTGTGTGTGCGCGTGTGTGGATGTGTGTGCCAATAAAAAGAGATAAATGGTATAACCTTTCTATCACCCATGCCAAG
The DNA here is from genome assembly GCF_014529385.1 of Adiantum capillus-veneris. NCBI lineage: Eukaryota > Viridiplantae > Streptophyta > Polypodiopsida > Polypodiales > Pteridaceae > Adiantum > Adiantum capillus-veneris. The sequence goes on along the minus strand of NC_140949.1, from coordinate 60,069,418 downwards.
TATGATAGATTGATTATGCCATTTCCCTCTTGAATAATAGGTCTTGAGTTCAACTCCTCGTCGGCTAGATCTTTAGGTCTTTTAATTTTAATTAGTTTCCTACGACGTTAAATTAGTTTCTCTCTCTTTCTCTCTCAATGTGTGTGCGTTTTTTTGGATCGTATGCATGTTTTCTCTCTCTTTTCCTCTCTCAATGTGTGCGTTTTTTGTTTATGCATGTTCTCTCTCTCTTTTCCTCTCTCAATGCGTGCGTTTTTTGTTTATGCATGCTCTCTCTCTCTTTTTCTCTCTCAATGTGTGTGTGCATTCTTTGTTTATGTATGTGTGTGTGCGTTTTTGTTTTTGTTTGTACTCTCTCTCTCTCTCTCTCTCTCTCTCTCTCTCTCTCTCTCTCTCTCTCAAAAACACTATGTGTGTGTGTGAGAGAGAGAGAGAGGGAGAGAGAAAGAGCGGAAGGGAACATGAGAATGAGGAGAGGGAAGGAGCATACCTGGCTCTCCTTCCTCTCCTCGTGTGTGTGTGTGTGTGTGTGTGGAGAAGAAAAAGAGAGAGAGAGAGAGAGAGAGAGAGAGAGTGAGGGAGAGCGTTACCTGCTCCTTGCTTGAGGGCGCCGAAAAACTCAGATCTGAGATCTGAGTTTTTGGGCGTGCTCGGTTATTTTTTTACCCCAGCCGGCGTCGCTATGAGCGTCGCTATAAGCGTCGCAAATTTACAAAGAAATTTGCGACGCTCATAGCGACGCCGGGAAATTTTCTTTTGAGCGTCGCTGTGTGAGCGTCGCTAATATGAAGAGCCTCTTGTAGTGTAAATTAATACTAACTCTACTAACACTAACCCACTATGAAAAGTCCTATCACCTCCATTTCTCTCCTCTCTCTTTCCCCACCAACTTCTTGATAATTCCAAGCAAAAAATTAGGTAAATTGCTGAAAATCTAACCCAACCATGGTTAGAGGAGTAACCCTAGCCTTCAAAATTGCTATAAAAGGAGGGTGTAGCTAGCACAAAAAAGGGAGAAGAAAGAGCACTATGCTATAGCTTGAGAAGCCAAGCTCAACCTCTTGAGAAGGAGCTCTTGAGTGGAATCTCATTGGCATTAGGCATATGTATGTGTTGTATTAGGGGTGATTAGCAAGGGAACTCTATGCCATTGTAAGAGAGAGTGATCATTAAATTGAGAGTAGAAAATCTATCATTACTCCTACTAGAGTAAGCCCAACATTTGCTGAATCAAGGAGGGTGAGTTTGGACTAAGCATGGATACCTTGTCTCCCTTCCAACGTGAAGTCATGGACAATAATGATGTGTAAGTGTCTTGGTGTTTTATTTAAGTTCTTGATAGCTTGTCTCCGGGTATTGTTATCAATTTAGCCATAAATCCCACATGCTGTAAGAGGGCGACAGGGTGGAGAGAACTCCTGTGGCCTTAAGACAGTGATTGGGGTGGCTTTTTTCTTGTGATGTGTTGTGGTGTAATTTACTCAGGCTATGTTGAACAAATACTAATCTCACTTTGATTGGTCATGAAAAATTTGTAAGAAGGCATTAGTACAACAAGCACCCCCTTCCCCCTTCTCTCTCTTTCTTACATATATATATTTATGTTTGCTTGATCATTAACGATACACTTCAAAGCAGCCCCAGCATAATCTCTCTCTCTCTCTCTCTCTCTCTCTCTCTCTCTCTCTCTCTCTCTCTCTCTCTCTCTCTCTCTCTCTCTCGTGTTTTAGTGTGTGAGAGTGTTCCATTGGTGTTAGGGTTAGTGTAAGTTCCTTGCTTGTTTGTGGGTTGCTCTAACGATTCTCCTCTTTTGCGTCCTAGTTCGCTCTTAAACTAGGTGGTGCCCCTTGTGTAGTTGGGATTTGGCTGGGGGTTTGTTGTTTTGGTTTGTGCTGTGTTGTGCCCCAGCCCCATTGAGCAGCACGGGAGCCTTGAAGGGTGTCGAGAGGTTGCTCTTCTTGTTGCCCGCCCCGGACCGCTTCAACGGCATTTACTCATATCCTTTGGAAATATTCTACCTGATAAGTAAGTAACGCAATAGTTACTCCACTTAAGAACAAGTGAAACTTGAAATAATTTCACGTGAGGTATGGGTCCTTGTTTCTGGCATTGAAGACAGTTTTCCACAAGTGAGTGAACATCACTTCTCATGGTTGGCCAAAATACTCGAAGTCTCAAGATCCTTTGTATAGTTTGGTCTTCTCCAAAGTACAGTCCTACTATGGTAATGTGCACTTGACTTAGGTGTTGGGTTTTTTCCCTCGAGATTAATACACAAAAGCAATATTCTATCTTCATTTATTTTGTATAGTCTTCCAGGTAGTAATTGATACATAGCCAATTGCCCAATTATCCTGGTGTAATAGGAAATGGTATTTGGGAATCCACTTGAGCTATGGTCATCAATTAAACCATTTTTGACCAACAGGGTATCATTTCTACGGAGAACAGATATGCATCTGATAGATCATTATCTATCCCTTATGGTGGTTCTCCTGAAATAATCCTTGATAAATGATCTGCTCTTTGGTGTGTGGTGCCCTTTTTTACACCTACAGTGAGATCAAATTCCAAAAGAATGATGAACCATATCACTATTCTTCCTATGTTGCATGGCTTGTTGACCAAGTACAATAAAGATTGGTGGTCCACAAAGAACACAAATTTGTTGGCTAGCAGGTAACGTTTATACTTTTTTGCGCTATAGACCATCCCTAATCCTTCCCTTTCAATGGTTGTATAATTCTTCTCTGCCACATTCAATTGTCTACTAGCATAAGAAATAGGAAAATCAATATACATCCAACGGTAAAATTGGAAGCATCAACATGTATATGGAATATCTTATTCCAATATGGTACTTTCAATATTGGGGCTAAAGTGAGAGCTTGTTTAAGCTTCATGAAGGATTCTTCACACTCATCAGTCCATACAAAGAGTGTAATCAAGACATATATGGGTTGTGCGATTATAGCATACATGTAGATGAATCGTTTGTAATATCCACAATGTCCCATGAAAACTTGAACCCCTTTGATTGTTCTCGGTCTAGGCAATTCAAAAATAACATGAATATTATCCATATTGGCCGCTATGCCATTTTTACACAATATATGTCCAATAAGTTTTCCTTGTCTGCCCATAAATGTACATTTCTTAGGATTTAAGCAAATCCTATGAAGTCTACATCTTTTGAATACCTTTGTGAGGTGTTCGAAATGATTAGCTCGGATTGATGAATGTACACATAAATCATCCATATATACTTCCAAGAAATTACGAAGATATTCTTTGAAAGAATGGCTCATCAATATTTTAAAAGTGTTAGGGGCATTAATTAACCCAAAAGGAATAACCCTATAGGAAAAAATACCCCATTCAGTTGCAAAGGCATTTTTGTGCTGATCCTTGGGATCGGCCAAAAGTTGATTATACCCTAAAAATCCGTCTAACAAGCTGTAAGCTTCTTTTCCTACAACTTATTCTAAAACATGCTCGATGATTGGAAGAGGATAGCTATCTCTAATGGTGGTTGCGTTCACTTTTTTGAGATTGGCACACTCTTGATTTCCCATTTTTATTGGGTACCACTGCAATCGGAGACACCCAATCTGTATGTTCATTCATAAATGAATTCAGATTCCTTGAGCTTTTCTATCTCTTCTTTGATCTTTCTGGCAAATGTTTCATTATACGTAATGGCCTTTGTCTACTTGATTTCACATCATCTCTCATAGGTATGGTATGTTGACAAATTTCTGGATCAACACCCTTAAGATCTTTATAAAACCAAGCAAGATATTCTTTCACTTAGCTTAGAAAAATCTCTTCTCCTTCTTCAGTAAAGTCATTTGCAATGTAGGCAGTTCTAGGCTCTTCTCTAGGTTCGGCTAGATCTATTTTCTTTGCATTTTTAGGTCCTTCATAGACTAACCTTGCTTTCTTAGTCCCCTTACAGGTTGTTCAACTATGATCTTTCGGTCTTGGAGAGTATATGTCTTGTAATGGGATGGAACACTCATTACATATTTACTCTCTTCCTCAGTTGTTTCCATTTCAATAATATACATCTCCTTTAGAGCTTTCTTCAACTCTTGACATTTCTTCTTTCGTTCAACTTGTGTCATGGATGAACCATCATCCATGTGTCTAGGTTTTGATTGAGTTTCCTTTCTCATTTTTCTTGATGTTTTTGATGTCCCTTGTTTGTTTTCTGAAGGATATCTACCCGTGATTTTGTCTTTGACACAATCATGTGCATCTATCTGCATCAAAAATTGTGTTCTACTAGAAACTGATGGCATAGGTATAGATTTCAAGTTTTTGTGTCTCTTTTTCTTGTATACCACTTATGGCTCCTTGTTTTCTGGTTTGGAAAGTCAATGTTTTTTTTCTTCCCTCCTTTTAGGAGTAGTTGTGCTCTAGCATGTTCTTTTTCTGACCTAGAATCATTGGATGTAGTTTAATGTTCTTCAACTCATCAGTAGAATCATAATAGAGGTCTACAAATAATTGTTAAGCTTTCAGTAAGTCCTTGGGTTCCTAAACTTCATCTTCAATGTGAAGGGTTGGGATCATTTATATGGGAATTATGTCATAGCCATCCTCATTGCAAAATTGAGTAGGCATAGATGTATTCACACACACATCCATTGTTGCCAAAATTTGAGTCCATTCAAATGGCTCAAAAAAATGCTCCAAAAAGGGTTCGGGTACATATGCTGCATCTATAAAATACCTTTCTAAGATACATTCCTCTTGTTTTACTCCCGTTTTCTGAGGCTCCACACATCCAAATAGGTGTGTCTTTGCTTAACCAAGATAAAATATTTGATTCAGCTGAAGAGACCGAGTCAAATTCTTGAATGGGTGTTTTTATGAAATCTGTATAAGTGCGAACTTTCAAATTGACCCTTATGATTGATCCCACTTGTTTCAAATACAGGTAATTGTTTCCTCAATCTTGAATAAGCTGTACTTGCCGCATGAATGGTTTTCCCAAGATGTTTTCATAGTTAAGTTTCTTTCCAAAGTCTACTATTGTAAAAGAATGTTGATAATCCGATGGGATACCTTTCGTGTTACGAGATGGAGATGCGGACCCATGAAGTTCCATATGAGCTTATGATGAAATCATTTGAGTAGTTGGTTATTCCAAGTTTGACTGCACAAGTTGAAGATCTTGCTTGGGAATATGGAGACTGTTGGGAGTATTTTAAAGAAGCAATTTTGCATGCTAGTAATGAAATTATGGCAGAGGAAATGGGAGACTAGGATAAGCAGGTACTAGATTATGAAGAATTTTGGAAACAGGTTTGTGTAAAATTAGCAGTAAAGCAAGATGCTTTGGGAGATGTTGCATAGATTGAGGAGCCAAAACTTGAATCAGTTCAGGTTTTCCAGAATTATCTAAAGCTAATGGCTGTGTCACTAGCAACCTAGATGAAGCTAATAATGAAGATGCCAATTGTTTTGATGTCAACTCACAAAGTGACATTATGCATGTGGATTATACATAGGTAAGTGACAAATCTTTGAATCTAAAAGAGGATGCTTGCCATGAGGTGGGAACTGCACAAGATACCATGGATGTGTCATTTGATACATCTGAACAGAAGCAAGAGTCTAAATTTATTATGGAGGAAGTGCGTACATGTGGTGATGCTGCTGAATAGGATGAGGATGGCATCATTGATGCTTTCCTGTGTTACTTACATGCATGTGGTACAGTATGTGGTGATACCCTTATGAAGGGAATGCCAATTTAGAGAGGGTGCAAGTTTCACAGCAGGAGAATGGGCTTACAGTAGTCACTGAGCTTTTTGAAGAAGAGCAAGTAGAAGGCTTATGCGTAGACAAGCCTATGTGTGAGAGTGATGCTCTAAAAATTACAGATGCAGAGAATATTAGAGATCTCTGTGTGATGAAGTGGATGATGAGGTAATGGGGTGTCAGCACGTGCATCAGGATTTTAAAACTATAGGAGATGAAGATGGTACACCGGATCGTCTACCAAGGTGGAAAGACAACCAAAATTTTCAAAAGATGTTTACCAGTTTTATCAAAGGATATGCACGGTATGGGTTTTTATTTTAGTCCCCTTACTAGTTGTCATGCCAGGGCTCTTATGGTTTCCAATAGGGGGAGTAGTTGCTCATGTATGCAAGCCAAAGGACAAATTCTGTTCCCAATTATCGAAAGGGTTTGGGTGTTTTCACTTGATTCTGGACATGTTTCCTCTTTTGCAAAGAATACAGGTGCTATGTGCTCAACATGAAGTTCAAACCGAGAGAATCCGACAAATTTTGGAAGCAGACGTCACATGGTTGCATGCTATTGGGGTGAAGCTATGGTGTTATGATATGTGACGCCTTCAGAGTATGCATACAATATGGGTTTTAGAAGCTGCATATTCTAGAAGGGTTTTATGAAGCTCCAATGTTTGGACAATTTCTTCTTAGGAAAAATTACCAAAATACCCCTCTAATTTGTGGAAATTGCCAATATACCCCTAGAATTGCAAAATTTCCCAAAATACCCTTGTATCTATTTTTGTTGGATTCTTCAAGATTTTCTATTCTTTATTCTTGTTCGAAAACTGAGATCGTTTTTTGAGTCCTTAGCATGTAATTTGTTGCAAATTACCTCGCAAAAAAAGATAACTATGTCTGAAAATAATGAAGCAATTCATCTCCAAAGCTTACATAACCAACTCAAATTTTAGTTTTAGCATCTTGTATGGTAGACAATTACTCTTCTTATGAAAATCTACAAATTTTTTTGTTTATGGAGAAATTTACTCTCACAACCATGGGTATTTTGGCAATTTTGGAAAATTTGAAGGGCGTTTTGGGAATTTATGAAAAATTATGGGGGTACTTTGGGAATTTTTGAAATTTCAGGGGTATTTTGGTAATTTTCCCTTTTCTTATTCTATTTGATCCAGGAGGACTACTCGATGGCTATGGCCTTGGACAAAGGGATGTCTATGTGTCCTAACATGGGGATTCATGTGCCAACCGAAATAATGCTTGAAGGTTTGATGTAGTTGGCACATACCGGAGGATGTGCAGGTTCTGAGAGGGTGGATGTCGTGCCTCTTTGTGGACACGATGAGGAAAAGAAATACTGAGCAACAAATAGAAGTTTTTACCAAATTATGATTTATGCTAGGGTTTGATTATGTCATAAGATGCTTGACGTGTATGCTAACTATGGTTTTAAAGGTTAGGAAGGCTCTAGAAAGGTCTAAACAAGGTGATGGATAGAAGTTTCTGAAGTGATAATTTTATGAGTGAGATGGTGGTTCTTAATGTGCTTTCCATGCTGGTCCAGACAACAAAACAAACGGAGTTCCACAGAGAAAGATATGTCAGTGTGATGTTGGAATTATTTGCAGATCCCCGATGGATTGGACAGGTACAAGTGAATGATCAAAGTGGATAAAGTGAAGTGCTCAAGTTGTGGATCCTATCGGTCTTTTCAGTTTGGCAATCGGTGTCCCAGGTAGCAAGTTATGAGCTGTCAAAAATGGGACAGGGGCCGGTTCTCGGGCGGAATAGTCGGATTGGGAGATGTTCCATTGAAGATTTTGGGTGCTTTTCAATGTTCTTATGAGAAGTGTGTGAAGAATTGAGTCAACAAGAGCTGACAGCATGTCAATCGGGACTCAGAGTGCGGAGATATGGCTTATTGAAGTTGGCCGGGATGTATACCAAATGTGGGCCGTTATGGAAATATTTTTTAAATGTCTTGACCGATATGTAAGCCGAATGATGTGTGTGTTTTGAAATGCACAGTAAGTTCTTGAGGTGCTTTACCGAGTGCGAAGGGAGACCTCCTTAAATGCATTCAACTATACTTGCAATTTGGAGGGCGAGTGGCTGTGTGGGAACGAAGGCCAAGGTAATTGATTTCTTTTATTTATATAATGAATGGCTATCAAAGAAACCAGTAGCGACGTCACTACTGGTTGCTGGAGAAGAAAGGGTGAGAGGTGGCATGCAGGTGTGCATGGGGCGGCACTGCAGGGGAAAAGTCGAGAGCATGAGGGGTGGAGCCATCTGGAGGGAGGGCGCTATCTGCATGAGGTTTGAAGGCCAAGGGGTGGCAAGGGGAGGAGCTTGATAGGGGGCGGCTCCATTGCATTGGGGGCCTAGTGCAGGGCTTCGAGCTTGGGAAGGCTGGCTAGAGTAGGAAAGATAGGACGAAGGGGTGGCTTCCAAGAGGAGTCCACACTGGCCTGGAGTAGCGCAAAGGGGGCTGCATGGCAGCACTGATAGGACGGCTCATTCTGATTGTGAGTCGGTAAGGGTTGTGGGAGCCATGGGCAGGCTGGGAGCATGGAGATGAAGGTGCTGCTTTGGAGGGAGTTGGGGGAAGCTCTTGAGAGTGCTACAGAGGGCGCTGCCTAGAGGTGAGAAGGAGGCAAAGCATGAGAGCAAGGTGGTAAGCAGCTACGGAGGCTGTTGAAGTGGCCGCCATATTAAAAGGAGGGTGACGAGGAAAGGCTATTATTGGCAGCCTAGAGGGGAGCTCCGCATGGGACAGGAGACCGAGTGTTGTAGAGGCAGGAGTCCACCTGCTACTACAGGTTAGAGAGGAGAGCAATGATGAGAGGAAGGCCGTGAGCAACACATGAGGGCACAAGACCGGGTACTGCTACAGGGGAGTGTGACAAGGAAAGAAGAACCACCATCCTGTAGGGTTTGAGGTGGCCACCTTATCAAAAGGAGGGCGCCCTAAAGAGTTGATCAGTTGCACAGGAGGGGACTTTTTAATAAGCCAACGAGGGTAATATGAAAAAAAAGTAAGGTGGGCATGCAGTAGGAGGAGAACTTTTTGTGAGCAAGATAAAAGAGTTGCCAGGGATGGGTCAAGGAAGACAGCAGGTGGGCGCAACATCAGAGGGTTGTGGCCTTTGGATCCTTGAGAGCAAGGAGGCTCGGTGCTGACATTAGGAGCTCTGTCTCTCTCTATCTCTCATCCTTGTGCCCTAGCTCAAAGATCTATCTCATAATAATCCATGCATAGCTCTATTGTTTATCTATCTCGCAAGAATCCATACATAGCTCTATTGTTTAGAAGCTCTCTTTATTTGCATCTCCATATCTTCATATCTCTCATAGCATTAAGTTATATCTACCTTTTACTTAATCTACCTCTCCATATTTTCATATCTCTCATAGCATTAAGTTATATCTACCTTTTACTTAATCTAGAATGCTCTAGACTCTTTGATTTCTCGTCGACAGAGAACAACAAGAAGCAGACATGTTTGTAAAAACTAGAAGGGACAAATCATAAGACGATCTCCTTCAAATTGGACATCAAAGAAAAATATTTCATATGATGTTAGCTCAACAGAGTAAGGGTCTGGGCGAGCATTGTTGCAAGAAGGATGGATTCTAAAACTTGGTACGGGGCCAGCCTGTGATCAGCTGGAAGGCTAGGCAGTAGGAATTCAACGTGTATGGGTGCTATTGCTCAAGATTCTAACATTACCCATGGTTTTGAGTTAGAGTTTTACTGTATACCAAGCGTCGATTTCGACCATACTTTGTACATGAATTGGGAAATTGAATGAAAGCAGGGTTAATTAGGTCACATTTGTGTTGTAAATTTTTGGCTATTTCAAGCTTGTTGCCTCTTTCTCTCTCACAGCCAAAAGCCCGACACTTTCCCTATCAGCCTTGGAGAATGGCGCACTCCGACAACATGTTAGAAATATAAATGTCTCTCAAAGTGTGTGCATTGAGTACAAAAGGGTCTACACCTTGCACCCAATGCACACCCTTTCAAGAATTTGTTTTTAATACTAGAGAGAGAGAGAGAGAGAGAGAGAGAGAGAGAGAGAGAGAGAGAGAGAGAGAGAGAGAGAGAGTATTACTCAATTTTTTTCAATTTTTACACACATTGAAGAGTTTCAAAAAAAAAAGGTCAGGTCACTTTTGTACTCTAGAATGGCTTGTAAGTCCCTTGTCACACTTGGACACCTGCCCACTCTGCTTTTGTAAATGGTTGTTTACAATGCTATAACAGTGGACTTGAAAAGAAAGGCTGCACATTATTCTCAGCGAACGGAAGTAGCTCAAGGGGTTAAAACTTTCGCTTGGACTTTGTCTGTAAGGATTTGACATCTCTAAAATGAACTCTTGCTTGCACTCTTTGTAGTTAGTTGCTTCTTGGAAAACATGGCCAAGGGCGTGAGACCATGCCTTTAACAATGTGAGCAGCCCAACTTTTTCTTTTCATGTGCAAATGACTGGCTACCACCTCTGCACTTGTGAGGTCCCCACCCGGCCGTCTCAAACGACGGATCTGATGGTAAACGTGGTGGCCACTAGATATACAGCGGAAGCAAACAAAGTGGTTTATGGTTCATCTAGCGGACGATCTCTCATCACAAAGTAAATCGAGCTGGAGCCTACTAGCATCGAGATCTAGTTCCACCCCGCAGGGGAAGCATGATTAACTTATCTAGCGATCCTAAGACCCACCTTCCAAGAGGAGAGAAGTCTCGAGTACCTTTTTCCCCATGACTTTCAGACGCACGTACACTTGAGACTTCGCCGCTCTAGGGGTAATGAGTAATACTAGTGTCGATTTATAACACTATGGGGACGGAGAGTTCCCGACCAATCGGAACCACCCTTCTCATAGGCATTGGCAACCTGAGCCAAGCCCCCACTTTCCACCCCCACACTCACACTTCTTTGTGTGTCCTAATTACTACCACAATGGTTGTTCAACATATAAGTTCCTTGATTAGATTCCGGTTCACAGGGTTCATTAAGACAGCCCTTTAACCAGTATTTCAAAGTGGCACCAAGACAGTAACTCTAGTAAAAATTTTACTCAAAACTTATTCATTAAAATTCCAATGTTCTGGAGGTACAACATCCCCCCTCCAGCGAGAGTTTACTCCTCCCGTTGTTGCCTAGCTGTCCATACAACTAGGTATGTCCACCGCATAGAACGCACGACATAGACATTCCCACCGCATAGAACGCAAGACGTGGATATCCAAGCAAAGAACGCAAGTCGTGGATAGAGGCCCTAAGCTAGTAAATCTAGCTACTGCGAAATCATCGCGAGCCGCCCCCTGTGATCAGTAGGGGGATTAGGACTAGTTTCAACATTGGAAATAGAAATGAGCATGCCGAGCTAAATTTTCCCTAGCAGACATTCTTTCCTATTTCAAACAGTATATCCATCAACCATTCTTACCTACTTAGAATTTAATATACAATTCAATTCAAATGCCGAGGTTTCTGTTGGATTTCTCCAACATGTTTAGGGATATATTCTTTCTTAACTTATCGTATTCAATGTTAAATTAAACAAACTTGAATAAAAATGTGACCTACCCCATCCATTTCCTCGTCATTGACCCGTGAGATGGCCGGTACTTGGTCGTCCATGGGAGCTTTCCCTTTCCCATTCACGTTGCTTGTTCCCGCCTCGCGGTCGTGGACACCACCGAAGCGAGTCCTCTTTACCGGGCCATTTTATACTCACTACTCAATTGACAAAATTGGAGAAAAAGAACTAATTTCCAAGAGTACCATAACAACCAAGATGACAGATTAGAATCACTGAACAATTCCTTTTATACGAGAGGGTTAGATTTCCTTCAAGACATAGTATTTTATGGATAGTACCTTACTTGTTCCTGCAAAAATTGGTTCTAAAGTTAAGTACTTGGCCTAGGTAATTAGAAATTTCAGATTTTTACTAATTAAATTACTAGAGAGGTGAATTAGACATGCTCAATCACCTTCCTAATGTAAGTAGAGAGATGCAGAATTACCATATGCATAGGTGAGAGGATTTTTTCCTTCCTAGTGGATTAATGACGGATAAATTTCTCTTAATTACATCTTAATCTATGAACATATTGAATCTAACTTAGTTACTCCAACATTGTGTGGTAATAAGGTGAGATTGACCAATTCCACATCATTGTCGGCTTAACATTTATTTACTATGATGACTAGCGGGAGATTTCTTCTTACTAATCATGCATTAATTTATGATTAGGAGAGGTTAATGGATTACATAATTAACTATTAGATTAAGGATTATGTATTAGACTAAGGATATGGAGAGTTAAAGAGCATCTATTGAGGAAATTAGCTATGATTAATCATAATAGTTGCGAGATTCAGAGAATGATAGAGAGATTTACAACAAGGATAAAACAAATTTGATTTTACCATGATTAGGGGATGAAATCTACTTGAAATTCTGATCCAATGGAGTTCTCAAGCTGAGAATCGAGCAGCACTTCCCTCCTTTGCTTCTTCTCCAAAAACTATGTGTGCCGGTAGCACCTCCCCAAGGTGTGTGTGTAAGTGTGTGTGTGTGTACTGAGTGGGTGTGTGAGCATATGTGTGTGTGTGTGTGAGCACACTCTTATATAGGCTCTCCCAGGCTGAAAATTGACCCAAGTTGCTATAAGCATCTGAAGAGCACTCACTTCATGCATGGTAAGTCCAGTTACATGCCTACCAAGTGTCCAGTTAGCTAGTCTAACTAACTCTCACACTCTCTCTCAAGCATGGCAACTCTCCCACAACTGCCTAGAGATGAGAGGGCACCCCCTAGCTGCCAAAGCAAGCTCTGAGTGGCCTGGGACCTGTTCCCACACAACCTTGAGCCCTGGTTCCTCCCCGCACAACCTTAGGAAATTTTGATTTTTGGCTAAAACGGCCGATACGAATCAGAATTTAATGCCGTAAATTTCTATACTAAGCTCTAACTAAGGTGTACGTGTCCGAGTACCTACCATATTTAGCGGTCCTCGGGATCCGAAAATGCATGTTTTTCAAATTCGGGGTACGGGTGCAGTTTTTCGAGATGATCAAAACTAGAGGGGCCGGGTGACCAAAAACTTACTATTTTTGGATTTCTTCACAAAATTATTTTAATTCATTTTTGGAATCTTTATAACATTCTAAACATCATGGCACTGACAGAATTTGGAAAACTGTAAAAAATAGTAACTTTTTTCATATGTTTATTCCATGGTACAATGGTGCTCTTTTTGGGGTCAGAGACCTTAGAACCTCCCCAACGTGAAGAATTTGAGATGTCCTCATCTCAAGAATGTGTTTGGGTAATCTTTTATGAGCGTTGGTTCGTCCTCCAACGTTGCATCTTCTTCAGGGTAATCCTTCCACCTTACTAGATGCTCCGTGATTGTTTTGTTGCGTTTCTTCCTTTCCCTTGTTTCAAGTACATAGTCAGGTTGGAGCTCGAGAACTCGTTGTCCTGGCATGACTATCTGATATGAGTCCAAGAGTTGATCAGGATTAGGGATATAGGGTTTGACTAAGCTGACATTGAATACATCATGAACCTTTAAGTTTGTAGGTAACTTTAGCTTGTAGGCCTGGTCACTCACAACTTTAATGATCTCGAATGGTCCACAATACCTTGGGCTTAGCTTCTTGTATCGGCCTAGTGATAAGTTGCTTTTCTTCGGTCGGACTGGTAGAAAAACCTTATCTCCTTCTTTGAAAGTTCTCTCCGAACGGTTATTATCTTAATAGTGCGGCCTGAATGTCTTGGCGAATAGCTCTAGTCTGAGCTTCCATATCTTCTAACATCTTCCTAGAGGCTTCTACCCTGATGGTTGGATCCGAGAATTTCAGTGGTGCTAAACAGTCCTGTTCATAAAGAGCTTTAAAGGGTGACATTCCAATGCTTTTGTTCTCGGAAGAATTATAGGCATATTCTACCAAAGGAAGATATTGTAACCCCTTCTTTGGCTCTTGAACAATAGGCCCTGAGAATGTCCTCAATGACTTGATTTACTCTTTCAGCCTACCCATCTGTCTGCGGATGATACGCTGTGCTGAAAGCTAATTGTGACCTAATAGATTGGAAAAGAGAATTCCAAAACATTGATGTAAACTTGGCATCTCTATCGCTGACGATACGCTTGGGTAAACCATGTAACCTAAAAATTTCCTTGGTGAATATCCGGCTAATATCCGAAGCAGTAAGGGTTGTCTTTACGGGTATTAGATGAGCCACTTTTGTGAGCATATCAACAACCACGAATATAGAGTCATAACCTCCTATAGAAGGTAATCCTGTAACAAAGTCCATATTGATGCATTCCCATTTCATCTGGGGTATGTCAAGAGGCTGTAGTTGCTCTGGTAATTTGATTCTTTTGGTTTTTATCCGCTGACAAGAAAGACATTGCCTCACATAGCGAAGTATGTATCCTTTTATCCCGGACCAAAAATAACTCCTCCTGACAGCATGAAGAGTCTTAGCATAACCTGGATGTCCAGTTGTAGGGCTATTGCGTGCTTCATACAGAATAGCCTTCCTTAAAGCTGGGTCTTTGGGTACACATAGTCTATGTCTGTAGTAAAGACACCCTCCCATAAGAGAGTAATCTTTAGCTTCAGGCATCTTATTCTGATGGACTAATGACACTATACGTTGGTATTCTGGATCTACCAAAGATGCTTCTTTAATTCTGTCCCAAATAGGGTTATTTGGAATAGAGATAGCTCCGAGAAAATATTTTCGGCGAAGTCCATCTGCAACGGTATTTTTCTTCCTTGGTCTATACTTTATGTCAAGGTCATATTCTTGTAAGAGTTCTATCCATCGCCGTTGTCGCATATTGAGAATAGATTCACATCCAGGGAGAGTCTTAATCTCATGATCTAGCTCTCTATGTGGTGGAAGATTTGTAAGGTCTTCAGGGAATACATCATCATACTCCCTCAACCAGTTTGGTCGAAGTGTGGTATCTGATTGGTCCACCTTGTTGAGCTTTACCGCATAAATTTGCTGCCCCTTTCTCAGTCCATTCAAAAGTCTGCTGGCTTTAACTAGAGTAGCCCTAGGTCTCCCATTTTCTTCCTGGATTAAGACTTCATTACCCAAGTTATCTGTAAAGGTAAAGTTCCCTTGTGCACAATGGATGCGGGCCTGATTTTTCTTTAGCCAGTCCATCCCTAGTATCCCATCAAAGAATCCTAAGGGTAGGGTTCGAAATTGGGCAGAAGTTGGGTGTCCCCCTAAATCAAAGTCGATTTTCTTGCAGAGTTTTGAGATACTACTTCCTTGCCGTTTGCTAACTCTACAACTAGTTTGCTTGTTGGATACTTATCTAGCTTTAGCTTCCTCATGCATCTGGGTGAAAGAAATGAAAGTGTGCTACCACAATCTATAAGGAAGTTAACTTATTCACCTCTGAGAGATTCTAGCGTATGAATGACTGCATATTGCTCGCAACCATTGGGGTTGTCAATTGCCGCATGCAAGGTTGCTCTCTCCACTACTTCATCTCCCATAGTTGGTTGTACCACTGCGGCATTCACTCTGGCGGTAGATCCACGCCCTCGCTCTCTGTTCATCCTTCCACGTCCTCCTCTTCCATTAGGTTGTCCATGCCCATGGACATTCAAGGGTATGGAATTGGCGCTGGTTGCCTGAGTCTTCTTGGGGCACTTGGATCTGTAATGCCCAAACTCGCCACATTCGTAGCATCGAACATTTGGGAACTCCATAGTTGTGGTGGTAGCCACAATAGGGCGCTGGTCATATGCTTGGCTGGATGGCCTGTTATTCCACGCATTTGTCCTTGCTCTTTTTGCCAAATGATTCCTCCTATTCTGATTAACTTTTTGTACTTCAAGAGCTAAAGGTTTGGCCCTCAACAAGGCATCCTGCAGTGTTGTCAGCCTGAGAGTTCCCAACCGAGTATTCAAAGGGTCAATTAGCCCTTGGAAGAATCTTGCTACCTGTCGTTCCAACGTCATCTTAGGAGCATATCTCCGAAGAGTGATGAACTTTGGATAATATTCTTCGACAGATGAAGTCAGCTACCGAAGTGAAAAGAACTCGTTCATCTTCAAGGTTTTATAGGTGGGTGGTAAGTAACACCCCATCACTGCATCCTTAATGTCTTCCCAGGATTGGGAAGATCCCTTAATATCCAAGTCCCTGCAATGTTGCTTCCACCATATCTTGGCATCGCCAGACAAGCGGAACATTGTAAGCATGGTTTGATTCACGGGTTGGGTTCCCGCAGCTTTGAAATAGTCGTACATAGCCTCCATCCATACTTCCGCATCTCTCTCCACATTTGCCCCCTCGCCCTTAAAGAGTGGAGGTTGGGCTTGTTTAAGGAGGAGCTTCTTCTCTTGCACCGCCGAGTAAAGAGTAGCAGGCGATGCCTACAGGGGTTACACGAGATTCTTGATACCATTACTTGGATTACAATTAGACACGAGACTTAAATAAAATTCAAGATCCCACTTTATCAAGAGACAGAGACTCAGAGACAAAAACACATTATTGATGAAGATTTATTACAATCAAAACCCCTCAAGGTTTATGATAACTCATGATCAATTTATTACATGGCTTTAGGAATGCTTATAAGATACGCCTAGCAGGTTGTGTTCACATGATACTCTACTTTATTCGTGAAGTAGTTCCTATACTCATCCTTGAGTGGATAGCAAACTATGGTGTCGACCCGGGATTCTTCTTTTGGTACTCCAAAAGTCCTAACTCTGTTTTCTCGGATTAGATTAGTGACCTTCTCTAAGAGCCACTCGTTGAGGGTTTGATCGGTGCCGTCAAAGACAGTCAGGTCCATACGTGTAGGTAGCAAGTAGAATATCTGTACCACCCTCAATTATTCTCCCCAACGTATCTTCTTTAAATCGGTATCCAGGCATCCTAGGTTCCGAGCGTTGATGTAGTAAACCCCTCCTGCAAGTGTCCAATCGAGTCCCCATCCTCTATCGATGCGAGTGGAGTGCCGTATATGAGCCTTCATCAGCATCTCCATGACATCTCGCCTGAATTGGTAAACTGGGGATCCTCGAGCTTGTTCGTAAATAAGCTCAAATACTTGGAACTTTCGATATTCTAGCACGGGGTCTTCCTGCAACACCAATGCAAGGAATTCGGATCATCTACCTATATACCCTTAGTTCCTTTTAAATATTCAAACAATACGACTTTATTTCTCAGTCTAACCTAACCTTAGCTCTAATACTAGGTGTGAGGTCCCCACCTCGCCCTCTCAAACGACGGATCTGATGGTAAACCTAGTGGCCACTAGATCTACGGTGGAAGCAAACAAAGTGGTTTATGGTTCATCTAGCGGACGATCTCTCATCACAAAGTGAATCGAGCTCGAGCCTACTAGCATCGAGATCTAGCTCCACCCCGCAGGGGAAGCGTGATTAACTTATCTAGCGATCCTAAGACCCACCTTCCAAGAGGACAGAAGTCCCGAGTACCTTTTTCCACATGGATTTCAGAGGCACGTACACTTGAGACTTCGCCGCTCTAGGGGCAATGAGTAATACTAGTGTCGATTTATAACACTATGGGGACGGAGAGTTCCGACCAATCGGGACCACCCTTCTCATAGGCATTGGCAACCTGAGCCAAGCCCCTACTTTCCACCCCCACACTCACACTTCTTTGTGTGTCCTAATTACTACCACAATGGTTGTTCAACATATAAGTTCCTTGATTAGATTTCGGTTCACCAGGTTCATTAAGACGGCCCTTCAACCAGTATTGCAAAGCGGCACCAAGACAGTAACTCTAGTAAAAATTTTACTCAAAACTTATTCATTGAAATTCCAATGTTGTGGAGGTACAACATCCCCCCTCTAGCGAGAGTTTACTCCTCTCGTTGTCGCCTAGTTTCCCATACAACTAGGTATGTCCACCGCATAGAACGCACGACATGGACATTCCCACCGCATAGAACACAAGACGTGGGTATCCACCGCAAAGAACACAAGTCATGGATAGAGGCCCTAAGATAGTAACTCTAGCTACTGCGAAATCATCGCGAGCCGCCCCCTGTAATCATTAGGGGGATCATGACTAGTTTCAACATTGAAAATAGAAATGAACATGCCGAGCTAAATTTTCTCTAGCAGACATTCTTTCCTATTTCAAACAGTATATCCATCAACCATTCTTTCCTACGTAGAATTTAATATACAATTTCATTCAAATGCCGAAGTTTTCGTCGGATTTCTCCAACATGTTTAGGGATATGTTCTTTCCTAACTTATTGTATGCAATGTTAAATTAAACAAACTTGATTAATAATGTGACCTACCTCATCCATTTCCTCATCATTGACCCGTGAGATGGCCGGTACTTGGTCGTCCATGGGAGCTTTCCCTTTCCCATTCACGTTGCTTGTTCCCGCCTTGCGGTCGTGGGCACCACCGAAGCGAGTCCTCTTTACCGGGGCCATTTTATACTCACTACTTAATTGAAAAACTTGGAGAAAAAGAACTAATGTCCGAGAGTACCATAAAAACCAAGATGACAGATTAGAATCACTGAACAATTCCTTTTATACGAGAGGGTTAGATTTCCTTCAAGACATAGTATTTTATGGATAGTACCTTACTTGTTCCTGCGGAAATTGGTTCTAAAGTTAAGTACTTGGCCTAGGTAATTAGGAATTTCAATTTTTACTAATTAAGTTACTAGCGAGGTGAATTAGACATGCTCAATCACCTTCGTAATGTAAGTAGAGAGATGCAGAATTACCATATGCATAGGTGAGAGGATTTTTCCCTTCCTAGTGGATTAATGACGGATTAATTTACTTTAATTACATCCTAATCTATGAACAGATTGAATCTAACTTAGTTACTCCAACATTGTGTGGTAATAAGGTGAAATTGACCAATTCCACATCATTGCCGACTTAACATTTATTTACTATGATGACTAGCGGGGGATTTCTTCTTACTAATCATGCATTAATCTATGATTAAGAGAGGTTAATGACTTGCATAATTAACTATTAGATTAAGAGTTATGTAGTAGACTAATGATATAGAGAATTCTAGAGCATCTATTGAGGAAATTAGCTATGATTAATCATAATAGTGCGAGATTAAGAGAATGATAGAGAGATTTACAGCAAGCATAAAATAAATTTGATTTTACCGTGATTAGGGGCTAAAATCTACTTGAAATTCTGATCCAATGGAGTTCTCAAGATGAGAATCGGGCAGCACTTCCATCCTTTGCTTCTTCTCCCAAAACTATGTGTGCCGACAGCACCTCCCCAAGGTGTGTGTGTAAGTACGTGTGTGTGTGTGTACTGAGTGGGTGTGTGAGTATATGTGTGTGTGTGTGTGTGTGTGTGTGTGTGTGTGTGTGTGTGTGCGAGCACACTCTTATATAGGCTCTCCCATGCTGAAAATCAACCCAAGCTGCTGTAAGCATCTGAGGAGAGGTTAATGGCTTGCATAATTAACTAGTAGATTAAGAATTATGTAGTAGACTAATGATATGGAGAGTTAAAGAGCATCTATTGAGTAAATTAGCTATGATTAATCATAATAGTTGCGAGATTAAGAGAATGATAGAGAGATTTACAGCAAGCATAAAATAAATTTGATTTAACCATGATTAGGGGCTGAAATCTACTTGAAATTTTGATCCAATGGAGTTCTCAAGATGAGAATTGGGCATCACTTTCCTCCTTTGCTTCTTCTCCCAAAACTATGTGTGCCGGCAGCACCTCCCCAAGGTGTGTGTGTAAGTGTGTGTGTGTACTGAGTGGGTGTGTGAGCATATATGTGTGTGTGTGTGTGAGAACACTCTTATATAGGCTCTCCCATGCTGAAAATCAACCCAAGCTACTATAAGCATCTGAAGAGCACTCACTTCATGCATGGTTAGTCCAATTACATGCCTACCAAGTGTCCAGTTAGCTAGTCTAGCTGACTCTCACACTCTCTCTCAAGCATGGAAACTCTCCCACAACTCCCTAGAGATGAGAGGGCGCCCCCTAGCTGCTAAAGAAAGCTCTGAGTGGCCTGGGACCTGTTCCCACACAGCCTCGAGCCCCTGTGCCTCCCCGCACAACCTTAGGAAATTTTGATTTTTGGCTAAAACGACAGATACGAATCGGAATTCAATGCCGTAAATTGCTATACTAAGCTCTAACTAAGGTATACCTGTCCGAGTACCTGCCATATTTAGCAGCCCTCGGGGTTCGAAAATGCATTTTTTTCAAATTCGGGATACGGGTGCAGTTTTTCGTGACGGTCAAAACTAGACAGGTTGGGTGACCAAAAAGTTACTATTTTTGAAAAATTTTCACAAAAATTATTTTAATTCACTTTTGGAAGTTTTATAACATTCTAAACATCATGGCACTGGACAGAATTTGGAAAACTGCTAAAAATAGTAACTTTTTCCATTATGTTTATTCCATGGTACAATGGTGCTCTTTTTGGGGTCAGAGACCTTACAACACTTTCCTACCCTAGTATGACATGGCTACCACCTCTGCATGGTCTGCACTTCTCTGCCCTAGTATGAAATGGGTCCAAGACAAGTTGCTCTTCTCATTCAAGAGTACTTTGAACTCTCTCTCTCTCTCTCTCTCTCTCTCTCTCTCTCTCTCTCTCTCTCTCTCCCCCCCCTCTCTCTCTCTCTCTCACTCTCTCTCTATACGATGGAGAAGAGGGCTCAACAATTAGGCTTTTGAGTCTTGACAATTTCAAGATTTTCAGAGATGAATATACACCATCCCAAAAAACATTAACCTTTTGTAAATTTTAAGATTCACTATCTCTCAACAATTATCTAGATACTTTACATATTATAAAGATTCTCTCCCCCTTATTTTTTTTCTTAAATAATAACCCCCACCCACGCATATACCTTTCCTAGCATGTGCAACACTGTACCTTGGGGCTTGACCTTCTCCCCTAGTAGCTTCCACCTTAGAACTAGGTAAAATATGAACCCCAAAAGGGCCCTTTAGGGTCAAAGATGCGTTTGAAATATACTCTCTACATCAATGAGAAGGGGGCTATGGCCACGTCCACCATTTTTTTCATTTTTCTATATGGGCATAGCTTGAGCATTTTAACTTCAAATTTTCCAGCCAATAGTGCATTTGGATTGCATTGTTGAGCTCTTTCAATAGATATGCTACATGATATAGTTTTGCAGTACGTAGATATGGGCTATCCATCGCCCCCCTTTTTTGTCCTTTTGTTGACTAAAATGTGATTGGTTTCTCTCACAAGGCTCTTTTGGAATTCAATTTTTTTCTAATGGCCTACATTCATGAGCACATGTGAAATATACGAGCGAGAGAGAGAGAGAGAGAGAGAGAGAGAGAGAGAGAGAGAGAGAGAGAGAGAGGAGACACAATCTTGTGCACTATAGTCAAAGGGAGGAGAGAGCGCATTTGCAATAGGAGAGAAAGAGTGAGAGGATGTGTGTGTAGCTGTTTTAACTTATATAATAAGACATAAATTAACTTTTACATTCAAAAGATAGCTGGCTTTGGAGAAAGGTAAAAACTAGTAAAAAACAACTCAATCTTGGCATATGAGAATGAAGCCACATTCCAGTATACAATGATAATGATTCAATAAAGAATTACTTCCCAAGTGGTAGGAATAAGTGTACTATTTGACAGACATTAGCTTTATGCTAAAAAAAATTCCAAGAAAGGATAGAGTCCTCACATGCATTCATCCAAACAAGACAATAGATTTGTCAGCGTTGGATGTGTATTACAGGTGTCAATGGACTATATCAATTGTTATCCATGTCCAACTTACAACTCTTTTTAACTTAAAACCACTATCCAAAGTGTTCTTGTCTTTCAGTTCTTTAGTTTTTAATGTGAAAAAGTTTATTATCTCATTTATTGGTAGTAATTGTATGTATGGTTTCTATATAGCCCAATGTTTTATAAGACCTTAAATAGTAATTTAACATGTATATCATTTTGATCAAAAGGACATTACCCCTTTTGATCCAAGTGTCCTATTTTAACCCATAGGTTAGTTTTTCAAATTTTGTTTTTGTCAAAAATGCGCCATACAATAAGGATCTAGAAGCAAGGAGAGTAGAGAGAGATATGATGCAAAGTAGATTAGTGGCAAATCAAAAACTTTAGATTAGCACATTATTACAAAGTGATGGCATAATCCACCCATGCGCTCTCAAGTTAGAGCTTAGATGGCGATTTAGATAACTAGAGCAAGTAGGAATACAAGGGACTAGCAATCCTTACACAAGCATGTGTTGTGTGCGTCAAGTGTACACAACATTCTACTGAGTTACTCATGAGAAGGCCTCCTTATATAGATTTAAAGGAGCCTCTTAAACGCCCATGTGCAGCCGCCCTTAGATAGCCAAGTCCAAGTAAGACTCTCCCATGCACCAATGTGTAGCTACTTTTGGGTAGACAATTCCTCTTAGAACTCGGCCACCGGCCAACGAAATCCGGCCAAAGACCACGGACCACCGGCCACTGGACGACCATTTTCTGATTTTCTTTTGACGTCGTCCGGCCAAGATATTCCAACAAAAATGAATATTCCGGCGAAAGGAACCCAAACTTGGCTCTGAATTTGCTATGTACCATCCACGATCACAAATAAAGATCTGATCAGCGTGCAAAGCTAGAATTCACCAAATATATGTGCACCATTGGCTTCTCCTCATATGGAGGCCTTATAATAAATTGTGCAACTTATATTGTGGTGGCAAAACTGAGAGAGGTGGTGCAATTATAGTGGCAATTTTGCCATATTTTCAAGCTTAAAATCCTAAGTACCATAAAGCATAAAGTAAACTAATTAACAACTTGACATATGTACCAAAAACTCCCTTTTATAAAGAATCAATTTTGGCTTAAGTAAAAAGCAAAACTTGAGGTGCCACATGGGCATATCCAATCCAACCTACCTCCTTATGTATGTGTTGTGATAAAGAGAGAAATTTGCTAATTCAATCCTAGCTTAAACTAATTTTCACATTAGAAAATGACATTAAAAATGTACATTTTTTAAGTGGCAGATTAGCCGGATATAAACTTGTAATCAATGGTTTATCAAACTATATTCCCCACAGCTTATCTCGCAAAATATTGGTCCTTCGGGGCCAAATTTACCATTTAATAGTGTCAAAGGAAAAACCAAAATTATAAGCTACGTATTACCAAGATATACCAGTCTCATGGAAATACCCACTATCCAAAGATCTTTTTTATTTTAGAGTTCAACCACGGTATTACCTAGCCCCAGGATTATTATTAACCAAGGATATCTAGAAGCCTCAACCATAAGGCAATACACAATCTTACCAAGCTAAGTCATGGCCCACAATAATGAAAAGACCAACATCTTACCATAAAAATAGCCAGAAAAACCACAAGTACTCATTGTGATGTGTTTTTGGATTACAAGGCCATTCATCCCCTCAATGACCATCACCAGTTTTATTTAAAAACAAACAAACAGTACAAGCCATATTTTTTACCAACCATTCTACAAACACTCGGTTCATGCACAGTATGTAGTCGCAGTACAATATTAGAAAAAACCCTTTTAAATCAAGTTGGTAACTGCTTGGATTAGCAAAAAATAACCCATCTTAGTTCATGCACAGTATACAATCGCAGAATAAAAACTTCCTACACTAAATCAGTTCATGCACAATATGTATTCATAGCATAATATTTCAAAAAAAAAGAAGCAAAAAGCCGCACCAATAGCGAAAATTACCCAAACTTATCATAGTAGTAGGACCGACCTGAGTTGGTAGCTCAACAACCTCCATAGAAGCACAATATCAAAGCTCTCACACCTCACTTTGAAATACACATGCAGAGAAAGAATACCCACAGACTAAGTGAGGGGCTCAAAGCACCCTCACCTTTTTATAGGCCACTTGATTTTCTCAACGTCTGTACATGCCACACAAACTGATTCTTTAGTGGCTACAAGTTCCCAGCGGGCCTCATGGCATGTCCTACTCGCGTATTGGGGGTTAAGAGAGAGAGACGGCATGTAGGCGTACGTTAGGGTATTCATGAAGGCGACATTTTATGCATACTAGGCATAGGGGTGGGTACCATTTCATGACAGATGGGAGAGGTATGCCCTCCTAAAAATAAACCATATTATACTTTTAGTAAATTAGACTAAGGTACATAGTAACCTTTGCGAGGAAAAAAGAAAAAAATTATATTTAAAGCTGCTGTATAAGTATGCATGTGTGTGTGTGTGTACCCGCCCTATCCTAGACACCATACACAATGTGTCGATAGTAGGCCCATTGTGAATGGGCCTACTACCTAATCATAGAAATGAGGTTATTATAGTTGAAATGCAAGCCATGCCAATTTTTTGAGAAAGGGTTTGTGTGATTTTGTTAATTATGCCCTTTCTTTTGAATCCATTAAGGCAAAATTTATGTACAAGTATCTTGATATCTTCCCAAGCCAAGAAGAAGTTTGAAGAGGAGTATACTATGAGGTATAGGAGGCTCATACAAATACTAAGATGATCTTTATGTGGTCGATTGTTGTCCTTTTTTAGGAATTCAATAGGTGGAATATCTAACAAGTCTCTTTTCCAACAGAACTTTTGGTCATAGTTTCCTACACATGGGTTATGTAGTCTAATTGTAAAGTTAAGGAACTAGATAGTAGTGGCAAAGAAGCCTGTTGAAGTAAACCCATGTTTGAAGGTTGGCTCAATTTTTAAGCAGTTAATATAGACATGATAAATCTCATCCGAGAATAATCTATTGTTGAGGATTAATAATTCATCCATATATCTATAGGTATGATTAAAAAGTGAAATTTTATGATAATTAATTTTGTGACTCATTGTTTTATAAACCATTTGTATCCAAAGAGGGCTAAGTGTAGATTACACATTACAGGTGAGCAAGAAAATCCCATGGGAATGCCTTGGCTTTGATTAAAGAATTGTCCTCCAAAGAGAATTTTACAGTTATCAAGTACCCAAGATATGTTATTGAATAGTTTCACCTCATCAAAGTGAAGTGGATGAGAAGATTGTGATTTCTTAATCCATCTAGGTTTTCGGGAGAGCGATATGTAAGAGAAGCCATTAATCCTAGCATTCTTGAAGGCTAGATTAATCATCTGATATAGAACATCTTTCAATCTTAATTCACCTTCGAAAGGTATATTCTCATAGCACATTGAGTAATATCAGCTATGAAGAGATGAAAGATTTTTTTTTGATCGGTTTAGAGAAACCTTAGTGGCATTTTTCACCATCCAAAATGGGTTATAGTGAATTTTAAGAAAGTTAGAGTGAGTATTTTTAGAGGCAAAGACATTTTCAAATTATGAAAGAATAAGATCAAGGCAAAGGGTAATATCTATAGTAATGTTAGAAAAAATACTATTCGAGCATCAAATATCCATCTAATTTTATGCTTGTTTAACTTATAGGTAAGAAATAGTACAGGAAGTTTGGTATTTTGAATAGAATATCCAATACTTTCTAGATGTTTTGAAATAATATAGGTGACTTCAAAGGGGGAAGTATTAAGTGGTGTGAATTCCTTGCGAGAAATCCTAGAGTGAGCTGCATTCCAAGCCAAGTTTTTGCATATAAGAGTGGGACAATTGGAGCTTTTATCAAGTCCAACAATAAACCAATTATGTAAAAGTATTTTGAGAATCGTCAACTAGTTGTGGGTGTGATCCAAGAGCTATTAGTAGACATCCATTGAAATGGTATATGTGAGATTTTTTGAAAGAAGCATTTTCAACCAATTTAACTAAGTCCAGTAGAACTGTCTTCTCTAGTCGGAGAGTACTGACAAGGTCAATTAAATAGATAAGTAAATCTATTAAAGCAAGATATGGGTTTTTAGGAAAAGTAGGTATGTGATTAAGTCCTTTTGCAAGGATTTTTTGGATTGTTGTATATTCAAAGAGATCCAGATTACAAGTACAAACATTTAAGCCATAAGTATCAAAATCTTTGCAGTATGGAAATTTTTTATCACAATCACTATCTGGCAAAGTGTTGTGGCGTAAGAAATCAATACTGTAGATCACATTCTCAATACGTTGTTGATATTTCCAACCAATAAGAACATTATCAAATATCTCATAATTTCCAAACAATTAAGTCAAAACATTCACAAAAAAGTGTTTTAGGGTGTACCCAATCTAGAAGTACAATTGAAACAGACAGTGTTTGTAGATATACTTTTTGCCAGATGTCTTTTTGGTGAGAGACAATCTTCTTGCACAATCATAAAAGTGATCATAAGTCAAGAAGGTGCCTAATATGGGTGTTCCTACCTCTTTCCCTAGTGAAGCTATGATATTTTCCTCTAGAAAAATTAGAGGAGGAGCTAGATGTCAGGAATGAAGTGAAAGAATTAGGGGTGGCAAGAGAATTGGGTCTTTTCAATGAGGGGGAATCATGATCATCAATACAAGGCTTAAGAAGACCGGTGATAATCTTAACACCCTTATAATTTGAATATGTAGTTAAATAAGTCCCGTGCTCAGTGCTTTCAATTCTTTGAGGACATCAAGCATCAGTCCCTGAAAAATGTTGAAAGCAATTTGAGCAATAATTGTTTGCCCTGGTTACCTAGCCAAGAGTAGATGAGAGACAGATGAAACTCCATCGGTTTCTTAGGAAAGAGCTGGTCTAAATGATTGAGGATAAACCAGATAGCATGGTCAAACCACAAATGTTGGATTCGCATGAGCTTTAGGGTCAAACCACAAATGTTGGATTCGCAAACCAGATAGCATGGTCAAACCACAAATGTTGGATTCGCATGAGCTTTAGGGTCAAGAAATTTACAAGCCATTTAACATAAGGTCAAAAAACATTCCATATGGGTTCTATGTAGAAATCACAATTACTTTTAAAAATTTTCATGTTCTCTTTTGTCCGTATGTATAGACCTGTATAGAGAAGTACTTGGAGTGGTCTATCAGGTTGAGGTTGAAGGGAGCTTTAATGATTTCTCCTTTGTATAAGAACTGGTCTCCTTTCAGAATTTTGAGTCTACAATCCTTAATATGGCGGTCAGGAGGTTAGCCACATATACCCAAGTTTCGCTAGGAATAGGTGCCAGAAAAGCTTTTTTAGGTAGAACCCTGTTAGTAGCAAGATAACCCATGTAACATTTTTCAGGAGTTCTATTGTAAAAAAATTTATTCTTTTGATAAATTGAGAATATTGTAACTCCTATTTTCCAGGTGGATATTATAATTAATGAGCCGAGGCTACACGCTTCTAGATTGTATCAACTTATCCTTAGTTAGATCTCCCAAATTATTAGTTTTTGACCAAGAAAACCTTGGCTAAGGTATAAAAGTCAATTTTTGTAAGTTATTTTTAAGTTTTGGATAATAGAAACACAACGTGAGCTAATGGTGCTCACTTCTCTCCTTCTTGCGCTTCCTACTCCCTTCCCGGTTGTCACATTTCAGTGCCATCTATTGTGTTGCAATCACAGGTAAGAGCTCTACACATTGACGTAAACATATCATGGTAAAGTGTAGCTTTTGACGTAGTCGACCTGCAGCCTAATTTCATCATATGTAGAAATTTAAGCTAGGAGATCACAAAGTAAGCATAGGTGGGGTATTAGGGCCTCACTGCTAAGCATTTAGATGCATTCAGGGTCAAAAACAACTAGGTCAAAAACTCACTACTACTGTTAATAATTGTGATTTTTGCACTTCATTAGAAGTGAGCTTTGAGACCATAAGCATGTGTGCCTAGGTCCGATATAATTGTCCTAGAAGTTCCATAACATTCGGATGTCGTTTGATGTTGTAACGGTCATGTTTTGTTTGCCGATAAGCGATTAGCTTTTGATGAATTAGGTCATTTGAGTGTAGCTTGTGTTAGATGCGAGTTGTCTATTGTTTTCCAAGAGATTTACACCCTCTTGTAGCCTCTATGCACTAGTCGAGTCAGCTTCGTTCCATGGATTGATAATTATGTTTGTGGTTCTCACTATGTCTACAATAAGATAGGAATAAGGTTAGAAACCCATCCTACATTTGGTGTCGTCGTCGGGGACGAGTAGACCTAAACTAGGGGAAACAAGAGCATATAGTGTAGTTGTCATTTAACTTCCTCTAAGATCACCTAGAGTTAAAATTTTCTCTTTAAAACCGCATAGCTTAAGATTGTTGTCTTTTGCTGTGTAGAGGTAGCTTGGAAGTAGATTGTAAGTGCTAAGTACCTTGTAGGATTGTAGAATTGTAGGGCTAGATTAGGATTTTGAGAATCATTAATGGACGATACAAGTCTTAAGAGCAAAGCTCAGAAAACCATAAAAAACAAGAAAACAAGTGTTCATGGATACTTTCCACAACCCTATTGCAATAGAACCTAGGAGTAGGGTAAGTACAATCCGAGGTGGGATCTGAGAACATTGCTCACTCCAAAAGAATCAATTGTGAGTTGTTTATATGAAGTTGTAGAATTTCAGGTCTACAGCTTGAAACAACACGAAAAGACTATTAACCAGTGAACCCGTTTAGAGATTATGCTCTAAAAGTTGTATGAACCAGTGGATAAGGTTAAGGATGCAATTGAGGTACATTTTTAAGAGTTTGCAAAAACTCACATTATTTACTTTTTCTTGAGATTTTAGGCCAAATTAAGTTTTGACTTGACTCAAAGGCTAAAAACAGGTCATAAAAAGATTGTCCATTGAAAAATTGCCAAAAGTGTTCATTTTAGGCCAAAAGTAAATAATCATGATTATTTACTTTTGGCTCAAAATTGACCAAGGTTTATACCAGAGACTCTATGTATGATTACCAACATCTTTTATAAAGGCTCATAGAATTTGGATCACAAAACAGACCAGAACCTCGAGAAATATTAAAATTTGTATTGTTAAGAACTTGAGTGTGACTTGGTAAATCTTGCTCAGAGGCTTACATTGAAGTGTTAAACATGTGTATATGCTCAGTTGACCAAAATGATACAAAAATTTTCCAGACGTAAATACTCACAATTATTTACTTTTTTCCTATTTTTAAACTATCAACTAAGCATACCACAAATTTTATCATGTTATATTGAGCACACATATCAAATTTGGTAAGATTTGGATCTATAAACTGGAAATTGTGGCCATATTTGAAAAGTCAGTCTTTGCAGGCACAAAATTGTTGACAAATTGAGCAGAATTTATCCGAACTTGGTGAAACTTGGCTAGGGAGCTTAAGTTGAGTTGCTTAACCAGCTTACCTTTTATAAAACTAATGTCCATGGAGCTCAAGTTTACCTGGATCTTAATGAAGAGTATGCCATTTGCATTGATGACTATGACATAGAGTTTGAAGAGGAAATCATGGCAAACAAACAAGAAAAAATCGGACTCAATCATAAGGAGAAATATGAACCTTGCATGGGCCTTGTAAGGAATCCTAATTTTTAGGGATTAAGGCTAATGTTGTGTGGGGTTTAGGGGGCAAGGGCATTGAAGAAGGTAGTTTTGAGTAGGCTTTTCTAGCCTTTTTTTTAGACAAATGTAGGATGTGGACCTAAAGGGTTACTTTCTATCTCTAGCTTTTTTTAAAGTGAAGGAAGCATAGGGGTGTGTCCACATCAGCAAAAACGTGGGTCACAAAGAGACAAAATTTGACTTTTTAAAAAAAATAATCATTTTTACTTGTTTCTAACTTAAAACACCCTCCCAACATATATACATATCCAAAAATCATTTTTTTACCCATTTTTTAACCCACAATCTTAGAAAGTCCATTTTGCCAAAACTCTTTTCCCCCAAAAAGTAATAAACATTTTGTTCTCTCCTCCTCCTCCCTCCTCCCTCCTCCCTCCTCTCTCTCTCTCTCCCTCTCCTCTCCCTCCCTACCCCTACCTTCCTCCTCCTCCCCAATCTCTCTCTCCCCCCCCTTCCTCCTTCTCTCCTCCCATCTTCCTCAACCTCTCTTCCCTTCCCCCTCTATCTTTTCATCATTTGCTTCCTCACGCAACAGCTTCCATGGTGCTCACAGACATCACAAATGGTTTTCTTCCACCACCACGTACTCCGCACACCAAAAGCATACATATTCGCTTACCCACGGAATTTGCACCGAAGACCACTAGTGAAGGTGATCAAAGGTCATCATAGGAACGTCGCACCGCTTGTGAGACGAATGTTGACATTTGGGTGGATGGCCATTTGTACCCTTACGATCCTATAAGCCGCTTCCATCCACCGTTTAATAGACTTTCCACATTTCTTCAATTTCTTGGGAGGGGAGAAGCAGGTTTGTTAGGCTATTACAAGCGGTTGTGTATGGGTGCATGTGCTTCTTTGCATATGTGGATGCACAAATGTCAACCTCTTCACCTCAAGACGACGGCATTACAAGAGAGTGTTGCCTCTTCGGAGAGGGTAGTTAAAACTCTTGAACAATAAATGCAAGAAAAGGAGTCCCACATCCAGAAGCTTACCAACAACATCACATACTTGAAAGAAACACCCCTTGGTGCAAGGGAACGCAAACGCACGTATTCATCCATTGAAACTCTTGCACATTCGGGAGGAGCACGCAAACGATGAGTTACAGCCACAAGGTGATTTGGTCTTTACTTGCATGATGCATTCTTACTTCACACTATTTTCTAACATTTATGTTTATTTGTTGCTAGAAACTTCATCCAGGAGGCATGCGGTGGAACAAGCCAAGATGATCGAGTCAACCTTCTCACTAGTTGTCTCAATACCCAGGACGTGATTTCTATCTTACAATCACCTGGAGGTAAGCACATTAAGGATGCAGTCACCAAGGACCTTATGCATAAATTAAAAAATGTGGTTAGTGATGATGACGTTCAACACGCTTGTGATGAGGTTGGAATCAGCACCAAAGCCTATCAGGCTATTTTCCAACTCCTAAAGGATGCCCTCAAAGAACATGGCATTGTGGAAAACCTATTTCCCGTTCCTCACAAGGTCAAGCTCGCAAAGAAGGCCACAAACGAATATGTGTTCTCCCGCATGGGGACATACCTACACATTGAGGACACAATGTCAGCTTCCCTTTATGCTTCGTGCGCATCAAAGACAAGGGGAAAAGGTAAGAAAAAATCTATAAGACCTTCGAAGAAGGGATTTTCTTACACAATGTGGAACAATATTTTCGTGGATCTTAGAAGGCTTCAAGAAGCCATGCTTAGATTTTACGAGTTACGTGAAGAAGGTGACACACTTTACTTTTTTCTTTGGTATTATTCTTATCATAGACTCTGAAGTTTAAGATCTTAGCACTATTTATTTTGTAGTGCTTGGCACAAAAGTCGCTTTTGTGCTAAAACTCGATGAGTGTCAAATAGTGAAAGGCTGAAGGTTAGAGACGCTAAGTGTTACTCTAATGAACGAGGCCCTTCTGCAAACCAAGCGAAGGGATTCAGTCGAGCCATCTCCCACCCCATCTTTTAGCATGCAATCAGAGAAAGACATTTGGTGGTTGGGTGCTATTGAGGTGCCCAAAGAGACCAATGGAGTACTTTCATGGATTTTTGAGATAACTCCATGGATCACAGAAGTAATACACTCCCAAATTGCAGGTCAGAAGTTGGAGATTGAGGGTTTTGGTAGTTATGATGTGGAGTGGCACTTAGGTGGGGATTTGAAGGCCATAAAGTGTTTGCTTGGTTGCAAACAAGGGGCTTCTCCTCTCATGCCTTGTCCATTTTGCACTCGAGGGTACAAACCTAATGGAAAAAAATCACATAAGAGCACTGCAAAGGCCGGTTCCATGCTTCCATGGCAAGGGCATGGAGAACAAGGGTTAGATTGTCGTGATGTCGGAGATGAAGGTAGAGAATGGGAAGCGTCTATTCTGAGATGTCTCATCCTCAATGCCCCAGACCGTGATCAAAAGGACCACGCTTGGAATCCAATCTTTCGATTTCCTCTATCGAATGTACATTTTTGTACATTACACGCATTCATGCGTATTTTTGATAGGCTATTGAAGCTCCACATTGACTATGCTTTCACAATGAAACCATTGGAAAAGTCCCAGGAAGCAATCGAAAGAGTGGAGGTACTCTTGAATTCCATTGGCTATCACGGTGGAAATGTGTCTATCATTGCTGCAAAGAACACAGGGGAGTCCCATGAAATTGCTCAACAAGTGTCAATGAGTGGACAAAAAGCTAGACACTTTTTGAAGAAAGTTTCCGAAGGAAAGCCAAGTCGATATGATGCTCAAAACAGCTCCAACCAGCAGGCAAGTAACCTTTGGGAGCTTTGGAAGGAGTTATGCAAAGCTACTACTGACAATGATTCAAATGGCGAGCTTGCAAACAAGCGCAAGCAAGTTTGGGCACATTTTGATAAAATGGTCAAGCTTATGGTCCTTAACAGCACAACATAAGAACAACGCCAATCATTTCAAGAAGCCTTGGCGGATTTTACCAAGGTCTTCACCCTTTCTTGGGGTGAAAATAACATCACACATTACATGGTAAGTCATTTTACATGGTGTATTCATTACAAGAGATTGTTTTTATTTAATAATGTGGATCGTTTACTCATGTGAACAACATATCTTGTTTGTGCATGGTGCATTTTTTATGCACAAGTATGGATCGCTTGAAATTTTTAGCACTCAAGGCATGGAGAAGTCCCATTATCGAGCAAGGGGAGTGAACTTCAAAAATACTCGACATGGTGGTGGAATGGTGCAATCCAATTATTTGGAGGAGATGTTCAATTGGTTTTTTTGCACAACATTTTCTCGTAATCTCACAATGGAGCGTGCGCGACATTAATCCAAGATTGCTATTGAAATGCGGAAATGGAGTCGTCAAGAGCATAGCAACAAGCGGCAAATGTCGCAAGGTCCCACCAAGCATGCTGCATGGCGGCGGTGACAAGTATCAGAGTGGATACTGCGCGAGTCACTAAACGTGAACGCAGGGTCCAACTCTTAGCGGAATGTTTATTTAAAAAATAATACTTTTTAAAAAAAAAATTAGTGTGAACAGGGACCTTTTTAAATGCGCCCTTATAAATATTGCATGCTCTCATAAACCACTCATTTCTTAAGAACAGGTGAGCTCTTACCAATGAAATGGCGTGCATCAAACAAACCGCGAAAGAGCATCCGCCTGCCAACAAAAACACCCTCCAAGGATGTGAGAAGCCATCATGGCTTAAAGGCACAAGAAAACGATCACGAACGCCTCGCCGTTCCAGGAACTCATCTGGTAGTGGGCATGGTGGTAGGGAACTAGAGTCATCGAGGACTGTTGAATCTCCACCTCCTCAAGATATAACACCTAGAAGGAGAATGAAGCAACGTGCCGAGCGCTGGAGAGAAGAAGAGGGCCAACAAACAACAGAGTCCGATAGAGAGCAGCCGTTGCACCACCAATCACAAGCAGGACCATGCAAGACTCGGGTGGTCTATACAGACACTGAATAAGAGAGTGAGCCACCATGGCTGCGAGAAAAAATACCGTGCACACACCAGGTGGCCGTTGGGGGAAAGACATTGCCTGGAGGCCAGGGAGCTCTCCCCACACGACAAGATCGGCAGCCAAGGGAAGAGGAAGAATCAGAAGAGGCTGCAGATTCAGCCCCTAAGCATGTAAACAGGCGCAAGTCTAAGTTTTTCAAGAAGCCTAAACGCCGCCCGCCAACAAATGTGCAAGTGCCTCCAAGACAACCACAACGGCGTCGGAAAATAGCAAGGGCATTTGCAGAAATCCGCCACTACTAGAACACGATGGAGATTTTGATTCGACGCGCCCCCTTTGCTTGCATTGTGAAGGAGGTGCTTCAAAGCTATGGAAATCAGTATAGAATGCAAGCAATAGCGCTAGAGGCTATTCAAGAAGCTGCAGAGGCCCACATCATTTCGGTGTTGGAAGATACCAACCTATGCGCCATACATGCAAAGCGAGTGACAATATAGCCAAAAGATATGCAGCTTGCACGTCGATTGCGACGAGACTTCGAGCATTAGCCGAAGCTACCCCTCTTTTTGTATTGCACACCCTTATCTTTGTAATGATTTGACTTTCCAATGACAATATGCTCAACAGTTGTGTCTACTGTGTCTATTATCTTTGTAATGAAATGACTTTGTAATTTCAAGTTCTGTATGTAATTTCAGTCACAAGGGAAAAAAAAAGCCTGGCCACAAGGGTGCGCAAATGGCCCATCCATCAGTTTTGGATGGGCCATTTGCGCGCGCGCCCTTGTGGCCAGGATTTTTTTGCCCCTTGTAGGATTATCTACCCCCAAGGGTACTTAAAAAGCACAAATTTACTAAAACCTATTGGTTTTGCAACATTATTTTACATGGATCCTTGTGGACACCCTTTTTTGGCCATTTCAAGCTTTGAATTTCCTATAAGATATAAAAAAAAATAACATATTGTGAAACCAAGTGTCTATGCAACATTAATTTGGAGATTTCAAATGTCCAATGTAATTGGAATTTTTGGTGCAGGGGTGTACTAGGTAGAGCTAAAGCAGGTGATAGTGTGCTGGAAACTTCATTTCATAATTGATTTCACCTTTTCTAGTGTCCTTGAGTGTGAACATATGCTGGAATTGCCATAGAAAGGGTGCATCTAAATTAATGATGCAAAACCAATTCATTTCAATAAATTTGTGCTTTGTAAGTATCCTAGGGGGTAGATAAGCCTACCAAGGGCAAAATAAATCCTGGCCACAAGGGCGCGCAAATGGTCCATCCAAAACTAATGGATGGGCCATTTGCGCGCCCTTGTGGCCAGGCTTTTTTTGGCCCTTGGAAGGCTTATCTACCCCCTAGGGAACATGAAATACCTAAATTTACTGAAATTGACTGAAATTACATACAGAACTTGAAATTACAAAGTCACTAATCAAAACAATTTTCATATCACCAATTGAAACAATTTTCAAGATTGACAAATCACATTCAAAAGAATTTGCAAGATAGAGAGGCAATTTCAAATATTTTTTATTACTTCCAAAATGGTGATTTTACATCATGTATCTGAGGAGTTCATAAATTTTTTGACCATTTCCTGGCACCTATTTTGCGCGTAAGGAAACTCCCCAATCAAGAGGGAATGCGCTATGGCCTTTGGGTCAATTGAGCCAATGGAAGCATGTATCCCTATCTGGGCAAGCACTTTACCACGAAAGCCAGTACCAAACGCTGTGCATACAAGGGATCTACGCACTAGGAACACTTGATGCATAGTTTGAGCAATGGTGCTCAAACACAAAAACTTGCTCAAAGCTTTTAACGACGACCAAGTCATAAAATGGGCTTGGGGAGTAAATTCATTATGGATAATGGCCACATCGCCAGGGGGGAGTTGTCCTAGGTAATGCGCAAGGGAAGATTGAGGTCCAAAGCCCAAAGCCCATCCGCTTTTGCCACCCGTCCTTGTAGCAAAATCATCAACCTCCACGACATCCTGTCATAAACCGATGAAGGTTGAGAAAAAAGACAGTGAAGGATAAAATAGTAACGTGAAATTTAGGATACAATTTACCTCCTGCTCCTTGTCATCCTCCTCTCTATTTCACTTTTCATCCAAGTCAATGCTCCCATGCACCACAGATACGACCTTTGGATCATCAGATGGGAGGTTGCATAATGGCATAGGCATCCTAGCAGCCTCAACCTTGGCTTGCGTGGCTTGGAATTCTTCATTAGCCACGTGCAACTGCTCTACTGCCAGGACCTCCGCAAATACAACTGCAATAGTGTCAGCAACAGAGTCCCCATCTGGCAAGAGCTTGCTTTCTAGGGCATCTGGCGTATTGTCTAAGAGACATTTGGTGTTGTTGCATAGCATGCTCAAGCATTCATCCATGTGCAGGCCAAATCCTTTCTCCAAATTATGCAGAAACACATACTCCTCCCCATCCACTAACACCGAGGAGAAGTGGCTGATTTCTACCTCTGGATAGCCACATCCGTCAGTGGTAGTGGCACGTGAATGTCACTAGGGCCAGCCGCAACTATGGATTTCTCAACCACTTCCTCAAGACCCCTAGGGTACTCGAGCCTGTGTGCCTTTCCTTCCGCTGTAGGGTTCATGGGGATAACCTGCTGCTCCTCGGTGTCCTTGATAAAGGACCCAACCTGAAGGTGTGGTAAGCAAAGCTCCTCCAAATCAGGTTCCTCGCTCACCAAGAAGATAAATGTTGCGAGCCGAGAAAGGTAATCCACCCCCAACTTGCGCACCCCTGGGGCTTGCTCGTCCAAGTAATGGCCTGCATCGGTTGCAATTTCTTGGAATCGTTGCAACCGCTTGGAGAATGGGTGATCACCTTTGTGTATATAGCGCAAAAGATCGCAAGGCACCCAGATCCCTACATGTGGGGGCATAGATACAGAATATTTTATGATGTGCTCCTCCATGAACGCAAAAATCTCGGCAAATGCATCCATGTGAAGGGAAACTGTGGCATCAAGGTCAGGGAGACGAGTAAAAAAGGTGTCGAGGTCCAACTTCCCTTTGTATTTGGTGTCCTCGAGGAAGAGGATGAAGCGTGACAAAGGGGTGGATGTGGCTGCAGATGCAGAGGCTATGGAAGCATCCATGTCTAGCCTGGGGTGTAGATAGAGAGTGGAGGAGCTCAAGAGTTGCAAAAGTGAAAATAGTGAATGAGTTAGGTGGCCCCCCTTTTATAATGGACCCTTTTTTTAAGACATTAAAAAAAAAGGCACTTTCACCAAAAAATGATTTCTCATCCCAATGAAAAAAATTATATTCAAAGGCATGATTTGCCGAAGCAAATCATATTGATTACAGCAGGGATCAGTTTGAAAATTGCAAGAGTTACAAAGTTATAAGATCGATAGCATAGTTCCATCCATCCCCCAGTCCTCCTCGACCTTCAATTTGTCTTCCATTCTCTTCTCAATCTACGGACATTCATTACAATAAGCATCCAATGATCGACAAACCATGATGTATTGAAAATGTGGTGGAAGGATTCTCACCTTGTGACCTTGTAAACGAAATTGTGCTTGTTGAAGGGCCTCAAAACCCATAATAACCAAATATTCTCGAACATTACTGAGAGTCCAATGCTTGTTCACTTGGACTGCCTCCAAAGCATCGTTGGGCATCTTCTGCAATGTCAAAGCTTGCAATAGCGCTGTCTACACTCTGTAAGGGAGTCAACACTCCAAGCTTGCACATCCAACGATCATAGTGAAATTGTATGTACAAGGAGGTGCGGGATTTCAAATAGCACATTCCAATACCTGAAGCTCCAACCTTACAACGGTACCGGTCCCCGTTGTGCATGCCCTCCACAAAACCCCAGTCCTCTTCTAAAAGCCTTCCTAATTCCTCGTAATGCGCATCTTTACATACAAGCATTGTGGTAGTATCCACAAATCTAAACTCTTTAAAAACGTGCACAAAACAATGAATAGGCAAACACCAACTCAAGCCCACAGACCGAGAAGCTTTAGAGTATTTCAAAGAGTTTTGGACATCCATTATCATCTTTTGCTTGAAAGATGCTACCGACCACAAATCTGGCACCGGCCACTCCATACTTAATAAGGAAGTTACTTTGATGGGTTCAAGCGTTCCAAATGCTTGTGTAGAAGTAGGGACAATATAGGAGTGAGAATAGAAGAAAATCCTTCTTTGAACCAGTTTGGTTGGGCAAAGATGTGGGAACATTATTGCTCCAATATCTGCATGTATAGCATTGAATGTGCCGGAGAGACTATGTAGTGGTTGCTCCTCCACCAACGTGGATGGAAATATGACTATAAATGCATGACAAATCTTAAGTATGAATCCATAATAACATTAGACTGTGATTTCACACCTAGCTTTGTATTCTCAAAACATGTACTTACAATGTGTTGGAAATCGAGGTGGTTGTTGCAAATGCATGGTTGACATTGAGAAAACATGTTGCACAATGGCTACAATCCCCTTTTCTTTGCGGTTCTTGAAGCCAAGGAGCTTTCCTTTCCAATGAAGATCCAAGTTTGCACGATTCCGTACACGATGAGGGCCAATAGCAGATGGTTGCATGTATACCCAAGCACCTTTGGTGAACTCTTGTGGCACCCACTCATCATCTACACCTCTAGTGTTGTGGCATGCAAGTGCTGTGACCTCATGCTTTGGACGCCTTTGCGAAGTAGAGTTGGCCATGGTTGAGCAAAGAAAACTAGGAGGAGGAGAAGGACCTTGCTTGTTGCTACAATGTACAGAGGATAAAGTGATATGAGAAGGTGGATAACCCTTGTGGAAATGGGAGGAGAAGGTGGATAACCTTTGCTTGGTGTGGCAATGGAAGGTGGTAGGAGAGGAGAGAGGAGCTTCCTTGCTGCAGCAATGGAGATGGTGTAGAGAGAGAGAGTGTTGGAGTAGAGGATGAGTGTGATGGTTGCAACCAAGGAGGGGTTGGAAAAGGGGTTCTAGAGAGAGAAAATCACTTTTTGCCTAAGAACTACTTTTGGGGGAGCTCTGGATAGCAAAAAAAGAATTTTCAAAAGTTTTTAAAAAAATTTGAATTCTAGGGTTTTTGGTTGCACGTTTTGACTTTTTGAGGTCAAAAAATTCTTTTATGACCATAAAATAGTTTTAGGGGGGTTTTAAGAAGATGAAATTTGAGTTTTGAAAATTTTGAAAAATTTCAAATTTTTGGGATTTTTTCTAAACCGGATAAAAAAGGAGGGAAGTTGGAGGTTCCATATGGCCCACCCACCCCCCCCTACTACCCTCCCCCCCACCTTCTCACTAGGTAAGAGCCCATTTAAGAAGTGTAAGACTACTTTGTCCCCCTACATTTTTAAGGGCATAGAGTGTGTCCACCACCCTCTTCTCA
The DNA here is from genome assembly GCF_014529385.1 of Adiantum capillus-veneris. NCBI lineage: Eukaryota > Viridiplantae > Streptophyta > Polypodiopsida > Polypodiales > Pteridaceae > Adiantum > Adiantum capillus-veneris. The sequence goes on along the minus strand of NC_140949.1, from coordinate 60,030,742 downwards.
TTGGCTCGCCTCTAATTAACCTTAATCCCAAAGGGCCCCTAGAGGGTTCATATTTTTCCTAATGTATTTAAAAGTTGAAAACCCTGATGTGATAGACAAATGGGAGTTAGAGATAAATACCATAATTTCGGATATTGTAGCAAAATAAGGTCCACCACTTTAAAATTTGAGAGATACAATAAAGTTGATCTAAAACCTTTGAAACAGCTTAGCATGGATAATCCTAGGATTGGAATATCTTGTTGGGAGGATAGGAGCGTCAAGGATCTTTTATGGACCTCTCATGCCAAAGCGGGGTAGTTAACACCCATGAAGATCATCTATATCTTGAAAATCAAAGACAAGGGTTTAGCATATCTACGAACTTACCTATTTAGGGATTGTTATAGCAATAACTTTGTTATGATGAGTCCTGAGGAAGTAGAACATACCCAAGTACCAAGGGTAATCCATAAGAGACTGGATATTGGGCCAAGAACCAAAAATTATTCCAAGATAGGAACTTCATGAGAGATCTTTTGGGAGCAATGTTAAAAAACCCGAACCTACCTCATCACAAAGAAAATGGAGTGACATTAAAGCTAGTCCACGACTACATGCGTCACTAATTCTTCCAATAGATTGATTTGAAGAACTCGAGACAGGACCAACTCTTAGAAGAAATGGAGTTGAGTCAATGACGCGTCAGATCAGCTAATTTTCAAAAGAGGGTCAAAAAATACAGTGGATTTGGGGATCCATATGACCACTTAGAAAGCTTTAAGAAAGTGTTAAGAGCAGAACGCATATTTGACTTCCACACTCAATTTGAGGGATTTGGATTGACTTTAGAAGGAAAAGCTTTGACATGGTTCTAGAACATTTCACCAAGGTCAATCATGGACTTAAATACATTAGCTCAGGTATTTGTAGCTACATGTTCCAAACCGGGGATCAAACATAATACGATAGCTCAAATCTATAGCTTCAAACAGAGACAAGGTGAGTCTGTTAGGGATTGTGCAACTAGGATGAAGTAGTGAATTGCAAGGTGCGTATAACTAGAAATACCTGTAGAAGAAAGGTTAGTGTCATTGTTTCTATAAGGATTGCTAAACAAAGAACGTCATGCTATATTGTATAGCAAGAAGCATATGACCCCTAGAAGAGTGTGTATCAGATGTTATTGACTTGGGAGACAATTGTGATATTTTCAATAAAGAAGATGTCCCTAAGCATACTCAAAGTGAGAAAAAAACATCCAAAAAACCAACACAATTGGGAATAGCTGCTGCAGCACCACTTACATCCATAGAAGACTTTCTCAAAAAGATGAACAAAATGATGAATAGCATGCAAAAAGCACCTATGAGAGAACTAGGGCAAAGGATACCTCACAGGGACAATAGATTAGGCCACAAAAATGATGTGCTATTGAGGGTAAATGGACCAATCATGAGACCAATGAGTGCTATTACCGACCAAAGTACATTAAAATGTTCAATGTGTCTATGAGACCACAAGGACAACCAATGTAAAGATATCAGCCTAATATGGCACCATCACAAAGACCACCGATGCGTATGGAAAGACCGCAACTAGTATTGGGTCAACAACCTCCATGTCCTGAACATAATACAATGCCTGTAAAGTACATGCATTCAAAAGGAGTCATAGGTGAACAAACACTAGTTCTTGTTCCACCTTATGTTGAGCCTAATCCATCTACAGTAATGGTAGAAGGGGAGTGGTATAATTCATATCCACCTTCAATCGAAGAACCTGTGGTGTATGCTACACTAAATCTTACACTGATGTACTATGTAGCTAATCAAGGTGACCTCCTACGGTAAGACCCATGATTAAGCGAAGGACTGGAAATTGCGATAATTGTGGTGCAGATGATCATTGGAAAAAAGAATGCCCAGAACCTGACAAGAACATTAAGCCTGTTGAAGCTTTTGGTACACAATGTTGCAAAAAGGGTGGACACTTCCCTAAAGACTCTCCAAAAAATCCGTTAAACAAACAAAAACAGTGGTGAATGTAGTCCAAGTGATGCCTAGAAGCTCTTCAAAGAGTGAACCTATTGTTCCAATTAAGGTGATCAATAGACCCAGGATAAGAAAAAAAAACATAACTCCTCAGATGAATCAAAGAATACTAATGCTTCAAGTTGGAGGAGGGTACTGTAGATCTGATCCCTTTGATTCCGTTGAATTAATGTCACCTCCTTTCAAAAATTCCCTCTCAAAAGACCAAGAAAAGAAGAACTCAAAGGTATGAGATAAAAAAACAGAAACAGAAGGACGAAATTGAGGAAAAAGCCAAGAAACTATTCCCAGAAAGAGTGAAAGACATTGGGAGTGAAATCAAAGAAACCACAGTGAAATCCGGAGGATCGATTCTGGCAGATAAAATTTTTGAGCCAATCAATGCAGCCTTGGAAGATTTCCAAACGGGGCTTAAAGCAGGCCAAAACATGAAAACAAATGAAAAAACTATCCTTCTCCAAATATGGAAGAAGATAAGCTTCAGCTTATTAAAATTTGGTAAGAAGTACTCAAGAGATGATGAAAAACAAAAACCCAAGCTTGAGATATAGCAAAATTAGAGGAGCTTGTGGTAGAAACCAATAAAGAAAAATCCATAGAGGTGGTAGAACCCCACGTTGAAACTAAAGAGCCAAAACTCATAGTGCATAATGGTGAAGATGCTTCAGATGGAATTCCATTTATGGAGGAGGACTGGCCAAGACATTTATGGAGAAAATTAAGAGAGATTAATGATGGGAGCATAACTTTGAAGTCGGCTCCTTTAGAGGAAGTTTGGTTAGACAATCTACCTCCTAATATGCACAATGATATCCAATCCTTGTATGGGGCTGCGGATTTGAAGCATCAAGAATGTTTAAACCAATGACTCTAAAAACACTACCTCTTACTTAGCAGATAATGAAGACGAATCCATACTGTGTAAAACCACTCAGGTAAAAAGAGCGGAATAGACCCTAGAGATAGACAACATCTATTCAATCATGTGTACATCCATGAAATGCACTTTTACCTTGGGAGAACTATTAAAAATCAGACCATATTTATGGAATACAAAAAACTCTAGAGAAGGTGGGGATAACAGGGCTAATTGCAACAAAAAATTTGGGCAAATGGAAACATGAATTGGATAACAAGGAGATTAGATCCATCCCAATGAACAAAGTCGGATAATACTATGAAGGGGAAGAAGGAAACACAACCCTTTTGGTGAACTATAATGATGTAGAAACTGTGGAAATACTAGACAATGGGGCCGGCATAGCCATAGCCACAAAAGTAGTATGGAAATCTCGGGGAAAATCGGGCATTAGACAAACACGAATGAAATTACAATTAGCTGCTGATGGACAAAATACTAGGACTATATCCTTGCCTAGCTTGACAATGCTTCCATCATCTGCATCAACTTCAAAAAATCCGGCGTATTTTGTACCTCTTCAAAGAAGTACGTTCATCTTATATTTGAAAGTTTTTGTAAAACATCCTGCACTCCTTCTTGCGGCTCCATCTTCTCTCTCTTAGCCCGATCGTTTCGCATCGGGTTCACCAAATTGTCGGATGCGCGGTTCTCCAAGGCTGATTGGGAAAGCGACCGTCTTTTGGTTGTGAGAGAGAAAGAGGCAACAAGCTTGAAACAACCAAAAATTTACAACACAAATGTGACCTAATCCTGCTTTCATTCAACTTCCCAATTCATGTACAAAGTATGGTCGAAATCGACCCTTGGTATACATCAAAACTCTAACTCAAAACCATGGGTAATGTTAGAATCTTGAGTAATGGCACCCATACACATTGAATTCCTGTTGCTTGGCCCTCCAGCTGATCATAAGGTTGGTTCTTTCCCATTGCATGCTCAAGCTGTCGTTGACGGCATGCATCTGAGCTCGCAATGATCTTCACAGGCTAGCCCCGTACCAAGCTTTAGATTCCATCCTTCTTGCACCAATAATAGCCTTTCCTCGTCACCCTCCTTTTGATACGGTGGCTACTTCAACAGCCTCCATAGCTACTTACCACCTTGCTCTCATGCTTTGCCTCCTTCTCACCTCCAGGCGGTGCCCTCTATAACATTCTCAAGAGCTTCCCCCAACTCCCTCCAAAGCAACACCTTTATCTCCATGTTCCCAGCCTACCCATGGATCCCACAACCCTTATTGGCTCCCGATCAAAATGAGTCATCCTATCAGTGCTTCCATGCAACCCCCTTTGCGCTACTCCAGGCCACTGTGGACTCCTCTTGGAAGCCACCCCTTTGTCCTAGCTTTCCTACTCTAGCCGGCCTTCCCAACCTCTAAGCCATGCACTCGGCCCCCAATGAAATGGAGCCACCCCCTATCAAGCTCCTCCTCCTGCCATCCCTTGGCCTTCAAACCCCATGCAGATAGCACCCTCCCTCAGATGGCACCACCCCTCATGCTCTTGACTTTTCCCCTGCATGCCGCCGCCCCATGCACACTTGCATGACACCTCTCGCCCTTTCTTCTCCAATGACCAGTAGCGGCATCTCTACTCGTTTCTTTTACATCCATTCATTAAAAAAATAAAAAAATCAATCACCTTGGCCTTCGTTCCCACACGGCCACTCGCCTCCAAAGTGCAAGTATAGTTGAAAGCATTTGAGGAGGTCTTCCCTTTCCACTCGGTAAAGCACGTCAAGCACTTACTGTGCATTTCAAAACACACACATCATTTGGATTACATATTGGTCAAGGCATTAAAAAAAATGTTTCCGTAACGACCCACATTTGGCATACATCTCGGCCAACTTCAATAAGCCATATCTCCGCACTCCGGATCCCGATTGACATGCCTTCAGCTCCTGTTGACTCGATTCTTCACACACTTCTTATAAGAACATTGATAAGCACCCAAAATCTTTGATGGCACATCTTCCAATCCGACTATTCCGCCCCAGAACTGACCCCCATCCCAACTTTGACAGCTCATAGCTTGCTATGTGAGACTCCGATTGCCAAACCGGAAAGACCGATAGGATCCACAACTTGAGCACTTCAACTTTATCCACAAACATCAGCTCTAATCATTCACTTGTACCTATCCAATCCATCGGGGATCTGCAAAGCATTCCAACATCACACTGACATATCTTTCTCTATGTAGCTCCGTTTGTTTTTCCATTTTTGGACCAGCTTGGAAAGCACCTTAAGAACCACCATCTCCCTCCTAAAATTAGCACTTTAAAACTGCTATCCATCACCTTGCTTAGGCCCTCCTAGAGCCTTCCTAACCTTTGAAAACCACAGTTAGCATACATGTCAAGCATTTGATGACATAATCAAACCCTAGCATAAATCATAATTTGGTAAAAACTTGTAAATGTCGCTTGGTACTGCCTTTTCCCACCGTGCCCGCAAAGAGGCACGACAAATTTTTCTTTTAGGACAAAAAGAGAGAGTCTATTTGCTTTGCATATTCACTCCAAAAACAGAGAGACTTTTTATAAAAGGAAACCTCCTCTTTTTCAAAAGAATAGAAGGAATTGTTAGGTTTTTGGACTATATAAGGAGTCCTTGTAAAGTGTTGGATTTTTGGTGCAATTGTGGTGGATCTTTGGATAAAGCTTACATATTAATACCACATGACAAGAGAAATCTCTTTTTCAATATTCCTTCTAGGTCTTTGTGAAAGGTGTTGACATTTGTGTACCTCTCTCTTCAAACAAGGGCATTGAATATTGGTTTAGTCAATATTTTTAATTCTTTTAGAATACGTTGTAATCTAAATAAATCATTGTTATATTTTTTTCCAAAAAGTGTAATACTCTATTGTGATAAATAAAATTCAAATGCTAGTGTCACTTTTTCTTTTTAAATTTTAGTGTCACTTTCTCATTTTTCCTCTCAAAAATAACTCTCTCATTATTAAATTCCTCTAAATAGCATTGTGAAGGCCATAGTGTACTTTCACCTTGTTTTTTTCTGAATGCTCTTTTTGGAATGAGTGCAAACTGAGCAGACTTTTCATTTACTAAATGCAAAAGTGCATAGAGTTTTCTTGTTTAAATTTTACAATGTGTTTTCAAAAAAATAATCTCTCTCAAAGGGTCTAGGCCAGTGCAACCGTCACAACCCTTTAAAAAATATATATTTTATTATACAATGAGAGAGAGAGAGAGAGAGAGAGAGAGAGAGAGAGAGAGAGAGAGAGAGAGAGAGAGAGAGGGACTACATGCATTGAGCTAAAAGTGTTGGAATCAATAGTCTTTCTAATGATTATGCGAGATGAAGTAGTCAAAACTTATGGTCATGAAATGATCTCTCTATCATTAATGAAATAGGAAGCTCTTCTATGGAAGAAAAAGTTGCAACCCACATTCAAGCCTAATCACAAAGGGGATTACAAAGAAGTATCTGTCACAAGTGACCATGTCCTAGCTATTCTTGGACACCAACCTCTTTGGTGCAATAGGTGGTTTTAGAAGGGACCGTAAGATGAGACCTAATATAGGAATGCCACATAGCATCTCAAGATTGATCCTAATTTTTGTCCTATTGATAGATCGTGATTCTAGGGGATAGCTTCTACACATGACAACGAAAACAACCTACAATGTTGAATTATCATGTCCTACTTCCCTCCCTCAGAAACGTACATGGTGAGGGGTCATCACCCAGATGAGAGATGTCCAAGATTTGACATGTCAGATGTTGGTGAGAATTGCAAGAATACTCACAACCTACATCACAGCCTTTGAATACATCAATCAGTGGAACACCCATGAAAAGTGTTCCTAGAAGGCACCAAAGACTTGCGTTGGGACCTGGAATGAGAGATTTGAAGCCACAATGTGATCATTGGGATGTACATTTGAGTCATGTTCCTATCATCTCAATACATGCACACATTTGAGGAGGCACTTGTTACCATATACATGTGGTAGTGATGTGTGTGAACACACTAGGACCGCCAGGGCATTTTTTCCCTCTTCAGGAGGTTTTTTCCCCCGTGCATTGTATATACGCCCATCACTCTAGGGCTATCTATCTTTCTATTGCACACTAAGTAACACACCCTCTATTGTGTGCCTTGAGCTTCCTTCGTCTTCTCCAAGCTGTGTGTGTTTCTCTGCAACCCTAATTCCAACAATTGGTATCAGAGCAGGTCACGTCCTCCCGGGCTTAGTCACCAGCTGCTCCAGCACACGCCTTCTCACTTTCTCCGATTTCAGTGAGCTTTGGCGAATGTTTGCAGGTCGACAAAAATTTTGGGAGGGCTCAAAGACCTCGGTCTCCTCAGAATTTTGATTTGGGCTCATTTTGGCCTCCATTTTCACTACAGGCAGTACTGCACAGGCTATTTCGTCATTTTGTGTAGATTTTGTCAGTGCCATTTTCTGCATAACAGGTGCCTTATAGTCTTCTATGGTTTTTTCTATATAGTACAAGTTGTTCCCGCTCCGTTTCTCCTATTTTCGGGAATTTTTCACATCAGGTGTAGCATTTACCATGGCTGACAACAACAACACAGATGTGTTCAAGATGTTTGCTGCTGAGGACAGGTTGGATGGGGACAACTACCCTATGTGGGCTTATATGATGCAACATGTTCTTGTGTCAAAGGGTGTCTGGAACATTGTGTAGGGAATTGATGTACGTCCTGGTTCTGAGGATGTAGGCGATGTTGAGGATGTTGCAGGTCTTGCTGCAAGGATTGCAGTTGTTAGAGTTGTTTTGCCTACGGCAGAACAAGCTCGTTGGGATGTTAAGGATGCACAGGCTCATGCATTGATTGCGTTGTCTGTGAAGAGCACCATTGTTCCTCACATTCGTTCAGCAAAATCTACAAAACAGGCTTGGGATATTCTAGCAGGTCTTTATGCAAGCCGCAATGAGGCTAAAATTGCTTTGCTGCGTAAAGAGCTGGAGTCGAAGATTATGCATGAGGAAGATGATATGTAAACTTTCCTTGCTAGTGTCAAGGATATCAATGAGAAACTTATTTCTGCAGGTGAAGTCATTTTAGATAGTTCCCTTGTGCAGACTGTTCTTGATGCCTTACCAGATTCCTACCAGACTTTTGCTAGTACTTGGAGATTGATGACCCAAGGAAATCCTGAAGTTGTCAAGTTTGATGCATTATGCACATTGCTGTTGCAAGAGTCCCTTTCCAGAAAAAAACAGAACTAGGCAACGTGCAGTTGAACAGGCTTTTATTGCTTCTCAAAGAAAGGGTGGTAACAGTAATGCAGCCACTTCTTATGGTTGTGCTGCGAGTGGCAAAAATTCTATTCCTAATGCTTCTGCTGGAAGCACTTCGTCTGACAATTCTAGTGATAAGGGCAAAAAGAAAATGCGTTGCCATTATTGTAAAGCCAATGATCACTTGATCAAGTCGTGTCCTAAGTTTAAGGCCAAAGAGGCTAAGAAGAAAGAGGGTGGTTCCACTGCAAATGCTGGTTCCACTACAAATGCAGCCATTGTTGAGTCTCCTGTGAAAGGAGAATTTCATGCTAATGTTGATGCAGAATGGGTGTTTAGCACAGAGTGCACTTACAATCCTGTTGTCCATGATGCATGCTTGTCAGTTGCTACAGATTCACATGTGTGGTATTTCGACAGGGGTGCTACAAAGCACATTATCTCACATCGTGAATTGTTTACCTCTCTCGAGTCTGTCCCTCATAGGAATTCAGTCACTTGTGCCAACAATGCCTCTTATCCAGTTCAAGGAGTTTGAAAGATTGTGCTTACTGCTGCTAATGGCAGTTCTTTCACACTTGTTGATGCACTTTATGTACCTGGGATTAAGAAGAATCTCTTGTCTGTATCCGCACTTGCTAGACTTGGACTTGTAGTCAAATTTGTGGATGACAGATGTAGAGTTCATGATCTCAGTTTTGGTGATGAAATTGTTGCATCTGGGCTTTTGTGTCGTGGGCTGTATAAGCTCACTTTGTATGACAAGTGTGGACAAAATTTTGCAAATGCTGTTGGAGATTCAAGGGCTATTTCAGATGCAAAAATTTGGCATGCACGTTTTGGTCATCTGAATGACCAAAACGTTTTGCCAGTTTGCTGCGTTTGCAGAAATCTGATATGGTTGCTTCTTTGCCACCTCTTGAAGCACCTGTCAAACATGTTTGTGAAGGCTGTATTTTGGGTAAGATGAAGCGTTCTAAGTTTCCAAAGGATGGTTCAGTTCGGGCCACATGCAGGTTGCAGCTTGTGCATAGTGATGTTTGTGGGCCCATGCAAAATCCGTCCTTAGGCAATTACCTGTACTTCATGAATTTCATTGATGACTACTCCAGGCATGCATGGGTATTTCCGCTTAAAGCGAAGTCCGAAGTTTTTATGTGCTTCAAACAATTTCTGGCTATGGCTGAAAATGTCTCGAAATGTACTATGGACACCCTCCGTTCCGATCGAGGGGGGGAGTATATGTCTCATGAATTTAATGCATTTCTGGCTAGTTGTGGGATAAAACACCAATGTACAGTGCCTTATACACCTCAATAAAATGGTGTTGCTGAGAGGAAAAACAAGTCATTGACGAAAATGGCACGATGTATGGTCAAAAGTCAAGCTTTATCGCATTCTTTTTGGCTTGAGGCCATCATGTGTGCCACTTATGTACTTAACAGGTGTCCTATGAAAGCTTTGGTGTCTATTACTCCATATGAATCATGGCATGATAAAAAGCCTTCTATTGAGCACATGCGTGTTTTTGGCTGTTTGGCATATGCTTTGGTGCCACAAGTGCAGCGCAGAAAATTGGATGATAAGGCTGTCAAATGTATTTTTGTTGGTTAGAGTGCTAAAATCAAAGGTTACAGGTTGTATCATCCGCAAACAAAACGTATTCTGGTTTCACGGGACCTCTGACTTTTGATGAAGCACAAAATTCAGAAAATTGGATGGCTGCCATGCAATCAGAATATGATGCACTTATAGAAAATGACACATGGACTTTATGTGATTTGCCTGGTTTACAAGTTGAAACGCAAGCCGGATGGGGAGATCGATCGCCATAAGGCTCGACTTGTTGCAAAGGGTTATGCACATAAAAAAGGAGTAGATTATGAAGAGACTTTTGCTCCCACTTGTCGTATGACTACTGTGTGTTTTCTATGTGCATTGGCAGCTCATTTTTGTTGGGATGTACATCAATCAGACATTGTTACTGCTTTCTTGAATGGTGACATATTTGAGGAAGTTTATGTAAGGCAGCCTCGCGGTTTTGTCATAAAAGGACAAGAGGACAAAGTATGCAAATGTAACAAGGCTTTGTATGGGTTGAAGCAATCTCCTCGTGCTTGGAATGAGAAAGCTGACACTCATTTGGTCAAACAAGGCTTTCGTAACAGTCCAACAGAAAGTACATTGTATGTAAAGCGTGAGGGTGATGTACTTCTCATTGTGGTTGTTTATGTTGATGACTTGCTGATCACTGGACCAAATGAGAGACATATTGCTGAATTTAAGGCTGATTTGAATGCTACTTTCAAGATGAAAGATTTGGGGCTGTTGCATCATTACTTGGGTATATAGTTTAAGCAGTGTGATGGTGGTATTGCCTTTTGTCAGAAAAGTTACATAGAGACATTGCTATGTAAGTTTGGACTTGAGGATTGCAAACCTATTGCCACTCCCATGGAAACAGGTTTGAAGTTGATTCTACATGATGCTGGTGATCCTACTGATGTCACTCTTTACCAAACTGCTATTGGCTACCTCATTTATGTATGCAACACGAGGCCGGATATTAAGTTTGCAGTCTCCCAGGTCAGTAGATTTATGCATAGCCCAGGGTATAAGCATTGGTAGGCTGTCAAGAGGAGTTTTTGCTACCTTAGTGGCACTTTACATCTTGGATTGTTTTATCCCAAGGGGGGATCATTGCCGCCAGACTTAATGCTTTTTCGGACTCATATTGGGCTGGTTGTTTTGACACGAGACTTTCCACAAGTGGTTTTTGTTTCATGCTTTGACAGTTCATGTATATCATGGTTGAGCAATAAGCAACCTACAGTGGCCACTTCGAGTTGTGAGGCTGAGTAAAGGGCAGTCTTCACAGCTATGGTTGAGTGTGTATGGCTCAGACGCCTTATGGCTGATTTGGGTGTTGGACAGGACACTGCCAACACTATCTACACTGACAGTCAGAGCGCATTGGTAGTTGCGAGGAACCCAGTTTTTCATGCTCGCACAAAGCACATTGAGGTGCATTACAACTATGTCAGGGAGAATCTCAGCAGGAGAGATCAGCTTGGCTTATGTGCCAACACAGGACAACCTTGCAGATCTTTTCACAAAGGCATTGTCTCGTGAGAATCTTGAAGCTTTCCGCAAAGCTTTGGGTTTACTCCCCTTTGTGGACTGATCCTGTCCTCAGAGCATGGCACTTCCCTTTACTCATGTGCTAGCTCTTGTTCACCGCATCACTGCACGGGGGATTTGTTACCATATACATGTGGTAGTGATGTGTGTGAACACACTAGGACCGCCGGGGCATTGTATATACGCCCATCACTCTAGGGCTATCTATCTTTCTATTGCACACTAAGTAACACACCCTCTATCGTGTGCCTTGAGCTTCCTTCGTCTTCTCCAAGCTGTGTGTGTTTCTCTGCAACCCTAATTCCAACAGCACTCATGATAGGATTCTTTGACATCGACTCTACAATTTTCAATCCCATGACCAAAAATCTATCTGTCTACAACTACGGCTCAAACTCAAGGTCATGGTTATCAATTCTGACTACATACTCATTCAACATGTCTATATATAAAAAACATTTATGGTCATTGTTCATATAGAACATCACACCACTCAAATACGTAGCGGTGATCTTAGGCCTAGACTTAGTTGATGTGGAGGCCATTTCTGAACTACTGCCTAAGTATAACTCAAAGTATTATTGATCAATGTTTTTCAATCTATCTCTTTCACTAACACCCACGTTTATCAAAGCTCAACTCTGCATACCTTTCACTCATCATAGGTTTCCTAGCATCTCACCTAACTTAAGGTTTATAGAGTTTTCAAATCACCATTGAGTTTTGATGCTAACCTAACTGATTTACTTACCAAGTACTCTTCAATCTATATCATTTTTTAAAACTCCAATGTGTTCCCAAGAGCATCAACGTCTATCAATGCTTCCATTTTTTTGAAAAAAGTCAACATAGTAGTATTGAAGTTTTGTAATTACACTTTTGTATAGGATCTATTCATGGGGTAGAAAACCCCTATTTAAAGTTTAAAATTTGGGAAAGAACCTAGCTACCTTGCATTTTATTTTGCATGTGGCTTGATCTTTGGTGGGTATTTTTTACCTTAACGTGGAAATTTGGAAAGTAAAGTATACCTATAGGACTGTCAAGTTAGATCCCCTCAAAGAAAAAACTCCAATATTTTTCTCAAAGATCTAGACATGTTGTGAGAGTTTTGACTCGTACTTGTTCCAAATGTCAAGCACAATACCCTCAAAGTTTTTGGTTGCATTTTGAACACTTCAGATCCCGCAAAAGCCCAATTTTTATTTTCAGAAACTATTTGAATTCACTTCCTAATCCTAGTAGCTAATCAAGATGTTCAAATTTTGTCTAGACTACACCTTTCCACTATTTCACTCATGTGTATACACTATAGATCTCAAACTATGCAAACATTGGACAATAGCCCAATTTTTATCAATCTTGAAATTATTTGGCAAACAAAAAAGTATGCACTATCAATGCAAACTTTTATTATCAAAATAAAAATCTAGTTTTTATATAGTAGCCACTAACCGCATACCTTAGACATAGTAGCTATCTCTTCTCTTTGAGACACATGCACACTAGACTCTGTAGCTATTGGCATTGTGGGGGTATGTTGTGGCACACTCTATGCTGCTTCATGAGCTCGATCCTCCCTATCCTTTATTGCATTGTTGTGTGCCTTTTCTTCATTTGGAGGGAAGTACCCCTCACCATACTCCAAGAACCACGGAATACTCATGTACATGATGCTATTGAATTTATGTGCTATCTGCATTGGGGTGAAAATGTAATGTACACACCTACATAGACATCTTTTTCCTACGTTTGACAATGCCTTGATCACCTCAATCGATGCTCCTTTATTCATTAAGTTGAGCTCGCAAGAAAAGTTCTTACCCCTATGCTATTCTTTCGCATCCTCAAAGAATTAGTCAAGGTTCAAACTAGGTATCGATTTCAAATGAAGACTCGTAATAGAATCTTGGACATTTTTGGCCTCTCTCTCAATAGATGACCAAAAAACCTCGATCCACAACCTCTCTTGAAAGACAAAAAATCATCTTGTTCCAATTACACATTGTATGGCTCACACAACCTCACACTCCAATAAAATCTTAGAAGTCTACATGAGTTAGCCTACTTACTAGACTGAGGGATGAACAAAATCTTCACATATCAGTAGGATCACTTCAAGCCATCACCCAAAGAAAATAGGTCTTTTTCCTCATAGGGAAGTCTACACAAGCCAATTTGTACAATTATTCTTCCCAAATCCACTTTGGTTGGTTGTTCCACTTGATTGTGCACAATGTCCTACAAGTCCATATCAATACATGGTAGTATGTGCACACTATTAACATATCATGCGCAACTAACTCCACTAATCATCTCCCAATGATGGATCAACAATGTCCAAAGAATGCTTCATCATTCTTCTAGAAGGCCCATCTATTTTTCAAAGAATGCCTTTTTATATTGGTCTTGGAACTCTGAGGGGAACATTACTTTCTTTTTGGCCATAACCTTCTTTAGGGCAAGAGCATACTTGTCCTACATGACGTTTGCCAATGTTGATTCAATTCAACACGAGATGTAACATGGTTTATTTCAAACTTTAAGGAAAATTTGATGCAACTTACCACATGCAATAGCTACAACGTCAAAGCAACAAAAACATTATACCAGGCTTTTCTTCCAACCCTTTTGTCAATGTCGGCCTGTATTTTGACGCATGAAAACATAGCCATGAAAAACTTTTGTCAATGTTGGTCTGCATGTTGATGCATGAAAACTTAGCCATGATATCCTCTTTTGAAGAAAGTCCCATTTCCTACACCATCCATAACATATTTGTGTAAGACATGGCCATGTAACTTGTGTCTATCAATCTGCATGGTTGTGAAAAATAATGGCGATTGGATACATTGCTTTCAAATTTGCAAACCCAAAGTCTTAACAAGCAAAGAAGGATTACTTATTTATATGCTTAACTATGCCTAACATATCTACCTCAATCGAGGAGTCCACAGGGATTAGCTTGACTTGAACTTAGGGCTACAGATTGATATCTCTCTCAAAGAGACACCTTCAAGAAAAGAACAAATAAATCATAAACGAGTTGCAAACATAGCTCAGATTGTCCTCAATGTCTCTCAATATAAAGACTTACTTTCTTTTAGAACCCCCATCCTTGCGACCAACCTATGATTTCCATCCCATGTGTATAAGGTTTTACCAAACAAGTCAACCCAGCAAATCTCTAAAAAATTTTCATGTTCATTGTTCAATTCTTTCCACAATGGATCCCTTGCTTGCAAGATTTCATTGTTGACATCGATAAATGGGGGCCCTAGTGCATCTAATGAAAATATAAAGCATCACTTTGGTAATATAGGAAGAGAATGGGATCTAGGAGGGCCTCTTTATTTGGAAGTTTAAGAGAGTCAAAGATCTAGTATTAAAAAAGCAATCAAAGGATAGCTTTTGAATTCAAATAGATGAAATGGCTAGTTTATGAAGTCAAATTTTCCCAAAAATGAAATTTAAAATCTACCTAAAAAAACCATACCATGTGACATGTAGATCACACGTTTAAAATCTCTGCTCTAATTGGAGATCATATGTAGGAGTTAGGAAGAAGTGCATCCTTTGACCACTCTTACGCACCCACCATTATTGCACAAATGGTGTGCACCTATCCCTCAAAATGTTAATCACCTCCATATTCTTATGGAAAATATGAAGGCCCTCCTAGACCCCATCCTCTTCCTAATGCTCATAATAACCTTCAAGCAAGAATGTGTCGGCCAAGGGTTTTAATTGTTTAGGGTCCTAGCTAACCTATCTCGCTTTTTTCAACTTTGTCAATCAACATAGTGGAATCCAAGGCAATGGAGTATCACGCTCTTCCTACATGGTTCAAATAATGTTAAAACCCATACTTTGCTAGAAATATTTCTCCATTACACTCTAAAAGATCCTATGTACCTTTAAGTTTTTAAGATTTTTTGGATATCCTACCTTCATGTAGCGTAACATCTTCATCTCTTGGAAATTCAACTCCAGCATTTTCTCCACCAGACATGAATGCTTCCATTTTCCTATGATTGTTTTCCTCTTTCAGAGTCTTCAACATTAGCAACAACTTTATAAAAGGTAACCTCATGCACTTTTGCCTTCCCATTTGTACTGTTAGATTTGGATGCCGCAATGGATGGTAATGGTACATTATTGATAGGTGTGCTTTTGGAAAATAAAACACTAGTAGATGGAGGCATGTCTGGTTGTTCTTTACTTGCTATCTTTGAAACTCACTTGCAGTACATTCAATCGAATAATTTTGAGTAAAAATTTTATATGCAAGGTTAAGACAAATTTATATCCATTAGAGAAAGTGAGAAATCTCACCAGATTGCTTTTCGGCCATGCAATGAGACTCTTCTCTACCTTTTTTAGGGTGGTCATTTCCTCATTTTTTGGAGGGACATGAGGGAGTGGAGCATCCTTGCCATCATATACCTCTTCCTCTAACTCCCTACACTCTCTTCTTCTCTCCCTCTTAGCGTGGCTTGATTGGTATAAATATTTCTCCCTTCCTACACCCTTCCAAAAAGCGGATGAGAGTGAGATTCATGAAGAAACTGAGTGAGTGGGGAGGAGACAGACTATATGAATTGAGGATAGTAAATAGGGAGACAAACATGGTGGGAGTTGTTGAAGGGAGAGCTCTGAGAGAGAGAGAGAGAGAGAGAGAGAGAGAGAGAGAGAGAGAGAGAGAGAGAGAGAGAGAGAGAAGAGAGAGAGATGAGTAGTCACATAGAGAATAGTACTATGAATTTTCTATAAATATACGTTTGTGGATATCAATTTTCATCTAACCATACACATTAACCCTAACCAACTCCCTCTGCACCATGGATTCCTCTTCATCTTCCAAGGTTAGTTTATTTTTGGATACTTTTTGTGTTGCATCAATGTTCCTTGATTGTCTTCCAAGGTTTGGAATGGTTAATCCTAGAGAATCTAGGGGTTCTAGTAGCACGAAAATGTTTTTTTGTCTTGTCTACCCATGAGAAAGATATTGAAACCCAAGTTAAAGATGGTATGACATTTGGGGACTAGTTTTTTATATTGGACTCTACCTTGTCTACAAAAGTCCTCGTGGTTATAAATAAGAAAACAACCAGCAACCTAGGTATAGATATGCCCACAACATCAAATGTGGAAATGGTTGATCTATCTGGCACATCTTCATAAAAGGAAGGAGTTTTTGGTCAGTGTACAAAAAATGTATTCAAGATTCTGGTCTTTTATGTGAAGCTTTGGTGAAAGAGGTTTGGATCAAAGAAGAGCACAAAGATAAGAACGTTCATGCAAGCTCACATAAGCTGGAGAAAATACAGAGTACACTAGAGTACATAGTTCTAAAAAGCCACCAGTACTTAAAGGTGATTAGAATGATTTCAATGTGCTTAATTAAGAAAAAGGTTGTGGAAGTGCCACAAGAATATAATGGTGATTGCATCTACGAGTTGGATCCCTTACATAGTGCTAAATAGCTGCCAATACTTAAAGCTAATCAGAATAATTTCAATGTGATTAATTAAGAAAAAGGTTGTGGAAGTGCCACAAGAATATAATGGTGATTGTATCTATGATTTGGATCCTATACCAGAAGTTGTTTCCAAAATGGTGGGAATATAACAAAAGTAGAATACTCATTGTTGGGTGAAGCTTGTTCAATCTACAATGAAGTACTACTATCATGCGAAGTAAATGTGGTGGACATCTTATCTAAAAGAATAGTACATGACCAATTGGAGTAATAAACAAATGTCCAAATGAGACGTCTTGGACTAGAAAGTTGATGACATTAATTTTGTCCATAGAAATGTTAGGATCAACAAACAAGACCTTGATGTGATTCCATTATGGGAAAAGTTGATGACATTAATTTTGTCCATAGAAATGTTAGGATCAACAAACAAGACCTTGATGTGATTCCATTATGGGAAAATTCTATTACTTACTCACTGAGAACAACAAGGCTTGTTTTTTCATCCGTCTTGGAATTCATAACGACCCAGTTGCAAAGGGTGTCTTGTGATTGGCAATACAATAGACCAAAGAGCTTGTATCTCATGTGGTGCCAGAAACACCTACAACTGGTCATCCTAGGAATTTGTAGTTGAATCTCACAAAACAAATGGTAATGGGAGTAGTTGTGTGAAAAATGAAGAACTAGTTAATAGCAACGAGATACTCTCTAGTTTGGAAGAAATGCAGCTAGTGATACATAAAAAAGGGTGACATTACATCTTATCCATGAGGATGGTCAACTTTCATGCAGACTAATGGTGAAATGATGCCCACATCTTTCGGTTCAAGTACATGATGAGAGAAGTCACTACCACAAAAGTTTAAATTGGTGTTGAGTCTCAGTTGCTTAGGCTGAAGAACACATGTGGGTAAAAGGTTTTTCATGGCATTCTCTTTATAAGACAATGCACATATCTAAATGAAAGGTGCTACATGTTGAAAATGTCAATCAGTGGACTTGCATTTGGTCCTCGGGGGGTTCACTATGTGTAAAACTACCATATCACATGCGTTCAAGACATGTTTGTAAAACCCCTTATCTGTGAATTTTTTTAGGGATATAATGTACCTTTTTGTTTTAAAATCTGTAAGTTTTTTTCAAATTTGAAAAAATAATGCCATCCTGTATATATATTTCTGTAAGTTTCAAGAAGTTTAAATACCCTTCTGTTGAACTCACGTGATAGGTTATATTTTTATTAAGTGACCTTCTGGTGTCAAACTAGTCAATAGAATGAGACAAGATGGGAATGGAGATTTTTGAAGAAGGTGGCTTTACTTTGATCACGTACTAAGGGTTGTGGGATGGACAACAATAGATGTACATGTTTATGATCCTACGTAAGTATTTCCTAATTAGGCTATGCATCTTTTCTCGTCCATTTGAGGCAATGAACAACCCTACATCTATGCAAAATTCAAGAAATTCAAACCATTGCTATATCGCAGATGAAAGAAGAAGACACACATGCACAACTCATGTTCTGAGAAATGAGAAATGTGATTTTGCTAGATAACAAACACATTCAGTTGACTGTAAAGGATTCATGGTAGACGAGGCTGGAGAAAACTGGAAAGAAGTGCTATGTCTAATGGAGGTTTAAACGATGTTATTTAGGGAAGAGAGTGCTCATGATTGTTTCTTTGGAAGAAAATCTTACAAATTCACACGAGTCAATATGTGCATGAGAATTTCTAAGGTGAGCACAAGCGTATGTGTGAATTATGGCACTGCCCAAGGAGTGATGATGAAGCAACTAGCTTGTATAGAAACATATGAGCTTGGGTTGGCAAAGTGTCAAATTGTAATTTTCCACAAATGTATTGTTGGATGAGTTGGTGGCATGTACGGTATCCTCACCTGAGGAAACTATTTGTTGGGGTAAGCATTACCATGCCATATTTTGGGTAAAGTTTGTTTTATAGACATTGTCACTTTAAAAAAATGTGTTGCAAGAAGTAGATGATTTGTCATTAATTCCTACAACAAACTTGGTAGAAACAAAGCACACATGTTTGTTAGTACGCGAGGGCAACAAAGAAATGTTGAGCTTGTATAACGCTTGCGTGTCTGATCTATCAAACTATTCGCTTCAAAGCATGAAAATGCTTGGAGGGAAGATATCATGGGCTGGATTGTCTGTAGAAAATTTGGCTCATTGAGCGGAACAAGGACGAGCACCCACACCAGTTTCCATTGCAAGAGAAATTGAGGATCAACTTGGAGGTGTTCCTCTCTTTCACCAACCATTAATTGTAGGAGACAATATTGCCATATCTAAGAATTGGAAATAGATAGGGCATGTCAACTATGAGGAAGAAAATTCTTTACACTGACCAAAGTTTTTGACACAAAACATCCCATGTAATCAAGGAGGTGTCCAAGCAACTGGCAAGGTAGCCAATCACGAAGTCAATGAACAAGAGCATGGACTAGTAGTTGAGGAGACTAACATCCATATAACAATGTGGGAAATTCTCCATATACCAAAGGGTAGTAGAGCTCAATTCCAGGGGTGGTTGGGGTCTAGAGCCAAAAAATGCAAAAGAAACATATAAAACATCGATAGAGGTGCTATTGCATCATCCTTTTGGGGTATCAAAACTTGGGAAAGTGGAACATATATTGCTCATGGGAAATTTTCAAAGGCCCAATTCATGTGGTTCTAGAATGAAAATGTGGATAACACATGGAAAATTAATAACAAGTTCACTCAATGTTAGGCAAGAGTACCCATCATATGGCCAGTGGAACATGGAAAAAACTTGAATGATTTTGAGTTGCAAAACTTGGAGTCAAGAGGGTTCACAATAAAAAAAGATGCAGTTAAGGGAACACAAAGTGTGCATTATCATCAAGGAGTCTCAATTCAAGCCTCCAAGAGAATTGAGTCAGTAGTGACCATGGAAGCTCAAATTGTGCATCATATTGTTGTTAAGACAAACATTCATGAGAAATTTGTGGTTGAAACAACCAGTCATCACAAGTCTGAGGCGAGATGTAAAAAGTTCATATCGCAACTAGCTCGATGTGTACATTTGGAGACTTTATAGAATGAGTGGCACAAAGCAAACCAGACATGGCTTGCAAACATATTTACTATATCTTCCTTTGGAGATTTGTCTTAGATGTGAATCATAACATGTTATCCATCATAGCAAGTTAACAAATAAGGATCTACTTTGGGTGTTCGATTGTCATCATACCACTTAGGCAAATAGTGAAGTGTATTTATTGTATCCCAATAATCTCTCGGCCCTCTCAACTTTTTTTTTCACATTGTCATTACTTTATGAGAAATTTAAAAAATTATTTTTTGTTCGTGTTCATGGCTTGTAATTGCTCTGTTTTCAACTAAATGGTCTCGAATAAAGAAAGTCTTGTAGACTATCAATAGAGGGAATGATGTTGAGAGTTTGTGGAGACAATGGTAGGATTTGTTTGCATATAGAGAGAGTCTTACTTAAAGTAGGTTGACATTGTGTTTTGAAAGAGATGGTATCTCGACTTGTGGAAATCTAATTGAGAGAATTGCTCCAAGTGATATAAGGAAAGGGGGGGGGGGGGAGAGAGATAGAGAGAGAGAGAGAGAGAGAGAGAGAGAGAGAGAGAGAGAGGGGGGGGGGATCAATTTTTCAACAAAAACTAATTACTATATTGTTTGAGGCTCTCTTAAAATAAAATTATTAAAAAATAAGCTCCCTACTAAAAGCGATAATAGAGTCTTAAGGAATCAATTTCACAGAAATCAACATTTTATGGAAATCCCTAAAAAATCTCTCTCTAAAGCTCACTCTAAAGCTTTCTCGAAAGCTCACTCTATTCCCATCCCCTAAGGGAAAGGGAGACTCAATGATCCGGTATGGAAATTTCTATTAATCTAATATTTTTTATATCTCGTAATAATTTAGTTTTGGCAATAGGAGTAGGGTGAGTAGTCACTCATTAGAGGTGTAAACCTCCCCTAAATCTAATCTTAGTAACTAGGAGTAGCCAGAGTACATTTTGGAGAGGTGTCTTGTGTTTTTGGTTTGAATTGTGGTATGGATTTGATTGAAAATTGGTTTTGAGAAAAGAGTTGTGCAATCATTGGTTTGATGCATGAAAAACCACCAAAATTGACAAATCTCAAATTTTGCACTACTGTCAATATCACAACACTAAACATGTGCTAAAATTGGATTTTGAGTTTCTACTTTTCTTGTAAATGATATAGATATAGGGCGCACCAAGTTTTAATCAATTTGAACATCAAAATTGAGACCAACGGAGAAAACCATTCAAAAAATGCATTGAGACCAAAAATTTAAGAAACAATCTTGTAACTAAGTTCAAATTGCACATAAAGAGTATCATTGGAATCATAGAAAGCAGTGAGCAGATAATTTCAAGATTGATAAATATCGGGCCTTATTGTCGGGCAGATTCACTGCTCGCAGCTACTAGCAAAGTGAAAACTAGGCCAACCAAAAAGATGTCAACCAAGGATGGAGCTTGACACGTAGATGCATGGAAAAAAATAGATGGGTGTCAGGCATCTACTTGACCTTCTATGGAAAATCACTAACAAGGAAAATAAACTTAAAGTCCACTATGTATACAAAAACGCTATCTTACTTACGATATCTACACTCTCCAAAACAAGAACTCATGCCATCGAATCATCACAAAAATCAAGGGATGAGACCCCTAGACACCTAAAGGACACTACCCTTAACACTAGAATGGTAACATGACACTTTTATGTCCTTGGACACTTTTGTGTCCTATTAAGTGACCATTTTGCTTGAATTATTTGAAGAGTATGAAAATGAATTTCTAGGTGCTATATATCCACAAAGTTGCCTTATGAGCTGAAAAAAACTTAGCATTTTTTTTTGAGTATCGATCTCACCATTAACCTTACTCTTGCACAACATTTTGGAACCTAAACTGTGTGAAAAAACGGGTCGTGTTTTTGGTTTTTTTTCAATTTTTGGCAACTATACCACTCTAAACTTCATGTTTGTGAGGTTTAGATGGCTAGAGGTTAGGCCTTCATAGTTCTCAACATGTTCTGATGCTTGTAGGGAGACCTAAGTGTTAAAATGGAAAGTTATGAACAATTTACAAGAATTGCATAATCCTGTTTTTTGGCCAAAATTAGCACTTTTATGATTTTTTTGGTGGCTTTCTTGATATCCAAATTCAATTTTGATTGTGTAACTGTAATGTATAACATGAAGCTAATCTTCCTTGAGTTTTGGGGGACCTAATATGCTATATAGCATAGTATATGATGATGGTTGAGTTTTCTGATTGCTGAAGAATACGATACATATTAGAGTAGCAAGTATAACTTTCTCAATATTGCTAGTTTCTTTAGTCAATTGTGTGTATTTTGTAGGTAGTGACCATATCTAGTCATAGACTACAAACTTGGCTAGATATTGAGTAGTTTCTATGGGTTTCTAGTGGTCATAATGCTAAACCCAGTTTTTTCATGTTTGTTGTATTTAGCACTTTATCATTGCCCCCAAGGTTCCAATTGTAAGAGATCCATTATCCTTTTGACATGCTCCATGGCTCCTTTTGAATCCAAAGGCCCAAAGGGAACTAAGAAAACATGTATATAGTATTTGTATTGAGCGTGACTATAGAAACTTTGATGATAGGTCCGTAGAATGGCAAAAATGCAACTTTTTTGTACCTTTTTTTTTGCCCAAAAAAAAATTAGTGAGGTAAAAGCAACCATATGTTTTGGTCACCAACCCATTGAAGTTAACAGGACATTTTATCTCATGTCCTACAAAAATCTCCACTCTTATTTATATGCAATCAACCGTAAGAAATTGTTGTTTTGGGCAAAATGCACTGGTCCATCAACTTTGGAGACTTGTAGTGACCAAGGGATGAGAAAAATCACAAGTTTCTCATTTTTTCCATATGTAGTAGTTATTGAACTATATGCTCATGAAAGGATTTTTCAAAATGAGTGGATCTACTATGGTTTTGGAATTTTTTCCCAAAACCCTGAAAGGACACTTTTATGTCCTGTTAGGTTACCATTCTAGTGGTAAGTTTCTAGCCCAAATCACTACCTGTAAATAGTTAGTGTAGAAATTGCATATGAAGACAGGACAAAAATTATAGGTCACCAATTCTAGATGTGTTTAAGCCTAATGTGTAGTTATGCTCGTCGTGAATGCAATGACATATAGAAATCTCTAATCTGATGCATGGCTAGAGAAAAGACTCACCTCGAATGTCGTGGGAGAGCTCTTTATTGGAAAGAGACAAAAATTGTGCAAGCTTGGCGTCAGCACATAGCTCTTACCGTTGCTAGCACAATTGTGAAGATGCCTTCGCAATGTAGCATTCATAAAGCACATAGAGAGTAGAAGAAGCTCACTCACTCTCTCACACAAAACTCACAGTACACTTAGTTGAGCTCCAAAGTTGATTAATTCAAAAAGTTGTTCTTAGGGTTACAAAAAGTGGCTTTTATACCTCAGCTTTGGAGGCTTCTTAAAATCGTCTCCTACTTTCTCCCATGGGTTCTGCTAATCCACATATTTAATATATTAGGATTTGGAAACTCAATTGAGTACCAAAAAATACTTTCATTGAGTTTGAGTCCGGAGTAAATAATACAAAATAGGGCTTTTCCCATGTTGAGTGGTTAACACTCCCCCCCTCTACATCTATGTCATCCCTGACATGACAGGGATTTGGCTTTTTGGCTCTTGTGTCTAGTTGTTGTAGCAGACTTTGAGACATTGGTGTCAATTGAACCCTTGAGGCTTCAACAACTTTAAGTATGACTCATACCTTATGTTACCCAAGGTAAATGTCGGGCCAAAGATCCTGTTGTCATAAGTGAAGAAGATAGTGTAGAATACTTCCTCAAAGGCTTGTATATGATAGCTAGAAAAGAACATTAGCCTTTGGAGAAACAATGTAGAACCTCCAAGGATGCTTGTTTTGATCAGTCACATGTCATCCTGATTATAGTGTCACTCTTCGAGTGATGTGGAATCCGTTGCTTTTGATAGGGTGAATACTTCAAGGAAGGCCAAGAGGATATTGCATATCTTCCAAATCATCATGCACACTAAGTCAGGAAAGCTGGTGAAAGTCTTAATGGTGTGTGCCGTTGGAGTTTCTTTTGAGCACGTTGTCGTGCTGGGATACGTACATTGTGGAAACAAATGCTAGAAGATCTATCTTGCAACTTTTTAGATACATAAGTATATTTTCCATAATATAAATATGCACATCTAAGTATAATAAGAATATTTCTATCTGATCCTATTATTTATCTCAAGGGTAACATATTCTTACTTTACCACCAGAAAGTACTATGGGAAAAAGCGTCAATAGCTCCATCTCTTTAACTTGGGGCAAAAAGAATTGATTCTTTCTTTTGACTGTCTCATTATCATCTCACACCCTAGCTAAACGGTGAATAACTCTCGAAGGGTTTGTCAAGTAAGATGTGATTTACTTTGATATTTTGTTGGTTTCTTGTTGTTTTCTTTTTCATCTCCAATCTAACATATATCCCTAATTTCAGCTCCCTCTCCAACCAAATATATCTCTCTCACTCTTAGAAATTCACTCTCTCTATAAATTCTGGTTCTCCTTGCTACATGTACATCTCTCTCCAAAGTATCCTTATTGTCTACGGGCAAGAATAGGGCTTCGGAGAAAAACTCTCTTTTCTTCACTTCTCTGATATTTACATTTTGCACATACTAGAGTTATCCAAGATGAATAATCCACATGATGTGAATTTCTATCGCTTTCAGTACTCTGTGCAATGTATAACAATTAATGTATAGACTAGTCATAAATTACACTTTTGACAACATAAAGTGCTTCTCTTTGGCCCAAAAAGGCTTAATGAAATACTTCTTTCATCAGATCCTATCATGCTATCCCTTATAGAATATACATTTTCTTTTGATGTAAGTGTATTTATCTTGCTATGAACCAAGAGGATTTGTATACACAATTAATCCTAGTTACTAGAAAAAACATATATATTATGGTAAGCATAAAATTATAATTCCAAAGAACAATTCATAGCCTGTTTGGTCGGCAAAGATTGAATGCCATTATTAACTCATCTATTAACCCTTTCATATTACCCATGATATGATACAACCATAGCCTTGATGTTTTTATCTTTTTGTTGTTTTGATATGCTCTTTTGTGTTCTTGTTGTGTGTGAGAGTGCAAGAGAGAAAGAGTGGGGCTTCTTAGATTGCACTTCCTTCCAAACCCTAGAGTTCTTGGCATCTATGGTATAGCTCCTTCATATAGTTTTTGGAGTTCTCTCACAAACTCTCACAGAAAAAGCCCGGTGCTTTCCTCGCAAGACCCTGAAATTCTCAACATATTTTTGGTGAATCTGACGTGAATACTCCAAGGTGAGAGTTTTTGAGTAACCATGGGTGATCATGTTGAGCAAGAGGGTATGAATTTTGACCCAATAATAATGCAAATGTTTCAAGAATTTGCAATGTTCATGAAACAATAACATGCCACTAAAAGAAGGGAGATTTTAGCAACCAAAGCCATACAATCTATCGTAAAGAGAATGGATCAGTTCAATGGAAAAGAGGTGACCAAGTACTTGCACGAGTATGTGAAGGAGATGGAGTTGCATCGCGTGTCAGAACGTGAGATGATTCAAAGTTTTAGGCTAGTTGTTGCTCCAGAAATTAGGGAATATGTTAGGGGAATTAAAGATGGGCATGGGAGAAACTGGGAATATGTTAGGGGAATTAAAGATGGGCATGGGAGAAACTGGGAAGAGCTCAAAGAAGCTTTAAAGGAGGAATATTTTATGGAGGTCTTTGAGAGAGTGGCCAAAAGTAAATTCTTAGAATGGGTAGTCAAGCCAAATAAAGGACTATCAATAGCAGAGCTACTTAGGGAGTTTGAGTGGTGCGATGCATAACTCACCAGGACAGAAAGGGCCACACTAGGTGTAGAGAAGATCGATCTTTTCTTACAAGCTGCAGGTAAAGAGTTTCAAGAAAATTTGGAGCTTCTTCTTGAAGATAAAGATGTTGAGTAACGACTAAAGACTCACTAAAATGAAGTTGAAGGTGTTGTCTCACTGCTTGCCAAACAACAAAGAGGAAGGGACAAGATGGTGGTAAACACTACAAGTTCTTCTACCTCAACTTCTGACAAAATGGTAAAGCCTACTTTTATAGCTCCTAAGTTTGATGAGTCCATTCTAGATGAGTTTGTGAAGGGAATGTGTGACTTGAAGGTGAAGCTTGCAAAGCTTGAAGAAAAAAGCCAACCATCAGGGCCACTTTCTAGGCAAAGACAACAGCCCAAAGAAGGTTTTATGAATAGATGTATTTGGTGTAATAATACAGACCATGTAAGAAGGGATTGTGATAGTTTTAGTGATGCTTTGACAAAAGATGTTGTCTATTTTAAGGGTGGTAAAATCCACTTAAAAGAGATAGGTCTACCCTTAAGAACTAACTTTGGGAAGAGGGGAATGCAAACCTTAGCTAAAGATCTGACAGCTAACCATGCCACCTCTTTAGTTGAGGCAGCTACTTATGGAGTAAAAACTGAGCATCTTAGTGATGAAGAGGTGAGTGATCATCATGGTCAACTTTGTCCAAATGTCATGGAATTTGCTAAAAAGGGAAAGATTACAAAAGAGATTCTACATGAAGCAGGTGATTGCATACAACTAGAAACAAGGTGGAGTGATCCAGTGTATTCAATGTCTGTCCATGCCTACATTACAAACTGCCAAATCAATGAATCCATTGTAGAAGACAAGCGTAGCCATGAAAATGGTGATGAAGGTCCTTCAAAAAGAGCTACAAGAAGTGGAGGGAGGAATGATGTAGCACCTTTGCGAGCGCCACCAACACAAGAGGCATCTTCAACAAAAGTGACCATGGAGAAATCTACAACAGGAAAGAAAAAGGAGCCAACAAAAGGTAAGCCAAAAGGACCAACTTACAAAATACAATCTGACATTGAGCTTGCTATAGACTTAAAGAAAGCTCTAGAGGAGAGGATTTTGAATAGCAAGGTTGAATTTACTTTGGGGTGAGGTTCTTGGCATAGCCAAGCGTGAATTCTATGAAGAAATTATCAACATTATCAAGAGAAAAAAGCAAACACTTGGAGAGTCTAATTGCCCACAAGCTAAAGGCGATATTGTGAAGACACAAGGAGTGCAAGTGTATGCTAAAGAAGGTGATGGAGCTATGGTGGGATGCTATCAGTCTTCTTGAAATATAAGGCAACTGAAAGCTAATGATGGTGGGGAAGAATCTCAAAGTATTCCTAGGAGCCACTATTCTAGAAGCCATTGGGTACGGGCTACTACAGAGACATTGATCAAGGTAGGTGATCTGGAAGAACCATTTTTTGCCTTAATTGACCATGGTTCTGAAATAAATATAATGTCAAAAAGTCTTTACAACATATGTAAATGGATAATGGACATAGAACATGGCTGGATGGTGAGAGTGGCAAACAATTCATCAGGTAAATTGTATGCAACATGTCCAAGTGTAAAGGTGACAATAGGTGATGTAACATGTCCAACATATGTAAATGGATAATGGACACAGAACATAGTTGGATGGTGAGAGTGGAAAACAATTCATCAGGTAAATTGTATGCAACATGTCCAAGTGTAAAGGTGACAATAGGTGATGGAAAGGTTGAACAAAACTTCTTTATACAGGACACATCTTCATATCATCTTATCCTTGGACAACCCTACATTGTGGGAGTTTAAATGGAAACAAAAGGTAATGGATGATGGTTCATCTTATGACAAGATATGAAGCAAAGATGGTAAAGGTGCTATTCAATTTCTCACAGTTTGTGTAAACCATGAAAGAAACCGTGACAACCTTAGAGATCATCCTCTAACAAAGGTGAGGAAAGAGTTTCATGATCATAGGGAAATGATGGGTTTTGGCCAACTACCATTGTAAAGCGGGATTGCAGTGGTACAGAAAGAAAAAAGGTCTCGCCTGATCCAAAAAGAGGTGAAACTCTCTCAATAGGCTCCTCGATAACAAGGAATGGATCAGTATGTTTTACAAAACTTGAAGATTTGAAGAGATGTGAGAGGCAATATATACATAATGTACAAATAGGCATGAAAGAGAGTGGGTTGTTAGAGCCTACTGAAAATATTTTTGGTTTGTATGAGTAAGTTTCTTTTGTAGATACTTGATGCTATAATGAAGTCTAGTTTGAATCTTGAAAATGAAGTTGTGGAAGTATGATCTATGGAAATGTATCAAGTAATAGAAGCCTTTAAAGAGAACCAAAGAGTTGGCCCATAAGTCCATGTTGAAACTAGATACAAGAGTGTAGCAAAGAAGGTGAAACCAGTAGCTTCACCCTTACCACCCAACAACAGGGAAACAATCCAGCAGTCTTCTTTGCAACCAAGTTTGAGGAATCCTTGAATGATTTGGCATACCTTCACAAAGGAGTCTTTTCAAGAGTTGCAGATTGGTTGCGAGGAGTTTCTAACACAAAAGGAGACAAAGTGCTTCAAAAAAATGCTTTTAAAGCATGGTAAGGATTTTTCATTTGAGCCACATGACATAGGATCTATTGATGCTTTTATTGTAGCTCGTATGGTAGTTTTTACAATATCTGATGTGCCTTGGAATTAGCGACCTATTCCGGTTCCAAAGGCTCATTTGCCCAAGTTAGTAGATTTATTGAGTGAAAAGATCAAAATGGGGATTTTGGAGTCTTCTTGTGCTCCATACTTAAACAAGTGGTTCATAGTTCCAAAGAAGAATGGTGCTCTATGCTTCATCCAAGATATGCAACCAGTGAATAAGGTGACAACTAGAAATGTAGGTATAGGTCCAATTGTGAATGAGTTTGCAAAGGTGTAACATTTAAATGGCCTAATAACTTATGTGTAGCGGAAATTAGCATGAACATAGTGGGCATTTCATTAGAATAGATTCCTAATGAGAATTACAAGAGTGCTTGGGTGGAGAGAGCAACAAAAAGCATAACACCTAGTTAGATAGCATCGACAATACTTTCAAAAGAGAGAGAAATTAAGCTATTGACAACAGTTGAGGACCGGATTTGCATGGAGCCGGTCCCCCCTCCAAAAGGCTTTGTATTATGGTTTCTCCCATCAAGAGAGACATTGTACAATACAATTCTTTGTGTTCCTTCAAGACTAGCTAGTGCAATGAAGATGGAAACTTCATACACCAAGCATAACACTTAATCAAACACAACTTGAATTATCCCTGTTCTCAAACCCAAGACCTCACACACCTTCGAAGATGGTGAGAGCTAGCAGGGTATGAGAGTAGATTGAGAGGAAGAAGGAGTATCTTACGAGAAAGATGTACATCTCCTCACATAATCACTCATATTAGCATAGCTTAGCTTAGTAATTAGCTTGGTAGAGGAGATGAGCATGCATTGAAGCTTGGATCTTGGTTGGATTTGCATCCACATGCCAAGAGAGTGTTGATGTAGGCTTCTATCTCACAAGCTTGGAGTAGGTGATGAGCTTTCCATTAAAGCTTGGGAGGAGATAGAGGATTCTTCCTTCACACATGGTCAAGTGTGAGTGTGTGTGTGTGTCAATGCCCAGCAAAAATCAGCCCCCTCTCTCTCTTGGGCGAGCCCTAGCTGCTAATTAGGTCTGGCTTTTGCCTCATTGGACCTCCCCAGGTCAAGCCAATAGGTATTAAGCAGCATAAGTGATAGCCTTCTGACATGTGTCCCCCTTTCCCCTTTTGTGAGAGCTTTAGGTAATTAAATAATTAAACTAAACTCTCATTGGACCCCTTTGTCTCCTGGCCAATAGAAATCAGGCAAGCCATGGGGCTTCTGAATGCTCATTGGACCCTTTGGGAGACTTCCCAATAGTCTTCTAGGAGACTTAATTCTCATTGGTTTCTTTTATTAAATGTTTTTAAATTAATTAAACTACATTTACTCTAGCTTAATTCTCATTGGTCCACTTCAAGGGTCTTCCAATAGGAATTGGGCACACCTTGTGGGCATCTGGCCTAGGGAGCTGACATGTGTCCCTCATTCCCTTTGTGTAAAGGGAGCCTGTGTGTGTGTGTGTGTGTGTGGATTTCTCTCTCATCCCCTACCTTTGGGGCTCGCCCCCTCCCATGTAGGGATGTGCAAAGACTTTTAGGGCACACACAAAGCATCCAATTTTCCCTAGGGTTGACCTTTGGACACAGCCTTTGAATTTTGGAACCTTAGCATTTTGGAAGTCTTAATGGGCTGAACCTTAGGGTCTTTTTAGCCCATTGTTGCACATGGCTCTTTTGCAGATGGCCCCCCCTTTGGATCCCTATTTTCCCTCCTTTGGATCCCTACTGTGGCCGGTCTGCTAGCTTAACCAATATTCTAGCTTTTTCTCCCTTGGCACTTCCCCACATTAAATGATCAGTTTAATATGAGAAAATCATTTAGGAGAATTAGATATTGATTATTATGACATTACCTCTCTCTTGAAATCGTAGTCGTCCTCGACTATGGTGTAGAGAAGATAAAGCATATTCATGAGTCCTTTTCTTAGCGGGTAGAGGATCCCTATGTTACCCTACGACATCATTCCATAATGGATGACTAGTCCATTTGGCACTTGAGAGCCTGAGGCTGCCGCAAGCATGTCTGCACATTAGTCCTATCAGTCTTCCATAGTAGAGTGACAAGCTCTACTTGGTGTTTGGGAGACGTCGTCTCCGCAAACTTGATCTAAGCATGCATACTACTTCATTTTTGTGCACAAATAAAGAAAAAGAGAGTCTTACAAGACAAAAATTTTGTTCATTTTTAACATTTTGTACATTTGCTTACTCTTGGGAAGCATTGTAAGCATTGACAAGGTTTAGGTTATCCTTTAATTGTATGCCTTGCATCCATCTAGCATCTTCGAAAGGATAATTCTTAAACTTAATAAGATATCGTCAGATAGTCTTACCGCCTCTTAATACCTTGTCTTCATGTCGGAGAATGGACTCGGGCTGCAGCACCTCCACTTGGTCCTCGATCTCCGGTGGGTCTTCAATAGTTGGTTCTTGAGGTGGCTCTCCTTTGTCAGGCTTTAATAGGCTCACATGAAAAGCATTGTGTATGAGCCAATGATTGGGCAACTTAAGTTGATAGGCCATCTCATTGATTGGCCTAAGAATCTGGAAGGGACCATAGTACCTTTTTGCTAGTTTAGCATAGTACTTTTGGTGGCCCGTAGGATTCTTGCCCGTCGTGTGCCTTAATCGAGCCTTGGGAAACTTTAACAATACCCAATCATTTTCTTTAAAGGCTTGGGCTCTTTTGTGCTTGTCAGCAGCAGCCTTTTGCCTTTGCTGTGAGATAGAGATAGCATCCTTAATCTTTTGGAAAGATTCTTGTAGGTCTCGGCTATACTCATCTGCAACGAAGATCTTCCCATGTACCTTAAGTAGCAAGGGACTTTTTGATCTTCCCTCAATTACCTCGAAAGGTGATTTTCCTGTGGAAGTATGTACAGTGTTATTGTAAGCATACTCTACTAAGGGTAAGTACTTCTCCCATTGGGATCTTTGATCTACTTCCGTTACATAGGCTTTTAGTAGATCGAGAATGGTTAGGTTAGCTATTTCACTTTGGCCATCAGTTTGTGGATGATAGGCCGAAGAGAAGTTTAGCCTTGTTCCTAAATTCTCAAAGAGACCCTTCCAGAAATTACTGGTCATTCTAGGATCTGTATCCGACACTATGGACATTGGCAAGCCATGGTACTTGAAAATTTGTGAAATGAAGAGGGTTGCCATTTGATGGGCTTTGATAGTCTTTTTGACAGGTATAAAATGAGCTTGTTTACTGAACCTGTCTACTATCGTCCATATCCCCGTATTCCCATGGATAGACTTAGGCAATCCAAAGATAAAATCCATGGATATGCTCTCCCAAGGTGAATTAGGGATTGGCAGGGGTTGAAGCAATCCAAGTTGCTTCCCTCTATCAAATTTTGTCTTTTGACATACCACACATTTGGAAACATACTCTTGTATGTTCACTTTCATGGTAGGCCAATAGAAATATGTTTCAATTCCCTTTAAGGTAGACTGAATCCCTCTATGCCCCGCATATGGGGGAGCATGAGATTCATACATTACTTTCTCGCGTAGTGAGTTAGTAACGCATAGTCTATTGCCATAGAGAAGATAACCATCTTGTAAAGTAAATGGTTCTTCTTTCTTCCCTAATGCAAGGGCTGAAATCACATCTCTAAAATCGGGATCAATAGCATACTCATCTATCATTGAAGATAGATCATTGTGAGTTGCTATGGAAACCGCATTCACTCTTGGTCGTCTTGAGAGTGCATCGGCTACTTGATTATGCTTGCCAGCAATGTGAGCAATATGAAAATGAAATTGCGAAAGAAAATTTGCCCACCTCATTTGTTTGTCGGAGAGCTTGGTCTACGTCATGAAGTACTTAAGACTTTGGTGATCCGTTCGCAGAATGAAAGGAGTCCCCAATAAATAGTGCTTCCATGAGTCTAAGGCATGTAGAACTGCAAGGAGTTCTTTTTCGTATATGCCTAGAGCTTGCTCAACAGGGTCGAGCTTTCGACTCTCATAGCCTATGGCGTGCCCTTCTTGGAGCAAAACAGCCCCAAGGCAATCACCACAAGCATCACATTGGACCTCAAATGGTTTTGAGAGATCCGGTAGTGTAAGCACAGGTTGAGAGATAAGCTTTTCTTTAAGCTTTTCGAAAGCATTGTTCTCCTTAGCAGACCATGTATACCTAACACTTTTCTTTGTTAGGTCATGTAATGGTCCCGCAATTTGTGAGAACTTTTCTATGAAGCGTCTATAGTATGCACACATACCTATAAAGCTTCTTAGTTCATGAAGATTCCTTGGTTTAGGCCATCCTTTTATTCCCTCTAACTTAGATGGATCCATTTGGATGCCATCTTGAGAGATAATGTGACCTAAATACTGAATCTCTTGCAAGAAAAATTCACTTTTCTTTCGATTAACATAAAGTTTATTCTCTCTTAAAACTTGAAATATTACCTGGAGATGTTGCTTGTATTCCTCCAATGAATTAGAGTAGATGATAATATCATCAAAGAACACTCCAGTGAAGGTTCGATGAGGCTTGAACAGCTTCTCCATCAAGCGGTTGAATGTGGCTGGTGCATTGGTCAAGCCAAAAGGCATGACAATGTATTCATAAAGACCAAATGTAGTACGAAATGCGGTCTTTATAATGTCTTGATCAACTATCCTTATTTGATGATAGCCACTTTTTAGGTCAATCCTACTGAAGTAGGTCGATCCTTGTAGCTTACCAAATAGGTCTTCTACCCGTGGAACGGGAAACCTATTCTTGATAGTGATCCTTTTTAGTGCTCTATAGTCAACACACATACGATATGTGCCGTCTTTCTTTTGCACTAATAGCACAGGTGAGCAAAATGGAGATGAGCTAGGCCTAACCATGCCCTTCTCAACTAACTCATGCACTTGCCGCATAATCTCCTCTTGTTGAACTTGAGAAACTCTATAAGGAGGTTTGTTAGGCAGTGAACTTCCTGGAAGAAGTTCAATTGCATGGTCATCATTACCTCATTGAGGAGGTAGCTCACAAGGGATGTCGTCAATAAAGACATCTTGAAACCCCTTGAGAAAATTGGATAACTCTAATTCCTTTTGGTTGCTTTTATTTTCTTTTGCTAAAGCTTTAGGTTCATTTTGAGAATCTTTAACAAAAATCATGTACACGGAAATAGAGCTCTTTATTGACTTGTTGAAAGATGGTGTATGTACAATGGGGATGGTGTTACCCATCTCCTTAGCATCTATATACATGTCTTTTTCCCTGAACTTAAAGGAGATTCTCCTTTCAGGACATTTAACATCGGCAGCCAGGCGGTCAAACCATGGTGCCCCTAGGATTACATCCTCATGCTTAAGAGGAGAGATAAAGAAGTCCTCTTTGTCCACATAGCCTTGGACATGAAGCCTCAATTTCCCGATTAAGGGAGTGACTGAAGCTTCTTGCCCCTTGAAGGCACAGTCTGCGGGTAGGATATCTCCCATCTCGTAGGATTGTATGCCTAGCTTAGTGGCTAACTCCATAGATATGAAATTGTGAGTAGAACCAGGGTCAAAGAGAATAAAAGCATCATGTTCTCTTACCTTTCCCCAAGCATGGCATAGAGGAGATCCTTTGTGGTGAGTTTGGTGAATCTCCTCCTCTTGGATTTCAACCAAAGAAGCTCTAGGAGAATCTTGGCGGTTGTTCTTTTGGGGACAAGCGCGGTACGCATGCCCTTGTTCGCTGCACTTGAAACACCGGTTATCCTTACGATAACGCTCAAGCTCTTCAGGAGAGAGTTTATTCTTTCCTTTGTAAACTCCCTTCTCTTTAGCTTTGCTGGAATTGCCCTTAGGAGACTTTTGGACATTGTCCTTCCCCTTAGGCTCATTGGAACCCTTGTTTTCCGGGGGCTTATTATTTCTTTTACCCCCCGTTTGGAAATTGATTCGAGAGGCCACAATAGTATGGTGTATTACCGCCGATATGGTACGTGGCCTTTGGGAGTTGACATACTCCGCCATTTCTTCGGTTAAGCCCGCACAAAATTGTTGCTTTTGCTCTCCAAAATCCAACTTTTTGAAGACAGTGGCTTTGAGTTGTAGGTCCCAAAACTTGTCTACATATTTGTGGATGGATTCATTGGGAGAGAGCTTTAAGCTTCGCCATTCGGTGAGTACTTTGTCTTTGGCATTGGTGGCCAAAAATTGCTTCAAAATGGAAGCTCTTAAAGCCTTCCATGTTCGTGGAGCTTCACCGTTGGCTCGTAGTCTAGACCACCATTGTCTGGCGGACTTTTGAAAGTGCATAGCTACATGGCGTAGCTTAGAGGACTCCGTGAAGCCCTCATCTCCAAACGCCGCATCGAATTGCTGGATAAAGGCCAAGACTTTGTCCGTAGCACCGAAGGTGCCATCATAGGTAAGTAAAGAGATACTCTTCCCTCCCTCTTTGAATTTCTTCAGCTTGGACGACCTCTTCCATGCGGCATAGGATTTCCTATGGCCTCTTCTTTTTGATGGTTCAAAAGTTGCACCATCACTTTCTTCAGAAGGTGAAGAATTTGAAGAAGGTGGAGAAGAGGGTGACCTCTTTCTCGCCTTTTTCTTGTCTTGATCTTTGTCGTCTTCACCATAGCTTTCATAAGAGGAAGAGGATGAAGAAGATGGAGAAGAGGGTGTCCTCTTTCTCGCCTTTTTCTTCTCTTGCTTTTTATCATCCCTCTTTGAATTGTGGTGAGGAGAAGAATACGATGGTCTTCTCCGCTTTGGTGGTGATGGAGAGCGTTTAGCCCGCCTTCTTCGTGGAGCCATCTCCGCCGAGGTGGCGGGAGACTCGCTTCTTTCTCGTTCCTTCGGTGGAGGCTCTTGAGTTCTCCTTTGGGAAGGAGATGCATCATCAAGAAGTAAATTCTTGAGCCCTTCATATGGATTCTCTTCTTCTTCCCGAATCGGAGAGAGACCTCATTTGGTAGTCTCACAAGGAGGCTTCCTAGGTGTTCTCTCGTCATGGTGATGAGCTTGGAGAATCCCGTGAGCACGGAGCTGCCGTTGCACTTCACTTTGGAGAGATGGATTGCCCATGGCTTGTTGAAGCCTAGAAACAAGATAGTTAACAAGCATTGAAGCATCATTAGTAGCTTGCTCATGAGCAAAATCAAAGTTATCAACATTAATTTCACTCTCTTTACTATTGTCAGCCATTCTAACAACTTTTAGGTGTAAACTTTTTAGGTATACTTTGGCACTTCAAGCCCTAGTTGCTACTCCTCTTTACCCCTTTAGAAAAAGCACTCAAGCTACTGTACCCGCGGCTCGAATACCATTAATTGCAAGGAATAGAAGAGAGGGTCTTTCAACACCAAAACAGCACCGGCTCCTGTCAAGCTTCTAATAGCTCAATAGTGGTTAAGCCATAGGCAAGCCCCGTGGGACTCCACTATTAAGACCATAGCTCTCGACGGTGATGCCCCGTTAACTGCACAAAGGCAGGCGCACTGCAAGGCTGAAAAATCCCTATTCTACTTACTCACAAGCAATTAATAATACCAACCATTTGTAGCTAGCTTGAGGACCTCCCTTCTTAAGCAAGAAAAGAGAAACCTTGAGCTCTGATACCAATGTAACATTTAAATGGCCTAATAACTTATGTGTAGCGGAAATTAGCATGAACATAGTGTGCATTTCATTAGAATAGATTCCTAATGAGAATTACAAGAGTGCTTGGGTGGAGAGAGCAACAAAACACATAACACCTAGTTAGATAGCATCGACAATACTTTCAAAAGAGAGAGAAATTAAGCTATTGAAAACAGTTGAGGACCGGATTTTCATGGAGCTGGTCCCCCCTCCAAAAGGCTTTGTATTATGGTTTCTACCATCAAGAGAGACATTGTACAATACAATTCTTTGTGTTCCTTCAAGACTAGCTAGTGCAATGAATATGGAAACTTCATACACCAAGCATAACACTTAATCAAACACAACTTGAATTATCCCCGTTCTCAGACCCAAGACCTCACACACCTTCGAAGATGGTGAGAGCTAGCAGGGTATGAGAGTAGATTGAGAGGAAGAAGGAGTATCTTACGAGAAAGATGTACATCTCCTCACATAATCACTCGTATTAGCATAGCTTAGCTTAGTAATTAGCTTGGTAGAGGAGATGAGCATGCATTGAAGCTTGGATCTTGGTTGGATTTGCATCCACATGCCAAGAGAGTGTTGATGTAGGCTTCTATCTCACAAGCTTGGAGTAGGTGATGAGCTCTCCATTAAAGCTTGGGAGGAGATAGAGGATTCTTCCTTCACACATGGTCAAGTGTGAGTGTGTGTGTGTGTCAATGCCCAGAAAAAATCAGCCCCCTCTCTCTCTTGGGCGAGCCCTAGCTGCTAATTAGGTCTGGCTTTTGCCTCATTGGACCTCCCCAGGTCAAGCCAATAGGTATTAAGCAGCATAAGTGATAGCCTTCTCACATGTGTCCCCCTTTCCCCTTTTGTGAGAGCTTTAGGTAATTAAATAATTAAACTAAACTCTCATTGGACCCCTTTGTCTCCTGGCCAATAGAAACCATGCAAGCCATGGGGCTTCTGAATGCTCATTGGACCCTTTGGGAGACTGCCCAATAGTCTTCTAGGAGACTTAATTCTCATTGGTTTCTTTTATTAAATGTTTTTAAATTAATTAAACTACATTTACTCTAGCTTAATTCTCATTGGTCCACTTCAAGGGTCTTCCAATAGGAATTGGGCACACCTTGTGGGCATCTGGCCTAGGGAGCTGACATGTGTCCCTCATTCCCTTTGTGTAAAGGGAGCCTGTGTGTGTGTGTGTGTGTGTGGATTTCTCTCTCATCCCCTACCTTTGGGGCTCGCCCCCTCCCATGTAGGGATGTGCAAAGACTTTTAGGGCACACACAAAGCATCCAATTTTCCCTAGGGTTGACCTTTGGACACAACCTTTGAATTTTGGAACCTTAGCATTTTGGAAGTCTTAATGGGCTGAACCTTAGGGTCTTTTTAGCCCATTGTTGCACATGGCTCTTTTGCAGATGGCCCCCCCTTTGGATCCCTATTTTCCCTCCTTTGGATCCCTACTGTGGCCGGTCTGCTAGCTTAACCAATATTCTAGCTTTTTCTCCCTTGGCACTTCCCCACATTAAATGATCAGTTCAATATGAGAAAATCATTTAGGAGAATTAGATATTGATTATTATGACAAAAGGCATTTGCAGGGAGGGAAATCTACTCGATGGGGATCTCTACTCAGGGTATGATCAATTTCAACTTGTGATTGAAAGCAGAGACTTGAAACCATGAGGACACCTTTGGGGTTGGTAATGATGTGTACCTTGCCTTAAGGAGCGACCAACTCGGTTGCACATATGATGAATGTGATGAATAAGGTCTTACATGACTTTATTCACCAAATCAGAATGCCTATCATTGATGATTTGCCTATGAAAGGATGTGAAGAATGTGGGAAAGATGAATCTTTGGATCTCAAGGGATGTCGCAGTTTTGTGGCAAATCACATAAATGGTTGTGATAAAATTCTATCTAGGTTGGAAGAAGTGAATCTTACTTTGTCAAGAAAAAAGTCTATGTTTGGTGTCAAGAAGTCCTCATTGTGGGCAACATGTGCCGACCTTTCCAACAAAGGTAGATGCCATCCAAAGAATGAAAGAAACATGCACTAGCATCACTGAAGCTAGAAGGTTTTTGGGAGCATGTGTATTTTATGTAATTTGGATTCCACATTATCCACATGTAGCTGATCCTCTTTATAAATTACTTATCAAGAATCAAAAGTTTAAATGGACAGAAGCACATGTAAAATCCATGAAAAAGCTAAAGGGGTTGCTCCAATCAGCACCAACTTTGAGAAAGGTAGACTGTGAGTGTCAAAGGTCAGTAATTGTGACAGAAGACACCAATCTTGCAGGAATTGGATGGGCACTAGGGCAAGATGACAAAGAAGGTCACAGGTACTGATAGTCATTTTTTGTCTCTCCGTATTTGCCATAGTGAGTTACCTCACCCTACCAAAATCACCTAAACACTGTGGCTATTCTTACCTTTTCATTGTACATAGGCGTGTGTGAGTTAGGGGGCTTTTCCCATATCTTCTTAAAACCCTCAGCTAGCTAGTCACTGGGCTAGCTGAGCCAAAAAATAAAAATAAAAAAATATTATGGCCCATTTGTGTGTAAATATTTCATTGTACATAGGGCTTAAATATTTGAGTTTTTATAATTATTTTGGTATTTATTTAAATATTTCTACCTAGGTGTGCGTTATGTTCCTATCTATGCTATGTACATCTACTCACCATTACCATAATATTTTTTACCTATGTATTCTATAAAAAATCATTTCATGCAAGCTTCTCTTATTTTTTGTGTGAATCCACTCCAAGGAATAACCTCAAAAATACCTTTTACCATCATTCATTGCCTTTCACTAAATTCTTATTTCTTAGAGGTATTTTTTCTTATCTCTTGTAAATAAATATACTTTAATAGAAACAAATGAGGGTCCCCTCATTTGATTCCTTGTATTTTCATATATCTCTTTTTTCCATTTTATATTTATTTATAGCTTCTTGCTGACACTATTCTAAATTCCATAAATTGTTTATATATACTAGCCTGCTTTTCCCCATCTTATCTATGTATTATATTTTGCATAATCCACAACCATGCATATTTTCAAACCCCTAAGAATCAATTAAGTCATGCTCTCATGCAATGAGGGGCTCACCTTTGGAGCCATATGAAAATTCAACAAAAGGGGGGGCACTGTGAACTTTTTTGTGAAGAAAAATAGGTATTTTGGTGGGATATTTTATATCCATCTCCACTGCAAATTTGAAGCGCTGGTCAAAAGAGAAAATGTGGACCAAGAGCTGAATAATCACCTCAAATGTTTTGATGACTTTTGGAGCAATCACCGGTGAGATAGGATTTTTTGAGTGACCCCAGTCTACCCACTTTTCTCACAAGTAGCCCATAGTCTTCTCTCACCTCTTTCCACACTTTTCTACACACACACACACACTCATTCCTATCAATCCCTCACTCAAACCTGCACCTTTCATGGTTTCTCTCACCTTCCTCACTATTAACCTCCCCTCTTACTTCCATAGCTCTCATATGATCTCTACATGTACATACACCATCTCTATGCCTCTCTCTATTACTTCCAAAGTACAATCCCATCTTACCCCTTCTCTATATACATAAAGTTGGGCATGTAAACCATGCTTAAACTCTACAAATTGAGCAATCTCATCAACCGAGTTGCCATTTTCATCGCGGAAATCAACCTTGACGATGGTGGCATAAAGAAGAGAAGAAGAAGAAGATGATCGATAGTCATTTTGGGAACCTATACCAGTAAGTACTTCTTCAAGCTTCACCATGACAAGGATTTCCTCACTTCATTCAACCATATTACTTCAACCATCCACCTCATTCTACCCATTGTAAATATATCATTAACTTTCCAGTGATTACTAACACAAACCACTAAGATACTAAGACAAAATAGCCATTGACCTAACCATAAAAGACACCTCACCTCAAAACATGTGCATAGTAACTCTCTCTCTCTCTCTCTCTCTCTCTCTCTCTCTCTCTCTCTCTCTCCTTCCTTAAAACTCTAATTTCACCTTATTTACTATCAATAATGCTCTCTTTTGAGTCCACATCCATGACTCAAGCAGACAAAGAAGGCCTACAATGTTTTGATATTAAAAAAAAATCATAATCCTGATTTGTTAGCCTGTAAATTAAGATTTCCAATAATCTTAATGAGGGGTCTATAACCTATAAATAGGCCCCTCTCCTTCTTGTAAAACAACCCCGCAATATCTCACACAACATCCCAACACTCTATGCGTGAGGAGAGACTTAGGTATAGAAACCACTTTGTGAGCTTCACTCTTGGTGTGAGAGAATCTTCCAAGCTACACATTGCAAGTGAGAGAGCGTGAGTTCATGAATTTCAAAACCACTATTTTATATGCTCCTGCATCATCAATAAATTGAGGTTTGGTGCATCAAAGATGTATTCGACGTTAAAATCTTTGTCCTTCCATTTGTGCAATACGGTTTGGTGATTCGAGGTGACTTGTGTATTTGGAGTTTCTATGGGTTGATCTTGATTTTAGAAAGTGTTTTAGTGTGTTTTCATTGCCAATTTTGTGTCCATTGTAAGAGGGTATTATGGTGAGAGGTCTCCCATACCCTAAGACAATGTGTGTGTGTGTATTGGCAATGTTTAAAATTTACTAAGCATTGAGCTAGTTTTGTACAAGCTCTACAATAGCATCAATAACAAAACATCTCACTTGCAAGTCACAAATAAGGTACTACGCAAAATCCATTCCTCTCTCTCTCTTCCCTTTGCTCTAGCTCTCTCTAGTCCATTTTGTGTGTGTCTTGGTGTGAGGTTTCTTGTGTGTGTTTTTGTGGTGCATCTTCTTGGTTGTGACAAAATCTCTCTTGCATCCTCGTTTGCATACCATAACTAGGTGGTGCCCCTATCTTGTTTAGGTGTGGTTGTGGGTTTGTTGTTGTGTTTGTGCTTGTGGTTTCGCCAGCCTCAATTGAGCAGCACGACAGCCTTGAGGGGTGTTTAGAGGTCGCCACTCTTGTTGCTAGCCCTGGACCGCCTCAATTTTGGTGCCCCCACTGAGGATTGCATGTGTTATTTTTGTGTAGGATCAACCTTTAGCATAGTCAAGTAGATTTCATGAATCATGAGAATTTGTATGATCTTTTCATTCCCATTGCAAGGCAAAAGGTACACATAATTGTTAGTACTAAGTTGCAATTTCAACGTGTAATTCATAGTATTTTAGGTCCTCTTAGGTTGGCCGAGATAAACTCTTCAGTAAATCCTTTTATTTTGCCTCTCATTAGGTACGACCTTAGTTTGGACGTCTATATTTTTGTTTTGTTTTAAGCATTAGGTCATGCATAGACAATGGATAATGTTCCCAGAATGGAGGTTTTCCCCTTCCCATAAACATTGCAATTAGTAAAAAAATCCATTTTCAACAACGTATGGTGTTCATGTTTGGTACCCAAAGAGTAGGAGAAATTCTCGCGTCACGAAATCGTATCATCCTGCCTTTTATTGATTATCATAGGTCATTTGATGTGAATATTTTTATTTTGTTGTAGAATAGATTTCAATTTAGAAAATATTATTGTGTAACTATTTTTAAGAAAGAAAAACAAAAACGTGTTGTCACTTTGAAACTGATTCAATGGAGGCCCAATGTCAAATGTCCGGATATCCTCTTTTGTTTGGAGGGCTTGGAGAGGATGCAAAATTATTTTTAGCAAATTTCAAGATGTCTTGCCGTATCAAGAGGATAGTAACCGATCAAAAATGTGTAGAAATGTTTGACGTGGTCCTTAGGAAAGATGCTAGCACTTGGTTTGACTCTTTGCCTGAAGAAGTTAAAGGGAATTACACGGAAGTTATGAATCATTTCACGAGATACTTATTTGATCCCCAAAACACTCAAAATCCATGGCAAGATATTGTTTCTCACAAACAAAAAGACTTAGATGACTACTACATGTATAAACAAGAGTTTCTACGCCTTTGGGCTGTATGGGTGAGAAATGTTGCTAACCTTGGTGATGGTGCAAAGTTCCTAAAGAAGGAGAGGTTCATAGCCG
Source organism: Adiantum capillus-veneris (assembly GCF_014529385.1). NCBI lineage: Eukaryota > Viridiplantae > Streptophyta > Polypodiopsida > Polypodiales > Pteridaceae > Adiantum > Adiantum capillus-veneris. Next base: position 59,988,577 of record NC_140949.1, on the reverse strand, counting down.
ATATCTTTCCCACACTCAAGATAAAAGTTGAGACGGGTGCACCTGCTACCTTTGACGCAGCTGAAACTAGGGATGTTGAGAAGAACATGAAACTCAAGTGTCTAAGAGGAGAGGTTCCAATAGAGGGTCCTAGACCTAAGGGAAAATTGCAAGCATCAACATCTAGAGAGATTCCTGAGGTAACGTCTGAAGTGATTGAGAAGTTAAATGAATCTTTAAGCAACTTGTCAATTCACCTTGCACAAGCTATAGGTCCAAAGGGACAAGCTAAGAAGTCAGAAGAGCGAGAGCCACCACGACCTAAGAGAGTGTTGCAATGTTGGAATTGCAGAGAATCTGGACATGGGATGCATAATTTTCCTTGGCCCCGTGGGGAGCCAGGGAGACCTAACTTGAATTACGCAGTGATGAATGCACGTGAAGGAACTAGTCAACAACCTCGACTTCTACAAAGGCCAAATGGAGCACAACCACCTCCACGAGGAGTGGAAGGAGTTCCACCTTTGCCAGACCCGAATGTACATGTGGTAAAGGTGAAAAATTCCAATGAGGTAGACATGGAAGTAAATGGCATTAAGCATTGTGAGCAGGATGGAAACACACACAACGCCTCTATAATGACCCGACACACACTCTTGGGATGATACACACACACACTATGGGGCACCACTTAGCTTACACAACCCACTTGGCCGAGACAAGGAAAACACCTAGCAAAATGGACAGCGCCATCACATCCGGAATGGCCCAAAATCCCAGTCTACATTGTCAAAGTGCTCAAATCCGACCTCGGATGAGCAGGGATGAGCAGTTTACAGCCAAAACAGCCTCCAAAAAAAACAAAAACACAGTTGCGGTTGTTCCTCCTCTTCTATCCACATTTTTTCTATTCTTCTCTCTGTTTTTTCAGTTCCCACACTTAGCTTTATTACTTGGGCACCTTTGGCCTTTTAGTTGACCTCAAACGGACCCCGAACAGACCAAAAACTGACCTCGCAGTGCATAGTTGTCACCTTTTTGCATCATCCGCACACCTGGCACTCAAATTTTTTCAATAATGCATCCCGCCACCACGTGAAGTGGCCCAAAAAAATGGTCCTCATGATGACCTTTCTGCATAATTATCACAAGAAAACATCCACGTTGTGCCCGTACTTATCCATGTGCAGATATTGACCCCATTCGACCTCCTAACGCCACTAGATGCCATCTGACGCACATGCTTACCTCATGTTGTCGGCCCCCAGATAGCTTCGTGGAGAAGTTTTACGTACTACCAACTCCTCATTATTATAGAAAAAACACACTAGTACTGGTGCTAGTGAAAATCGATACACTATGTACACATTGTCCTACCTGTACACATGTGGGTCCCACGTAACCACCTCGATCTAGAAAATGGGAAATCCTTATTTGATGCACCATGCATGTGTATGTACATATGCACAATCCCTTGCTCCAAAAAAATCTTAACATAATTTGCCCATCCCCTAGCTTGCTAGATCATTCATGATCAGCAGGCAGCAGCAAAAAGAGATATGAGATTCGTAGCCTCACAGGTCTCCTCATCCCTTACCAACATTACTTCCTCCACATATAGCTCATCTTGCTCCACCATCATGAACCTGGCATGATACAATTTAAGACGCAAACCATTGACCCTTGACTTATGTAGAATCCCATCCAGGTTAGCCAACTGATATGTACCATTCGGAAAACACTCCACTACCTTGAAAGGGCCTTCCCACTTAATTTGAAACTTCTTTTGGAAGGTGTTGTCCAGCCTACTATTGTAGCACAAAACCAAATCATGCTTCTTGATACCCTTACTTTTGACCTTTTCATTTATCTTTGCCAAAGCCTTATCTTGGATCTGCCCATAATGTTCCAATGCACTCATCCTATCCAGTTGAACTTCTTGTAATTGTAAGAGCCTCTCTTTGAATGCATCACTAGGTGGCCCAAGCAACTTCTCTAGCATCTTTACTGCAGGCAACTCTACCTCCACAGGCAATAGTGCTTCCTTTCCATATACCAAATAAAATGGAGTAAACATTGTACCTGTCTTCACTAAAGTACGGTAAGCCCATAATGCACTAGGCAATTCCAAATCCCAATTCTTTCCTTGGTACTCTGTCACTTTTGAAAGAATTTGTACCAACTCACCATTGAATCTTTCATTTAAGCCATTACACTGCGGGTAATGGCTTAAATCTTTCATTTAAGCCATTACACTGCGGGTAATAAGGAGTGGTATGTTGGTGCCTAATCTTCATCTTTGCGCATAAAAAGTCTAGCAGTTTATCTCTAAATCCTGGCCCCTTATCTGAAAGTAGCTCTAGTGGCACCCCAAACTTGCAACATATTTCATCGGACAAAAATTTTTCCACATCCTTTGCAGTGATTTGTTTGACTGCTATAGCCTCTGTCCATCTAGAGAGATAGTCCACTGCAGTCAAAATATAGCTTTTTCCGCTACTTGTGATAGGTAACGGGCCTATTGCATCAATCCCCCACTTTTCAAACACATCAAACGCCATAATGGTTTTTTGTAGCTCTGGCTTCAACACTCTCTTCCCAAATTCTTGACACCTATTGCAAGACCTGCACCAATGGTGAACATCCTTGTGCAAACTAGGCCATACATACCCCTCTTGCAAGATCTTATGCAAGGTGATCTTTAGAGCAAAATGTCCACCACATGCACCTTCAGGATTCTCTTCCAACACTCTATAAATCTCCTCCCGCCAAGGTACACGTCTCAACACGAGATCAGCCCCTTTCATGTATAAGACATCACCAATCAATTTGTACATGTATGCTCTACGCACAAAACCATACTTCTTAGACTTTTGAATGTTTTTCAAAATGATTCCTGTTAGCAAAAACTCCTCTTCTTGAGCCAAACTTTCCAAGCCATGATAAAGAGGTAAGTTGGTCCTCGACACAAATAGCTCCCCAATCATGCTTTGAGCTGCTTCATGTGCCTCTCCATATAGAGCGCGTTCAATGTGTCTGATGCTCCATGCTTCGAACTTTTTTAATAGGCCTTTAATTATGAAACACGTTTCCTTCAATGAGGTATTCTTGCTCTTCCACACACCTAGAACTTGCTTCACAACTAACAAGGCATCACCTTTTATGCTCAACCTTCTAACCCCATGCTTCAAACAAATGTGTAATCCAGCTTCTAATGTAGCATATTCAGCTTCATTGTTACTATCTGCATCCAATTTGAACCCTCTCTTGCATACTAGATTCCCCTCTGGATCATAAAGTGCTATACCCTCTGAAGCCGCATCATGGCTCTTTCTGTATGAGCCATCAAAGAACAAAACATGTGCATTGCTGATCTATGGCACTTCTGCAACTACCTTTCTCACCACCTCTTCCTTAACAAGAAGAGGATTCTCCTTGTAGGGCAACAAATCGGCTAGGGTAGCTCTTGTACTGTCTTCCACTAGAAAAGAGAACTCAAACTCTTGCAGCTCAATTACCCATTTCTTCACCAAATTTGACATGTTAGTGCCATTAATTAATTGTGGCAAAAAGGTGTAACTCGTCAAGAAAACAAAAGTTAGTGGTAGCAAGTAATGAGACGAAATCGTTCCGACAAGCAAATATTACACTGGCCATCACTAGCACTACTTCATGAGAATTTTCTCTTTGCTACCAAGTTCACTCGTCTTGCACAATACACTGGCCTCATATAATGGCTACCCTTCCCCTTTTGCAATAGCATGGCTCCAATGGAATCATCCCCTACTGATGGATTTACATAAAACACTTGCTCCCAATCAAAAGCCTGCATGGATGACAACCCCCCTAACACCTCTTTCACCTCTTGAAACACTTCTTCACACTTGTCATCCCATTGCAATGGATCATGCTTTTCCACTTGTTGTAATGGATAAAGAAGCTGTGAAGACAATGGAATAAACCACACCATGTCTTCATTTTGTGTATAAAGGTTGCCAATTGCTTTGTACTCGTAGGTGATGGAAGAAGAATAATAGACTTAACATTGTCTGGATCAGCCTCAATGCCATTTTCTGACACCATATGGCCCAATAACTTCACCTTGGCTGTGCTAGATGACATTTATTTGGATTTAGTTATCCTCCACATTCATCATATCGAGCTAATACCATCTGCAACTTCTCATGGTGCTCAGCCCTACTACTGTAGACACAGAAGTCATCCATAAAAGCTTTAACACAACTACCAATGAATGGTCTCTTGATAGAAAGATGGTCCATTTGACAACCCAAATGGCAATACCGTGTAGCAATAACAGCCCCATGGCGTAATGAAAGTTGTCTTTGTTCGGTCTTTAAGAGCAATCTTCAATTGAAAATAGCCTGAAAAACCATCACACACACTGTACCTCTCATAACCATCGCCCTAAATCCAAGATTTGACCGATGAATGAAAGAGGATATGGGTTCTTCTTAGTGGCTACATTTAAGGGTTTAAAATCTACACAAATCCTCCACTTTCCATCCTTCTTTGGATTGACTACTACTAGACTCACCCATTCGTTAGTCTCCACAGGGACTATGAACCCTGCCTTCAATAACTTGTCCACCTCTTCCTGCAAGGCTGCCATCTGCTCTTGACCCATCCTGGGCTTAGCCTTTTCCGCATTGTCTTAGCACCTTCCTTCAGTTCTATATGCATCTCTTCACCCTTGAACCCTCTGATCTCTTCATATGAAGTAATAAACAAATCAGGAAAATTAGCCACCATGTGCAAATATATCTCCTTCTCCATAGCTGAGAGGTCTCCACTGATCATTTGTGTCATCAATTCCTGCTTCTTTGACAATTCAACCTTGGTTTGCATCAGCCCTTCAATCACTTCATAAGGCCCTTCACTTTCATCTTCAACCTCATTTGCAAATGCAACTAAACCAGACTCCTGGATTTCTTTGTCCATCAAAAGAAATGCAACATCAGCATCCTCATCGCTCCTGGTAGTGCTATCAGTGTCCTCATCAGTCACTCTGGAATAGTCTTTATCACTAGACTCATCCTCATCTTCATAAATCTCTTCTAATCGTTTCCTTGTGTCCATATTATATAGCTTCTTGGCACCTGTCTTTCCATAGAGGCTAATTGTACCACGTCGCCAATCTTGAACAGCTCCCACTACACGTAACCATGGTCTGCCTAGTATAATAGGATATTCTCCCAACCCCACTGTCATCACATGAAAGTCAACCACCGCCTTTGAATCATACGCCTCCACTTCTAATCTCTTTACAACACCCAAACATTTTACTTTCTGATGGTTTGCCAATCTGATCCGGAAGCCTGACACCCCACTCACTATAAGACCCAACTTCTCAATGCATAAGTCTGTTATGACACATATTTGGGCTCCGCCATCAACATAACCTTGTCCTAGATTTTTTCTTTTGTGCCACACATCTACTTTTGGGCAAATGTCTGGTAGCTCATCCATTGCCAACCCCTTTACTGAACCTCTCCCTAGCTCTTTCTCCATTGGGTTAACCATTCTCTTCCACTGTCGCTTTAGCTTAGGAACCATCTCTATAAGCTGCCCAAAAGTAACATCTACCTTCGTGCTTGTCAGATCCTCCTTCAAGTCATAGCTTAATTGCCCATTCCCTAGTGGAAAATCAGAAACATGAAACTTGTGACGAGCCCTCCTTTTCCTCTTGGCCTTGACATCCTCGCCTTCATGGCTCTTTCCCTTCTTCTTACTAGGACCTAGGGCACTTCTTCCTTCCTTATCCTCTGTGGTCCTCTTCCCAATAGGCATCACTAATGTATCCTCTAGCTTTGATGCCTTCTCCAAGGTGACTACACTTAGCACTTTTGTCTTTCCCTTTTCCTCCTGGGTTAATCCACTGGTTCCTTCTTCTCCCTTGATTTCGATGCAATAATCATTCGACCTAGTAAGCACCTGTCTTGGCAATGGATACATGTCTCCTCCCATCCTAGGTGGCTTATCACATTGCGGGCTGATGTGACTCAACTCTCCACAATTATAACATGTGGGCGTCTGCCTCCAGAACCTACCAGTGCTTTGTCCAACACCATTCCTAGGTCTTTCTTCACCTCTTGGCTGATTTGAAAACCTCCCTCGACCTCGATTATTTCCCACTTGACCTAGCATGTTTAGGCTGAGATTCTTCATTAAATCTACCACTTGCCTCATGTCTTGCCTTAGCCCATCATCTTGCACTGCTGTAGTGACCACTGTTGACATAACGTGAGGAGTAACAGGAATCAATGGTTCGTGATGAACCACTAGCATACGAACTTGAGAAGAATCCATAGGCTGAAATTCAGACCTCATGGGTGAAGACTCCACCTCTAGCTGGCTCATTTTCCTCAGCTTCCTCTCTTTGTTCCTTGCTACCTCTAGTACATCTTCATATGTCCTAGGCTTCTTTAGCTCCACTCTCCAATGTATATTCTCCGAAAGACCAGCCAAGAACCTGTCCTTCTTCATCATGTCAGGCGGGGGTACCTGTGGTGCTAAGGCCTTGCACATCCTCTCCCATGCCATTGAAAACTTACGTATGTAAGCATCTACTGGCTCACCTTCATTCTGCACCAAACCTTGTACTTCTTGCCACACTTTTTTTAGGATCTTCTGTCTTCACAAACTCCACTTGTGCATCACTCTTCAAACAAATTTGGAGAAGACGTAACATCTGCGCTGGGTCATGAATTTGGTTGTTAATGCAGGCAACCTCCATCTTTTCTAAAAAGTCTTCCACAACTTCATCACTTCTTCCATGAAACTCGGGATAAGAGAAAGCCATGGCTACCCAAGTTACAATTCTTTGAGAACCCCTTCGAACACACGTGCAAGAACCCAAAACTTTTGACTCACTCAATCCCCAAAAACTTCAATAGAGCTTATCTTTAGATAAGGACAAACACGTGCACATCAAATGAGTTTTCATAGTTAATCATCGGAATTACAACAGGCAAAGGGCATTCCGATATCTCTCCTAATCTTCTTGGCCCTAACATAAAGACTATGCGCCGCTGGAAAAAAATCTTCCTGGACACATGACATTTATCTGGATTCTTTGATTTAAATGAAAAAGAGTGAACTGAGGTCCATTTTGATCATCCATTAAAGTCAACCATGCAGCTCCCAAGAAAGCACACCTGTCTTATCCTCTGATTTTGCCAAGATTTTAGTAGCATAACAGCATAAATGGCTTAAAAGACCAAAAAACCAGCCATCATAACTTGGAAAAATTTTGGTAGAGTTTTCCCAAAAGTAGAGCAATAAGAACCCAAAATATAGATTGTATATGTATGCATAAACTGCAAACAATAGAACGTGAGCATCAAGTAGGATTCACTAGTACATAGCCTATGGTGAGGTCACGAAAAGGGTGCTCCAGCCACCTGTATCACCGAAAGGATCTCCACATTTGAGAATCCCCCAGCTCAATAAAACCTCACGCTATCGACCCTCACACGAAGGCTAATGCAAATCGTGTATAATCAAGTCTCAGAAATGACTATCTTCCAGACCAAGTCTCAAAAATGGATGGGACTGCCAAATAAAACCAAGTATGGCTCCACAAAGGCGTACAAGGGTGAAAGCATGTTAACCTGTCGCACTTTTTGTGCTAGTTAGCAGTTTCAAGTTAGCACATCTTCGAAAGTTGGGCGTCCGGTAAATTTTTTACAAATAATATCAAAATTTGTCGGAGGTTGTACATTTGGATTCCTTGTTTCAAGTGCTTTCTATTGATACATCATATGTCATAGATCTTGGAGATGTAGCTCAATTTATTGTACTAGTTAGCATATGTCAAAATTGTGCTAGTTAGAATTGTCCGGGACATGAAAAAGCATGACAGGTTAACATGCTTTCACCCACAATGGAAGTTTCCACAAGTAATGTACAATACCAGTAGACAATGCGCTCAAACAGGCGCCAAATGATGCATACCCACGGCAATTGCAAGTGACTTCCACTATCAGTGTATCACTCCACTCCAGCTACTTGTACCTGTGTGAATCACCTGTACCTGTACCTGTAACCTGTAACCTATAGTCTGCAACCTGTAATCCCGAATCTCGAAGCTTGAAGCTCGAAGCAGAAGGTACTCAAAGAAGATCCTCCATGGGGGCGCCAAAACAATGTGAACGGGATGGAAACAGATAGAATGTTGTGGGTCAGGTCAACACATGAACATCATACACAGCAAGAATAACCATCTACTCCACCATACTTCATTAACAACAATTCAGACACAGTGAACATGACTACTCAAAAATATCAGAGTAAGCAGAGACAATACACTGAATAGTTGCTGCACTGCACCATCATCATCACATTCATATCAGAGAACAGATACCTCGTGCGCAGATACATTCCTCACTTATATATATAAATCCGACTTAACTACCCAGTCACAAGACATTCAACAGACTGCAACTGAAAGACAGTTACATCCGACTTAGCAAAATACAGCTCAGTAAATATCCGATAAGTCAAAATCCGACTTAGCTATTCAGAGTCAGTTTCTAACATGTGCCTCTCAACACATGGCACGCCCCGGTGGTAGATTTCGCAGAAATCTGACCCGGATTCACATATCCCTTGATCAGGAATCCACCCTCTGCTGCACAGTTTCTTCCTTACTCTGGTCCTCAGCATTCACTTTATGATCCACCAGCTCTGCTTCCTTTACTACATCTGACTCTGCTGCATCATCTTTTCCCATTTCCACCTCTTGTGCTCTATCTGCAATCACAGTATCAATCTGCTCTTCTGCCACTTTCTCCTCAGCTACATCCTGCATCAAAAAACTATTAGTAAAATTCTCCTCTTTCTTCTCTGCCTCTGCAAGCTGCTGTCTCTTATTCTCTTCCATCTGCTGAACCTGCTGCTTCAAACAGTCTCTCTCCTTTTGCAATTCCTCCACTTCCTTCAACAATTGTGCTTCTACCTCATGCACTAACCCTGCCTTTAGCACTTCATATGGATACTTAATGACAAATCTCATTCTTTCCTTGGTCTTTTGCCACATCTCCTGTGCAACCAAAGCTAACTGCTGCTTGAGAATAGACACTTCTCCTTCTTTCATTAATACTGCACTCAAGCTAATTTCCTCTTGTGCCAACATCTGTTGCTCTAATATCTGCAAAGGTTCCAATCTCAACCTCTGCATCTCCACAGTGACCTGTAACTCTGCATTCCTCTTTGCCATGTCTTCCAATTCCAAAGCAACCGCTGCCTCCACTTTCTCAGTCCATTGCTTAAACTCCCCCAATGATCTCTTCACTTTTGCTAACTCCATCTTCTGTTTCCCCACTGTTTCCTCCATATCCTGCTCATACTTTACTTTGATCATAGCTATCTGCTCTTCAAACTCTTTCACCTGTGACACCTGTCCTTTAAACTCCATCAATTTTTCTGCATTCCTTTCAGCTTGCATACTCTGAACCTTCAGCATATTATTCTGCTGCCTCACAAATTCCTGCACCTGCTGCAGCATCTGAACTACTTTATCACTGTCCAATTTCCCAGTATCTACTGATACTCCAGAAACTTCCTCAGTACTGAAATCTAATCTAGAAAACACTCTGCTGACTGGTTCAGACTTCTTCCTCTTGTTGGATAGTGTGAAAGCCTTACCAAGCTTTATTGGTGTTTCCTCTGCTTTTACCTGCATTGGTGAATCAACATCCATGGTGCCAAATTCTGCAAACTGCATTTTTGCTGTGATTTCTTCAAAGGCCTCTCCTGGAGTATATTTGGCTTTCACCAAATCCTCATAAGCCTCCATATGCTTAGCATTAAACTTCACAAATCCTGTCTTTTCAGAATGCACCATGATGGGATGCTCAATCTGAACTGGCTGCTGCTTCTCCTGCACCAGTTTTTCTGCTTTCACAGGCCACCTTGCTTCACCATTCTGTACTCTCTGTGCAAAAAAAAACAATGCTGACAAGTAACCACATAACCTACTATTTGCCTGTGTCTTCCTCTTGTCTGAAGAATGAATCTCTGCTGCCAACTTTTCATACACCCAGTGAGCCCAGCTCACTTCTCCTCCCTGCTCTGCATAGCTTAATGGTGCAAAGTTTTCTTTTGACATATAATCAAACTTCACAATAAAGCATAGCCTCTCCAAGTACCACTTAAGCTGCTCTCTCCTAGCATATGCCACATTCTTTAACATGTAATACTGCCTGCCTCCTTCTCTTGGACCAAACTCCTTTTTCAGTGCTTCCTCTGAACACTTTGGAATAGGTGTATTAGGATGCAAAGGAAGCTTGAACACCTCAGACACCAACTCCACATTGAGTACCACATGCGGTGACACTCTCCCCTTAGTCTTCCTAAGTATTTCCAACTGAGACTTTGCATATACGTTGTTTCTACATTCTTCCCAAGGCAGAATGGCAAACTTATACAATCCTACCTGCTGCAACCATATGGCGTTGCGCTCTGCCTGACAATCTATGTCAACTTTGAAATCCATAAAAGGGTCCATTAATGCTTGCATCACCTTACCTTCTGACAGAGGAGTCGGCATTGGCGTTTCCTCTTCTGCAGAGTCACTGTTTTCGTCTGCACTGCTAACGTCAAGCCGCATAGGCAAAAATTTGCTTCTCAAGTGTCGCCCCGAACCTTCTGTCTGCTCCTCATCAGGCTGTGGTTGCATGGCCATCAATTGCTTTGCTTTCGGCATGGCAGGACTGAATAAAGCTTCTTCAAGCGAAAACCCGAATGCTCCGCGCTGCTGCATGTGTACCAAACTTTTGTTGCATGTATGATTATACTCGCTGCACCATGCACACATATCTCCACCCAGTATCCTTGAAGTGCTACGAAACTTCTTTTCAGCACACTCCCCGAAGTTATTAATCCGGCCTAATAATTTCTTATTAAAAATTCTGACTTGGTCAGTTCCGACACAAGTACTCTTCCAACATCTACAATGTTGAATCGGATGTGCACTTTGGAACTGCCTACTTCCTCCAACCTGTGAATTATATGGGATACTATGAAAAGACCTCCTCAAATCCATGCAAACCAGCATTTTTCCTTTTCCTTTTGCTGATTCTGAATCTCCTGGCTGTAGGGGTATTACAATCATACAGGCTACACTTGGCCAGTCCAAATGAGGTGGCTTTCCCTGAAATTTCTTCAGCCTGAAACCATTAACTGCCTTTTCCACTCTTGTACCAAACACATCAGCTATGATGAATGTCCCTTGTCCTTTATCCTGCACAATCTGATATGGTCCCTGATATCTCAATGACAATTTACCAGGATGTGGTCCCATCTTAGAGTTGTACAACATTACCCAATCTCCAACCTGAAAGATCTTGAACTTCACATTCTCGGTCACCCATGCTTGTCTTCTTCTTTGTATGACTTCAATAATGTAAGAGCTTACCAACCTATCCTCCTCCAGCTGCATCAGATATTTGTTCCTGTGTAGTACTGACAACTTTGGAGACTGCTTCTCTGCTGAGACTCTTAAACTTGGTACCACAAACTCCATAGGCACCACAGCTTCCAGCCCATACACCAGCTTGAATGGTGTCATACCACTAGTGACTTTGAAAGCTGTTCTAAAGGACCATAAGGCAGAATCCAACTTATCATCCCAATCCTTCTGATTCTCTGTCACAATCTTTTTCAAAATCCTTACCAGTGTTTTGTTGGAGCTCTCAGCCTGACCATTAGCCTGTGGATGATATGCTGTAGACTTCTTGTGCATAATCATATGTGTCCTTGTTAGCTCTGAAATTACTTCATTCAAAAAATGAGTTCCTCTGTCACTTACCAGCTCCACTGGACACCCAAACCTGGTCATAATGTTATGATAAAGAAATCTGGCCACACTTGAAGCTTTATTATCCTTCAATGCTACTGCTTCTACCCACTTAGTGCAATAATCTGTAGCCACTAAAATGTATCTGCATCCCCTCTTGGAAGTTGGTTTGACAGGTCCTACAAAGTCCAAACCCCACTTTTGAAAAGGTTCCAAAGGCAAAATAGGATGATCCCCCATCCTATCCCTGTTTGAATCAGGTTGACCTGTTTTCTGACAAATTACACATCTTTTGGCATAATCATGTGCATCCTTTAAAACTGTAGGCCATCATAATCCAGCCTGCAAAATCCTCTTCCCTGTAGTATCTCCAGAGAAATGCCCTCCTGCTGTGCCTGAATGTGCTTCCTGCAAGACTGCACTTTGCTCAAATTCTGGCACACATCTTCTTATCACTTGATCAATGCCTTTCTTATATAGTGCCCCTGCAATAACTAAATAGGGTCTGGTTTTCAGTGCAAATTTTCTTCTCTGATCAGCATTGAACTCCCTTGGTATAGTTCCATCAGTCAAAAACATCAGCAATTGATCATACCAAGACTCAGTCACAGCAGTCTGCACATCAAACAGCTGAGCATCAGGAAGTGCATCATCTACCCCAGTAGGTGCTTCACCTGTTTCAATCCTGCTTAGATAATCTGCAATTACATGCTCCTTCCCAGGAGTATGCTCAATCTGAAAGTCAAACTCCTGCAACAACAACATCCATCTTGCAAGCCTTCCAGTAAGAAGTGGCTTCTTGATCAAATACAACAAGGCCTGATGATCAACATGAAAAACTATCTTGTTCCCCAACAAGTAATGCCTGAACTTATTCAATGCATATACCATCCCTAAAGCTTCTCTTTCTATCACAGGATAGTTTCTTTCTGCACCTGTGAGAACCCTGCTTGCATAATACACAGGTCTGAACCATCCCTTCTCCTTCTCCTGCATTAGTACAGCTCCTATTGCTATATCCGAGGCATCAACAAACACATGAAAAGGCAATGACCAATCAGGTGTCTGCAAAATTGGTGCTACTGATATCATTTTCTTCAACATCTGAAATGATTTCTGCTGAGGTTCATCCCATACAAATGCCACATCCTTCTTTGTTAATTGAGTTAATGGCAAGCATACATTAGACAAATACCTCAAATATCTGGAGTGCCACTTTGTCTGTCCAACAAACCTCATTAACTCTTTAACATTGGTAGGAACTGGTGCTGCTTGAATGGCTTCTATTTTCTTGACATCTATAGCCATTCCTGCTTCTGACACCACATGTCCTAAAAGTATTCCACTCCTCACAGCAATTACACTTTTATAAGGATTCAGAGCCATCCTGAATTGTCTGCATCTTTCAAAACAGAGCTTCAGATGTAGCAGATGTTTATCCTTCTTTCCAAACACTGAGAAATCATCCACAAAGACTCTCATAAAGTCCTGTAAGTAAGGTTCAAACACCTTATGAGCAACAAAATTAAATGAAGGTGGTCCATTGGTTAACCCAAAACTCATCACTGTGTATGCAAAGGCTCCCCATTCAGTTATAAAAGCTGTTTTATGCTGATCCGACTCAGCAACACTAATCTGATTATAACCAGAAAATCCATCCAAAAAGCTATACATTTCATGACCAGCTACTGCATCCAACACAGCATCACAAAATGGCATAGGAAAGGGATCAGTAATGGTTGCTGCATTCAATTTTCTATAATCCACACATACTCTTAAAGCTCCATTTTTCTTTGGCACAACCAGTATAGGAGACAACCATGATACTTCATGTACAGGTTTAATGAACCCTACTACCAGGAGCTTATCAAGCTCCTCCTTCACCTGTTTGGCAAAGTTAGGATTCATTCTATATCTTTGCTGCACAATTGGTTTTGCACCCTCTTTCAAATTAATCCTATGCTGATGTAGTGCTGGGTCAATGCCTCTCACCTGAGAATAATCCCAAGCAAACACATCCTTATAATCAACCAATAATTGCAACAGCTGTGCCAGAAATTCCCCTTGAATGTGTGCACTCACTCTGACCATTCTTGGTTCTGCCTCTGTTCCGAAATTTAGCTCCTGAAGCTCCTCCTTTTCTACCCTGCTTGATGCCCCAAACTTCTTTTCATAGATTTTCTCAACCATATCCCTGGCCTCCTTTTCTTCCTGCTGAATCTGTTCCTTATCAGACATAGCATATTTCTGGTCCACCAACTGTAACAGTTCCTTACCCTGCACTGTCTGTCCTGGTGCTAAACCTGTATCCGGCTCATCCTGTTTCTTACCTTGCTGTAACATGCTTTCCACATCTACTTCAAACACAGGTACAACAGTTGGATTGGCCTTCAAGAACTCTTCCTCTTGGTCATCTGTGACCTCATCAGCAAAATTAATAGTCTGAGCAAACAGTGGTTTCTCACTTAATGGAACCATCTTCCTTCCCCTCATAGGTATGGTTACTTTCTTTTTCCCTTTTTTCAATATGACAACATTTTCTCCCCAGTTCTGTCTTACTTTAGCCAATCTGAACCAAGGCCTTCCTAATAGCATTTCATATGCAGCTACTGAGTCTGACATTCTGAGTACCACAAAATTAACAAAAAAGGATAATCCTGACACCTGAATTTCCTGTGCTTTGAGAATTCCCAAAGGTTGTACCCTAGATTGGTCTGCCATTTTCACCTGAAAAGGTGCTGGAGCCATAGCTCCCAACTCCATTCTTTTGTACACTGCCTCTGGTAAAATATTCACCCCAGAGCCTCCATCCAATAACACATCATCAAAATTTTCTCCAAGAAAGTGTACTTTAATAACTGGTACCACAAAGTCCACATCTGCTGGATCAATTCTATTTGCTACTGCTGGATAAAACTGCCTGTCCATTGTGCCAAGTCCATTCAGGTTCTGCAGCTTTCTGAACAATCTGTCTTTGAAAGCTGGAACCAATTGCAACAACTGATCCAAAGATAATTGAAGAGGTGAGCTAATAAGTATTTCAAACCAATCCTTATCCTGTTTATTTTCCACCTCCTTACTCCCATTATTCTGCTCTTCCTTTTCTTTTGAGTCATCCTCAATATCCACCTGCTTTGCCTGGTGTTTGGCAATCCTTTTTGTAACCTGGTCTCTTACCCCTTTTTGCTCCTTCCAATCCAAAGGTGATTTATCCTTAGACCTAGTCACTGCTAGAACTTCAACATGATCCTCCTGCACACATTGGTTACAGTCACAAGCCCATTGATGTTCCTCTTCATTCCCTTGCTGCTCCTGTTCTTGGTCAGTATCTTGAATCTGCTTATCCTGAGAAAACACATCAAACAAGATTACATTTGCCTGAGCTGCTGGCTGATTTTGCTGTTGCTGCTGTTGCTGCTGTTGCTGATTTTCAGGTTGATTGGGCTGATTATATCTCACAATGGGCATTCCCCTTTCTTCCCTATGCTTCACCCATAAAGCACAATTGGGACCTACCCAGTGATCTGGTGCACCACAGTACACACAGGGTCTCCTATTATTATTGTTCTCCTCCTCTCTCCAAGGAGGTCTAGGAGGTCTTGCCCTCTGAAATGGTGGTCTTCCCCTAAATGGTACTGCTTGATTTGCTCCAATTTCTGGTCTTCCTCTTCCTATGTTAGGTGCTGTCTGCCCTCTATTCTTTGGATTATACCAACAGCTAGCAGTACTATGTCCATCCCTTTCACAAATGTGACAATACAATTTTTCTTTAGGTGCTACAACAGAATAACCAAACTTTTTAAGTTTGCCTACCAAATCTTGCTCAATACTCTGCTTTTGCTTGACTTTCTTCTTCTTACTGCTCTGTTTCTTCTTTCTTTTTTCTGTTTCCTCATCACTGTCTGATGGTGAGTCTGAATCTGAGTTCCCACTGGAATCTGTGTCTTCAGATGCTTCTTCTGAATCTGAGTCACTGTCTTCTTTTCCTTTTGCTTTGGTCATGCCAAGTCTCTTCTCCACCCTTGCAGCAGCAGTAACAAGGTCATCCAGACCTCCAGCAATATCAATGCTAGCTACTGCTCCCTTTAAGCTGCTTCTCAATCCTTTCAAAAAATAACATGCTAACATTTCATTAGTGGGTCTTTCATTCCCCTGCAATCTTTCTACTAAAATTCTGAACTTCTGTGCATAGTCTTCAACCAGCATCTTATTTTGCTTAATGTCTCTGAGTTTTCTCAGGACATCAGTCGGAGTCTTCTCCTTTCTAAATCTCTGCAGAAATGCCTGCTTCAAAGCATTATAAGTAGCAAAATGTGCAATGCCATATTGGCTGAACCAACTCATGGCCTTTCCTTCCAATGTGGCAGAAAACTGTTCCATCTTTACTCCATCAGCATACATCACCTGATAGCCACTTGCCTGCCACTTAGTTTCAAATTGTGCCACATGACAGTCAGCATCTTCCTTACTCCCTGCTCTAAACTTGGCGGCCTTGACCTTTGGGTTGGGTGGTGGTTGAGCCATTGGAATGGGTTGTGGTGGTCTCCTAGGTCTTTGCCTGGTAGCCCCCTGAAGTGGGTCAAACTGGATCCTTCTCCTGGTGGTTCTCCTTGCCAGGAATAAAGCTCCAATAAATTTCCTCACTCTCTCTTCTCCTGCTGCTCCTGATCCTACCCCTCCTTGGTCTACAGGTTGCTGCCCCTGAGCATCGGGTGATTGCTGATTGTCATGATCATAGTTAAATGGATCAATGTTTCCAGCCTGTGCTTGAGCCCTTGTGTAGTACACTCTTCCTACTCTCCTGTCTCCCTCTGACATGCATCATTACTTGAAAATAAACGTTAACCCAGCGGATCGCCAAATGTGTTGTGGGTCAGGTCAACACATGAACATCATACACAGCAAGAATAACCATCTACTCCACCATACTTCATTAACAACAATTCAGACACAGTGAACATGACTACTCAAAAATATCAGAGTAAGCAGAGACAATACACTGAATAGTTGCTGCACTGCACCATCATCATCACATTCATATCAGAGAACAGATACCTCGTGCGCAGATACATTCCTCACTTATATATATAAATCCGACTTAACTACCCAGTCACAAAACATTCAGCAGACTGCAACTGAAAGACAGTTACATCCGACTTAGCAAAATACAGCTCAGTAAATATCCGATAAGTCAAAATCCGACTTAGCTATTCAGAGTCAGTTTCTAACATGTGCCTCTCAACATAGAACGCCTCTATAATGACCCGACACACACTCTTGGGATGATATACACACACACTATGGGGCACCACTCGGCTTACACAACCCACCTGGCCGAGACAGGGAAAACACCTATGTAGTGAGAGGAGAGAGACTACCCATTTACCCACTCCACACAGAGAGACACACACACACCCTCAAAAAACTTAGCTCAAAAGAGGAGATTTTTTTATGTTTAGATACAACTGAGCTTGGGCCAACACCAATGGGGAAAATAGATCACAGAATATGGGTAAAATATGCCAGATACAATCACAAATTCGAGAAGAAGCTTCGCTCATAAGAGAAACTTACACAAGCAAAACAACAGAAAACCAATGAGAAATTTGGAAAATTTGACAGCACCATCACGTCCGGAACGGCCCAAAATCCTAGTCTACAATGTCAAAGTGCTCAAATCCGACCTCAGATGAGCAGTTTACGGCCAAAATAGGCTCTAAAAACAGCAAAAACACAGCTGCGGGTGTTCCTCCTCTTCCCTCCATGTTTTTTCTGGTCTTCTCTCTGTTTTTTCAGTTCCCACACTTAGTTTTATTACTTGGGAACCTTTGGACTTTTAGTTGACCTCAAACGGACCCCGAACAGGCCAAAAACTGACCTCGCAGTGCATAGTTGTCACCTTTTTGCATCATCCGCACACCTGGCACTCAACTTTTTTCAATAATGCCTCCCATCACCACGTGAAGTGGCCCCAAAAAATGGTCCTCATGATGAACTTTTTGCATAATTATCACAAGAAAACATCCATGTTGTGCCCGTACTTATCCACGTGCAGATATTGACCCCATTCGACCTCTTAACGCTACTAGATGCCATCTGACGCACCTGCTTACGTCATGTCGTCGGCCCGTGGATAGCTTCCTCGAGAAGTTTTACGTGCTACCAACTCCTGATTATTATACAAAAAACACACTGGTACTGGTGATAGTGAAAATCGATGCACTATGTACACGATGTCCTACCTGTACACATGTGGGCCCCACGTAACCACCTGGCTCTGGAAAATGGGCAATCCTTATTTGATGCACCATGCATGTGTATGTACATATGCACAATCCCTGCTCCAAGAAACTTCTGACAGTGTGGCCGTGGAAAAGGTAAGGAAAAAGAAGGAGTCACGTCACAAAGTGACCATGGACGAGAAAAGAAGGCAAAGGAAACCAAGAGGACTCGACATCGTATCAGCCTCCAAGACTTCCCTCTTGGACATGATATGGCTCTGTACAACTTGTCAGAAGACATGAGAGGTAAGGGTCTTGATATTTCATGGCCTCAATTTCTTGCATTATGTCCACAAGTTAGGAGGGATTTAAGAAGGGCAGTTAGCACTATGAGAAAGGTAAAAGAGAGTGTGCCTGTTGTAAAAATTGCACAAGTTGAAATGAATGAGGACATTACACCTGTACTAGATTGTTACATCAAAGGGAGATTGGTTAGGAAAGGTCTAGTGGATGGGGGTGCACAAACTTGCATCATGACAGAGGGACTCATGCAAAGACTAGGCATGCACATCCATGAGACACCTGAAATCAAAATCAAGATGGAAAACAATAGCAAGGCTAGGTGTGTAGGCATTTGTAAAATGTCTTTGTAGAGACCTTTGGAATTAAGAAGGCGGTGGATTTTTATGTTATGTCGACCAAGGGGAGTGGTTATCCATTTATCCTAGGAAGACCATGGCTAATGAAACTGCGAGCTTTGCAGGATTGGGAGAGTGGAAAATTAATTTTCAAGAATGAAAATCATAAGAAGGTTGTCTTTGACATGAAGGAGCAACGCCGAGAGGAGCTCCATGAAGAATCATCTCAAAGTGAGACGGAAGAAGATTGGACCAATAACACTTCAGAAGAAGAAAGTAGCGGCAACATTATTGAAGAGGAGTCTTCCATCGAAGTCATGGGGGTAAGGTTTAAGCCAACCAACCAAGAGACCTCTTGTCAAGGTTTGGATGAGGTAGGTTCCCAAGAGAACCAAAATGTGGAAGATGAAGGAATGTTAGAAGGTATGTTGTCTACAACACTTACAAAGGATGAAAGAGAGGAGTTCAAAGGTGTGTTAAGGAAATTTCCTAATTTTTTGCTAAAGACTACACCGACATGCGTGGAGTAGATGATGCTCAACACAAGATCGAGCTAAAGCCAGAGGCCAAACCTAAATCTCAAAAGCTACGAAGGCTAGGAGTCATCAAGGAGCAGGCTCTACTCAAGGAGGTAAGAAAGCTTCTAATAGCAGGTTTCATTTATCTAGTGGAGAATTCAAAGTGGGTCTCTCCCGTTGTTGTCACTCCCAAGAAAAACGGCAAGTGGAGGTTGTGTGTGGATTACCGTCCACTCAATGAGACAACAAGAAGAGATCACTTTCCCCTCCCATTTCAGGATGAGATACTAAATGAGGTAGCTGGTCATGAGAAGTACACTGTGTGTCATGGCTACTCAGGTTACTTTCAAATAGGGATTGCATTGGATGACCAATTGAAAACAACCTTCATCACTCTTGCAACTTTCCAACGTTTCATGGTTTAAAGATGTGCATTAGTCAAGGTATACAACGTCTCATGGTAAAGGGGCATGCACTTCTCATTGTGAAGCAAATCTTAGGCATTAAGGCATGGAAGAATGAAAGCCTCAGGACAAAGGTTCATGCCACTCGTAGGTTGTTTAATCAGTTTGAAGAAGTGCAACTATATCATATTCCTAGGAAACAAAATGAAGATGCCGATTTACTTGCACAACAAGAAGTTACATGTGTTGAGAAAGGAGTGCAGGTCATCTTGGTGGCATCAGTTGTCAAGAAACCTAGATACCAGGGGTTGGAGTCCTTGGCTCCCATTATTGGCTACATTTTGGAGGGCGAGTTTCCACAAGACTTCACTAAAACTCAGAAAAGAAGACTCATGAAGAAAGCAAGTTTCTATCTCTTCCTAGAAGGATCCCTCTATCAAAGAGGGAAGGATCAAGTGTGTAGAAGAGTACCAACTATTCGAGGAAATTCCAGCCATTTTAAAAGATTTACATGAAGAGGCATGTGTTGGTAATTTTGCCCAAGAATTAACTCTCAAGAAGATTTTGCTTGCGGGGTATGTTTGGCCAAGCTTGCATGTGGATGTCCAAAGTTGGTGTAAAAGTTGTCACAACTGCCAAGTAAATGGAAATAAAAGGTTGGTGCATGGTCCGAGGCAAATAGTTCTTGTAAATGGACCCTTTGAAAAGTGGGGCATTGATGCTATGGGTCCTTTTCCTAGAACAAAGAATGGTAAACTCTACATTCTAGTGGCTGTAGACTACATGACTAGGTGGATAGAGGCTCAAAGTGTGGCAAGGGTAAATGGGAAAACCGTGAGGAGGTTTGTCTACACTAATATCTGTTGTAGATTTGGCACACCTCTAGAGATTGTTTCGGATAATGGTCCGTGGTTCAAGAATTGTTTACTCACAGAAGTTTGTGAAGAGCTTCACATTCTACATCGTCATAGCACACCATACTACCCACAGTCAAATGGTTTGGTGGAGAAGGCTAATGGTGTCATTGCAAGGATCATTAGAAAGACGGTACAAAACAAGACAAAATTATGGGATGACTTCTTGGATGGTGCCTTGTGGGCATATCGAACCACATATAGGGAAGCCACGGAGTTCACACCATTTCACTTGGTCTATGGTCAAGAGGCTTTGCAACCTATCGAGCTCACATTCCAACAATGCGGCTTCATGGAAAAGGTGCACAAGATGATCAAGAGGTACGGATGGATCGAGATCGACTTCTTATATTAGTGGAGCTTGAGTGGAAAAGAGAAGCATCTTACGAGTGCTACAAGAGGAAAGCCACACAAGTCAAAGAAAAGCTCAATAAGAAACTGAAGGACAAAGGCATCAAGGAAGGAGAGCTTGTGCTAAGGTATGACAATTGACTTGACAATCGTTTTGATGCCAAGTTTGAAATTAGATGGCAAGGACCATCCATAGCCAAGAAGGCTTTCAATTCAAGTTACTATCAGCTTATGGACTTGAATGGTAAAGAGCAGTCTAGGAAGGTAAACAGGTATCGCTTGAAGCCCTATTTGAGTCGCCTTCTACCAAAGGATCTACCGAAGGACTGTCAAAAAGCGACTATCTCATGTAAGTTTTGCTACATGAAGCATGAGTGTGACAAGAAGCCACACAATGAAAATCCTATCAAGGGACCAGATATCATAGAGGACTCAAAATTACTCTCTTTCCAAAAGATGCTTTATGATGGTACATGAATATACCATCATCTTGGGGGAGGGCTAATGATAGCCTTTTTTCGGCTCTCCGTAATTTCCATAGTGAGCTACCTCACCCTACCAAAATCACCTAAACAATGTGGCTATTCTTACCTTTATATTGTACATAGGCGTGTGTGAGTTAGGGGGATTTTCTCATATCTTCTTAAAACCCTCAGCTAGCTAGTCACTGGGCTAGCTGAGCCAAAAAATAAACAAAATCAAAAAAATAAAATATATTATGGCCCATTTGTGTGTAAATATTTCATTGTACATAGGGCCTAAATATAGGGAGTTTTTATAATTATTTTGGTATTTATTTAAATATTTTTACATAGGTGTGTGTTATGTTCCTATATATGCTATGTACATCTACTCACCATCATTACCATAATATTTTTTACCTATGTATTCTTTAAAAAATCATTTCATGCAAGCTTGTCTTATTTTTGGTGTGAATCCACTCCAAGGAATAATCTCAAAAATACCTTTCACCATCAGTCATTGCCTTTCACTAAATTCCTATTTCCTAGAGGTATTTTTTCTTATCTCTTGTAAATAAATATACTTCAATAGAAACAAATGAGGGTCCCCTCATTTGATTCTTTGTATTTTCATATATCTCTTTTTTTCATTTTATATTTATTTATAGTAGCTGACACTATTCTAGATTCCATAAATTGTTTATACATACTAGCCTGTTTTTCCCCATCTTATCCATGTATTATATTTTCCGTAATCCATGACCACGAATATTTTCAAACCCTTAAGAATCAATTAGGTCATGCTCTCATGCAAGGAGGGGCTCACTGTTAAGTATGGAGCCTGATTTACCCTTGTAATTTTCTGTGGTAAAAGCGCACATTTGTAAGGCCCCCATTATGAGGAGAAGCCATCTTGCGTGAAGGAAAATCACTCACCGGAAACCAAAATTTTCACGGACAAGAATCAGGGGCAACTTTAAAGGCCTCGGGGGTGGAGGCCCCCGAGACTTTTTTTTTTCGCCGGAATATTCTTTTTCGTCAGAATACTATGGCCGGACGGCGGCCGAAAAGTGGTCGGAAAACAATCGGTCGGTTGGCCGGTGGCCGAATTCAAAAGCGGACATGTCTTCTCAAAGGCGGCCACACATGGGCGGATTGGAGGGACTGATTTGGACTTATTCGCACAAGGGCGGCTACACATGGCTGTCTCTCATAAGAGAGGGCATCCCTTTTGGCCTATAAAAGGAGGCCATTTCTACACACATTTCATAGTGTGAAGTTGATGCAACAAGGTGAGTGTGAGGTGGTGAGAGTGAAGCAAGGCGGGAGCTCCATTAAAGGTATAATCCCTTTGTAAACTACTTCTTGTTTTGAAGTACTAAAGGCATTGAGTGGCTGCTTTCCCGTGGACGTAGCCCACATTGGGTGAACCACGTATATCGTGTGTACTCTCTCTCTCTCTCTCTTTACTCTATAATCTCGTGTATATAAATCTGTCTCTCTCCATTAAGTAATCTACTCAATTATCTATTTAGCTACGTTTTATTTCCTAACAACTGGTATCAGAGCAAGGTTTGCTCGTAGCTAAATTATCTCAAGGAAATAATTCCTTGAATTGAGTGGGAGTTATGGAGGAGGAAGGGAAGCTCAAGATTGAGAAGTTCAACGGAAAAAACTACCAACATTGGAAGATGCAGATTGAAGACTATCTCTACCAGAAGGACCTCTATTTGCCACTAGGCGGTCTTGCAAAGAAGCCCGCAACAATGGCAGATGAAGCATGGATTGTCCTTGATCGAAAGGCACTGGGAACAATCCGGTTAAGCTTGGCGTCAACGGTGGCCTTCAATGTTTTGGAGATGAAGACCACGGAGGACTTGATGAAGTCACTTGACGACTTCTACGAGAAACCATCGGCATCCAATAAAATATTTCTTATGAAGCGCTTGTTCAATCTAAAGATGGCAGAGAATGGTTCAGTTGCAGAACACCTAAATGACTTTAACACAAACATAAGTCAACTTCGATCAGTGAAAATCAATTTCGATGACGAAGTGCGAGCTCTCCTTATACTATCATCTCTACCGGATAGTTGGGACAGCCTTGTGATGGCTGTAAGTAATTCTATATCTGGCACAAATACTCTTAAGTTTGATGATGTTGTGGGTGTTCTCCTAAGCGAGGAAATGCGAAGGAGAAGCATAGGATAATCATCAAGTGCTACACTATCAGTGGAAACAAGAGGAAGGCTTAAGGAGAGGTTCAAAAACCAAAAGGGTCGTGATCTCTCAAGGCGGAGCAAGTCACACACAAAGTCGGTTCTTGAATGTGGGAACTGCGGCAAGAAGGGCCACGTCAAGAAGGATCGTTGGTCCAAGAAGAAGAAGGAGACAGAGTCTCAAGACAACAAGCCAACATCGGAGGCCAATGTGGCAGGTAAAGTAGAGCAAGATGCTCTAATTCTCTCATTAGACAATGTGTCTAATTCCTGGATAGTAGATTCCGGGGCTTCATTCCATGCGACACCACACAAGCAACATTTCCAAGACTAAACCAAAGGTAATTTTGGGTATGTATACTTGGGAGATGATGAAGCTTTTGAGATTGTCGGCAAAGGTACAGTTTCTGTCAAAACTGCTAACGGAAATGAATGGAAGCTTAAAGATGTTAGGCATGTTTGGTGGTTGCCAAGGGTGAAAAAGTCGGTACACTTTACTTGTGTACTGTTAGCACGCAACCTTCAGCTTGTGCAGCAACTACAGAAGTTGACAGTGCGGTGTGGCACTACCGACTTGGGCATATGAGTGCCAAAGAAATGCAAATCCTTCAAACAAAGAAGCTTCTACCATGTTTGAAAGAAGTGGACTTAGAGTTCTGTGAAGATTGTGTTTATGGTAAACAAAAGAGGGTAAAATTTCAAAAATCAGGAAATGAAAGAAAAAATAAAAAACTTGAGTTGGTTCATTCTGATGTTTGGGGTCCTGCAAGTACACCATCACTTGGTGGCTCATTGTACTATGTAACATTCATAGACGATGCGACTAGAAAAACATGGGTTTATGTCATGAAGAATAAATCCGATGTATTTTCCATATTTCAAAGGTGGAAAGCCTTTGTGGAGAATGAAACAGGTACTAAGGTTAAATGCCTCAAATCCGACAATGGAGGCGAATATTGCAGCCAAGCTTTTGAAAGCTTTTGTGCTAGCAATGGCATTCGGAGGCAAAGGACCACCCCAAGGACACCTCAACAAAATGGAATTTTGGAAAGGATGAACAAGACAATCATGGAACGAGCACGAAGCATGCGGCTACATGCAGGCCTACCGCTTGAGCTTTGGGCGGAAGCTATAAGTACGTCTGTGTACTTAATCAATCGGTTACCCTCAACGGCATTGGATGGGGGAGTTCCAGAAGAGGCATGGACAGGTAAACCGGTGAATTATGCATTTCTCAAAGTGTTTGGGTGTGAGGCTTTCATGCACATAGATAGAAGCCTAAGATCAAAGTTAGATGCAAAGTCCAAAAAGTGTTTCTTCATTGGCTATGGAGAAGGAGACTTTGGGTATTGCCTATGGAATCCTGAAGATGGTAAAATCTTCAGGAGTAGGGATGTAATTTTTAACGAACAAAATATGTACAAAGATTACTTGGAAAGAAAACAAACAAAAGAAACAGGTGATGAGTACATGGAGCTTGAGGACGGTGAAGACTCAAGGACTGCAAACGGTGACAATGTGCAACAATGTCAAACAAATGAGGAGCCTCAACCTATTCCCCAAAGATCTACAAGAGCAAGTAGACCTCCATAAAGGTTTGTTCCTTCCTTCAACCATCTCTTGATCTCAGATTCTGGAGAGCCGGAATCATATGAAGAAGCTATGCAACATGAATCCAAAGAAGAATGGACGAAGAGCATGCAAGTGGAGATGGACTCACTACATCGCAACCAAACATGGGAGTTGGTTGAGTTGCCTAAAGGTAAGCGGGCACTTCAAAACAAATGGGTGTACAAGCTAAAGGAAGAAGAAGGTGGGAAGAAAAGGTACAAGTCTAGGCTTGTGGTAAAAGGTTTTTCTCAAAAGAAATGTATTGACTTCAGTGAAATATTTTCTCCTGTTGTAAAAATGAACTCAATTAGGCTTGTCTTAAGCCTTGTGGCTGCTCATGATCTAAATCTCGAGCAAATGGATGTAAATACGGCATTCCCTCACGGTGACTTAGAGGAGGAAATCTACATGCTTTAACCAAAGGGGTATAAATTAAAAGGTAAGGAGAAAATGGTTTGCAGATTAAAGAAGAGCTTGTATGGTTTAAAACAAGCATCAAGATAATGGTACTTGAAGTTTGATCGATGGATGTTGGATCATGGATTCACAAGATGCAACTCGGATCACTGCGTCTACACGGAGAATTTGGGAGATGGGAAATTCATCATCCTAATGTTGTATGTTGATGACATGTTGATTGCAAGTGCTAATATGCAGGACATCAAAGACCTAAAAGAGGAGCTGTCCAAATCTTTTTCAATGAAAGATTTAGGTGCTGCAAAGAGGATACTTGGTATGAAAATATCAAGGGACAAGACGAAGAAGACAATAAAGCTATCTCAAGAAGATTACATCAAGAAGGTACTAGAAAGGTTTGCAATGCAAAATGCAAAACCAGTTTCTACACCTTTGGCTGGTCATTTTAAACTAACAAAGGATATGTGTCCAAAGACACAAGAGGAGATAGCCTGTATGTCTAAAGTTCCATATGCTGTAGCGGTAGGTTCTCTAATGTATGCTATGGTCTGGGCAAGGCCAGACATTGCACATGCAGTGGGAGTTGTGAGTAGGTTCATGGACAACCCAGGTAAAGAGCATTGGCAAGCTGTGAAGTGGATACTTAGGTATCTAAAAGGGACAACAACAAATGCTTTGTATTTTGGAGGAACTGATATTTTTCTAGAAGGGTATGCTGATGCAGATATGGCAGGTGACAAAGATACTCGAAGGAGCACTACTGGCTATGTGTTCACGGTTGGAGGCACAACAGTAAGCTGGGCTTCAAAGCTGCAGAAAGTGGTTTCACTTTCTACCACGGAAGCAGAGTATGTAGCAATGACGGAGGCAAGCAAAGAAATTCTGTGGCTTCACAGATTCTTAGAAGAGCTTGCATTCAAACAAGACAATTGTGTGTTGTACAGTGATAGCCATCTTGCGAAGAACTCAGCGTTTCATTCAAGGAAAAAGCACATTGAGGTGAGATATCACTTCATACGCACTCTTTTGGAAGAGGGACAACTAAAGCTAGGAAAGGTGCATACAAGTGAAAATCCTGCAGACATGTTTACAAAGGTGGTCAACAAGGAGAAGTTGAGATTTTGCTCATCTTCAATCGGCATTCAAGGATAAGAAGCCAGAATGGAAAGAAGTCACAGGTTTGGTTTGGAGATCAGTCTCCAAGTGGGAGATTGTTAAGTATGGAGCCTGATTTACCCTTCTAATTTTCTGTGGTAAAAGCGCACATTTGTAGGGCCCCCATTATGAGGAGAAGCCATCATGCGTGAAGGAAAATCACTCGCCGGAAACCAAAATTTTCACGAACAAGAATCAGGGGCAACTTTAAAGGCCTTTTTTCGCCGGAATATTCTTTTTCGCCGGAATATTATGGCCGGCCGGCGGCCGGAAAGTGGTTGGAAAACAACCGGTCGGTTGGCCGGTGGTCGGAAGTCAATGGCCGGTGGCCGAATTCAAAAGCGGACTTGTCTTCTCAAGGGCGGCCACACATGGGCGGATTGGAGGGTCCGATTTGGACTTATTCGCACAAGGGCGGCTACACATGGCTGTCTCTCATAAGAGAGGGTAGCCCTTTTGGCCTATAAAAGGAGGCCATTTCTACACACATTTCATAGTGTGAAGTTGATGCAACAAGGTGAGTGTGAGGTGGTGAGAGTGAAGCAAGGCGGGAGCTCCATTAAGGGTATAATCCCTTTGTAAACTACTTCTTGTTTTGAAGTACTAAAGCCATTGAGTGGCTGCTTTCCCGTGGACGTAGCCCACATTGGGTGAACCACGTATATCATGTGTACTCTCTCTCTCTCTCTCTCTCTCTCTCTCTCTCTCCACTCTATAATCTCGTGCTCTCATGCAAGGAGGGGCTCACCTTTGGAGCCATATGAAAATTCAACAAAAGGGGGGGCACTGTGAACTTTTTTGTGAAGAAAAATAGGTATTTTGGTGGGATATTTTATATCCATCTCCACTTCGAATTTGAAGCGCTGGTCAAAAGAGAAAATGTGGATCAAGAGTTGAATAATCACCTCAAACATTTTGGTGATTTTTGGAGCAACCATCGGTGAGCTAGGATTTTTTGAGTGGAACCCAGTCTGCCCACTTTTCTCACAAGTAGCCCATAGTCTTCTCTCACCTCTTTCCACACTTCTACACACACACACACACTCATTTATCTCAATCCCTCACTCAAACCTGTACTTTTCATGATTTCTCTCACCTTCTTCACCATTAAACTCCCCTCTTACTTCCATAGCTCTCATATGAGCTCTACATGTACATACACCATCTCTATGCCTCTCTCTATTACTTCCAAAGTACAATTCCATCTTACCCCTTCTCTATATACATAAAATTCAGCATGTAAACCATGCTTAACCTCTGAAAATTGAGAAATATCATCAACCAAATTTCCATTTTCATCGCGGAAATCAACCTTGACGGCGGTGGCATAAAGAAGAGAAGAAGAAGAAGACGATCGATAGTCATTTTGGGAGCCTACACAAGTAAGTACTTCTTCAAGATTCACCATGACAAGGATTTTCTCACTTCGTTCAACTATATTACTTCAACCATCCACCTCATTCTACCCATTGTAAATATATCATTAACTTTCTAATGATTACTAACACTAACCACTAAGATACTAGCACAAAATAGCCATTGACCTAACCATAAAAGACACCTCACCTCAAGACATGTGCATAGTAACTCTCTCTCTCTCTCTCTCTCTCTCTCTCTCTCTCTCTCTCTCTCTCTCTCTCTCTCTCTCTCTCTCTCCCCCCTTCCTTAAAAGTCTTCTTTCACCTTATTTACCATCAATAATGCTCTCTTTTGAGCCCACATCCATGACTCAAGCAGACAAAGAAGGCCCACAATGTTTTGATATTCAGAAAAAATCATAATCCCGATTTGTTAGCCTGTAAATTAAGATTTCCAATAATCTAAATGAGGGGTCTATAACCTATAAATAGGCCCCTCTTCTTCTTGTAAAACAACTCCGCAATATCTCACACAACACCCCAGCACTCTATGCGTGAGGAGAGACTTAGGTGTAGCAACCACTTTGTGAGCTTCACTCTTGGTGTGAGAGAATCTTTCAAGCTACACATTGCAAGTGAGAGAGCGTGAGTTCAAGAATTTCAAAACCACTATTGTATATGCTCCTTCATCATCAATAAATTGAGGTTTGGTGCATCAAAGACGTATTCGACGTTAAAATATTTGTCCTTCCATTTGTGCAATACGGCTTGGTGATTCAAGGTGACTTGTGTATTTTGAGTTTCTATGGGTTGATCTTGATTTTAGAAAGTGTTTTAGTGTGTTTTCATTGCCAATTTTGTGTCCATTGTAAGAGGGTATTGTGGTGAGAGGTCTTCGACACCCTAAGACTGTGTGTGTGTGTATTGGCAATGTTTAGCATTCACTAAGCATTGAGCTTGTTTTGTACAAGCTCTATGATAGCATCAATAACAAAACATCTCACTTTCAAGTCACAAATAAGGTACTACGCAAGATCCATTCCTCTCTCTCTGCTCCATTTGCTCTAGCTCTCTCTAGTCCATTTTGTGTGTGTCTTGGTGTGAGGTTGCTTGTGTGTGTTTTTGTGGTGCATCTTCTTGGTTGTGACAAAATCTCTCTTGCATCCTAGTTCTCATACCATAACTAGGTGGTGCCCCTATCTTGTTTAGGTTTGGTTGTGGGTTTGTTGTTGTGTTTGTGCTTGTGGTTGCCCCAGCCCCAATTGAGCAGCACGACAGCCTTGAGGGGTGTTTAGAGGTCGCCTCTCTTGTTGCCTGCCCTGGACCGCCTCAGTATGTGGTGAGATTTGGAGCAAAGGTACTAATTTCTCGCCAAAGAAACTATCCATAGATAAAGAGAGAGTTATGGGGTATGGTTACAACCTTGAAAAATGTGAAAGAGTACCTAATTGGTGCATGTGTGGTTGTAGAAACAGATTCTCTACCACTTCTTTGGATGATTACAAGCTGCTCAATGCCAAACATTGCTATATTGTGGTGGATTGCTTACATTATGTCCCTAAATCCCGAGTTTAAGAACATTGCAGGTAAAGACAATAGAGTGGAAGATATGCTATCAATGGCAAGGTATGAAGATGAGTCATAGATGATTGATGAGGAAGATGATGTGGGCACAAACTTCTATCCTATCTCTCATGTCAAAGGTAACATTGTCTGCATGACTAATCCACTTGAATTGTTCTTGAAAGAGCTTTATGAAGGTGATTGGCTTCTTATTGGAAGCTACTTGAGTACTCTAGCAAAACAGGATGATTAGTCTGAACAAGAATTTAGGAGGATACACAAGAAAGCATATGCCTACTTTTTGAGGGATGGTTTCTTGTGGAAGCATCCTAAACAAAAGGGTGCTACACCACAAAGAGTTATATGTAAAAAAGATACTCAAGTAAAGCTCATGGAAGAGTTTCATGAGAGTCTATGGGCTTGACACAGGGATGTGTGGGCAACGTTGTCCAAGTTGAAAGAAAAATACTCATGGAAGGTTATGTATAAAGATGTATCTCAATTCATAGAGTCATGTGTAACTTGTCAAATGTATTCAAATGTCCGACATCGTGATGGATTGCACCCTACATATCCACTAGACATGCACTATAAATGGGTTGTGAATCCAGTCACAATGCCTTTAGGACTCTGGCAGATGAGATACTTAGTTCTTTCATGAGAGGACCTAACTAACCAGGTTCAAGGAGAGAATTAAGAGCTAAAACCACAGAAGTTGTATGAAAAATCCTTCTTGATGAGGTGATTTGCCATTATGGTTGTGTGGGCAAGATCACTACAGACAGAGGTGAGCTCGATGCCAAGGAAGCAAGGGAGCTCTTTTATAGATCAGGAATCAAGATTTCTCTTACTAAAGCTTACAACCCTGAAGGCAATGGAACTGAGTGAAAGAGAAAATCCTCCTATCATCAAATCTTTGGCCAAGGCTTGCAAAGGAAGAGTTGGTGAGAGGCCAAAACTATTTCCATATGCTTCATTGGTTGATCATACAATACATAGCTTAGTAATAACTGCCTATATGCATGCGGAGCTGATGTATGGTCAAAATCTAGTGATGCCGATTAAAGATACAATTCCCACTTGGAATATACTACCTTGGCACGAGGAGCTTAGCAGGGAAAATCTCCTTGCATTGCGCATGAGGCAATTAATAGAGAAAATACCTGAAGACATTGAGGCTACAAAAGAACAACTCAAAAATACAAGTTGAAAAACAAGGATGACTTTTATAAGCAACATCGGCTTAGGAGTAAAGCAATTGACAAAGGTGACTGGGTTTTAGTGTATGATATTAGCCTCGATATAACCATCACACAATCATGTGTAAGTTCTCAAGAAGATTGTTTGGAACGTATGTTGTAAAGCATGTGCATGAAAATGCTACTCATAGATTGTTTGAACTAGATGGTACAGAAGTAAAGATTCCCATTGCAGGAAAAAGGATCAAAGTGTTTAAGAGAAGAGTAGATGATAATCCACAAGATATTGAGGAGGAGGAAGAGAAAAACACCGGTGGTGAATACCAAAGTGAAGATGAAGAATTGGAAGCTATCAATGAAGATGAAATCATGGAAGATCTACAAAAGGATTGATCTTGGAAAGATCAAATGTGGCACATACCAGAGGATGTGCAAGTTTAGAGGGGGTGGATGTCATGCTCAGACACGTACATAGTGATAACGAATGCTACAATATCTATCTTTCAATTTTTTAGATACATAATTATATTTTCCATAATGTAAATATGCATATCTAAGTATAATAATAATCCATCTATCTCAACCTATTATTTATCTCAAGGGTAACATATTCTTACTTTACCATTAGAAATGTTTCTTTAAAGGAAAAAAAGGGTGCTTTATATTGTTTTTAATGATTTAACAAAGGGGTAGCAAGCCAGGCGAAGAGTCGATTGGCCCGGAGAGAGCCACAACCGCTTGCAGGAAATGAGAGAGAAGTGAGGAGGGTCGACCTAGCAGAGAAGGGCATGAGAACAAGTCAATTGGGGGATGAAGAAGCACCACCAACTGCAGGGAAAAAAGAGAGAGAGCATGGGAGGCATTGGAGAGAGAGCCCCCCTGTGTGGTGCTGCTATAGAGAGTAGGGGTTGCCAAAATGAGATCGAGAGAGGGAGAGCGGCTCAATGTAGCACCAAGTTAAGAGGGAGCGAGGAGCAAGGGGTGCAATGGGGTAGACCATGCAAGGGGAGTGTTGATTGGTGGGGAAAACCACCGTTTGTGGGCATTGCAGGCTGCCAAGAGCATGATAAGGGGAGAAGAGCCCTGTCGACTGCCTTGAGAACAAGGGGAGAAAGCGAGTTTGCCCCGAAATGAGAATTGAAGAGAGAGAGAGAGAGAGAGAGAGAGAGAGAGAGAGAGAGAGAGAGAGAGAGAGAGAGAGAGAGAGAGAGAGAGAGAGAGAGAGGAGGGCTTTTCCCTGCTTTGAATTGAAAACAGAGAGAGAGAGAGAGGGAGAGTGAGAGAGAGATATATATTTTTTCTTTCTGTTAAGAAAAAGCCTTTCACATGCATTCTCATGCTCTAGAAATAGAGAGTGTAGAGTGAGAGTTCCCCAGTGTTGAAAGCGAAGGAGAGCAGGTGGAAACAAGATGGCAAAGAGAGAGAGAGAGGGAGAGAGAGAGAGAGAGAGAGAGAGAGAGAGAGAGAAAGAGAGAGAGAACAATCAAAGAGAGAGAGAGAGAGAGAATTTCTTTCATTGAAACCTACAAAAGAGAGAGAATGTGGGCACTCCCTAAAGACCGAGAGATAGAGAGCGAGAGAAGCACTTTCTGGAAAGAGGGCGACCCTTTTTGTGCATAAACCAGGAAATTGAGAGTGAGGTTCTCCTCTAGAGAATTGAAGAGAGATAGAGAGAGAATTTCTCTCATTGAAACCTAGAAAAGAGGGAGAATGTGGGCGCTCACTTGGAATGCCTGATATGAGAGAGAGAGAGAGAGAGAGAGAGAGAGAGAGAGAGAGAGAGAGAGAGATTCCAAAAGGTTATTGTGAGAGAGAGACAAAAGAAGAGATAAACGTGCTACTCTATAGGGTGTAAGTAAAATCTATGCGTTGCCCTATAGGGTGTAATCCTTGAGTCACTAGTAGTTTTTGGAGCCTACAAAGCTGCCTGAACAAAATTTATTGAAGACATAAGATAAGTTTTGTTGCGTTTGTTGTAGTAGCAATTCCAATATTCATAATTACATATTAACTTCACAATGTGTCATGCTCATCTCGCCTTTATCTCTCTTTTGAAATAAAGACAACATTTAATTCCTCTCTCTCTCTCTCTCTCTCTCTCTCTATCTATCTTGTTGAATGGTGAAGTGATCGTCTTTGTGGATGACCATTGATGCGATCTGACACTGAGACTGCATTGCACATTCCTTGGCAACAGATTTTAGCAGCACATGTCCTGCCATAGCTCCTTGTTGGTGGGCTTGGGTTGGGGGTTTGAGTATTATCCTTGCTTGGTTTTTCTTGCCTCAGTCTTCTCCATGGCCTAGGCCTAGAAAAATATCTAGTAGTGCCCTTTAGGGTTTCGCCATATAAGAAATGCCTATTCTCTCTCTCCTTCCTTAGGTGGTGGCACTGATGGTGGGTAATTGAGCACTGATTTTTATTGCCTGGGTCTTCTCCATGGCCCAGGCCTAGAAAAATATCTAGCAGTGCCCTTTAGGGTTTTCTCCATATAAGAAATGCCTATTCTCTCTCCTTCCTTAGGTGGTGGCACTGATGGTGGGTAATTGAGCTAGGTAGGGTGTTTCTTCACTAGCCTAGAATGGTTTTGCCAAGTGCGTATGCGAGGTACCAGGCAAAATGAAGTGTCTTCCCTTATGTTCTTTGGGGCTTCCACCAAGTATTGCAAAAATCTTGGGTACTTGAGGAGCCACCCTTTTCTCCATTTTGGCAAGGAATCCACTATCTTCTTGGTAGCCTCTAGGTCCATGAGATCCCCTTTGTATGTTGTCTCTATTGATTTTGTTTCCACTGTCTTCTGTATTGCCATAACTTCATATATCAAGAGAGGGTAGGGGAGGGATGGTTGCATCCACACTTCCCTAAGTACATATGTGGGCCAGAGGCCTTGGAATCCAACAGAGGGAATTATTCTCCTTTCGTATTCCAAGGCTACCATTTGGTCCTCCATTGTGAGTTGTTACATTAAGGTTTGGAGGCATTTCTCTTCTTCTCTCGTCAATGGCCGTTCTCCTTCTCCTTGTGAGTGTAACTGTTCTTCGTGTTTCTGTAGATCTTCTACACCTTCAGGGATCTTCATGGGCTCACTTTGTGCATTGATGCCCAAATTTGCAAGCCCTTGCTCCATTTCTTTTGTTCTTGTCTCTCCTTTTGCTTATTGGATCTACAACAATTGTTGTTGTGCAAGGCTATTCCTTCTTGTGGACTTTTCTGCTTGAGTAACTAACAGCTCTTGCAGATGCTCTAACTAGAGTTGGAGCTGTTTGTTTTCTTTATGTAGGTATTGTTGACAGGCTATCAATCTCTCTTCAATGGCTAGGGAACCTTCTGCCATGTGCAATCTTTGACATTGTTCTAGCCGTAATTCCCTCTGAAGTCCTGCAACGTGTTGGGGTGGTAAAGCCAAATGTGCCGCGCCTAAGTGTTGGGCGGTCGGAGACTAACTGGGAACTAACACTGACCATTCATTCTACATAAGAGAATAAGGACTCATAACACTTGTATCTCCTCTCTTCTCCATTGTTTCACACACACACACACACACACACGCACGCTCTCGCACACGCACTTCAAATGGTATTATAGCTCAGGGATTGGGAGCACCATTGGAGCTCAGCGGGGGGAGGCAGGCGGAGAAGCAACAAAAACTGCATCACATTTTTGCAGATCTGTTTTTGCCTTGATCGATTTTTTTTCCTCTTCAACTTTGCAGTGGAAAATTTTCCCAAAATCTTCACCAATTTTGAGATACGTCACTCAGACTACTTATAGGTCGTGAAGTGTACAAGCTGCAGATTTTTACAGATTTGGTTTGACATATAAAAACAGCTTATTGCATGTTCATTCCCGCTCTCCCCATCCGTTTTCGCGTGGTCAATAACTTTGCAGAAGAAAGTTTCTGCAAATTTTACACGGTTTGAGAGATATTCAGTTCAAACATCAGTGTGGTCTATCTTTGTCAGTTCTTTTGCTCTACAGGTTTTTCATTGCAGACTCTTTTTGCAATGTCTATCACATGTATATTTGATGTAAGGTCTTGAGGGTCTGTTAAATCAGATAAACCGCCGCAGTGGTGTCGTGACGTGGGACATACATAGTGTGAAATAAAAACATTCACCCTCACTTTTGACACTTCTCGATGCATGGAAAGAAAAGCAATAATGTACATATCATGATATATGATAAAGCGTCTACTGCGGTCGCTATCATGTACATGCATATCCGGGGAGTCGTGGCCCTGGATGTGGCTCATTTACGTGCTTTTTCACTTGATAAGATGCCTAATTTGGTTTGACAATGTACATAGTTGAAGTGTTTCATGGTGGCACACTCATCTCGCCTACAAAGACTGATGTGGACAAAAACTGCCAAAAATAGCAGCTAACGGGCACTGTTGCAGAATTACATGGAAAGTGACCCAAAATGGTATATTGATGAAAAATGATGCTTATCTATGAGTTTTATTCTTATGCGAGTAATCCCACAATTTATGATTTTCTTGGCTCCGTTTGGGATTTTTCGCATAAAAACTGACATTTTTTGGGTCAAAAATGAGCTGAAAATGGCTTAGTTTTGATCCAAAGTGGCAAAATGGCCCAAAAATTGAGACATCAGTTCATACTTCTGTGGGGAAGAGAGAGAAAGGGGATTTTTACAAAAAAAACCTGCAATTTATCACTACTGTGTAATGGCTTCCATGGTTGCTCAATCTATGTGTAGGGCAGTCCTGCCTCTTCGCAATCTTGTATCTGAGCTTGTGAGGGAGTGAATTAGGGTTTCCGCTTATCAAAATGGTGTGTGGTCTTCACTTTAGAAGCTCATAAATCTCTGCAAAATCAGAAAATTGTCGTCGTGAAGGTGGAAGCTCGAGCATTCCTTTCAATTGTTTGATGCTACGACTATGTAATTGGGGGCGAGGCTACATGATATCATGAAAGAGGTTTGGGTTTTGATTGAGAATTGTGCTTGTATGAGCATTAAGGTTTCATGGAGGAAACTTTAGTGTTTTTAAATGGTCTTTTCAAGTGAAATTGAATGTGATTTGATGATCCTCTTATCATAATCTCAACTACGAAAACAAGCAATTTCCAAGCACGATAGGAAAGAGGGTTTGTGACTTTGCTATCACCAACGCTCTTATATTCTCTGTCACCCTTAGAAAGAGGGTTGGTGATTCTCTACAAACCCTTTTTCACAAAGTGTTTGTGAATCTCATCACGAACTCTCACAACCAGAGGTTTTGCACCTTCCCAGCTAGACCGCACACATTCCGACATTTCTGGTGAACCCGACGTGAAGTTACTGGGGTGGGAGTTTGTGAATTGATGTAGACACTTTGTTAGCCTAGGGCGGTCACTTATCAAAAGCTTCCTATATCACGTGCGTTCAAGAGGTTATTAATAATACCTCAATATACATACTATATTTACACTACGTGCCTATTTAAAAAACCCCCACCCCCCTCTGTATGTATACATTTTGATCTTTTAATAATCCTCTCCGGTTAACTCACGTGATAGCATACACATTCTAAAAAGTGACTGCCCCGGGTTTGTTAGCCATGGATGAATATCAAGAGACACATGGATGCACATTGATTTTGGAGTCATGTAGATGTTTGAAGCATTTTCCATGTACATGCAACAACAACAAGCAGCGGAAAGAAGCCAGATTTCAACCACAAAAGCACTACAGTCCATTGTGAAGAGAATTGACTAGTTTGATGGCAAGGACATCACAAATTATCTAGCAGATTATATGAAGGAAATGGAGTTGAATCGACTGTGTGAGGAAGACATGGTTCAAATTTTTGAGCTAATTTGTGTCCCAGATATCAGAGACCGTATTAGAGCAATTCAAAATGCTCATGGAAGAAATTGGGAGGAATTCAAGCTTGCTCTAAAAGAAGACTACTTTATGGAGGACTTTGAGAGGGTAACCAAAAGAACTTTCTTAGATTGGGTTGCAAAGCCTAAAGAAGGGATTTCTGCTACAGAGCTTCACAGAGAGTTTGAGCGACACTATGCTCAACTATCACAAACTGAACAAGCTTCCTTGGATTGGGAGAAGGTAGAACTTTTCCTACAAGCAGCGGTCAAAGAGATTGAAGAAAAGTTAGAGCTTCTCTTGGAAGACAAAGATGCAGAGCAAGGTTTGAAGACAAGGTGGAATGATGTACAAGATGTTGTCTCCTTGTTGGCAAAAAGACAACACAAAAGAGACAAGATGTGGTGAACAATGGTGCTCCAGTTTCTACTATTACTGAGAAGCAGCCAAAACCTGCTATTGTAGCTTCTAAGGATGATGGGTCTATGCTTGATTAACTTGTGAAGGGCATACACGAGTTGATATTAAAGCTAGGAAGGCTCGAGGAAAAGGGGCAAAATGTCTGGACAGTCATCAAGTCAAAGACATCAAAATAGAGAGGGATTTGTAAATAGGTGCATCTGGTGTGACAACCCAGACCATCCAAGAAGGGACTGTGAAAGCTTCAAAGATGCCTTGGGTAAAGATCTTGTCTTCTTCAAAGAAGGGAAGATACATCTTAGTGAAACAGGGAAGCCCTTGGCGACCAACTTTGGCAAAGGAGGGATGAAAAAGCTAGTTGAGGACATGGAAACCAGTCATTCGATCTCAATAGTTAAAGCAGCAGCATTTGGCTTAAAGGCTGGTCAAGTCATGCTCAAAGGGTCAAAATATATTGAAGACGTGAGTGAGGATGGTGAAGATGTCTGGCCATTGGCGATGGATTTAGCTATGAAGGGAAAGTTGACTAAAGAAGTGTTACATGAATCAGGAGATTGTATCCATCTTGAGATTGGGTGGAATGAACCTGTAGATGCTTTGTGAGTGCATGCCTACATTGCAAAGTGTCGAGGAAACAAAGCATTTGTTGAAGAAAAACGCAGGAGAGAAAATGGGGATGGAGGCCCCTCAAAGAAGGCTACTAGAGGTGGAGGGATAAAGGATCGGAGTCTCTCTCAAGAGCCCTTGGCAAGGGAGTGTCCATCACAAGAAGTACCAATGAGATATGTTGCATCAAAGGAGAAGCCAGATAAAGAAAAGAGCGAAGGAAAAAAGCCCATCATACAAGCTACAATCAGATATTGAAGCTGCCACAAATTTAAATAAAGTTTTTGAGGAAAGGATCCTAAATAGAAAGGTGGAGTTTACATTGGGAGAAGAAACCTTCATGTGACCCCTACTCAAGCAGATGGTTCATAGTACCAAAGAAAAATGGAGCTCTATGTTTCATTCAAGACATGAAACGTGTCAACAAAGTCACAATCAGGAATATGGGTAGAGGGCTAATTGTAGATGAGTTTGCAGAAGCATTTGCAAGAAGGGCAATATATTCTATGGGGGATTTGTACTCAGGGTATGATCATTTCCAACTAGCAATGGAAAGCAGGGACTTGACTACTATGAGAACACCCTTGGGTTTGGTAAGGATATGCACCTTACCATGGGGAGCAACCAACTCGGTTGCACACATGATGAACGGTATGAACAAAGTCCTTCCTGACTTCATACCTCAAATTACAATGCCTTTTCTTGATGACGTTCCAATCAAGGATGCGACTTAGCTAAAGAATATGAGGCTCTGGATTTGAGGGGGTGCCGTAAATATGTATCAAACCACATCAATGATTGTGATAGAATTTTAGCAAGACTGGAAGAAGTGAGCCTTACATTATCTGGGCAAAAGTCAGTGTTTGGGGTTGCAAAAATATTGATAGTGGGACATCTTTCTAATCCTCATAGCCGCTGACCTTGTCCAACTAAAGTGGATGCAATACAGAGGATGAAGGAAGTATGTGTAAATATCACGGAGGTGAGAAGGTTTCTAGGTGCATGTGTCTTCTATCTCATATGGATTCCACATTATGCACATGTTGTAGATCCTCTTTATCAATTGCTAAGGAAGAATCAAAGGTTTCAATGGAATGATGTACATGTAAAATCTATGAGGAAGTTGAAGCAATTGTTGTTGTCTTCACCAACTTTGAGGAAGATTGACTATGAGTGTGGAAGACTGGTGATTCTGACAGTGGACACTAGTCTAACGGGAATTGGATGGGTAGTAGGACAAGACGATGAAGAGAAACACAGGTATGTGGTGAGGTTTGGGGCCAAGGTTCTAAGATCTTGCCAAAGAGTATATCCACAGGTAAGAAGGGAGTTATGGAGGGTGGTTACAGCATT
Organism: Adiantum capillus-veneris; assembly: GCF_014529385.1. Lineage (NCBI taxonomy): Eukaryota > Viridiplantae > Streptophyta > Polypodiopsida > Polypodiales > Pteridaceae > Adiantum > Adiantum capillus-veneris. The sequence goes on along the minus strand of NC_140949.1, from coordinate 59,949,547 downwards.
AAAGTGTGACAAAGAGTACTTCATTGGAGCATTTGTAGTTGTGGAGATTGATTGCTTACCACTTCTGGGGATGATCACAAGTTGTTTTACTCCTGATATTGCTATGCTTAGGTGGATTTCTTATATAAAGTCCTTGAACCCAGAATCTAATCACATTGCAGGAAAAGATATTGCAATGGCAGATCTGCTTTCAAGGGCAAGGTATGAAGATGAGGATGATATGATTGATGAGGAAGAAGATGTGGGCACAAAATTCAACACAATTTCTCATGCAAAGTGTGAAGATATATGCATTGTATCTTCACTTGAATCCTTTTCAGAGGAGTTCTATGAGGATGAATGGTTGCTCATAGGTCGCTACCTGAGTACTTTACAAAAGCAAGAGGATTGGAGTGAGTCATAATTCAAAAGGATCAGAAAGAAAGCATATGGATTCTTCTTGAGGGATGCCTACTTATGGAAACATCCTAAAAGAAGAGATGGGACTCCATTACGAGTAGTATGTGATAAGCCTACTCAGCTCAAAGTTATCAAAGAGCTTCATGAAAGCCTATATGCTGGACATTGAGGTGTATGGGCTACTTTTGTCAAAGTGAAAGAGAGATATTGGTGGAAAGACATGTATAAGGATGTAGCGGATTTTGTGGAGTCTTGTGTCACATGCCAAATGTATTCCAATGTACGTCATCGTGATGGATTGCATCCTACATACCCATTAGCCATGCACTATAAATGGGTTGTTGATCTAGTCACAATGCCTTTAGGATTTTGGCAAATGAGATACTTGGTACTTTCACGAGAAGACTTGACAACCCAAGTGGAAGGGCGTGAATTGAGGACAAAAACTACAGAAGCTGTTTGTAAATTTTTGCTTGAAGATGTAATTTGCCGCTATGGCTGTGTTGGAAAGATATTTGATGATAGAGGTGAGCTAGATGCAAATGAAGCAAGGGATTTCTTTACAAGAATTGGTATCAAGCTAGCCTTGACTTGTGCTTATAATCCAGAGGGAAATGGGAAAAGTGATAGAGGACATCCTCCTATTGTCAAAGATTTGGCTAAGGCATGCAAAGGTAGAATGTGTGAGTGGCCAAGGTTGCTACCATATGCTTTGTGGACTGATCGTACAACTCATAGCTCAGTGACTGGTTACATGTCTACTGAATTGATGTATGGTCAGAAGCCAGACATGCCAATCGAGGATGTAGTTCCTACTTGGAACATGTTACCTTGGGAAGATGGTGTAAGTAGGGAAAATATACCTTCTTTGCGCATAAGGCAATTGGAAAGAAGAAAGGAAGACATAGACATTGCTAAAGCTCGATTGAAGGATGCAAGACTAAAGAATAAAGATAGGTTTGATAACAGACATAGGATTCGACCAAAGCCTATTGAAGAGGGTGATTGGGTCCTAATGTATGACAGTAGCCTTGATAACCAACACACCACACAAAGAAAACTTGCAAAAAGATTGTTTGGTCCCTATGTTGTCAAACATGTGCATGAAAATGATACATATACTTTGAGGGAGCTCGATGGAAATGCGACATATACTTTGAGGGAGCTTAAAATTCCCATAGCGGGCAAAAGAATCAAGATGTTCAAGAGGAGACATGTTAATGATCCTTTTGATTCACATCAAGATGATGATGAAGAACCTAATGACATTGCTACAGATGAGGTGAAGAATCAGAGGATGATTTTCTAGACTTTGCAGAAGATGAAAATGACATCCAAATATTTGTGGATCTTAATGAAGATTAAACCTATAGAAAAAATGTTGGCACATGTCGGAGGATGTGCAGGTTCAGAGGGGGTGGATGTCGTGACGTGGCACATACATAGTGTGAAATAAAAACATTCACCTCACTTTTGATACTTCTTGATGCATGGAAAGAAAAGCAATAATATACATATCGTGATATATGCTAAAGCGGGTACTGCGGTCGCTATCATGTACATACCTATCCGGGGAGTCGTGGCCCTGGATGTGGCTCATTTGCATGCTTTTTAACTTGATAATATTCCTAATTTGGTTTGAAAATGTACATAGTCCAAGTGTTTCATGGTGGCATACTCATCTTGCCTACAAAGAGTGATGCGGGCAAAAACTGCCAAACATAGCAGCTAACAGGCACCGTTGCATAATTGCATGGAAAGTGACCCAAAATGGTATATTGATGAAAAATGATGCTTAACTATGATTTTTATACGTATGCAAGTGATCCCACAAATTTAGGGATTTTCTTGACTCCGTTTGGGATTTTTCGTATCAAAAATGACATTTTTTTGGTCGAAATGAGCAGAAAATGGCCTAGTTATGGTCCAAAGTGGCAAAATGGCCCAAAAAATGACACATCAGCTCATATTTCCGTGGGGAAGAGAGAGAAGGGGTCTTTTTACAGAAAAAACGTGCAGTTTATCACTACTATGTAATGGATTCCATGGTTGCTCAATCTATGTGTAGGGCAGTCCCGCCTCTTCGCCATCTTGTATCTGAGCTTGTGAGGGAGTGAATTAGGGTTTCCCCTTATCAAAATGGTGTGTGGAATTCACTTTAGAAGATTTTAAATCTCTAAAAAATAAAAAAAATTCGTCGTGAAGTTGGAAGCTCAAGCATTCCTTTCAATTGTTTGATGCTACGACTATGTAATTGGGGGCGAGGCTACATGATACCATGAAAGAGGTTTGGGTTTTGATTGAGAATTGTGCTTGTATGAGCATTAAGGTTTCATGGCTGAAACTTTAGTGTTTTCAAATGTTCTTTTAAAGTGAAATTGAATGTGATTTGATGATCCTTTTATCATAATCTCAATTACGAAAACAAGCAATTTCCAAGCACGATAGGAAAGAGGGTTTGTGACTTTGCTATCACGAACGCTCTTAGATTCTCTATCACCCTTAGAGAGAGGGTTGGTGATTCTCCACAAATGCTTTTTCACAAAGTGTTTGTGACTCTCATCACAAACTCTCACAGCCAGAGGTTTTACACCTTCCCAGCTAGACCGCACACATTCCGACAACGGTTACAAAAAAGGGTTTCTGTGGTTGATGTAGGATCTTATGCGGTTTATGTATTGTGACAAAAATATAAAAAGGCTATTGTTGAGGGTCATCGTAAGGTTTTATTGAGCTATGAGATTCTCAAATGTGGAGATCCTTTCGCTGATATAGGTTTTGGAGCGAGCTCCCGACATCCCCATAGTTTTGCCATTGACATAGGATGTATGTTTATGCGGTTAGTGCAGTATTGGTGTGCATCTGCTGACCCACCATTGTTGGCATTACTGTTTTCTTTATGTGTATGCGTTTGAAAGTGTTCAGTTGGTCAAAGACACTCTTCTAAAGTTGGATACATTGACAGTGACAGTTCTTTGAGATTTTATATTGCCGGTTTAGCCACTTTGATCAACATTTCAGTCATTGTACGCATTTGTTTTGGGTTCAGAAGTCAGTTTTGCAGGGGAGAGTCTGCTTTAATTTTTCAAGTTTTCTATCATCCTCCTTAGTGGAGCGGATCTATTGCTTTTGTTCCTTGTCGAGTGATGGATTCATGAGCGGAGAACTCTTTGTTCAACATTGAGAAGTTGGATGGCACTAACTTCCCATTTTGGAAGGAAGAAATTTACAATGTCTTAGCACAAAAGAAGCAGATCCGGCCAATAAAGATGAAGGGGATAAAGCCTGAGGATATGGATGAGTATGATTGGGTGGAGTTGATGAGCTTTCCAAACTCCACCATCATGTTGACTTTGTCAAAGAATGTGTACTTAAATGTGAACATGGAAAAGACTAGCTATGAGCTGTGGAAGAAGTTATGTGACCTGTATGAGAAGCAAAGTGTAGAATCACAGGTTTATTGATGACTGAAAAAGTTAGTTTATTTGAAGATGGATGAGGGCACACCCATGTGCAACCATCTCAATGAGTTTAACACAATTCAGTCAGCTTTCTACACAAGGAGTCAGTTTTGACAATTCAGTCAAAGCAATGTCCTTGATAGTTATGTTGCGAGAAAGTTGGGATAATTTTCTCACAGCCACCCATAAGTAGCTTAGCACCTCATGATGGTTTAACATGTGTTGATGTTGAGGGAATTTTTCTTATTGAAGAGGTTAGCAGGAAGAATCTTGATAATTCTCATGGTACTAGCAATGTTCTTGTTGATTGTGGTCAATCACAAGAAAAGGGAAAACAGAATCAAAGAGGAAAATCTCGTAGCAAATCATGTGGCTGAAAAGACATTGAGTGCTATCATTGTCACAAAAAGGGTCATATGAAGAAAGACTGTCGAAAGTGGAAACAAGAGAAAGGTAAAGACAAGAAGCAGGAAGAAGGAAAGACTAAGGAAAGCAGTATAGAGATTGAAGAGATTAACAATGTTTTTGTTGAAGATTCTGATGGAGACATTTATCTCACGTCTGCTATGGATTCAACATTTTTGGTTTCCACTGATGACTATGCTTTACAGGATTGGGTTATTGACTCAGGTGCATTGTTTCATGTCTCCTCATAGGAAGTGGTTCAATACATACGATGCAGCACGTAAAGGTCGTGTTCATCTTGGCAGTGCTTTTACTTGCGACATAGTTGGTGTCGACGATGTGTAGCTGAAATTTCAGAAAGATTCTTCATTCATGCTCAAGAATGTGAGACATGTGCCGAAGCTTACCAAAATCTTGATTAGTATAGGACAATTGCATGGCGCAGGATATTACTGCACATTTGGTGATAGTTCGTGGAAGATCATCAAAGTTTCTTTAGTGGTAGCACATGGTTCAAAGTCAGAGGCTTTGTACATGCTACATGTATCCAATGTTAAAAACCATGTAATTTGGGTAACCGAGCATCCAAGTGTCTCTTTGTGGCATCACCAGTTAGGACATATGTCTCAAAAGGGAATGAAAATCTTGTCTTGTTTTGGTTATGTTCCTGGCTTCAATTTCTCAGACTTTTTAGTTTGTGAGCATTGTCTTTATGGTAAACAAAAACAATCACCACTCATAAGGGGAAGCACTTGAAAAAATGAGCCATTAGTTAGTGCACAGTGATTTGTGTGGACCTATGCCTAACGTATCCACGGGAGGTTCATTGTACTTTGTTACATTCATTGATGACTTCTTAAGAAAAGTGTGGGTATATTCTCTCAGGAAGAAGGATGAGGTTCTTTCAAAATTTTAGAATTTTGTGGCATTAGTGGAGAATCAGTCTGGCAAGAAATTCAAGTGCTTAAGGTTAGACAATGGTGGTGATTATGTCAGTAAAGCCTTTCAGAATTTTTGTAATTCCAACGGCGTCAAAGGAGAGTTGACTGCTCCATATAACCCTCTACAAAATGGTGTTGCTGAGAGGATGAACCGTACTATACAAGAGAAGTTACGTAGCATGTTGTCTAATGCAGAGCTTCCTAATGGATTTTGGGCAGAAGGGTTAGCAACTACTGTCCATCTTATTGATAGATATGCTAACAAGGCTTTAGATGAGAAGGTACCTGAAGAGCTTTGGCCTGGGAAGTCACCTTCTTACAAGCATCTTAGAGTCTTTGGCTGTGAAGAGTATTGCCATGTTCCAAAGGATTTTTAAAGCAAGTTGGTTCCTAAGTCAAAGAAAATCATATTTCTTGGCTATGGCAATCCTGGCAAGATGGGATTTTGGTTATGGGATCCTGAAGCTAAAAAGATAGTTTGCAGCAATGACGTATACTTCAATGAAGAAAAGATGCATAAGAAGCATGTGCATACAGTGGAGGTCACGAGAGTTATCTTCCAAGAAGATGGAATTTTCCACAATAGGACCCTCCTACAGTAAAAGATGTTGTTGAGGGACAACCGGCTCAAGCTGTTATGAGAAGGTCTACAAGAGTTTCAAGGCCTCCTCTCAGATTTACTTCCTCATTGGACTACATTATGTTGACAAATTGCGGATATCCTTCCTGCCGTAAGGAATCCATGTCAACGGATGACAAGGAAAAGTGGGAGAAAGCTAAGAAATAAAAAATGGACTCGTTGCATAAGAATCAAACTTGGAAGTTGATTTGGTTGCCTAAAGGTAAAAAGGCATCACCATGCAAATGGGTGTACAAGCAGAAAATTACACCTCATGATAATAAACCCAAGTACAAGGCACAACTTGTTGCTAGATGATTTAAGCAGCAACAGGGTATTGACTTTAATGAGATCTTTCTTCAGTTGTCAAGATGACTACTCTACTGTGTGTACTTGTGTTGGTTGCTAAAGATGACATGGAACTTGATCAGATGGATGTGAAGACGGTGTGAGTGGGATGGAAACACACACAACGCCTCTATAGTCACCCAAGACACACTCTTGGGATGATACACACACACACACACTATGGGGAACCACTCGGCTTACACAACCCACTTGGCCGAGACAGGGAACACACCGATGGAGTGAGAGGAGAGAGACTATTCATTTGCTGACTCAACAGAGAGGCACACATACACACACACCCAAAAAAATCAGCTCAAAAGAGGAATATTTTTTATGATTAGATACAATTGATCTTGGGCCAACACCAATGGGGCAAATAGCTCACACAATATGGATGAAATATGCCAGATACAATCACAAATTGGAGCAGAGACTTCGCTCACAGAAGAACTTACACAGCCAAAACAACAAAAAAAAGTGAAGAATTTGGCAAAATGGATAGCACCATTGCGTTCAGCCAAAAACCCTAGTCTACAATATCAAAGTGCTCAAATCCGACCTCGGATGAGCAGTTTATAGCCAAAACACACTCCAAAAACAGCAAAAACTCGGTTGCGGTTGTTCCTCCTCTTCTCTCCACATTTTGATGGTCTTTTTCTCAGGTTTTCCAATGTCACTTCACTTTATCCCTTGCGCACCTTTGGCCTTTTGATTGACCTCAAACGGACCCCGAACTGACTCCAAACAGGCCGAAAAATGGCCATGTAGTGCATTTTTGTCACCCTTTTACATCCATCCGTACACCTCGCACTCAACTTTTCCCAGTAATGCATCCCTCAATCACGTGAAGTGGCCCCCAAATACAGTTCTCATGATGACCTTTTTGCATAATTTATCACAAGAAAACACCCAAGTTGTGTCCGTACTTGTCCACATGCAAGTCTTGACCCCATTCGATCTCTTGACGCCACTCGATGTCAACTGACGCACCTGCTTACCTCATGGTGTGCGCCCGTTGATAGATTCCTCAAGAACTTTTACACGCTATCAGCTCCTCATTATTGTAGAAAAAACACACTGGTACTGGTGATAATAAAAATCGATGTACTATGTACACGTTGTCCTACATGTACACATGTGGGCCCTACGTAACCACTTGGCTCTGGAAAATGGGAAATCCCTTTATTTGATGCACCATGCATGTGTATGTACATATGTGCAATCACTTCTTCCAAAAAGCTCCTAAAAACAACGTCCTTGCATGGTGATCTTCAAGAAGAAGTTCATATGCAGCTAGAAGGTTTTGTTGAGAAGGGCAATGAAGACTCGGTGTGTCAGTTAGAAAAGACTCTTTATGGTCTAAAACAGTCATCAAGGGAGTGATATCGTAAATTATACTCGTTCATGCTCTCTCAAGGCTACAAACGTAGCGATATGGGCCATTGCCTCTACACTAAGCGAGCTAAAGATGGTAGTTTGCTGATTTTGGTCCTTTATGTGGATGATATGTTAATTTCCGGGAAATGCAGGGATGAGATTTCAGCCTTCAAGTCAGAGTTACATGCAACGTTTGAAATGAAAGACATGAGTGAAGCAAGCCATATCCTTGGCATGCACATTAAACGAGACAGGTGCAAGAAATTGGTCTATTTGTCTCAATCTGACTACATTGCTAACATGCTCAAGCATTTCAATATGGAGAGCAAGAAGGCATTGAGTACTCCATTGCCTTCATATGTGAAAATTTCTAAAAATGATTGCCCTAAGTCTGAAGAGTAAAAGGTTGAAATGGCACAAGTTCCTTATTCATCTGCAATTGGGAGTTTAATGTATGCAATGACTACTACACATCCTAATATTGATTTTGCAGTGGGAGTTGTTAGCAAATATATGTCAAATCTAGGCAAGAAACATTGGGAGACAGTGAAAGGGGTTATGTAATATTTGAATGATACAAACGACATGTGCAATTGCTTTGGAAGAAAGGAAGCATGTGTAATGGGTTACACGGTGTGAGGTCCCCACCCCGCCCTTTCCAATGGCGGATCTGATGGTGAACCCGATGGCCACTAGATCTATTGCGGAAGCAAACAAAATCGTCCAGGGTTCGACTAGAGGACGATCTCTCATCACAAAGTGAGTCGAGTTCTAGCCTACTAGCAGGGAGATCTAGCTCCACCTCGCAGGGGAAGCGTACTTGAACTATCTAGCGATCCTAAGACCAACCTTCCAAGAGGAGAGAAACCCCGAGCGCCTTTTTTCCCATGTTTCAGAGGCACGTACACTCGAGATTTCACCGCTCTAGGGGCAATGAGTATTACTAATATCGAAGTAAGCACAATGGGGATAGAGAGTTACCGACCAATCGGGACCACCCATCTCGTAGGCATTGGCAACCTGAGCCAAGCCCCCACTTTCCACCCCCACACTCACACTTCCTTGTGTGACCTAATTACTATCACAAAGGTTGTTCAACATAAAGATTCCTTGTTTAATTCCGAATCACATTGTTCGTTAATACAGCCCTTCAACCAGTATTGCAAACAGCACCAAGACAAAATTCTAGTAAAAATTCTACTTAAACTTATTCATAAAAGTTCCAATGTTCTAGAGGTACAACATCCCCCCTCCAGCGAGAGTTCACTCCTCCCGTTGTTGCCTAGCTGCCCATACAACTAGGTATGTCCACCGCATAGAAAGCACGTCATGGACACTCCCACCGCATAGAAAGCAAGACGTGGGTTCCCACCGCATAGAAAGAAAGTCGTGGGTATCCACCGCATAGAAAGAAAGTCGTGGATTCAAGAGCCCTTAACGAGGAACTCTGCCCCCTGTGATCAGTAGGGGGGTCAGGACTGATTCAACATTAGAAATAAAATGAACATGTCGAGCTAAATTTTCCCTAGCAGACATTCTTTCCTAATTGAAATCAGCATACCCATCAATCATTTCCTTCCTACTTTAGAACTTAATGTACAATGGATTCAATGCCGAGGTTTCTGTCGGATTTCTCCAACATGTTTGGGGATATTTTCATTCCTAACTAAACGTGTGCAATGTTAAATTAAACAACTTGAATGAAATTATGATCTACCTCTTCCATTTCTTCGTCGATGGCCCGTGAGATGGCCGGTATTTGTTCCTCCATGGGAGCTTTTCCCTTCCCGTTCTTCTTGCTCGTTCCTGCCTCGTGGTCGTGGGATCCACCAAAGCGAGTCCTCTTAACCGGGCCATTTTAAACTCAATACTTTCATTAATTAACTTGGGGAAAAGAGCTAATGTCCGTAAACGTCATAACAAGCCAAATGATAGATTAGCGACATCAAACAATGCCTGCTACATGAGAGGTTTAGATTTTTCCATATAGCAATCATTATGGATGACACATGATCCTATGGAAACCAGCTCTAAAGATAATTACTCGGCTTACATGATTAAGAATAACAGGATTTTACTAATGGAATTACCAGTGAGATGTATTAAGCACGATTAATCTCTTTCCTAGCAATTAGAGGGTGCAGAATCACCGCATGCATAGGTGTAAGAAAAACACCTCTTAGACACTTAATGACAGATTAATCTTACCTTAATTATATCTTAATGCATAACAGAGATGGATCTAAATCAGCTACAATATTAATGCGTGATAGAAAGAGTGATTCTCATCAATCTACAGAATTACCAGCTTACCGATTAATTTCTATGCTACCTAGAGAGGGAAAATTCTAATAATCGTGCACTAATCATTAATGAAGAGTGATGAATGGCTGATAATTCAGCGATGGGATGATGATTACATAATAGAATATGGTTAAGGAGAATTTAGAGAGTAATTATAGAGAATTACGACTAGGAATAAGCATAATAGACGAGAAATTTAGATGGTAATGAAAAGGATTTGCAGAAAGCATTAATTAAACCGTGGTGACTGTGATTAAGGGCTGATAATCCTCTCGATTCTCTGATCTAATCGAGCTTCTTGAGGCGAGAATTCGACAGCACCTCCCTCCTTGCTTCTCCTTCAAAAGGTGTGTGTTCCGGCAGCACCTTCCCAGAGTGTGTGTAGGTGTGTGTGTGTGTGCACTGTGTGTGTGTGAGCATATGTGTGCGTGTGTGTGTGCAGGCCTTTAAATAGGCTCCTACAAGCTGAAAATTGATTTGTGCTACTATAAGCATCTGAGTGAGCACTCAATCTCTACATTGGCAAGTTCAGTTCCCCTACCCACCAAGTGTCAGGTTGGCTTGGTTAACTGACTCTGAGACTTAGTTACTGGCTTGGAAACTCTCCCAGGACTCCCACAAAGCAAGAGGGATCCCCCTAGCTGCTAAAGCTGATCTGGAGTGGGCTGGAACCTGTTCCCACACAGTCCCGGGCCCCCGGTACCTCCCCTGGCAATTTTGAGAAAATTTGATTCTAAGCTAAAACGGGTCATACGAGTCGGATTTTGATGCCAAAAATTGCTATAGCAAGCTCTAACTAAGGCGTACTGGCCCGAGTACCTACCATATTTAGCAGCCCTCGGGGTCCGAAAATGCATTTTTTCAAATTTGCGGTACGGGTGCAGTTTTTTGAGTCGATCAAAACTGAACGGGTCGGGTGACCAAAAACTTGCTTTTTTTTTTTTTTTTACAAAAATTATTTTAATTCACATTTCGAAGCTTTAAAACATTCTGAACATCATGGAACTCACAGAATTTGGAAAACTGCTAATAATAGTAACTTTTTCCATTATGTTCGTTTCATGGTACAATGGTGCTCTTTTTGATCGGGGTCTGAGACCTTACAACCTCCCCAACGTGAAAAATTTGAGATGTCTTCATCTCAAGAATGTGTTTGGGTAATCCTTTGTGAGCGTTGGTTCGTCCTCCCAAGTTGCATCTTCTTCAGCGTAATCCTTCCACTTTAACAGATGCTCCGTGATAGTTCTGTTGCGTAACTTCCTTTCCCTTGTTTCCAGTACGTAGTCAGGTTGGAGCTCGAGAACTCCTTGTGCTGGCATGACTATCTGATCTGAGTCCAAGAATTGATCAGGGTTAGGAATATAGGGTTTGAGTAAGCTGACGTGGAATACATCATGAACCTTCAAGTTTGCAAGTAACTTTAGCTTGTAAGCTTGTTCACTCACAACCTTAATGATCTCGAATGGTCCACAATACCTTGGTCTTAGCTTCTTATATCTGCCTAGAGATAAGTTGCTTTTCTTTGGTCGGACTCGCAGAAAAACCTTATCTCCTTCTTTGAAAGTTCTTTACGAACGGTTCTTATCTGCATAGTGCTTTTGTCTATCCTGAGCGGCCTGAATGTCCTGGCGAATAGCTCTAGTATGTGCTTCCATATCCTCTAACATCTTTCTAGAGGCTTCTACCCTGATGGTTGGATCTGAGAAGTTCAGTGGTGCTAAACAGTTCTGTCCATAAAGAGCTTTGAAAGGTGACATTCCAATGCTTCTGTGTTTGGAAGATTTGTAAGCATACTCCACCAAAGGTAGATATTGTAACCACTTCTTTGGCTCATGCGAACAATAGGATCTGAGAATTTCCTCGATGACTTGATTAACTCTCTCAGTTTGGCCATCTGTCTGTGGATGATACGCTGTACTAAAGGCTAATTGTGACCCAATAGATTGGAAAAGAGAAGTCCAAAATTTTGATGTAAACTTGGCATCTTTATCACTGACGATACGCTTGGGTAGACCATGTAACCTAAAAATCTCCTTGATGAATACCCGACTAACATCTGAAGCAGTAAAGGTTGTCTTTACGAGTATTAGATGAGCCACTTTTGTGAGCATATCAACAACTACGAAAACAGAATCATTACCTCCTGTAGAAGGTAATCCTGTAACAAAATCCATACTGATGCATTCACATTTCATCTGGGGTATGTCAAGAGGTTGAAGTTGCCCTGGTAACTTGATTCTTTCGGCCTTTATCCGCTGACAAGGAAGACATTGCCTCACATAGCGAAGTATGTCCCCTTTCATTCGAGACCAAAAATAACTCCTCCTGACAGCATGAAGAGTCTTAGCATAGCTTGGATGTCCGGATGTAGGGCTATCGTGCGCTTCATACAAGATGGCCTTCTTTAAGGCTGGATCTCTAGGTACACAGAATCTATGTCTGTAGTAAAGACATCCTCCCATAAGAGAGTAATCTTTAGCTTCAGGCATCTTATTCTGCTGGAGTAGAGATACTATACGCTCGTATTCTGGATCTACTAAAGATGCTTCTTTGATTCTATCCCAGATAGGGTTATTTGGAATAGAGATAGCTCCGAGAAAGGATTTTCAGCTAAGACCATCTGCAACTGCATTTTCCTTTCCTGGTCTATACTTTATGTCAAGGTCATATTCCTATAATAGCTCTATCCATAGTCTTTGTCGCATATTGAGAATAGGTTGAGTAAAAATCCATTTTAAGCTCTTGTGGTCTGTAACCAGCTGAAACTTGCGTCCGAGAATATAATGTCTCCATAACTTAAGCGCATGAATAACTACTAAAAGATCCAAATCATGAGTAGGATAATTCTTCTCGTGATCCCTCAGCTTTCGGGAAGTATAAGCCATTGGTCTTCCTTCTTGAGTAAGAACTCCGCCTAGAGAAAATTTGCTAGCATCGGTTGCTACTTCAAATTCCTTACTGAAATTTGGAAGCTTTAAAATAGGAGCTGAGACCAAGAACTCTTTTAGTTTAGCAAAGCTAGACGCGTGCTCGGTCTTCCATTCGATCCTCATCCCTTTCTTTAGGAGTTCTGTCAAAGGTGCAGCAATACGTGCATAGTCCTTGACAAAAATCATGTACCATCCCGTTATTCCAAGAAATCCTCTTACTTCGCTGACGGTGGATGGTTGAGGCCAATTAACGATGTCCTTGACCTTGTCTGGGTCCACTGAAATCCCCTCAGCCGATATGACAAATCCAAGATAGTTGACTTTTGGTGAGCAAAAAGTGCACTTGCTCTCTTTAGCGTAAAGTTGGTGTTTTCAAAGAAGATCAAGTGCTTTGCAAACATGTTCTTCGTGATCTGCCTCGTTCTTAGAGTAAATCAGAATGTCATCAAAGAAAACCAAGACAAAATCATCCAAGTAAGGTCTAAAAATATCCTGCATAAGTCGATTGAAGCTTGCAGGAGTGTTCGTTAGACCAAAAGACATTACTGTGAAATCGTAGTGCCCATACCTAGTATTGAAAGATGTCTTTGGAATATCCGACTCCTTGATCCTGATTTGGTAATATCCTGACCTTAGATCTATCTTTGTAAATATTTTGGTGCCGTGGAGTCTGCCCAAAAGTTCGTCAATCCTTGGAATTGGATACTTGTTCTTGACAGTTACTTGGTTCAGTCCCCGATAGTCTATGCATAGCCTTAAGGCATTAGGAAAAATATGAACCCTCTAGGGGCCCTTTGGGATTAAAGTTAATTAGAGGTCAGCCAATAGGAAGAGGGTGGTGGACACACTCTATACCCTCAACAAAGTAGGGGGACAAGGTAGCCTTACACCTCTTAATTGTCTCTTACCTAGTGAGAAGGTAAGGGAGGTGGCTAGGGGAAAGAGGGGGGGGGGGGGGGGGGGGGGGGGGGACCACTTTGACCTCTTTTCCCCCACTTTTTGGCCCGGATTTAAAAATACACTAAAAATTTCAAATTTCAAGTTTTCCCTCCTTAAAAGGTCCCCAAACCTATTTCATGGTCAAAAAAGTATTTTTGACCTTCGAAAGTTAAAAACGTGCACTAAAAAATCCAAAAAATTGATTTTTTTTAAAAAACAAATCAAAACATCATTTTCACCCTCCAAAGTCTTTCCAAACCTATTCTATAGCTAAAAAGTGTTTTTCTCTCTCTACAAACCTTTTTCCAAGCTCTCCATTGCTGCAACAACCACATGCACCCCCTATAGTCCATCATTATCTCTCTGCTAGCTTTCTCCCACCTCCATTGTAGCACCAAGCAAGCTCCTCCTCCATCTCTTCCCCTTACCCACCACATAGTTTCACACCAAGTTAGCTCCTCTCCCTTCTCTCATCTCCATTACAACATGAAACAAGATTCTACTCCTTCTACTTTGATTCACTCACAGTACATGTAAACCTCTACTCCCGAAGGTGGCAAAAGTATGAGCTCACATGAGTTGCATACCACAACAATAGGAGGTGTGAATATCGCGTGGGCATTGCAAGGGTTCATCTCCAACATAAAGATAGAATGGTAAGAAAACTACCCTTGTAGCTTACATTCAGAGCTTAACATCATCTCCATCTTTAAGTTTATCATGCTGGAGAGAATTAACCTCTTTATGGATTTCAGTGTTTAGGCTTCACACCTCATAACACTGGGTGGTGCTATTTTGTTGATGACTTTGGTGCGCCATCTATAGTTGTGTAGCATGTGATTTGAGTCTCACAATGTAAGTAAGTTGGGTTATCTATGGAGAGTCGTCAAAGATTTTTCTTGTAATTTATTCTTCGTATAATTGTCATTAGATAATTGGAATGATATCATTTTGTACTTTATAACTTTGTGCTCACATAATCTTTTGTTTACTTACAGATTCAACTTGTTTTAAGAGGACATGAACAAGCAACCATGTGCAGAGATGGAAATTACTCTATTTTTGTTCCTTGAGTAACCTTTCACTACCATGTTAAAAGATTTTGATAAGAATAGTAGGTGTTTTTTAGAATCTTGAACCAATAGGGACTCTCTAGGAGCTCTCATAGAAGCCATCCATATAGTACTACTATCTTCCCTAGTGTCATAGACACACAAATACTCAAGTGTATATGAATCTCTAGATAAGGAAGACAAATACTTGTAAGATAAGCCTAACAGCAACAACATTGTCTCCATTTGTAATTATTTTTCATGAGGCTGGATTCCTCTATAAATGCAATATAAATATGTTTTTTTGTTAAATGATGTCGCATTGAGTGAGAGTATTTAATTTAGATTACTGAAGTTTCATACAGATCTGAGAAATATTGTTTACTTTTATGGATATTTTGATTTGCCTGTACGATGATTCAAGTCGCAAGTCTTAATCACTCCACCTTGAAGAAATTCAAGCAATATTTTGATTTCAGTTTAATCATTAATGGTTATTCTTATTAAAGTGGATCATAAACTTTGTCAAGATGTCCTCATTTGGGGATGTTGAATATATATCATTAGCAATGTTTCACAAGAACACTAGGTGGACACAAGGAAGTAAAAATTGGCTCCTTGTTTGGTCGATTTCTAGTGTTTAATGTTTAGTGCACAGGATTTGTGAGGCCGTTGACATGGGGAGTTCACTAAAGTATATGTAACATAGCACATGTGTTCAACAAAAGGGATTTTATATGAATCTCGTAAAGTTGCAGAAACATGTGTAGATAAGGCCTATAAGGGGTACTTTTAATCCATTCTAGTGAACGCACGTGATATAGGAAAATTTTACATAGTGAATGCTCCGTACCTTTGAACACAAAGAAAGGGGGGGGAGGGGGGGGAGCTCTAATTACATCTGAGTGAAAAGAAGTGGAATTTGTACTGTCATGTTGCATAAAGATTTTCTTTCACTTAATCTAAAAAAAAATTGGTATCCTGGGGTGCAGACAAGGCCATATAATGCAAAAAAAGGGGTGGCCACAAGCGCGCGTAGTGAGCCATCCAAAACTGCTGGATGGGCCATATGTGGGCCCTTGTGGCCACCCTTTTTTTGCATAATTAGGCTATTGTTGCACTCCAGAACCCTGGAAAAGATGAGATGAACCTAAAATTGAACTTTTCAAGCACATTATGCCTTCCTTCAACTCAACTTACTAGTTCCCTGCACCAAAAGGGAAAATCACATTGGACAGTATAAAAATCTAGTCTCATGCTGCATAAACATCTGGTTTCATCAAATTTTAACATTCTTGCTATTATAAGGGGCAGACAAGGCCATATAATGCAAAAAAAGGGTGGCCACAAGGGCGCGCAGGTGAGCCATCCAAAACTGTTGGATGGGCCATCTGCGCGCCCTTGTGGCCACCCTTTTTTTTGCATAATTAGGCTATTGTTGCACTCCAGGACCTTGGAAAAGGTGAGATGAATGTAAAATTTAACTTTTCAAGCACATTATGCCTTCCTTCAACTCAACTTACTAGTTCCCTGCACCAAAAGGCCAAATCACATTGGACAATATAAAAATCTAGTCTCATGCTACATAAACATCTGGTTTCATCAGCTATTAACATTTTTGCTATCCTAAGGGGCAAACAAAGCTAGAAAATGCAAAAAAAAAGGGTGGCCACAAGGGCGCGCAAATGAGCCATCCAAAATTGCTGGATGGGCCATCTGCGCGCCTTTGTGGCCACCCTTTTTTTTGCATTTTCTAGCTTTATTTGCCCCTTAGGATGGCAAAAATGTTAATATTTGATTTAAATTTAACTCTTCATGGCCAAAACCACTTAA
The DNA here is from genome assembly GCF_014529385.1 of Adiantum capillus-veneris. Lineage (NCBI taxonomy): Eukaryota > Viridiplantae > Streptophyta > Polypodiopsida > Polypodiales > Pteridaceae > Adiantum > Adiantum capillus-veneris. The sequence continues at coordinate 59,932,939 of NC_140949.1, read as the reverse complement.
CTTAAAATACATGGATAAACCGAAAAGCCAAATCACTATGGAGACAGTAGACACAACTCTTAATCATTTTGTCATTGTAAAGTCATCTGAAATGATGTGAGCCTCTACAACTTCTTGAATAGCCTCCAACGCTATTGCTTGCATTTTATACTGATTTCCATAGCTTTGAAGCACCTCCTTCACCGTGTGAGCATATTTTTGATGCATGGCCATGATTCAAGTGTTGGATTTTTTATTATTATTATTTTTTTAAAGTGTTGAACTTTTCGGTTGCTTTCAACAGCTTCTAGATTTCAATCGGCTCCGAATCTCTCTGGTCTTGTCTCACATGAATTTGTTCATCTCATCGCGTTCTTCGACCATCATGTGATGAGAAAAAATCATATCTTGCTCGCATTCTCCAAAAATCAATGTGCAAGTTGACAATTTATTTAAAAATGATGTAAAACATACATTTTTTACTTTTTTCTTAATCTACGGGCTCCAACGAGCATTGAAACCATGGAATCTGAAAATACTCAAAGAACCATTGTTTTTATTGTGTTAAGGACTGTATTTCCTACATACAAAACTTTCCCAAAATCTCGCCCTAACACCTTCAAAAGTGGCTTCCAAGGAGTGTACTCGGTCAAAATTTGAAATTGAAGAAAAACAATCAGAATGAACTCCTAGACTGTGTATAAACTTTAGAATAACCAAAATTTCCTTCAAAAAAAAGTTATGCTAAAAATTTAAAAATAACCCCCCATTGGACTCCCCACAACGATAGAAGTCAAAGGGTTCAAGGAGAGGTATGGTGTCACAAGTGCATGGTGGGAATCTCATCGAGGTTTATTCCGTCAAGATCTCTTGTACTTTATCATGTCTTCTCATGTACAATCTTACAAAAAAAAAATGATACTTTAAATGACTACAAATCTTATTTAGCTTATCAAACAATCTAAAATATGGTAGACCAAGAGTGCTCTTACACATCAACAAACAAAAAAGTCCAAACTTCTTCTCATTAACTTTGATAAACATACATTCGTGAACAACTTCCAAGGGGTAGTGCAGTCATAGTTCTTACATCCATTCCATGACATGGTATGCTCATGGGGTGACCTATCATAATAAAATATCTCTGGTGGGGGTGCCCTCATGTTAGGAAAGGGTGTGTTGCTGATGAAAAGTTGTTGTATTGTCCTACTAGGGATCTCTCCATGTTAGCATAGTGATTTTTGGTGTAGTGGGAGCCACATTGCTTGAGGAAAGCTTTGTGCCACCGTAAAAGCTTCATGTTATGCTAGTTCCTTGAGCCATTCTTGCATTAGGATGAGATTACCCACCTCTAATAAGGATGGATTTGAAGCACCTACCTGCAAGATGTAACAAAGAAGGCTGTTTTAGAGGAAAAGTGGTGACACTTGACCTCTCTTGTTGGAATTAGGGTTGCAGAGAAACACACACAGCTTGGAGAAGACGAAGGAAGCTCAAGGCACACAATAGAGAGTGTGTTACTTAGTGTGCAATGGAAAGATAGATAGCCCTAGAGTGATGGGCGTATATACAATGCACGGGGAAAAAAACCTCCTAAAGAGGGAAAAAATGCCCCGGCGGTCCTAGTGTGTTCACACACATCACTACCACATGTATATGGTAACAAATCCCCCCTGGAGTGATGCGGTGAACGAGAGCTGGCACATGAGTAAAGGGAAGTGCCATGCCCTGAGGACAGGATTAGTCCACAAAGGGGAGTAAGCCCAAAGCTTTGCGGAAAGCTTCAAGCTTCTCACGAGACAATGCCTTTGTGAAAAGATCTGCAAGGTTTTCCTGTGTTGGCACATAAGCCAAGCTGATCTCTCCTGCTGAGAGCCTCTCCCTGACATAGTGGTAATGCACCTCAATGTGCTTTGTGCGAGCATGAAAAACTGGGTTCGTCGCAACTGCCAATGCGCTCTGACTGTCAGTGTAGATAGTGTTGGCAGTGTTCTGTCCAACACCCAAGTCAGCCATAAGGCGTCTGAGCCATACACACTCAATCGTAGCTGTGAAGACTGCCCTGTACTCAGCCTCACAACTCGAAGTGGCCACAGTAGGTTGCTTCTTGCTCAACCATGATATACATGAACTACCAAGCATGAAACAAAAACCACTTGTGGACACTCGCGTGTCAAAACAACCAGCCCAATCTGAGTCCGAAAAAGCATGTAAGTCTGGCGGCAATGATCCCCCCTTGGGATAAAACAAGCCAAGATGTAAAGTGCCACTAAGGTAGCGGAAAAGCCTCTTGACAGCCTGCCAATGCTTAGACCCTGGGCTATGCATAAATCTGCTGACCTGCGAGACTGCAAACTGAATATCTGGCCTCGTGTTGCATACATAAATGAGGCAGCCAACAACAGTTTGGTAAAGAGTGACATCAGCAGGATCGCCAGCATCATGTAGACTCAAATTCAAACCTGTTTCCATGGGAGTGGCAATAGGTTTGCAATCCTCAAGTCCAAACTTACATAGCAATGTCTCTATGTAACTTTTCTGACACAAGGCAATACCACCATCACACTGCTTAAACTGTATACCCAAGTAATGATGCAATAGCCCCAAATCTTTCATCTTGAAAGTAGCATTCAAATCAGCCTTAAATTCAGCAATATGTCTCTCATTTGGTCCAGTGATCAGCAAATCATCAACATAAAGAACCACAATGAGAAATACATCATCCTCACGCTTTACATACAATGTGCTTTCTGTTGGACTGTTACGAAAGCCTCGTTGAACCAAATGAGTGTCAGCTTTCTCATACCAAGCACGAGGAGATTGCTTCAACCCATACAAAGCCTTCTTACATTTGCACACTTTGTCCTCTTGTCCTTTTATGACAAAACCGCGAGGCTGCGTTACATAAACTTCCTCAAATATGTCACCATTCAAGAAAGCAGTAACAATGTCTGATTGATGTACATCCCAACCAAAATGAGCTTCCAATGCACATAGAAAACGTACAGTAGTCATACGACAAGTGGGAGAAAAAGTCTCTTCATAATCTATGCCTTTTTGTTGTGCATAACCCTTTGCAACAAGTCGAGCTTTATGGCGATCGATCTCACCATCCGGCTTGCGTTTCAACTTGTAAACCCACTTCGTACCAATGGCCTTTTTGCCAGGAGGCAAATCACATAAAGTCCATGTGTCATTCTCTATAAGTGCATCATATTCTGATTTCATGGCAGCAATCCAATTTTCTGAATTCTGTGCTTCATCAAAAGACAGAGGCTCCTCAACATCATGTAAACTAGACACAGCCAAAGCATAACAATCTGATGCATAAGATGCATGGCGAGAGCCTGAACGAGTACGACTAGATAAAGGTGCATCCAATTTACTGTCACGCAAAGTGTGCACCAGCCATTTTGGCATACCTCTAGCCTGCTCATTTTCAGCCCTTTCCTCATCAAGTACATCATGTACATCTGCATCAATAATAGGCTGTTCTAAAACATTTTCAGAAACCCCCATAGGCTGTACATTTGCCTCATTGGAACTTACATTCGTATTTCCACCACTGAAAAGAGGCAACAAAGTGTCATAAATGTCCTGTGAGCTTACATTACTGTCTCTAGTACATGACAGCAAGGGCTGAACAGAGTCTTCCACAAACACTACATCCCGTGAAACCAGAATACGTTTTGTTTGTGGATGATACAACCTGTAACCTTTGCTTTCAACACTATAACCAACAAAAATACATTTGACAGCCTTATCATCCAATTTTCTGCGTTGCACTTGTGGCACTAAAGCATATGCCAAACAGCCAAAAACACGCATGTGCTCAATAGAAGGTTTTCTATCATGCCATGCTTCATATGGAGTAATATACTGCAAAGCTTTCGTAGGACACCTGTTAAGTACATAAGTGGCACACATGATGGCCTCAAGCCAAAAAGAATGCGGCAAAGCTTGACTTTTGACCATACATCGTGCCATTTCCGTTAGTGACTTGTTTTTCCTCTCAGCAACACCATTTTGCTGAGGTGTATAAGGCACTGTACATTGGTGTTTTATCCCATGACTAGCCAGAAATGCATTAAATTCATGAGACATATACTCCCCCCCTCGATCGGAACGGAGGGTGCCCATAGTACATTTTGAGACATTTTCAGCCATAGCCAAAAATTGTTTGAAGCACATAAAAACTTCGGACTTCGCTTTAAGCGGAAATACCCATGCATGCCTGGAGTAATCATCAATGAAAGTCACGAAGTACAGGTAATTGCCCAAGGACGGAGTTTGCATGGGCCCACAAACATCACTATGCACAAGCTGCAACCTGCATGTGGCCCTAACTGAACCATCCTTTGGAAACTTAGAACGCTGCATTTTACCCAGAATACAGCCTTCACAAACATGTTTGACAGGTGCTTCAAGAGGCGGCAAAGAAGCAACCATATCAGATTTCTGCAAACGCAGCAAACTGGAAAAATTCAGATGACCAAAACGTGCATGCCAAAGTTTTGCATCTGAAATAGCCCTTGAATCTGCAACAGCATTTGCAAAATTTTGTCCACACTTGTCATACAAAGTGAGCTTATACAGCCCACGGCACAAAAGCCCAGATGCAACAATTTCATCACCAAAACTGAGATCATGAACTGTACATCTGTCATCCACAAATTTGACTACAAGTCCAAGTCTAGCAAGTGCGGATACAGCCAAGAGATTCTTCTTGATCCCACGTACATAAAGTGCATCAACAAGTGTGAAGGAACTGCCATTAGCAGTAGTGAGCACAATCTTTCCAACTCCCTGAACTGGATAAGAGGCGTTGTTGGCACAAGTGACTGAATTCCCATGAGGGACAGACTCGAGAGAGGTAAACAATTCACGATGTGAGGTAATGTGCTTTGTAGCACCACTGTCGAAATACCACACATATGAATCTGCAGCAACTGACAAGCATGCATCATGGACAGCAGGATTGTAAGTGCACTCTGCGCTAAAAGCCCATTCTGCATCAACATCAGCATCACAATCTCCTTTCACAGAAGACTCAACAATGGCTGCATTTGTAGTGGAACCAGCATTTGCAGTGGAACCACCCTCTTTCTTCTTAGCCTCTTTGGCCTTCAACTTAGGACACGACTTGATCAAGTGATCATTGGCTTTACAATAATGGCAACGCATCTTCTTTTTGCCCTTATCACCAGAATTGCCAGACGAAGTGCTGCCAGCAGAAGCATTAGGAACAGAATTTTTGCCACTCGCAGCAGAACCATAAGAAGTGGCTGCATTACTATTACCACCCTTTCTTTGAGAAGCAATAAAAGCCTGTTCAACTGCACGGTGCCTAGTCCTGTTTTTTCTAGAAAGTGACTCTTGCAACAACAATGTGCATAATGCATCAAACTTGACAACTTCAGGATTTCCTTGGGTCATCAGTCTCCAAGTACTAGCAAAAGTCTGGTAGGAATCTGGTAAGGCATGAAGAACAGTCTGCACAAGGGAACTGTCCCAAATGACTTCACCTGCAGAAATGAGTTGCTCATTGATATCCTTGACACTAGCAAGGAAAGTGTCCATATCATCTTCCTCATGCATAATCTTCGACTCTAGCTCAAAGCAATTTTAGCCTCATTGCGGCTTGCATAAAGACCTGCTAGAATATCCCAAGCCTGTTTTGCAGATTTTGCTGAACGGATGTGAGGAATAATGGTGCGCTTCACAGACAACGCAATCAATGCATGAGCCTGCGCATCCTTAACATCCCAACGAGCTTGTTCTGCCGTAGGCAAAACAACTCTAACAGCTGCAATCCTTGCAGCAAGACCTGCAACATCCTCAATATCGCCTACATCTTCAGAACCAGGACGTACATCAATGCCCTGCACAATGTTCCAGACACCTTTTGACACAAGAACATGTTGCATCATATAAGCCCACATAGGGTAGTTGTCCCCATCCAACCTGTCCTCAACAGCAAACATCTTGAACACATCTGTGTTGTTGTTGTCAGCCATGGTAAATGCTGCACCTGATGTGAAAACTGCCCGAAAATAGGAGAAATGGAGCGGGAACAACTTGTGCTATATAGCACAAATCGTAGAAGACTAGAAGGCACCTGTTATGCAGGAAACGGCACTGACAGAAAATCTGCACAAAATGACGAAATAACCTGTGCAGTACTGCATCTAGTGGAAACGGAGGCCGAAATGAGCCCAAATCAAAATTCTGAGCAGACCAAGCTCTTTGAGCTTGCCCAAAATATTTGTCGACCTGCGAACGCTCGCCAAAGCTCACTGAAATCGGAGAAAGTGTGCAGGCGTGTGCTGGAGCAGCTGGCGACTAAGCCCGGGAGGACGTGACCTGCTTTGATACCAATTGTTGGAATTAGGGTTGCAGAGAAACACACACAGCTTGGAGAAGACGAAGGAAGCTCAAGGCACACAATAGAGAGTGTGTTACTTAGTGTGCAATGGAAAGATAGATAGCCCTAGAGTGATGGGCGTATATACAATGCACGGGGGAAAAAACCTCCTAAAGAGGGAAAAAATGCCCCGGCGGTCCTAGTGTGTTCACACACATCACTACCACATGTATATGGTAACATCTCTAACCTGCACCCACTGTTTCTTGTAATGCCACTATTTTGAGCTGAAGAGCTTGACATTCGTGCATCCACGAATGCAAAGAAGCACCTACACCCATACACAACCAATTGCAATAGCCTAACAAGCCTACTTCTCCCCTCCCAAGATATTGAAGAACCATACACATTCGTCTCACCGACAGTATGACGATCTTGAGATGACCTCTGCTCACCCTCACGTGCGGCCTTCGGTGCAAACACCGCGGATAAGCAATATGTACACTTTTGTTGTGCGGAGTACATGATGGTGGAGGGATACAATTTGTGATGTCCGTGAGCATCATGGCAGTTGTTGCGTGAGGAAGCAAAGAATGAAAAGAAAGAGGGGGGAGGGAGAGGGAGGAACATGGGAGGAGAGAAGGGGATAGAGGGGGAGAGGGAGAGAGAGGGGAGGAGGAGGAGAGAAGGGGGTAGGGAGGGAGAGGAGAGGAACATGGGAGGAGAGAAAGGGGCAGAGGGGGGAGAGGGAGAGAGAGGGGAGGAGGAGGAGAGAAGCGGGTAGGGAGGGAGAGGAGAGGGAGAGAGGAGGAAGGAGGAGGAGAGAACAAAGGTTTTTTTTTTGGGGGGGATTTTGTTTTTGAAAAAGTGGACTTTTAGTGTTTGTAGGTTTAAAAAAATGTCAAAAAATGATTTTTTGATGTGTATATATGTTGGGAGGGAATTTTAAGTCAAAAATAAGTAAAAGTAACTTTTTTGAAAAAAAGTCAAATTTTGGCTCTTAGTGACCCACGTTTTTGCTGATGTGGCCACATCCCTTTACTCCCTTCACTTTTCAAAAGCTAGAGAGAGAAAGTGACCTCATAGGTCCACATCCTACATGTGTCTAAAAAAAGGCTAGAAAAGTCTACTCAAAACTAGCTTCTTGAATGCCCTTGTCCCCTTAACCCTACACAACATTAGCTTTAATCTCTAAAAATTAGGATTCCTTACAAGGCCCATGCAAGGTTCATATTTCTCCTAATGGTCCCATCCTTCTTCTTTTGAAAAATAATTGGAGCACCCCAAGGAGAAGTACTGGGTCGAATGAATCCTTGCTCAATGAGTTGCCTAAGCTGTTCTTTGAGCTCGATGGCCTCTGGAAGTGACATTTTATAAGGTCTTTTTGAGATAGGTTCACACCCAGGGATAGTCTCAATCTCATGATCTACCTCTCTGTGAGGTGGAAGATTCGTAAGGTCTTCAGGGAATACATCATCATACTCCCTCAACCAGTTTGGCCGAAGTGAGTTATCTGATTGGTCCACCTTGTTGAGTTTAACCGCATAAATTTGCTGACCCTTCCTTAGTCCCTTCAAAAGTCTGTTGGCCTTAACTAGAGTAGCCCTAGGTCTCCCATTTTCCCCCTGGATTAAGGCTTCATTACCCAAGTTATCTGTAAAGGTAAAATTCCCTTGTGCACAATGTATGTGGGCCCTATTTTGCTTTAGCCAGTCCATCCCTAGTATCCCATCAAAGAATCCTAAAGGTAGGGTTCGAAATTGGGCAGAAGTTGGGTGTCCCCCTAAATCAAAGTCGATTTTTCCTGCAGAATGTTGAGATACTACTTCCTTGCCGTTTGCTAACTCTACAACTAGCTTGCTTGTTGGATACTTATCTAGCTTTAGCTTCCTCATGCATCGGGGTGAAAGAAATGAAAGAGTACTACCACAATCTATAAGGAAGTTAACTCGTTCACCTCTGAGAGATCCTGGCGTATGAATGACTGCATATTTCGCGCAACCATTGGGATTGTCAATTGCAGCATGTAGGGTTGCTCTCTCCACTGCTTCGTCACCCACAGTTGGTTGTACCACTGCGGCATTCACTCTGGCGGTAGCTCCACGCCCTCGCCCTATGTTCATCCAATTAGGTGACCGACACGGAGGATCTTTGCCAGTGATTCTACAGCTGGACTACACTTATAGTGCCAGCCTAGTACGCTTCTAGCGAGTTCACACTTAGTGACCGCATGTACATATGTGCTACTTTTCAGCTTTAGCACTTAGTCATTTTGTACTCTCTTTTCGGAGAAGAAGAAGAAGAAGCTTTCCATGTCTGTGTGCTTTGTGCTTGTCTTGTGTATCTCTCTTGCATCCTCATTCTTTACATGGTATCAGAGCCTGGTGCAGGCAAGAGAGGCTAAGAGAGCAAGAGCATCACAATCCCTTTGTTCGCAATCCACGACCAGTTTCTGGACAGGTCTCCAAAGTGCAGTATACAGAGATTTACTATACAAGTACAGTGGTTGTATATACGCTTGATTGTGGACACTCGTTGAGTGTAGAAAGCGTTACAGGTACCACAATAGCAGGTTCTGCAGATTTGCAGGTTTTTGCAGATTGCAGCTATTTTGTCTTAGTGCTTCAAGATGTCTGACGGTTTCAGTCAGATTTTTACTGAGAAGCTTGAGAAAAATAACTACCCTGCATGGAAGTTCAGAATAACAAATTTCCTAAAAGGAAAAGGTTATTGGGACTATGTAGAAGGAGACAATGAAAAGGAACCAGAGATTCCCGAGGCAAATGCTACAGCAGAACAAAGGAAAGCTTTGAGGGACTGGAAACAAGGCCAGAGCAAAGCGATGTATTGGCTTTCTATGAGCATCACAAATGGCATGATGGGCTATCTACAGGATGTTGAAACCCCTGCCATTGCATGGAGAAACTTAGACAGAGTGTTCGAGGTGAACACCAAGGCCAGGAAGCTTCAACTAAAGTCGGATCTAAATCAGGTTAAAGTGGAAGACGATGACATTGTCCGTGCATGCTTGGATGGTCTAGGAGATGAGTATGTACATTTTAGGTCTTCCATGAATACAAGAGACGACATCCTCGTGTTCCAAGATTTGATTTCTATGCTTATTCTTGAGGAGAAGAACCTTGACACATCTTCTTCTCATGGCAGAAATAATTCTGAACAGGCCTTCTATTCTAACTCCAACAGAGATAGAGGTAGAGGTCGTGGTCGAGGCCCAAGGGGTTGCAGGGGCCGATTTCTGGAAGGTCAATCAAATCAAAACAATACAGGTGGCAGGGGAAACCAGTCTCAAGGCAGGGGGAGTCAAAGAGGTCGTGGTGCAGGATCAAGCAGGCAGCAACATACTCCAGATAGCAGAGAATGTTGGACTTGTGGTGAAAGAGGTCACATGTCACGTGACTGTCCAAAGGGAAAAGCAAGTGGAAAGAGAGAATAGGGTAACTATGCATCTACTAGCAGAGATGCAGATGACAGCAAAAACGAGCGCATGTTTGTTATGCAGCATGTAATGAATACAATGACTGCAGAGAATTCCACCCAAGATGATGTTTGGTATGTGGATTCAGGTGCCTCTAATCACATGACGTCTCGTGGAGAGTGGTTTAGAGATATGCGCAAACCAGATGTGTCAGGCTATGTGCAGACAGGAGATGTCACAACTCACCCCATTGCTCATGTAGGGGACATACCTCTAAATACAAAGAGTGGGAAATCAAAGTACTTAGCAGACGTACTTCATGTCCCAAACATTACAAAGAATCTTGTTTCTGTTGGACAAATGGTTGAGCATGGTTTGCAGATTCGCTTCAATCCAAATGGCTGTTATGTAGAAGATTTCCAGAATGGCTGTAAGCTGATAACAGAGGGCAAATGTGTGGGCAGAATGTTTACGCTGAATGTAGACATGCCTGAGGTAAAAGCTGCATTATTTGCACAGGACACAGGTGTTGTGGCTGATGTTGACATTTGGCACAAACGCATTGTCCATGTGAATGATCAGAGATTGCGCAGCATGCAATCAAAACAGATTGTAAAAGGTTTGCCCAAATTCAAGGTGGATGGTATGCATAAAGTGTGTGCAGCATGCCAGTTTGGAAAACAGTCAAAGGGCTCATTTCCACATGAGCGCAATGTATGTAAAAAGCCACTTGAGGTGGTGCACACAGATGTTTGGGGTCCAACCGATACTGCAAGTATACATGGTTGCAGGTATTATGTCTCTTTCATTGATGACCATACAAGAAAAGTATGGGTCTACTTCATGCGTAACAAAAGTGAAGTGTTTGGTCACTTTCAAGACTTCAAAGTCATGATTGAGAAGGAAACAGATATGCAAATCAAGACATTGAGGTCAGATGGAGGGGGAGAGTACTTCTCCAATGATTTTTCAGATTTTCTGCGAATGCATGGTATACGCAGGCAGTTTACATGCAGATATACTCCACAACAGAATGGGGTCGCAGAAAGGAAAAACAGGCACATTGCAGAGGTTGCACGTGCATTGATAAATGAGAAGAACATGCCTCATCATTTCTGGGTTGAAGTCGTAAATACAGCTGTGTACATTATGAACAGGACACCTACAGTTGTGGTGCATGATGTAACACCTGAGGAAAAGTTTACAGGTACAAAGCCTGATTTGGCACACTTGAAAGTGTTTGGCTGCATAGCTTACGTGCATGTACTAGATGAGTTGCGTAGGAAATTGGATCCTAAAGCAGAGAAATGTATTCTTGTGGGATATTCCCTTGAACAAAAGGGGTACAGGTACTACAATCGTACTACACGAGAATTACGAGTGAGCAGAGATGTAGTCTTTGATGAGATGAGCAGCTGGTACAGTAATGCACATGGCACTATTGGGACTGATGTAAAAGATGATGTGGTTGTACAAAATGTGAGGCCACAGTCACAGGTTTTGAGTGGACCACAAGAGTCCTCTTCTCGTGGCTCTGTTGAGAAACCATGGAATGGTAGACTACGTACACAGGTTACTCCACCAACAGGTACAGGGAATGTATCACGAAAAGGAAAGGAAAAGGTTGATGAACCTCCCTTTATGGCTGATGCATCATCAGGTTTTTCACATGTAGACATGGATTCAGATGGTTCTGAAAAAAGTCTTGATGAGGAATTTGGAATTCCGGCTGTAAGGACAACTGGTGTAAGGAAAGTACAAGAAGATGCTAGAGGGCAAAGGAGTGACCCAGGACCGCGCAGATCTAATAGAGTCAAAAATCCAGTTCATAAATTGACTTATGATGGGTATCTAGCGCATCACCAAGCCTACATGGCTAAGGTGATACAGGATGTGGAGCCCACATGTTTTGAGGATGCAGTTGGAAATGTGCATTGGGATGATGCAATGAATGAAGAGATGGCTGCATTCGAAGCAAACAACACATGGGAGTTGGTGTCATTTCCAAGTGGCAAGAAAGCTATTGGCTATAAATGGGTGTAGCATAAGGCTGATGGTAACATTGAGCGTCACAAGGCAAGTCTGGTCGCAAAGGGTTATGCACAGACGTATGGCATAGACTATGAGGAGACCTTTGCTCCAGTGGCAAAGATGACGACTGTCAGAGCTGTCATAACAGTGGCTGCATCTAGAGGATGGATTATGCATCAAATGGATGTAAAGAATGCCTTCTTGAATGGTGAGTTGGAAGAGGAAGTGTATATGGATCAGCCACCTGGTTATGTCGATCCAGGTTACCCAGATTATGTATGCAAACTTCTCAAAGCTTTGTATGGTTTGAAGTAGGGCTCTAGAGCATGGTATGACAAGATTGCCAAGTATCTTGTCAGTATTGGTTTTAGGAGAGCTCATGCTGATCATTCACTCTATGTACGTGAGAGTGATGTGGGGATTGTGGTCATTAACATATATGTAGATGACCTTATTATTGTTGGTGACAATGCTATGGAGATTGACCATGTGAAGGGTCTTCTCAAACAGGAGTTTGAAATGAAAGATTTAGGCGAGTTGCGCTACTTTCTTGGCATTGAGGTGATTAGGACTCAAGAGGGTGTATGGCTATCATAGAGACACTACGCTTCGGACATGTTGTCAAAGTATGGTATGGCTGATTGTAAGCCAATTTCTATTCTCTTGGATGTGAATGCAAAGCTGAGTGCAGAGAAGGGTGATGTTGTTGAGGATGTCAACATGTACAGGAAGATTGTGGGTAGTCTAATCTACTTGACTATCACGAGGCCAGACTTGAGCTACACAGTAGGCTTGGAGAGTCAGTTCATGCAGCTTCCGAGGAGGCCACATTTGGATGGAGTACGACGCACACTTAGGTATGTGCAAGGTACTCTTGACTACGCATTGTTCTATGCAGCAGATGCACCATTAGCATTGTATGGGTATACAGATGCAAATTGGGCAGGTAGCATTGTTGATAGGAGATCTACGAGTGGCTTCATGTTCTCTTTTGGGAGTGCTACTGTTACTTGGAGCAGCAAAAAGCAGCCTACGGTTGCTTTATCGAGCACAGAGGCCGAGTACAGAGGTGCAGCAGTTGTGGCGTGCGAGGTAGCTTGGCTACGCACATTACTTGAGGACTTGGGAGTGCAGGTGGGCCAGCAAATTTTCATCCATTGTGACAACCTCAGCAGCATGCAGTTGGCTAGGAACCCAGTATTCCATGCTAGGACCAAACACATAGAGTTCCATTACCACTACGTTCGAGAGCGAGTGTTGGCGGGCGAAATCGACTTGGTCTACGTCAGCACAGAGGAGCAAATAGCGGATATCTTTACCAAGGCCCTCGGAGCTGAGAAGCTTCGACGTTTTCGGACTATGCTTGGACTCTGCGACATGCAGAGCTCGAGGGGGAGTGTTGAGATGTCGAGCTCTACACCTTGAGCTGGCATCCACCATGGGTCTTGGCCGCTTACAGCATTTACTCACTGGCGCGTTAGGTGACCGACACGGAGGATCTCTGCCAGTGATTCTACAGCTGGACTACACTTATAGTGCCAGCCTAGTACGCTTCTAGCGAGTTCACACTTAGTGACCGCATGTACATATGTGCTACTTTTCAGCTTTAGCACTTAGTCATTTTGTACTCTCTTTTTTCTGTAAAGAAGAAGAAGAAGCTTTCCATCTCTGTGTGCTTTGTGCTTGTCTTGTGTAGCTCTCTTGCATCCTCATTCTTTACAAAGGAGTGGTCAAAAGGGAACCTAACTATGGTTAATTACCTACCCTAGTCAAGTTTAACCTAACCCAAGGTCTTGTACAGCTATAAAAAGGCCCTTTGGCAAGCACAAAAACACACACACCTACTCCATTGCTGCAAATAAGCTCCTCTAAGGTTAGGGAAGCCCTAATCTCTCTCTCCTCTTGTCTCCCTATCCATTTCCTGAGCTCGCTATCATAAGCGGCACCATAGAGAGAGCATCAATATGCTATTGCTACCATTCTCTTGCAAACATTTCTCTTACCATACTCATCCCTAAATAAGGATTGTAGATTCTATATGAGAGCAAGGATTTCAAGTTCAATGATCTATCTCATGGTTTGATCAACAAATTGTTGCAATTGGGGTGTCGTCGTCACACTTTTGCTCTAAACGCATGTAAAATTGGTAAGCATATCTTGGCAGCTTCTCATATTTTGTGCTCATTGGGTTGCTTGTTTGTTGAGAAAGTTTTTTGTGCACCATGGTGTCTATTTGCTTGGCTTCTCTCCTTATGTTGTGTGTAAGTAAGTCTTGGGGCTGCATAGATGGAGAAGAGCTCTCTATGCATGCCGCCTTATGTGTGTAAGTAGTCTCTTCTTTTGGGAAAAGAAAGGAGTTGTCAAGTATTTGTGCATTATGGTGTTTTGAGTTTTGAGGTTTTGTGCTTGCTTTTGTTAGAAGTATATGAGCACTAGTATGGTGAAGGTCAATCTTTGCATGTGAGTTTGTGCAGTGTTCAAAGGGATTGCTTAAGGAGTGTGTGTTGAATGGTTGAAGGGAATTTTGTGTTGAAGCACATAAGGAAGGTGTGAGTGTGTGTGTGTGTGTGTGTGTGTTGTATATGGTTTGTTTTGGTTTCCTTCTTTCTCCATAAAAGAGGGTGGTGCCCTTTAGAAATATGTGTGTGTAGGGTCTCATGGAGTGGTTGTCTGGTGGGAGCCTTGAGTTGAGCCCCATCTCAAAAAATCCGCTCTCACTGTGAAGATTGAACTAGCTGAAAGGGAAAAGCCAACAAGACAGAAATTAACAAGGATGGGTAAGGAGAAAATGAATGATTTAAAGGAAGAGGTGGGTAAAATTTTGGATGGAGACTTCATTGTGCCAGTTGATAATGTTGAATGGGTGAGCCTTGTAGTGGTCACTCCAAAGAAAGATGGGCGTTGGAGGGTTTGCATTGATTATAAGAAGTTAAATGCAGTGACCAAGAGAGATACTTATCCCTTACCTTTCATTGAGGATGTTGAGGCTGGCTTTGAAAGATACAGTGTCTCTGATGGTTATTCATGGTATTTTCAACTTAGCATTGCTCCTAAAGACCAGAAAAAAAGACTACTTTTATCACTCCATGGGGTTGTTTCTGCTTTTTTTGCCTTCCTTTTGGGTTAGCCGTTGAAAGAAAAGTGGATTGGGTCCTTACCCCACTTCTTGGGAGATTTTTCAAAGGGTTTATATATGATTTTTGTGTATACAATCTAAGAAAAGAGCATGTTCAGAAGCTTGAAATGACTTTTGCAAGGTATGATGAATGCGAGAGTCATTTGAACACTATGAAATGTCATTTGGCACAACCAAGAGTGAAGCTTCTTGGACATGTAATTCTAGAAAATGGGATTGAGGCAGATCCAGATAAAGTAGAAACGTTGTTATTGTTGTCATTTCCAAAGGATACAAGACAGTTGGCCACTTTCATAGAGAAGGTTAGATATTGGTCTCGATTCATACCTTTGGCCTCACAATTATTATATCCATTACAGAAAGCTGTGAAGAATGATCCACTCGAGTGGGCACATGACTGTGAAGATTTCCTTGACAGAGTTAAATAAGTTTTGAGTACACTACCTATTATGCAAGCTCCTGAATCTGAAGAGGAGTTTTATCTTAACCCAACAGTGGAAGATGATGCCATTGGGACTATGTTGTTGCAAAGGATGAAGGATTAGAGTGAAGACTCCTCATGAAAGAGATTACTCAAAAATGGAATTGATGATGAGCAGTATGGTTTATGCTTGTAGACGATTCAAACATTACTTGTTGCAAAAGTTGTTCACCTTTGTCACTAGTTATTCTTTGCTTCCTTAGCTACTGAATAATTCAATTATATCAAAGACAGTGATGAAATGGGTTATTGAACTTCAAGAGTTTAAGTTCACTTTTTATTGTAAAAGAGTAATCGGGCTACCCTCGCAGATTTACTCACTTATAAAGAGACTCCTGTGTTGGTTAAGGAAGAGGTGGTGCAAAGGAAGAAGGTCAAAACTCTTGCTATATCCGATGCTTCACTGTTATATTTTGATGGATCTTATCGAAGAAGTCATGATGCTGCTTCGGGAGGCATTGTCATTTATGTTACACAATGAAAACTTGTAAGGAAATAAGGGCTGAAACTTGATGCAAAAACTAACAATGAAGCATAGTACATGGCTCCTAAGTTTCATTATACATTATATGGAAAAAGTATAATACATCATACACGGGTGTATTTTAACTGACCCCATATTATACGGTGGCACGTTAGCAGAAATGGGCAACATATTTTTTCTTAGTTCTTCGATCGAAGTATCTTTCAATTGAAAGATGTTTAGGACAAATTTTTTTTGATCGAAAGATGTATTGATTGAAAAAAAAAATTATATATCCACAAGGGGCCTTGATGAGACTAGTGTTCCTCACAAAAGGCATTCAATGTTAATAGGAGACAAAAAAATGAATTTTGTTTATAATTTGACAAATATAAATTCAAAATTTTTAAATTTTTTGATTAAATCTAATTTAATCTTTTGTTAAAATTTTATTAATTGTTTGTTTTAAAATCAAATTATGTAAACTTTGTATGTTGTGTAGAGCTCAAAATCTCACTCATACAAGGTGCTTATTTTTTAGGTATCACTTGCTACGTTGTCGAGGGATATGTGTTCAAAACGTGTTCCTCAACCTCCACTTCGGGTGGTCCTGATATGCATCCTTGACTTTCATGTCTGTGTAAAGCCTTTCTTTTACCTGCACAGCAGCTCCACTTTAATAAGAGGGTAGGGCAGGGATTGTTGGTACCATTGTGCATTTATTTGATTGGGAGTGAGTTGTGTGACATTGACGAAATGAAATACTCTGAGCTCCCAATCCATTGCTGCCTTCCACTGCTCATCTACCTCTTGTGTAATTCTTTCCTTCACTGCATCTTCTTCCGCTTTTGAGAGCTGGACCATTGGCGTTGTGTCTGTTTTTGTAATGGGTACGTGAAATTCTTCCTCACCACTCAGCTCTACTGCGGATTGTGTCTCCATCTCAGCAAATGATACTGAGGGGATTTCTATTTGAGGTTGCGCTGAAGTGCCTGCCTCTTCTTGTGTTTCTGTCCTTCCTTCTCTCAATAGCTGGTTGACTCGTTTGAGTTCAGCTATCTACTTTAGCAGATCGTCTTCTCTTTGGACCCGCATTAAGGACAAGTCTATGCGCTGAGACTGCTCCAACTTTAGCTCTAGCTCAAGGTCTTTATTTTTATTTTCTAATGCCTTGTAGACCTTGTATGTTCCTTTGATCGAGGCGACGACTGGATTCTCTCCTATTTGCCGCAAGAATATTTCCTGATCATTTATCCTTTGTTTTGAGTACTGTAGGGAAGCATTTTCCACATCTAGTTGTACCTAGATCTTTTGAGATGACTCGGGTTGTAGTTAGAAGTTCATTTGTAACTTCCATCAGCTGATCATCTTTTGCTTTGCATGCATCTGATAGTTTTGTGAGCAACTCACCCAGTTTCTCCATTTCTTTTTGCTACTTATCCCTCACGAGCTGATGTTGTTTGGCTTCCGATTTCAACTCTTACACTTGCCTTTGTAGATTGGTGATGACATTGAGTCTGTAGTCCAGCTCCCCTTGGAGTGCATCAATCACCATCTCTAACTCTTTGGACCATGTGCTACGGTCAAGCGCTACTGAGCAAAGTTGTTCTGTCATCTCTTGCATTTGCTTAGAATACTCATTTACTTGCAAGATGACTTCATCATTCGATTTCCAATCTTCGCTTTGTGTTAGTTGTCTGGATGTTTCTGCAAATTCTTTTACTTCTGGCTGCTGGTTGCTGTTGTTGCCCTTGTGGCTGCTGATCGTTTTCCATTGAGGTAGAGGGTGGTGCCTCGGCCTTTTCTAGCTGTGTGGAGGAAGAGGGTGTTTCGTCGGCCTCTTGTTCTCTTGTGTGCTCAAACTTTGTGGTGTCCCTTTCTGGTCCAGGACCGGCTGCCTTTTCAGTCACTGGCTCTTTCTCTATTTGTTGCTCTTGAGTAGATGCAGGTGCTTGTTGTGCTGATTCTACTGCTTCTGGCTGTACAGGCTCTTGTGTAGATTCAACTGCTTTTTCCTGTTTAGGTTCTTGTGTAGATTCAGTTGCTTTTTCTTGTTCAAGTTCTTGTGTAGATTCAACTGCTTTTTCTTGTTCAGGTTCTGCTTCTTTTGTTGGCTCAGTTGTTGTGGTTCTATCTGCTGATGATGGTAATTGGCTCAGCATTGGGTGATCTTGGTGTTCAGATACAGGAAAAGAGATGCGGTGAGACACATCACCTTGAGCATGTTGTGCTTCTCCTTGTGCACTGGCTTCCTCTGCTTGCTCTTGATGTTCTATCGCCTCTTTCACTTTTCTCGCCGCTTCTTGGACTTCTTTCAACTTTAGAGCTTTTGCTACATCTTTTCCAAGGATTCCGTGGGATCTTAAAACTACTTCCTGGTGTGATGCTTTGTTCTAGGCCCTTTAAGCTCAATAGGTACCCACTTTTCCGGGTCATTTCCTTGTGCTTGGCGGCTGCGTTGGTATGAGTGTTTCTCTCTTTCAAACTGGGATTGATTTTGTACAGGCTCCTCCTTGTGTGCTGCCACAACTTTTCTCTTCATTTCTTCAATGCACGGTCTTCTTTCTTTGTTATACGAGTTTTCACTGTTGTGCTATTCTGACAAGCTCTCAGTAGACTCTTCATCTGACTTGTATGATCTTTGGCAGATCTGGTAGCTCGAGGAGATGGTTGAGCTGACACCCAGCTGACACTATCGAAGTGTTTTGATCGGGGACAGGTGGTAGGTTGTCGGCCATGCTGATGGCATGGTATGCAATCCTGGTCAAACTTCTAGTGCACCCAGGTATGTGATCTTTTCTCCTTTATTCGTTCCTTTCAAAGTGGTCAAGACATATTGTGCATGGTCAACCGGTTGCCTGGTTTTTGACTTGAGAACTTGCGTGAAGGTGGTGGCAACCTAAGTTGCATTATTCGTTATTCGGGAGATGGATAATACGAGAATAATGGGCGTATTGTTCGTTTAATTAAATTATACGGTCGTATTATACGGTGCCACATCAGCATACACGGCTAAACCTATAACTTCTTAGTTTTTCGATCGAAAAACTTTTCGTACGAAATTATTTTCGATCTAAAATAATAACGATCGAATATGTTAGTATATAAAGCAACACGCGACAGCCAATTTTCACACCATCATTCACAGTCAGTGTTTTCTATCTGAGTATTCTCACCAAACAATTAAAAGAGTAATATGTAAAAAGTTCAATGGATTTTAAGTTTTGTGTTTCAAATTTATAAATTTGTTTTGAATAAATTAGTAAATAGTTGAAAGTTTGTATTTTGTGAAGAGTTTAATCTCTCACCTGATACAAAATGTAATTATAAGAATCACTTGTCAATGTGTTCAATTAATTGACACTTGAAAGTGATTAATTAAAAAAATTAGGATATTATCTTTGTGTGTAGAGTGTACTCTCACATGAGATAATTAGTTTAAAAATATAATTACATAAAAATTAATTTTATGTAATTTAAAGTTTGATTTTGATGTGTAGAGATTTTCTCTCACTTCAAAATGAATATAATGAAACAAAATTATATTTTTACGTTTTGTGTAGAGCTATTCACACTGCTATGCTCTCACTAGAGTAAAAATTTAGGAAAAACATGTCCAAAAATATTGATATTCTCTTATCTTTATTTGGACTGTAAAATCTATCATTATGTGTGAGAGCATACACATGCTCGCATTGTAGATAGATAATCGCTTAAAAATCTATGGTAAAGAGTAAGAACTTTTTGTTCGCACTTTACATAGATACGATAATTATCAAGTATTTTAAGTGAATATCGTTTTGATATTTAAAAATGTCACTTATAGCTCTTGTAGGTATAACAATTTATAATGATAATCATTTTAATACTTGATTTAATTGGAATTATTGATTATCGTAATGTGTTAAATCTACAAGCTTGCACTTTAGATAAATCGATGCAATTTATATGTAATCCAATGGTATTGTTTTTTATTATTGTATTTTTGTTCAATCATTATTTTTAATTATTAATTTCGTTCAATCATTGTTAGTTAAATTAATTTAATGTTTAAATTGTTTTTCATTATGAAAATGATCATTGACTTTGTTTTCACTAGCAAATTACTTTGTGCATCATGGTGAAAGGACAAGAGTGGAGGTATGTGCATGAGTTGAAAGCTGGGAGAAATACATCTCGACTTAAATGTAAATCTTGTGGCCACCAGTTCAGTGGTAATGCAACCAGAATTAAAGAGCATTTATTTGAAGTCCCTGGCAATGTTGAAAAGTGCGGGGCACCACCAAAAGATATTCATGAAAAATTTCCCATGTATTCTCGTAAAGTAAAGTTGATTCTTGCACCTAAACGTAAAGGTGATGTTTCTAAAGATATTGATGCGAATATTGAACCATCTATATGCAATGAGGCAACAGAAGAGGTGTGCACCACTCAAGTAAACGATAAGAGTTCTCAATTGAACCCTCTTCATGGACATGCTTCTACATCAGGAGGAGTTCCTAGTACTAGCAAATCCGGCAGAGCGTCATCCAATGGACGGACAATGCCTGAAGCATTAGGTAAACAATGGTTGCTTGAGTTGCATTTAAAATGGACACAAGCATTTTTTGCGTGTGGCATATCATTCAATGCTATGCGCAATCCAATATTTCAAGATATTGCTTTCAATTTGGAATTCCGGCTGTCAGGACACCTAGTGTAAGGAAAGTACAAGAAGATGCTAGAGGGCAAAGGAGTGACCCAGGACCGCGCAGATCTAATAGAGTCAGAAATCCAGTTCAGAAATTGACTTATGATGGGTATATAGCGCATCACCAAGCCTACATGGCTAAGGTGATACAGGATGTAGAGCCCACATGTTTTGAGGATGCAGTTGGAAATGTGCATTGGGATGATGCAATGAATGAAGAGATGGCTGCATTGGAAGCAAACGACACATGGGAGTTGGTGACATTGCCAAGTGGCAAGAAAGCTATTGGCTGTAAATGGGTGTATAAAAACAAGAATAAGGCTGATGGTAACATTGAGCGTCACAAGGCAAGGCTAGTCGCAAAGGGTTATGCACAAACGTATGGCATAGACTATGAGGAGACCTTTGCTCCAGTGGCAAAGATGACGACTGTCAGAGCTGTCATAGCAGTGGCTGCATCTAGAGGATGGATTATGCATCAAATGGATGTAAAGAATGCCTTCTTGAATGGTGAGTTACAAGAGGAAGTGTATATGGATCAGCCACCTGGTTATGTCGATCCAGGTTACCCATATTATGTATGCAGACTTCTCAAAGCTTTGTATGGTTTGAAGCAGGGCTCTAGAGCATGGTATGACAAGATTGCCAAGTATCTTGTCAGTATTGGTTTTAGGAGAGCTCATGCTGATCATTCACTCTATGTACGTGAGAGTGGTGTGGGGATTGTGGTCATTACCATATATGTAGATGACCTTATTATTGTTGGTGACAATGCTATGGAGATTGACCATGTGAAGGGTCTTCTCAAACAGGAGTTTGAAATGAAAGATTTAGGTGAGTTGCGCTACTTTCTTGGCATTGAGGTGATTAGGACTCCAGAGGGTGTATGGCTATCATAGAGACACTACGCTTCGGACATGTTGTCAAAGTATGGTATGGCTGATTGTAAGCCAATTTCTATTCCCTTGGATGTGAATGCAAAGCTGAGTGCAGAGAAGGGTGATGTTGTTGAGGATGTCAACATGTACAGAAAGATTGTGGGTAGTCTAATCTACTTGACTATCACGAGGCAAGACTTGAGCTACACAGTAGGCTTGGAGAGTCAGTTCATGCAGCTTCCAAGGAGGCCACATTTGGATGGAGTACGACGCACACTTAGGTATGTGCAAGGTACTCTTGACTACGCATTGTTCTATGCAGCAAATGCACCATTAGCATTGTATGGGTATACAGATGCAGATTGGGCAGGTAGCATTGTTGATAGGAGATCTACGAGTGGCTTCATGTTCTCTTTTGCGAGTGCTACTATTACTTGGAGCAGCAAAAAGCAGCCTACGGTTGCTTTATCGAGCACAGAGGCCGAGTACAGAGGTGCAGCAGTTGCGGCGTGCGAGGTAGCTTGGCTACGCACATTACTTGAGGACTTGGGAGTGCAGGTGGACCAGCAGATTGTCATTCATTGTGACAACCTCAACAGCATGCAGTTGGCTAGGAACCTAGTGTTCCATGCTAGGACCAAACACATAGAGGTCCATTACCACTACATTCGAGAGCGAGTGTTGGCGGGCGACATCGACTTGGTCTACGTCAGCACAGAGGAGCAGATAGCAGATATCTTTACCAAGGCCCTCAGATCTGAGAAGCTTCGACGTTTCCAGACTATGCTTGGAGTTTGCAACATGCAGAGCTCGAGGGGGAGTGTTGAGATGTCGAGCTCTACACCTTGAGCTGGCATCCACTACGGGTCTTGGCCGCTTACGGTATTTACTCACTGGCGCGTTAGGTGACCGACACGGAGGATCTCTGCCAGTGATTCTACAGCTGGAATACACTTATAGTGCCAGCCTAGTACGCTTCTAGCGAGTTCACACTTAGTGACCGCATGTACATATGTGCTACTTTTCAGCTTTAGCACTTAGTCATTTTGTACTCTCTTTTCTGTGAAGAAGAAGAAGAAGCTTTCCATCTCTGTGTGCTTTGTGCTTGTCTTGTGTATCTCTCTTGCATCCTCATTCTTTACACATCCTTCCTCGTCCTCCTCTTCCATTGACTTGGCCACGCCCACGGGTATTCAAGGGTATGGCATTGGCGTTGGTTGCCTGAATGTTCCTAGGGCAATTGGATCTGTAATCTCCATGCTCGCCGCAACCATAGCATCGAAAATCGGGAAACTCCATGGTTGTGGTGGTAGCCACAATAGGGCGCTGGTTATATGCTTGGTCGGCTGGTCTGTTATCCCAAGCAGTGGTCCTTGCTCTCTTTGCCCAATGATTCCTCCTGTTCTAATTAGCCTTTTGTACTTCGAGAGCTAGAGGTTTGGCCCTCAACAAGGAATCCTGTAGTGTCGTCGGCCTCAGGGCTTCCAACCGAGTATTCAAGGGATCGATTAGTCCTTGGCAGAACCTTGCCACCTGTTGTTCCAAGGTCATCTTAGGAGCATATCTCCAAAGAGTGACAAACTTTGCATAATATTCTTCGACAATTGAATTCAGCTGCCGAAGTGAAAAGAATTCATTCATCCTCAAGGTTCTATAGGCAGGTGGTAAATAACGCCCCATTATCGCAGCTTTAATGTCTTCCCAGGACTGGGAAGATCCCTTAATATCCATGTCCCTGCAATGTTGCTTCCACCATATCTTGGCATCGCCAGTCAAGAGGAACATCGCAGGCATGGTCTGATTTACGGGTTGGGTCCCCGCAGCTTCAAAGTAGACTTCCATGGCTTCCATCCATACTTCTGCATCTCTCTCCACATTTTCCCCCTCGCCCTTAAAGATCGGAGGTTGGGCTTGCTTAAGGAGAAGCTTCTTCTCTTGAGCTGCCGAGTATAGAGCAACACGCAGTACCTACATGCATTATACGAATTCTTGATACATTACTTGGATTTCAAAATAAACACGAGACTTTAAATAAAATTCAAGATTCTACTTTATCAAGAGACGGAGATTAAGAGACAAAAAGCAATTTATTGATGAAAATTTATTACAATTGAAACCCCTCAAGGTTTAGGTTAACTGATGATCCGCTTATTACATGGCTTTATAGATTGCGTATAAAATACGCCTAGGAGATGGTATTCACATGATGCACTACTTCATTCGTGTAATAGTTTCTATACTCATTATTGAGTGGATAATAAACTAAGATATCAAGCCGGAGTTCCGCTTTCAGTAATCCAAAGGTTTTGACTCGGTTCGCTGGGATCACGTTGGTGACCTTCTCCAAGAGCCAGTCGTTGATGGTTTGATTGGAGTTGTCTGAAACAGTCTGGTCCAATCGTGTAGGCACCAAGTAGAATATCTCTATTACTCTCAACTCTTCTCCCCAACGTATCTTCGTCAAGTCGGTAGCCACGTATCCTAGCTTCCGAGCGTTGATGTAGTAAACCCCTCCTGGAAATGTCCAATCAAGTTCCCATCCTCTATCAATGCGAGTGGAGTGTGGCGTATAAGCCTTCAACAGTATTTCCATGACATCTCACCTGAAGTGGTAAACTGGGGATCTTTGAGCTTGCTCATAAATAAGCTCAAACACTCGGAACTTCCGATATTCGAGCACGGGGTCTTCCTGCAACACCAATGCAGGGAATTCGGATCAACTACCTATATACTTTCAGTTCCTTTTAAATGTTCAAACAATACGACTTTATTTCCCAACCTAACCTAGGCTCTGATACCAAGTGTGAGGTCCCCACCCCGCCATTTCCAATGGCGGATCTGATGGTGAACCCGGTGGCCACTAGATCTATTGCGTAAGCAAACAAAATGGTTCAGGGTTCGACTAGCGGTCGATCTCTCATCACAAAGTGAGTCGAGTTTGAGCCTACTAGCAAGTAGATCTAGCTCCACCTCGCACGGGAAGCGTACTTGAACTATCTAGCGATCCTAGGACCCACCTTCCAAGAGGAGAGAAACCCCGAGCGCCTTTTTCCCCATGTTTCAGAGGCACGTACACTCGAGATTTCACCGCTCTAGGGGCAATGAGTATTACTAATATCGAAGTAAGCACAATGGGGATAGAGAGTTCCCGACCAATCGGGACCACCCATCTCGTAGGCATTGGCAACCTGAGCCAAGCCCCCACACTTACACTTCCTTGTGTGACCTAATTACTATCACAAAGGTTGTTCAACATAAAGATTCCTTGTTTAATTCCGAATCACATTGTTCATTAATACAGCCCTTCAATCAGTATTGCGAACAGCACCAAGACAGAATTCTAGTAAAAATTCTACTCAAACTTATTCATAAAAGTTCAAATGTTCTGGAGGTACAACATCCCCCCTCCAGCGAGAGTTCACTCCTCCCGTTGTCGCCTAGCTTCCTATACAACTAGGTATGTCCACCGCATAGAAAGCACGTCATGGACACTCCCACCGCATAGAAAGCAAGACGTGGGTTCCCACCGCATACAAAGCAAGTCATGGGTATCTACCGCATAGAAAGAAAGTCGTGGATTCAAGAGTCCTTAACGAGGAACTCTGCCCCCTCTTCCATTTCTTCGTCGATGGCCCATGAGATGGCCGGTATTTGTTCCTCCATGGAAGCTTTTCCCTTCCCGCTCACCTTGCTTGTTCCTGCCTCGTGGTCGTGGGATCCAGCAAAGCGAGTCCTCTTAACCGAGGCCATTTTAAACTCACTACTTTAAGTAATTAACTTGGGGAAAAGAGCTAATGTCCGTAAACGTCATAACAAGCCAGATGATGGATTAGCAACATCAAACAATGCCTGCTACATGAGAGGTTTAGATTTTTCCATATAGCAATCATTATGGATGACACATGATCCTATGGGAACTGTCTCTAAAGATAATTACTCGGCTTACATGATTAAGAATAATAGGATTTTACTAATGGAATTACCAGTGAGATTAATTAAGCACGATTAATCTCTTTCCTAGCAATTTGATGGTGCAGAATCACCGCATGCATAGGTGTGAGAAAAACCACCTCTTAGATATTTAATGATAGATTAATCTTACCTTAATTATATCTTAATGCATAACAGAGATGGATCTAAATCAGCTACAATATTAATGCATAATAGACAGAGTGATTCTCATCAATCTACACAATTATCAACTTACCGATTAATTTCTATGCTACCTAGAGAGAGAAAATTCTAATAATCGTGCACTAATCAATAATTAAGAGTGATGAATGGATGATAATTCAGCTATGGGATGATGATTACATAATAGAATATGGTTAAGGAGAATTTAGAGAGGAATTATAGAGAATTACGACTAGGAATAAGCATAATAGACGAGAAATTTAGATGGTAATGAAAAGGATTTGTAGAAAGCATTAATTAAACCGTGGTTACCGTGTTTAAGGGATGACAATCCTCTCGATTCTCTGATCTAATCGAGCTTCTTGAGGCGAGAATTCGACAGCACCTCCCTCCTTGCTTCTCCTTCAAAAGGTGTGTGTTCCGGCAACACCTTCCCAGAGTGTGTGTAGGTGTGTGTGTGTGCACTATGTGTGTGTGTGTATGTGTGTGTGTGTGTGAGCATATGTGTATGTGTGTGTGTGTGTGCCAAGGCCTTTAAATAGGCTCCTACAAGCTGAAAATCGATTTGTGCTACTATAAGTATCTGAGTGAGCACTCAGTCTGTGCATTGGCAAGTTCAGTTCCCCTACCCAGCAAGTGTCAGGTTGGCTTGGTTAATTGACTCTGAGACTTAGTTAATGGCTTGGAAACTCTCCCAGGACTCCCACAAATCAAGAGGGCACCCCCTAGCTGCTAAAGCTGATCTGGAGTGGGCTGGAACCTGTTCCCACATAGTCCGGGCCCCCGGTACCTCCCTGGGCAATTTTGAGAAAATTTGATTCTATGCTAAAACGGGCCATACGAGTCGGATTTTGATGCCGAAAATTGCTATAGCAAGCTCTAACTAAGGTGTACTCGCCCGAGTACCTGCCATATTTAGCAGCCCCTGGGTCCAAAAATGCTTTTTTTCAAATTTGGGGTACGGGTGCAGTTTTTCGAGACGATCAAAACTGGACGGGTCGTGTGAACAAAAACTTGCTATTTTTGGAATTTTTCTTTTTACAAAAATTATTTTAATTCACATGTCGAAGCTTTAAAAAATTTTGAACATCATGGCACTGACAGAATTTGGAAAACTGCTAAAAATAGTAACTTTTTTCATTATGTTCGTTTCATGGTACAATGGTGCTCTTTTTGATCGGGGTCAGAGACCTTACAACCTTTACTGCTTCAGATGTTAGTCGGGTATTCATCAAGACGATTTTTAGCTTACATCGTCTACCCAAGCG
The DNA here is from genome assembly GCF_014529385.1 of Adiantum capillus-veneris. Taxonomy (NCBI): domain Eukaryota; kingdom Viridiplantae; phylum Streptophyta; class Polypodiopsida; order Polypodiales; family Pteridaceae; genus Adiantum; species Adiantum capillus-veneris. The sequence goes on along the minus strand of NC_140949.1, from coordinate 59,906,079 downwards.
TATCGTCAGTGATAGAGATGCCAAGTTTACATCAAAATTTTGGACTTCTCTTTTCCAATCTATTGGGTCACAATTAGCCTTTAGTACAATGTATCATCCATAGATAGATGGGCAAACTGAGAGAGTTAATCAAGTCATCGAGGACATTCTCAGAGCCTATTTTTCGCATGAGCCAAAGAAGTGGTTACAATATCTACCTTTGGTGGAGTATGCTTACAACTCTTCCGAACACAGAAGCATTGGAATGTCACCTTTCAAAGCTCTTTATGGATAGGACTGTTTAGCACCATTGAACTTCTCACATCCAACCATCAGGGTAGAAGCCTCTAGAAAGATGTTAGAGGATATGGAAGCACAGCATAGAGCTATTCGCCAGGACATTCAGGCCGCTCAGGATAGACAGAAGCACTATGCAGTTAAGAACCATTCGGAAAGAACTTTCAAAGAAGGAGATAAGGTTTTTCTGCGAGTCCGACCAAAGAAAAGCAACTTATCTCTAGGCAGATATAAGAAGCTAAGCCCAAGGTATTGTGGACCATTCGAGATCATTAAGGTTGTGAGTGACCAAGCTTACAAGCTAAAGTTACCTGCAAACTTGAAGGTTCATGATGTATTCCACGTCAGCTTACTCAAACCCTATATTCCTAACCCTGATCAATTCTTGGACTCAGATCAGATAGTCATGCCAGCACAAGGAGTTCTCGAGCTCCAACCTGACTACGTACTGGAAACAAGGGAAAGGAAGTTACGCAACAGAACTATCACGGAGCATCTGGTAAAGTGGAAGGATTACCTTGAAGAAGATGCAACTTGGGAGGACGAACCAACGCTCATAAAGAATTACCCAAACACATTCTTGAGATGAGGACATCTCAAATTTTTCACGTTGGGGAGGTTGTAAGGTCTCTGACCCCGATCAAAAAGAGCACCATTGTACCATGAAACGAACATAATGGAAAAAGTTACTATTTTTAGCAATTTTCCAAATTCTGTCAGTGCCATGATGTTCAGAATGTTTTAAAGCTTCGAAATGTGAATTAAAATAATTTTTGTAAAAAAATTTCCAAAAATAGCAAGTTTTTGGTCACCCGACCCGTCGACTTTTGATCGTCTCGAGAAACTGCACCTGTACCCCAAATTTGAAAAAATGCATTTTCGGACCCCGGGGGCTGCTAAATATGGCAGGTACTCGGGCCAGTACGCCTTAGTTAGAGCTTGCTATAGCAATTTTCGGCATCCAAATCCGACTCGTATGACCCGTTTTAGACTAGAATCAAATTTTCTCAAAATTGCCCAGGGAGGTACCGGGCGCCCGTGACTGTGTGGGAACAGGTTCCAGCCCACTCCAGATCAGCTTTAGCAGCTAGGGGGCGCGCTCTTGCTTTGTGGGAGTCCTGGGAGAGTTTCCAAGCCAGTAACTAAGTCTCAGAGTCAATAAACCAAGCCAACCTGACACTTGGTGGGTAGGGGAACTGAACTTGCCAATGCAGAGACTGAGTGCTCACTCAGATGCTTATAGTAGCACAAATCAATTTGCAGCTTTGTAGGAGCCTATTTAAAGGCCTGCACAGAAACACACACACACACACACACACATACATATGCTCACACACACACAGTGCACACACACACACCTACACACACTCTGGGAAGGTGCTGCCGGAACACACACCTTTTGAAGGAGAAGCAAGGAGGGAGGTGCTGTCGAATTCTTGCCTCAAGAATCTCGATTAGATCAGAGAATGGAGAGGATTATCAACCCTTAATCACGATAACCACGGTTTAATTAATGCTTTCTGCAACTCCTTTTCATTACCATCTAAATTTCTCGTCTATTATGCTTATTCCTAGTCGTAATTCTCTATAATTCCTCTCTAAATTCTCCTTAACCATATTCTATTATGTAATCATCATCCCATATCTGAATTATCAGCCATTCATCACTCTTAATTAATGATTAGTGCACGATTATTAGAATTTTCTCTCTCTAGGTAGCATAGAAATTAATCAGTAAGCTGTTAATTGTGTAAATTGATGAGAATCACTCTTTCTATCACGCATTAATATTGTAGCTGATTTAGATCCATCTCTGTTATGCATTAAGATATAATTAAGGTAAGATTAATATGTCATTAAGTCTCTAAGAGGTGGTTTTTCTCACACCTATGCATGCGGTGATTCTGCACCCTCTAATTGCTAGGAAAGAGATTAATCGTGCTTAATTCATCTCACTGGTAATTCCATTAGTAAAATCCTATTATTCTTAATCATGTAAGCCGAGTAATTATCTTTAGAGCCGGTTCCCATAGGATCATGTGTCGTCCATAATGATTGCTATATGGAAAAATCTAAACCTCTCATGTAGCAGGCATTGTTTGATGTTGCTAATCTATCATTTGGCTTGTTATGACGTTTACGGACATTATCTCTTTTCCCCAAGTTAATTACTTAAAGTAGTGAGTTTAAAATGGCCCCGGTTAAGAGGACTCGCTTTGGTGGATCCCACGACCATGAGGCAGGAACGAGCAAGGTGAACGGGAAGGGAAAAGCTCCCATGGAGGAACAAATACCGGCCATCTCACGGGCCATCGACGAACAAATGGAAGAGGTAGATCATAATTTCATTCAGGCTGTTTAATTTAACATTGCACACGTTTAGTTAGGAATGAAAATATCCCCAAACATGTTGGAGAAATCCGACGGAAACCTCGGCATTGAATTCATTGTACATTAAGTTCTAAAGTAGGAAGGAAATGATTGATGGGTATGCTGGTTGCAATTAGGAAAGAATGTCTGCTAGGGAAAATTTAGCTCAACATGTTCATTTTATTTCCAATGTTGAATCAGTCCTGATCCCCCTACTGATCACAAGGGGCAGAGTTCCTCGTTAAGGGCTCTTGAATCCACGACATGCTTTCTATGCGGTGGATACCCACAACTTGCTTTCTATGCGGTGGGAACCCACGTCTTGCTTTCTATGCGGTGGGAGTGTCCATGACGTGCTTTCTATGTGGTGGACATACCTAGTTGTAAAGGCAGCTAGGCGACAACGGGAGGAGTGAACTCTCGCTGGAGGGGGGATGTTGTACCTCCAGAACATTGGAACTTTTATGAATAAGTTTGAGTAGAATTTTTACTAGAATTCTGTCTTGGTGTTGTTTGCAATACTGTTTGAAGGGCTGTATTAACGAACAATGTGATTCGGAATTAAAAAAGGAATCTTTATGTTGAACAAACTTTGTGATAGTAATTAGGTCACACAAGGAAGTGTGAGTGTGGGGGTGGAAAGTGGGGGCTTGTCTCAGGTTGCCAATGCCTACGAGATGGGTGGTCCCGATTGGTCGGGAAATCTCTGTCCCCATTGTGCTTACTTCGATATTAGTAATACTCATTGCCCCTAGAGCGGTGACATCTCGAGTGTACGTGCCTCTAAAACATGGGGAAAAAGGCGCTCGGGGTTTCTCTCCTCTTGGAAGGTGGGTCTTAGGATCGCTAGATAGTTCAAGTACGCTTCCCCTGCGAGGTGGACCTAGATCTCCCTGCTAGTAGGCTCGAACTCGACTCACTTTGTGATGAGAGATCGTCCGCTAGTCGAACCATGAACCATTTTGTTTGCTTCCGCAATAGATCTAGTGGACACGGGGTTCACGAGACTTTAAATAAAATTCAAGATTCTACTTTATCAAGAGACAGAGATTCAGAGACAAAAAGTACTTTATTGATGAAAATTTATTACAATTGAAACCCCTCAAGGTTTAGGTTAACTGATGATCAGCTTATTACATGGCTTTATGGATTGCGTATAAAATACGCCTAGGAGATGGTATTCACATTATGCACTACTTCATTCGTGTAATAGTTTTTATACTCATTCTTGAGTGGATAATAAACTAAGATATCAAGCCGGAGTTTTGCTTTCAGTAATCCAAAGGTTTTGACTCGGTTCGCTGGGATCACGTTGGTGACCTTCTCCAAGAGCCAGTCGCTGATGGTTTGATTGGAGTTGTCTGAAACAGTCTGGTCCAATCGTGTAGGCACCAAGTAGAATATCTCTATTACTCTCAACTCTTCTCCCCAACGTATCTTCTTCAAGTCAATAGCTAGGCATCCTAGCTTCCGAGCGTTGATGTAGTAAACCCCTCCTGGAAATGTCCAATCAAGTTCCCATCCTCTATCAATGCGAGTGGAGTGTGGCGTATAAGCCTTCAACAGTATTTCCATGGCATCTCGCCTGAACTGGTAAACTAGGGATCTTTGAGCTTACTCATAAATAAGCTCAAACACTTGGAACTTCCAATTTTCGAGCACGAGGTCTTCCTGAAACACCAATGCAAGGAATTCGGATCAACCACCTATATACTTTAAGTTCCTTTTAAATGTTCAAACAATACGACTTTATTTCCCAACCTAACCTAGGCTCTAATACCAGGTTTGAGGTCCCCACGCCGTCGTTTCCAATGGCAGATCTTATGGTGAATCCGGTGGCCACTAGATCTATTGCGGAAGTAAACAAAATGGTTCAGGGTTCGACTAGCGGACGATCTCTCATCACAAAGTGAGTCAAGTTTGAGCCTACTAGCAGGGATATCTAGCTCCACCTCGCAGGGGAAGCGTACTTGAACTATCTAGCGATCCTAAGACCCACCTTCCAAGAGGAGAGAAACCCCGAGCGCCTTTTTCCCCATGTTTCAGAGGCACGTACACTCGAGATTTCACCGCTCTAGGGGCAACGAGTATTACTAATATCTAAGTAAGCACAATGGGGACAGAGAGTTCCCGACCAATCAGGACCACCCATCTCGTAGGCATTGGCAACCTGAGCCAAGCCCCTACTTTCCAACCCCACACTCACACTTCCTTGTGTGACCTAATTACTATAACAAAGGTTGTTCAACATAAAGATTCCTTGTTTAATTCCGAATCACATTGTTCATTAATACAACCCTTCAACCACTATTGCAAACAGCACCAAGACAGAATTCTAGTAAAAATTCTACTCAGACTTATTCATAAAAGTTCCAATGTTCTAGAGGTACAACGTCCCCCCTCCAACGAGAGATCACTCCTCCCGTTGTCGCCTAGCTGCCCATACAACTAGGTATGTCCACCGCATAGAAAGCACGTCATGGACACTCCCACCGCATAGAAAGCAAGACGTGGGTTCCCACCGCATAGAAAGCAAGTCATGGGTATCCACCGCATAGAAAGAAAGTCGTGGATTCAAGAGTCCTTAACGAGGAACTCTGCCCCCTCTTCCATTTCTTCGTCGATGGCCCGTCAGATGGCCGGTATTTGTTCCTCCATGGGAGCTTTTCCCTTCGCGTTCACCTTGCTCGTTCCTGCCTCGTGGTCATGGGATCCACCAAAGCGAGTCCTCTTAACCGGGGCCATTTTAAACTCACTACTTTAAGTAATTAACTTGGGGAAAAACGCTAATGTTCGTAAACGTCATAACAAGCCAAATGATAGATTAGCAACATCAAACAATGCCTGCTACATGAGAGGTTTAGATTTTTCCATATAGCAATCATTATGGATGATACATGATCCTATGGGAACCGGCTCTAAAGATAATTACTCGGCTTACATGATTAATAATAATAGGATTTTACTAATGGAATTACCAGTGAGATGAATTAAGCACGATTAATCTCTTTCCTAGCAATTTGAGGGTGCAGAATCACCGCATGCATAGGTGTGAGAAAAACCACCTCTTAGAGACTTAATGACAGATTAATCTTACCTTAATTATATCTTAATGCATAACAGAGATGGATCTAAATCAGCTACAATATTAATGCGTGATAGAAAGAGTGATTCTCATCAATCTACACAATTACCAGCTTACCGATTAATTTCTATGCTACCTAGAGAGAGAAAATTCTAATAATCGTGCACTAATCATTAATTAAGAGTGATGAATGGCTGATAATTCAGCTATGGGATGATGATTACATAATAGAATATGGTTAAGGAGAATTTAGAGAGTAATTATATAGAATTACGACTAGGAATAAGCATAATAGACGAGAAATTTAGATGGTAATGAAAAGGATTTGCAGAAAGCATTAATTAAACCGTGGTTACCGTGATTAAGGGCTGATAATCCTCTCGATTCTCTGATCTAATCGAGCTTCTTGAGGCGAGAATTCCACAGCACCTCTCTCCTTGCTTCTCCTTCAAAAGGCGTGTGTTCCGGCACACCTTCCCAGAGTATGTGTAGGTGTGTGTGTCTGAGCATATGTGTGTGTGTGTATGTGTGTGTAGGCCTTTAAATAGGCTCCTACAAGATGAAAATCGATTTGTGCTATTATAAGCATCTGAGTGAGCACTCAGTCTCTGCATTGGCAAGTTCAGTTCCCCTACCCACCAAGTGTCAGGTTGGCTTGGTTAACTGACTCTGAGACTTAGTTACTGGCTTGGAAACTCTCCCAAGACTCCCACAAAGCAAGAGGGCACCCCCTAGCTGCTAAAGCTGATCTGGAGTGGGCTGGAACCTGTTCCCACACAGTCCCGGGCCCCCGGTACCTCCCCGGGCAATTTTGAGAAAATTTGATTCTAGTCTAAAACGGGTCATACGAGTCGGATTTTGATGCCGAAAATTGCTATAGCAAGCTCTAACTAAGGCGTATTGGCCCGAGTACCTGCCATATTTAGCAGCCCCGAGGGTCCGAAAATGCATATTTTCAAATTTGGGGTACGGGTGCAGTTTTTCGAGACGATCAAAACTCGACGGGTCGGGTGACCAAAAACTTGCTATTTTTTATTTTTATTTTACAAAAAATATTTTAATTCACATGTCGAAGCTTTAAAAAATTCTGAACATCACGGCACTCACAGAATTTGGAAAACTGTTAAAAATAGAAACTTTTTCCATTATGTTCGTTTCATGGTACAATGGTGCTCTTTTTGATCGGGGTCAAAGACCTTACAACCTCCCCAACGTGAAAAATTTGAGATGTCCTCATCTCAAGAATGTGTTTGGGTAATCCTTTATGAGCGTTGGTTCATCCTCCCAAGTTGCATCTTCTTCAGGGTAATCCTTCCACTTTACTAGATGCTCCGTGATAGTTCTGTTGCGTAACTTCCTTTCCCTTGTTTCCAGTACGTAGTCAGGTTGGAGCTCGATAACTCCTTGTGCTGGCATGACTATCTGATCTGAGTCCAAGAATTGATCAGGGTTAGGAATATAGGGTTTGAGTAAGCTGATGTGGAATACATCATGAACCTTCAAGTTTGCAGGTAACTTTAGCTTGTAAGCTTGGTCACTCACAACCTTAATGATCTCGAATGGTCCACAATACCTTGGGCTTAGCTTCTTATATCTGCCTAGAGATAAGTTGCTTTTCTTTGGTCGGACTTGCAGAAAAACCTTATCTCCTTCTTGGAAAGTTCTTTCCGAACGGTTCTTATCTGCATAGTGCTTATGTCTATCATGAGCGGCTTGAATGTCATGGCGAATAGCTCTAGTCTGTGCTTCCATATCCTCTAACATCTTTCTAGAGGCTTCTACCCTGATGGTTGGATCTGAGAAGTTGAGTGGTGCTAAACAGTCCTGTCCATAAAGAGCTTTGAAAGGTGACATTCCAATGCTTCTGTACAGAATCCTTTTAGAGAATTAATGAGAGATTAATCTTACCTTAATTATATCTTAATGCATAACAGAGATGGATCTAAATCAGCTACAATATTAATGCGTGATAGAAAGAGTGATTCTCATCAATCTACACAATTACCAGCTTACCGATTAATTTATATGCTACCTAGAGAGAGAAAATTCTAATAATCGTGCACTTATCATTAATTAAGAGTGATGAATGGCTCATAATTCAGCTATGGGATGATGATTACATATAGAATATGGTTAAGGAGAATTTAGAGAGTAATTATAGAGAATTACGACTAGGAATAAGCATAATAGACGGGAAATTTAGATGGTAATGAAAAGGATTTGCAGAAAGCATTAATTAAACCGTGGTTACCGTGATTAAGGGCTGATAATCCTCTCGATTTTCTGATCTAATCGAGCTTCTTGAGGCGAGAATTCGACAGCACCTATCTTCTCCATTCTCCTTCAAAAGGTGTGTGTTCCGGCAGCACCTTCCCAGAGTGTGTGTAGGTGTGTGTGTGCACTGTGTGTGTGTGTGAGCATATGTGTGTGTGTGTGTGTGTGTGTGTGTGTGTGTGTGTGTGTGTGTGTGTGTGTGTGTGTGTGTGTGTGTGTGTAGGCCTTTAAATAGGCTCCTACAAGCTGAATATCGATTTGTGTTTTACAGAAATTATTTTAATTCACATTTCGAAGCTTTAAAACATTCTGAACATCATGGCACTGACAGAATTTGGAGAACTGCTAAAAATAGTAACTTTTTCCATTATGTTCGTTTCATGGTACAATGGTGCTCTTTTTGATCGGGGTCAGAGACCTTACACACGGATGCAGATTATGCAGGAGACTTGGACAAGAGAAGGTACACTTCAGGCTAGGTTTTTGAATTCACTGGAGGTGCAGTTTCGTGGCTCGTTTGCACAATTGTGTTACCTTGTCTACTACAGAACCTGAATATGTTGCAGCTTCAAAAGCTTGCAAGGAAGCTATATGGCTTGATCGGCTAGTGCGAGACTTGGGAATCAATGTTGAGATTCGTGTGTTACATTGTGATAGCCAAAGTGCTATACAATTGGCAAATAATCCAGTGTTTCATGCAAAGACAAAGCATGTGGATTTGAAGTATCACTTCATTCGTTAGGTGCTTGAGGACAAGCAATTGCAGCTTGCCAAAACTTACACCATTAAAAGTCCTGCTCATCTTCTTTTAAAGGGACTACCTTGAGAGCGGTTTGCACATTGTTGGCCACTTATGGGCATTGGGTAGATTATCATGGTCATTGTGTACATGCATTGTACGTATATATACATTGTCACCATAGCTTAAAGGAACATTGCCCTTTAAGTGGGAGGTTGTTGGGATGGTAAAGCCCAATGTGCCGCGCCTAAGGGTTGGGCGGCCAGACACTAATCGAGAACTAACACTGACCATTCATTCTACATAAAAGAATAATGACTCATAACCCTAACACTAGTGTGTTTGGAGCCCACCCAAAACCTGTGTCTCCTCTCTTCTCCATTGCTACACACACACGCGCGCTCTCCCACACGCACTTCACAATGTGGGACTCCAAGCCTTGTATTACATCGCTGTCTACTCTTACACCTACTTGTGTAGCCCTTAGGGTTTCTCTAAGGCTTTGGATTTTCACATCTTGGAGCTCTAGTTACTCATCTTTGTCTGCCTCCAATTCATCCTCCATCTTTTCTTTCCCTTCATGCAAACTCTTGACTTTGCCTGCGACCTCTGTCATCTACAATGTAAGAGTGTCTCATTTGCTCTCAACATCTTTGAGTGTTTTAATAAGACTCTCAAGCTCTCTTTTGGCCATCTCAACTCTTTGACTTGCTATTTGGAGAGCCCTTGTGATGCTTTCATACTCTTCTTGCATATTTAACCTCCCTAGTGCGTAGCATGGTATTCTCTTTCTGCGAGTGTAAGAGATCGCATTTTGATTTTGTCTATCATTTGATGAGCGCCTCTTGTGATTTCTTCATTAGCTGCTACCATGTTGCTTGCCAATGGCCAAGGGAATGGACCTGAAAAATGGAACGTGGTGTCCCATGCTTAGCATTACCCCCACTGGAGGTGTTCTCCAAGGTCGCTCCATTGGTCTCAGTTTGTTGTACAGGTGGAACTTGTACCAGCCCTGGTACTTTAGGTTCTAGTGGCTGCACTACTGGTAGATTCCTTTGTGTGTCTTTGTACTTTATCTTTTCTTCAGCCTTATTTTTATCTTTTGCTGCCCATGGTGGTATAGAGTTTGTATACACAACCATAGACGCATCCTCAGATGAGTATCCAGCTTTGAGAAGGTCTACATAGGTGCATCCTTATGCTCTTTATTTTTCTTTAGATGTCAGTTCAACCTCCATTTTCTTCTTCGGCAAGTCCCTTTGTTGAGATGCTGGGAGTTTAGGGCTTGGAGGTAGAGAGGTAGGTTTCGGGGAAGATTTAGGTGGAAAAATATTCTCTCCTTGCTCACTTTCTTGGTCTTCCTTCCCTTGTGGTTCTGCCATCGATTTCACTTCTTTTTTATGTCTTGGACTTATTTGTTTGTGAAAGGCTCTAAATCTTGTTGTTCAATCACTCTTTTAGATTCTTCATAGGCTCAAATGTAGTGATCAATCTGATCCTTGATTGGTCTTGAGGAATTGCCCCCAATCTTTGCAGGATCCATCACCAAGTATTCTTCAAAGTCTCCTTTCAAGAGCTTGCTTAATCTTGAGTTGTTCAATACAAAATTTAATCTGGGTGGATTTTTGGCTTGCATTCTCTTTCAAAATCTCTTCTTTGATCATGGTTGCTTTCCCCTTTTTCTTTGGTGGTTCCTCTCTGGTATCCTTGTGCATGGTCTCAAGCTTTCACCTAAGCCGCAAAGAGACAGGTGGGGCTACTATTGCTGGAGCCTCTTCCTCAATAACCTCTTTCAATCTTAACCACTCATTTTGTGTGGGTTGTTCTGGCCATAGTCCTCTTGCTCCAATTGCTTCATAGGAAATCCTTGTGAGAACTTTTGCCCCACCAATGTACTTTGGCTTATCTATTCCCATGCCATACACTTGTTCATGCAGATACTTGATAAAATTTACATCTTTGGGCACACTGCTTCTTAGCGCCCATGTGATTGTGTGGTGTGGTGTATTTTTGTGTTTGTTTGCTGCAAACATGAAAATATTGGTTGTAAAGCTTGCAAATTTTTTCATCCCTCGAATCGTCTAGGTCTTTGAAGGTGGGATTTGTCTTCTTGTGAGTGTAGAACTTCACATCATCTCTTTGTTCTCTACCATAGTTGTCCTCATTGTGGAGTTCCATAGCATCTGTAATGATCTGAGGGGTAATTACCACCTCAGTCTTTGGGCCATCCCAAAGTAGCTATCACTGCTTTTCCATCCTTCTAAATGGATCTTTCTAGCTCGTAAATCCTCTTTGTATCCACACCTGCTTCTTTTGCTACAAAGAAATTATGCAGATCTACCCTCTCTAGGTGGTTGAGGATTCCTTCTTTGTTGTCACACTCACTAAGCTCTCTGGGGATCATGGGCACATCTACTGTATTGCCCAATGGATCTCTGAATTACCTTGATAAAGTTTGATTCCTTCAGCTTCTAGTGTGGCTCCATCTATCCAAGATTTGGTTGGTTTTAATGTTTTGTCAGGGATAGTGTACGGTTTTCTGGCTACAATGATGTCTTTCAAAGACAATCTCTTCTTTTTAGATGGATATTTGCTACCTTCCATTGATCCTGCGGGCACTCCAAGTGCAAAAGTTAGTGTTGTTTACAAAATCTGGCATTTTCTCAATTTCTAGCTATCCAAGTGACTTCAAATTTGAAACACGAGCTAATTAGGGCCTAAGGGTGCTATATGAGTTCAAAATGAATTCTGGGTGCATATTTGTGCTGTAGGACATCATACATGTATGATGTCTAGCTGCTTAGAATTGAGTGATTTCTCATATGTGCATAGCTCATAGCATGTATGTCATGGATATATGCCTGGATTTTAATTTTCATTTCATTTGGGAAATTTGTTACCATTAGAATTCCTTTCACACTCTGAAGTTGGATTCTATCTTAGTGTTGAGCAAATGAGGTTCAAATGGGGTAAAACTTGGTCTCATAATCATGTGGTAAAGGCTTACAAGTTCATCTTCATGCCACTAAGACATCATACACGTTTGATGTCTACTATAGGCTTCATCTGTAGCATCTTCAGGTGATGGGAAAACCTTTTATCATCTTAGATTTTGAGTTGGAGATGAGTCATGTGTTTGGGGCCATAGAATGTGTCTTTTTTCCATGATTTTCCAATTTTAGGCTCAAGTGGTCACAACCTTGCTCAAACTTGTCCAAGCTGAATGTGTGGCCTTTATACTATGTGGTGACCATGCTCATCATAAAAAGTTGTGGAGTTTGGCATTTGTATGAGAGAAAAGACATCATACGCTATTGCACGCATTTTGAGAACCCCATTTTTTGTAAAAGTTTTACATATGGGCTTGAGATAGACTTTCATTAGAGTATTTGGAATGCTCTTTTGGGTTTTTATGATTTCTTTTGCAAGCACAAGTCACCAGTATAGTGCCAGTTGTCGGGTTACTTTTTATGTGCCCGTATGTGTGCTATTTGAGATGCTTCTTGTATATAACTTAAACTCATGTAAAAAATTGAAAAATCTCAGCCAAACTCCAAAAAATTTGCAGGTTTTTGCTCTTTGTGGATCCTTAATGGTTTTTGATGCAGTTTTTTGCCTCACCTTGCCTGCTCTACGTGTAGTCGTGTCGGGACAGCTCTTGTTCGCATCAATTTTGCATGTAGCAGCGTGTAGATTCAATTTTGGTTATGTTAAAATTTCTCTCTAGTAATTTTTCAAGATTTCTTCCAAGATTTAAAGTGTCGCAATTGGTGTTGTGCTCTTCAAGTTGCGACTAGTTCTCTGCAGGGTTATGGCTATGGTAGCTGAGTGGTAAATTGTGTGCGCACAGATTGGGAGGGCATGTATCTATGAATTGTGGAATTGATTTTGAATTTTTGGGTCTTTAATGTTGAATTGTGAAAGAAGAGGCCCTTGTCTTCATATGCATTGGTCGGCGTGTCTTGTAAATCCGTGCTTTGACAGGGTTTTGCTCCTATGTGCTATGGTCTTTTGGGTGGGCGTGTGCTTGTAAATTCCCAAGGGAGCATAGGCCTTTTGGTTGGGGTTTACTAAGACTTGATTTTCTATACTTTTTGGTGTTGATGTTGAAGTATTTGCGCTCTTGGGCTGTAAAGTTATAGAGATGTTCCGCTTTTCCTTTTGCCCCAACAGTGTTTTGGTGTTCCCACTGAGGAGTTTCTTCAAGTTAGCTTCAGTGTTGGTGGTTCATACATAAAAGTGAAGCCATGGTCAAGATTAGTGATGTGTTGTTGAGGATGAAGGATATGATGAATAAGTTGAAGCTAAGCAGCATAGCAAAGCTACTAATACATGCACTACATGAGGTTTTTCTCTCTAAAGCAAGAGCTAGAGGTTCTTGAGGATATGGTTCTAGATGCAAAGGAAGATAAATTCTTGTTTATTGGTACTCTTCCAGGATGTTTGGGCATTGATGTTTCTTGCAATAACTTGTTGGGTTTGAAGAGCATTGTTGAATTCTTGAATCAAGGTAAAGATGATAATCACTTCTCTACTTCTTCATGGTTTCACACAAGAGCTCCTTTGTCACCAGTGATGATTGTAGAAATAATGATGGTGTTGAGTTAGACGTAGAAAATGATGTTTTGTCTCTTGATAATGTAGATATTGTTGAGGAGTTACATGCAAGCAGTATTAATGACATGGATGATTTGATTTCCTATACAAATGCTTCTGAAGATGAGGTATTTCATATTTCTATGTATTTGGATCACATGCTGATTGTTTCTCTTACTTGTGGTGAAAATGAAATGCATGTTGACATTCTGGGTGATGTTTTTGCCATCTTATGAGTTGGTGGTATCCAGATGCGTTGTGGGCATGTGGACCCATTTGGGATGCTGAAATTGATATTTGTGATGTTGATGGTGCTATTGGTGGCATTGAGTTCCCTACTAGTTATGATTTTTATTCTAAGCAAGAGGTTGGTTTGAGTGATGTCGATTTTGATGGTAATCTTGATTGGGGCTTTGATGACCTGCAAGTTGAGATGGATGAGGAGATGCAAGTCAGGGTGTGTCATGTATTGTAAAGGGTGAGAAAGCTTAAGGAAATCTCATATGCATGTGTGGATGTTGAAAAGGATTGTAGCTTAGAAATTTGGGGCAGGCATGAGGACATAGATACGGTGGATGTCTTGTCCTGTCTTGATGTTAATGATACATCTCGTGGTGGTGAGAATGTTAATGCATGGTCTTTTGATTTGTATGACATGAACACTCATGGTTGTAGCTCATTAGTGATTGATGATTATCCTTATAACTTTAAAGGATGCCATTATGTGTGCAGTATGGATGCAAGGAATAATAAATTTTCATTTGATTGTGGAAAGAGTCCATGGTTTTGATACCTTTGTTCATGTACATGTGTACATAAATCTTGAGTTTATGTTGTTGTTGCTGAGCAAGAATGCTCTAGCAGATTGGGGGTTTGGCAAACTATGTGCACGCATTTTGAGAACCCCTTTTTTGCAAACATTGTACATATGGTCTTGAGATAGACTTTCATTAGAGTATTTGTACATGTTCTTTTGGGTTTTTATGATTGCTTTTGCAAGCACATGTACATGCAGCACAAGTCGCCAGTATAGTGCTAGCTGTCGGGTTACTTTAGGTGCCTGTATGTATGCTATTTGAGGTGCTTCTTGTAAATAAATGAAACTCATGTAAAACAAAATTTCAGCCAAACTCCAAAAAAATTCAGGTTTTAGCTCTTTGTGGCTCCTTGATGGTTTTTGATGCAGTTTTTTGTCTCGCCTTTCTTGCTCTACGTGTAGTCGTGTCGAGATAGATCTCTTTTCGCGTCAATTTTGCATGTAGCGGGGTGTAGACTCAATTTTGTTCATCTTACACTTTCTTGCCATTCATTTTTCAAGATGTCTTACAAGATTTAAAGTACCCCAATTGGTGTTGTGCTCTTCAAGTTACAACTAGTTCTCTGTAGAGTTATGGCTATGGCAGCCTAGTGACAAATTGGGAGGGCATGTATCTATGAATTGTGGAATTGATGTTGAAGTTGTGGTTTTTGATGTTCAATTGTGAAAGAGGAGACCCTTGTCTTCATATGCATTGGTTGGTGTGTGTTGTAAATCCGTGCTTTGACAAGGTTTTGCTCTTATGTACTATGGCCCTTTGGGTGGGCATGTTCTTGTAAATTCCCAAGGGAGCGTAGGACTTTTGGTTGGGATTTACTAAGAGTTGGTTTGGTATAATTTTTGGTGTTGAGGTTGAAGTTTTAACTCTCTTGTGTTGTAAAGCTATAGAGGTGTCCCGCTTTTCCTTTTGCCCAACAATGCGCATGATGTTTATTGATGGAATTTAACATGAATTCCTTAGGTAAGTTGTGTATAGCATGTGTATGGTGTCCATGGCCTCATATTTTAAATTGAGCTTGTGAATGGGTGTCCAAGGTCTTGAAGGAATTTGTACATCCAATGTTTTTCTTTTTAGGTAAATGGAGGTTAAAAAAATATCCAAATGTGATGAGAACTTGATGGGGAGCTCAAAATGATGTGAATAACGTGTAAGAGATTCTAAAATCACAGTATCATGTCAATTCAAGGGGTCTGGACATCATACATGTATGATGCCTAGGTTGGCATTTTTGGATCAAATTTGGTGCGGATGTAGCTCCTCTTGATGTGTGTATTGCTCTGATGTGTGCAATTATGAATTTGGACTAGTGCTTATGTGGTCAAGGCCATAGAATGGGTTTATGGTACTTTGATTGGGAAATTGATGAGGGTGTTGATAAAACATGCCCAAAGGTGCCCAAATTTGGTGTAGATGCTATATGTACCATGCTTTACAAATCTAAATGCCTTCTAGAATGTTGATGGAACCCCTCTGTGACTGGTCTAGACATCATACACGCATGATCTCTCATTTGCAAATTGGATATTTGAGCATTGGGGCATGATGTATAGGCTATGTGCTTGCTTTGTGTAAAATTTCACTTTATTTGGAGCACTTTTCTTAAGTCCAAAGACAAATTATTGGATTAGGCCAAGACTTTTTGTTTTTTGGGTCTTGAGTACCCTAATCAACTCCAACTCTTATTAAATTTTATGTGCCTCATGTTTAGGGTATGCATAATGTGTCTGTGAAGTTTGGTAAGTGATATTTGTGCAAAATCTAACTATGAGACATCATACGCTCATGATGTGTGCCTTGATAAAAAGTGAGTTTGATGCCTTGGGGTGTTTTGTGCTTGTTCCCTAAGCCCTACTAGCTAGTTTTCAAATTAAAAAAGTCAAATGTTTGGCTTAGAAACTCACTGTTTGGCATTTTAGTCTCTAAAAGGGATTCTTCATTTGGAGAATAATTCCTCTTGAACTCCATCTCCCAGGCTTGTGGATATAGAAGGGCACTTTCCATGGCTTTGATGTATCATTTGGCCTTATGGATAACCTTTTTTTGCTGATTTGTCGCACAAATAGAATCTCTTTGGGAGAAGATGGTCGTCGACTATTTTTCTTGCTATCTGACCATATATGTTGGTTGTTGGTGATATGTCAATGATGCCTGTGAAGTTTGGTGGCAAACAGACGCATCGTTCGGCTCTGAAAGCCAAATGACGCTTTGCATGTCTGAAGCCTAGCTTGCTGTTTTGACCCACTCCTAGTATTTTGACTCTGGAGCTAATTAAATAGGCTTGTAGTAGATACCCTTGAAGAGCACCTATTCCTGAATTTTGGTAGCATTTTGACAACTTTCCGGTCGGCTTCTTCAGGCTCCACAAGTTAGGGTCTTTTTGACTTGCCTAAATCAATATACAAGGTTGAAGGCATGTTCCTCTAGCCTAGGGTTATCACCCTACCGAGTCTCATAGTTGTCGGGTTAGTGGTTGCTGTGTTATGGCCCCTTTTTGGTCTCTTCCCTATGATGCCACATTGTCGTTTAATGAAGTAATCATACAACATGTAGGGTACATGATAATGAGCCTACCTCTCTTATCTAATATCAATTGGTGTCCCCTGTGCATCTTAGGAAGCCATAGAAAGTTCATGCATTGTAGTTCTCTCTAGCTCTCTCTAACTTGTGAATAGTAGAAATGAGAGAATAAGTGAGGTCAAAATATCTTATATTGGGGTTTCCCAGACCACTTTCCATGAGATTTGATATGTGATTTTATCTTGTCATGGAATGCACTTTAGGCTCCAAAAATTTCCCATTTGGACTCCGTTTGAACCATTTCTGGATAATTTGCCCTTTCATCTAAAAACTGGCTAGATTGGGCTCCTGTAACTATTTTCCATAATTGTGCATAGGCTTCACCATATGATATCCTTTGTTTGTTGATCATTCTTGAATTTTCGTTTTCTTGTTCTGACTCCGTCTCATCTGCTTTTTCTATTTTTCTTTATTATTTTTTTCCTAAGAAATTATCAAAAATAAAAGAAAAATAACTAAAGTAAGTCAAAAAATATCAATAAAAAAAAATAGCATAAAAAATAACATTAAAAACCATTATGTATAGTTATCCATAATATTTTTGGCCATATTGCTCCGTTTTTCTCATTTTTATGCATAAAAACTGCTATTTTCACATATATACACACACTGATAGCCGTTTTTTCGGCTCTTTGTAATTGCCACAGTGAGTTACCTCACCCTACCAAAATCACCCAAACACTCTGGCTATCCCTACCATTTCACTGTACATAGGCGTGCGTGAGTCACGGGACTTTTCCCATATCTTCTTAAAAACCCTCAGCTAGCTAGTCACTGGGCTAGGTGAGCCAAAACAAATAAAAAAAATAAAAAAATAAAAGTATATTATGGCCTCTTTGTGTGTAAATATTTCATTGTATATATGGCCTAAATATAGGGATTTTTTATAATTATTTTGGTATTTTATTTAAATATTTCTAATTAGGTGTGTGTTTTATTAAACCTATGTACACCTTCTTTCATCCTCTTACACCATAATTATATTTTTTTATTTTTATTTTTGCCAATATGTACATACTCTAACCTCATATTTTTCCTTTATACAAATCACTCCCACATTTTCACCCTCACCCTCGTGAAAACAAAAAATTAATTTCTACTCATTGGTTACTTTTATTATATTATTTACTTGCATACCTTTTCCTCTTTCACCCAAAATAATTCAAGGAGGGACCATATCATATGATTCCAATATCTTTCCATATCCATAACTCCTCCATATTTTTATTATTATTTTTACTCATTATTCTAACACCATGTGCTCATTGAGCTAAAGTCCATGAATAGTCCATACACTAGTCCCACCATGTATATATTTCTTATTTCACCAATAATCCTCCTCCATGCATGGGTCAAGGGCAACTTGAATGCTATGTATTATAATATGACAAAGGAGGGGCTCACTCTTGGATGCATTGTACAAATTCAACAAAGGAGGGGACCACTAAAAGACTTTTGCAGGCATAAAAAACAGGCTTTTTGGTGAGAATTTTGGCACCTATCTCCACTCCGAATTTGGAGTGGTGGTCAAAAGAGAAAATGTAGCCCACGCTTTGAATAATCACCCCAAATTTTTTCATGATTTTTGGAGCTACCAGCTGTGAGCTATGATGTTTTTAGTGGACCCCAGTTTTCCCATGCTATGCAGCCACACTCTCTCTTCCACTTTATCATTTTCCTCTTTCACACACACTTCTCCACTCATCATCCCCATCTCTCTCACCACTCCTCTCTGCACACTACTCACCTTCTCCTCAACCTTGAAGAATAAGAGAAACCATGGTGAACTCATACCTCCCACACACAATTCCATTCCAAAATTGACCACCTAGTCTCATTTTTCCTCCTCCAAATTACCCATATCTATCAAAAAACCACAAAATTCAACCTCTTTACTTAAAAGACAGCATCATGGTGGTTGATTACTCAGATTCAATTACCTTGTCTCTCAAGGAAGGTCAAGAGTGGAGAAAAAATGTACCGTCAAAGCTAGTGGACCGTCAACAAGCGTCAAAATTGGCCCTACTCAAGACACTTGGAGCATCAACCTTGTAAGAAATCCACCTTTTCTTACCTCTTAAGAGTTTTTCTTCCTTATTTGTATCCTACATGGATACTCCCATTGTAAATATCCAATTCCATTTGTAAATTAATACTAACTCTACTAACACTAACCCACTATGAAAAGTCCTATCACCTCCATTTCTCTCCTCTCTCTTTCCCCACCAACTTCTTGATAATTCCAAGCAAAAGAAATTAGATAAATTGCTGAAAATCTAACCCAACCATGGTTAGAGGAGTAACCCTAGCCTTCAAAATTGCTATAAAAGGAGGGTGTAGCTAGCATAAAAGAGGGGAAGCCATAAGCAAGAGCACTATGCTATAGCTTGAGAAGCCAAGCTCAACCTCTCTAGAAGGAGCTCTTGAGTGGAAGTTCATTGTCTTATGCATGTGCATGTGTTGTAATAGGGGATTAGCAAGGGAAATCTATGCCATTGTAAGAGAGAGAGTGATCATTCAATTGAGAGTAGGAAATCTATCATTTCTCCTACTAGTGTAAGCCCAACATTCGCTGAATCAAGGAGGGTGGATTTGGACTAATCTTGGATATTTTGTCTCCCTTTCCAACGTGAAGTAATGGACAACAATGATGCGTAAGTGTCTTGTTTTTTTTTAAAGTTCTTGATAGCTTGTCTCTGGTGTTGTCATCAATCTAGCCATAAATCCCACATACTGTAAGAGGGCGACAGGGTGGAGAGGACTCCCCTGGCCTTAAGACAGTGATTGGGGTGGCTTTTCTAGTGATGTGTTGTGGTGAAATTTACGCAAGCTATGTTGAACAAGTACAAATCTCACTTTGATTTGTCATGACAGATTTGTAAGAAGGTATTAATGCAACAAGCACCCCCTCCCCCTTTCTCTCTCTTTCTTAAATATATAGTTGTGTTTGCTTGATCATCGCCGATACGTTTCAAAGCAGCCCGAGCACTCTCTCTCTCTCTCTCTCTCTCTCTCTCTCTCTCTCTCTCTCTCTCTCTCTATCTCTCTCTCTCGTGTTTTAGTGTGTGAGAGTATTCCATTGGTGTTAGGGTTAGTGTAATTCCTTGCTTGTTTGTGGGTTGCTCTAACGATTCTCCTCTTTTGCGTCCTAGTTCGCTCTTAAACTAGGTGGTGCCCCTTGTGTAGTTGGGATTTGGCAGTGGGTTTGTTGTTTTGGTTTGTGTTGTGTTGTGCCCCAGCCCCATTGAGCAGCACGGGAGCCTTGAAGGGTGTCTAGAGGCCACTCTTCTTGTTGCCCGCCCCGGACCGCCTCAAATTGGTGCCCCCACTGAGGACGGCTTGTGTATTTTTGTGTAGAATCAACCTTTAGCATAGTCAAGTAGTTTTCATGAATCACGAAGCTTTGTATGATCCCTTCATTCCCATTGCAAGGCAAAAGGTACACATAATTGTTAGTACTAAGTTCCAATTTCAACGTGTCATTCGTAGAATTTTAGGTCCTCTTAGGTTAGCCGAGATAAACGCTTCAGTAAATCCTTTTATTTTGCCTCTCATTAGGTACGACCTTAGTTTGGACGTCTATATTTTTGTTTTGTTTTAAGCATTAGGACATGCATAGGCCATGGATAATGGCCCAGGAATAGAGGTTTTTCCCTTTCATTTTACTCCACACATTAGAATAAACGTTGCAATTAGTAGAAAGATCCATTTTCAACAACGAATGGTGTTCATGTTTGGTGCCCAAAGAGCAGGAGAAATTCTTGCATCACCAAACCCTGTCATTCTACCTCTCATCAACTACCACACTTCTTTTGATGTACATGTGTTCATTTTATTTTAAAATGAAGTGCAGCCCGGCAAAGTAGTGTGTATGTTTGTTTTTTCTTTGTCCAAGTTGTTACAAGAAACAAAAAAACGATCATTTATTCTAACTGGGAATGTGTGTGTAGTGGAAGTTCAATCCTTAGAGATCTAGCTCTATTACCAATTGAGTTGCAGGAGCAAGTAGTAAGGCGTCTCCCTCATAACAAGAGGGTGGTGAAGTTAAGACGGAAGGTCCTACGCGTGGATTCCATTTTCCTCTTGTTGTTGGGCACTAAGGAAGACCGCGCATTCATCCAACTAGTGTGTGCCCTAAGATTGGTAAATAGAGTGAAATTTGGCGTTTGGCGAGTGCATTTCACCATTGAGGAAGACTCTTCAGGAAACTTGCGGCCAGAGTTCATGCTTCATAGACTCACATTTGGTGAATTTTTCCCTCATTTGCGTCTTATTAATAGTCTTCCTTTCGCTTTCAACAAAGGAGATAGGGAGCTATTCAGAGCTTGTCTTAATAAAGAGAGCATAGAGAAGATTGCAAATTTGTATAAATTCTCATCCTTCTCTACTTTCTATGACACTTTGTTCATAGAGACATTGTAAATCTCTTTATGCTTTTGAATGATTTAACCATAATCCTAAGGAGTTTTTGTCCAGGAATTTTGTAGCACAAGTGGAGTCTTTAAATCTTGCAAACTTGATTGGACTTGATGAGGATGTTCTTTATGAAATTGTGAGAAGGTTGCCTCACTCCGACTGTGTGGAACTCGAAGGAAAGGAGCTCTTAGTCAATTGCTACTTTCTCACGGCCTTCGACGAGCATGAAGATCTAGTTTTTATACAAACCGCTTGTGCATTGGGAATTGTAGAGCAAGTGCAATTTATCACTTGGGATGTGGTTGCTCTTTTGGATCCAGAAAATGAAGTTCTAGAGATTTCTGTTTATCGCCTTAGCTTTGAAGAATTTCAACCCTTCTTAGAGCTCATCAATAGTCTACCCTTTTGTTTTGATCAAACAAATCGAGACCTTATTGAAGCTTGCTTGGATAACTGAAGAAGAAAACCTAGAGTGGTATTTTCTCACTTCTTCATTTGCAGGCGAGCGGTTCTAGATCTCTATTGTATCCCTTATTGTAACTCGTGTTGTAATCTTTCATAATAATGGAGAGCCAACGCCAAATGTCTGGATATCCTCTTTTCTTTGGAGAGCCTGGAGAGGATGCAGAATTATTTTTAGCAAATTTCAAGATGTCTTGCCGTATCAAGAGGATAGTAACCGATCAAGAACGTGTAGAAATGTTTGAGGTGGTCCTTAGGAAAGATGCTAGTACTTGGTTTGACTCTTTGCTTGAGGAAGTTAAGGGGAATTACACAGAAGTTTTGAATCGTTTTAAGAAATACTTCTTTGATCCCCAAAACACTCAGAAACTATGGCAAGACATTGTTTCTCATAAGCAAAAAGACTTAGATGACTACTACTTGTACAAGCAAGAGTTTCTACGTCTTTGGGCTCTATGGATACGAAATGTTACTAGCCCTGGTGATGGTGCAGAATTTTTAAAGAAGGAGAGGTTCATAGCCGGACTCTTTCCTGACCTTAAGGTAAAAGTTGAGGCGGGTGCACCTGCTACTTTTGATGCAGCTGAAACTAGGGCTGCTGAGAAGTATAGGAAACTCAAGTGCTTAAGGGGAGAGGTTCCAATAGAAGGTCTTAGACCCAAAGGTAAGTCACAAGCATCAACATCGAGGGAGCTTCCTGAGGTAATGGCGGAAGTAATTGAGAAGTTAAACGAATCTTTAAGCAGCCTGTCAATTCACCTTGCACAAGCTGTAGGTCCAAAGGGACAAGCAAAGAAGTCTGAAGAGCGAGATCCACGACCTAGGAGAGTCTTGCAATGTTGGAATTGCGGAGAGTCTGGACATGGGATGTATAATTGTCCTTGGCCCCGTGGGGAGCCAGGGAGGCCTAACTTGAATTACCCAGTGATGAATGCAGGTGAAGGAACTGGTCAACAACCAAGGCTTCTACAGAGGCCAAATGGACCAAGACCACCTCCACAAGGGGTAGAAGGAGTTCCACCGTTGCCAGATCCAAATGTGCATGTGGTAGAGGTGACAAATTCAAATGAGGTTGACATGGAAGCCAATGGAATTAAGCGTGGCCGAGGAAAAGGTAAAGAGAAAGAAGGAATCACATCACAGAGTGACCATGGACAAGGCAAGAAGGCAAAGGGAACCAAGGAAACCAAGAGGACTCGACGTCGTATCAACCTCCAAGACTTCCCTCTTGGACATGGTATGGCTCCGTACAACTTGTTGGAAGACATGAGAGGTAAGGGTCCTGATATTTCATGGCCTCAATTTCTTGCATTATGTCCACAAGTTAGGAGGGATTTAACAAGGGCAGTTAGCACTAGGAGAAAGGTAAAAGAGAGTGTGCCTGTTGTAAAAATTGCACAAGCTGAAATGAATGAGGACATTACACCGGTGCTAGACTGTTACATCAAAGGGAGATTGGTTAGGAAAGGTCTAGTGGATGGGGGTGCACAAATTTGCATCATGACAGAGGGACTCATGCAAAAACTAGGCATGCACATCCATGAGACACCTGAAATTAGGGTCAAGATGTCAAACAATAGCAAGGCTAGGTGCGTAGGCATTTGTAAAAATGTTTTTGTGGAGGCCTTTGGCATTAAGAAGGCAGTGGATTTCTATGTCATGTCTACCAAGGGAAATGGTTACCCATTTATCCTAGGAAGACCATGGCTAATGAAAATGCGAGCTTTGCAGGATTGGGAGAGTGGAAAGCTAATTTGCAGGAATGACAATCACAAGAAGGTTGTCTTTGACATGAAGGAGCAACGCCAAGAGGAGCTCCATGAAGAATCATCTCAAAGTGAGACGGAAGAAGGTTGGACCGATAGCACTTCAGAAGAAGAAAGTAGCGGCAGCATTACTGAAGAGGAGTCTTCCATCGAAGTCATGGGGGTAAGGTTTAAGCCAAGCAACCAAGAGACCTCTTGTCAAGGCTTGGAGGAGGTAGGTCCTCAAGAGAACGAAGGTGATCAAGATGAAGGGATGCTGGAAGGTATGCTATCAACAACACTTACAAAGGATGAAAGAGAGGAGTTCAAATGTGTGCTAAGGAAGTTTCCTAGGCTTTTTGCTAAAGACTACACCGATGTGCGTGGAGTAGATGCTGTTCAACACAAAATTGAGTTGAAGCCAGAGGCCACACCTAAGGCTCAGAAGCTACGAAGGCTAGGATTCATCAAGGAGCAGGCTTTACTCAAGGAGGTAAGAAAGCTTCTAGCAGCAGGGTTCATTTATCCAGTGGAGAATTCAGAGTGGGTCTCTCCTGTTGTTGTCACTCCTAAGAAGAACGGCAAGTGGAGGGTGTGTGTGGATTACCGTCCCCTCAATGAGGCAACAAAGAGAGATCACTTTCCCCTCCCATTCCAGGATGAGATACTAAATGAGGTAGCTGGTCATGAGAAGTACACTGTGTGCGATGGTTACTCAGGTTACTTTCAAATAGGGATTGCACTGGAGGATCAATTGAAAACAACCTTTATCACTCCTTGGGGTTGTTATGCTTTTAGAGTCATGCCATTTGGTCTGACAAATGCTCCTGCAACATTCCAACGTTTCATGAATATGGTGTTTCAAGCATTCTTTGGAAAGTCAATTAGGGTGTTCATTGATGATTTCTGTATTTATAGCTCAAAATCATTGCATCTACAAAGGGTAGAAGAAGGTTTAAAGAAGCTCTACGGCATGGGAGGTCAACTCAACCCCGACAAGTGCCATATAGGTGAGGATGAAGTAATCTTGCTTGGTCATAAAGTTTCTTACAAAGGCATTGAAGTGGATCCTTCGAAGGCAAAGGCTCTTATTGAGCTACCATCACCCAAGAGTCTTAAGGAGGTCATCTCATTCATTCAAAAGGTGAAGTATATGTCACGCTTCATTCACTTAGCCTCGGAGTTACTTCACCCTTTGCAAAAGTTGACACAACAAGTAGAATTTGCATGGTCTGATGAGCTTGAAGAGTACTTTTGTAACATTAAAGTCATTTTGTCAGAGCTACCAACACTCATGCCTCCTTGTTGGGAGTACACATTCTTTGTTAGCTCTAGTGCTGGGAAAGAAACAATTGGTGCTGTGTTGCTACAACAAGATCCCCACAGTACAAGGATGCGACCCATCTACTTTGCTAGTAGGGTCATGAATGCTTTGGAGAGAGACTACACAGAAGTAGAACTCATGATGCTTTCTCTCATGTTTGCGGTGAGAAAGTTTAGATCCTACCTGCTACCAAAACCTTTTGTAATTCTCACTGCAGAAAATCTGTTCCCTTGGGTGTCATCTCAAATGAATCTTAGTACTAGGATCTCAAAGTGGATTATGGAGTTGCAAGAGTTTCAATACTCTTTCAAGGTAGAAGATAGTGTGCGTGCACAATTGGCAGGGATTCTCACTTATAGGGTGCACGAAAAGGAGATTAAGGTGCCTGAAGTAAAGACCCTACCATTGCCACCACCAAAAAGTATTCCTAATGCTTTTACTTTGTTCTTTGATGGAGCTTTTCGTCGAGCCACAGGAAAAGCAGGGGGAGGGCTAGTGTTGCTCAACCCAAGTGGAGAGGTGGTCATGAAAGAGAAGTTCAATCTACCAAGTTCAGCTAGCAACAATGAAGCAGAATATGACACTCTACTTCATGGTTTGAAGATGTGCATTGGCCAAGGGATACAACGCCTCATGGTAAAGGGAGATGCACTTCTCATTGTTAAACAGATTTTAGGCATTTGGGCATGCAAGAATGAGAGCTTACGGACAAAAGTTCATGCCATTCGTAGATTGTTTAATCAATTTGAAGAAGTGCAACTATATCATATTCCTAGGAAACAGAATGAAGATGCTGATTTACTTGCACAACAAGCCGTTGCATGTGTAAAGAAAGAAGTGCAGGTCATCATGGTGGCGGCTTCTGTGAAGCAACCGAGGTACCAGGGATTGGAGTCATTGGCTCCCATCATTGGCTACATTTTGGAGGGTGAGTTTCCACCAGACTTCACAAAAGCTCAGAAGAGGAGACTCATGAAGAAGGCAAGCGTATATCTCTTCCTAGAAGGCTCCCTCTATCAAAGAGGGAAGGATCAAGTGTGCAGACGAGTACCAACTATCAAGGAAATTCCAGCCATTCTAAAAGGTTTGCATGAAGAGGCATGTGGTGGTCATTTTGCCCAAGAATTAATTGTGAAGAAGATTTTGCTTTCGGGGTATGTTTGGCCAAGTTTGCATGTGGATGTTCAACATTGGTGTAAAAGCTGTCACACTTGTCAGATAAATGGAAATAGAAGGTTGGTGCATGGCCCGAGGCAAATAGTGCTTGCAAATGGACCCTTTGAAAAGTGGGGCATTGATGCTATGGGTCCTCTGCCTAGGACAAAAAATGGTAAACTCTACATTCTAGTGGCTGTAGACTATATGACTAGGTGGGTGGAAGCACAAAGTGTGGCAAAGGTAAATGAGAAGACAGTGAGCAAATTCGTCTACACTCACATTTGTTGTAGATTTGGCACACCTTTGGAGATTGTTTCTGATAATGGTCCAGGGTTTAGAAAAGGATTGCTCACAGAAGTTTGTGAAGAGCTTCACATTCTACATCGTCATAGCACACCATACTACCCACAGTCAAATGGTTTGGTGGAGAAGGCTAATGGTGTCATTGCAGGAATCATTAGAAAGATGGTGCAAAACAAGACAAAATTATGGGATGACTTCTTGGATGGTGCCTTGTGGGCATATCGAACCACATATAGGGAAGCCACGGAGTTCACACCATTTCACTTGGTCTATGGTCAAGAGGCTTTGCAGCCTATCGAGCTCAACATTCCAACAATGCGACTTCATGGCAAAGGAGCACAAGATGATCAAGAGGTATGGATGGATCGACTTCTTACGTTAGTGGAGCTTGAGTGGAAAAGAGAAGCAGCATATGAGTGCTACAAGAGGAAAGCCACACAAGCGAAAGAAACGCACGACAAGAAACTGAAGGACAAAGGCATCAAGGAAGGAGAGCTTGTGCTAAGGTATGACAATCGACTTGACAATCGTTTTGATGCCAAGTTTGAAACAAGATGGCAAGGGCCATACATAGTCAAGAAGGATTTCAATTCAAGTTACTATCAGCTTATGGACTTGAATTGTAAAGAGCACTCCAGGAAAGTAAACGGGTATCGCTTGAAGTCCTATTTGAGTCGCCTTCTACCAAAGGATCTACCAAAGATCTGTCCAAAGGCCGCTGTCTTATGTAAGTATTGTTACATGAAGCATGAGTGTAACTCCAGCCAAAATTCTGAGGGGCCAAACAATGAAGATCTCGTCAAGGACTCTGAAGCACTCTCTTTGGAAAAGATGCTCTATGATGGTACATGAATATACCATCATCCAGGGGGAGGGCTAATGATAGCCGTTTTTTCGGCTCTTTGTAATTGCCACAGTGAGTTACCTCACCCTACCAAAATCACCCAAACACTGTGGCTATCCCTACCATTTCACTGTACATAGGCGTGCGTGAGTCACGGGACTTTTCCCATATCTTCTTAAAAACCCTCAGCTAGCTAGTCACTGGGCTAGGTGCGCCAAAAAAAAATAATAATAATAAAAAAAAAAGTATATTATGGCCTCTTTGTGTGTAAATATTTCATTGTATATATGGCCTAAATATAGGGATTTTTTATAATTATTTTGGTATTTTATTTAAATATTTCTACTTCGGTGTGTGTTTTATTAAACCTATGTACACCTTCTTTCATCCTCTTACACCATAATTATATTTTTTTATTTTTATTTTTGCCAATATGTACATACTCTAACCTCATATTTTTCCTTTATACAAATCACTCCCACATTTTCACCCTCACCCTCGTGAAAACAAAAAATTAATTTCTACTCATTGGTTACTTTTATTATATTATTTACTTGCATATCTTTTCCTCTTTCACCCAAAATAATTCAAGGAGGGACCATATCATATGATTCCAATATCTTTCCATATCCATAACTCCTCCATATTTTTATTATTATTTTTACTCATTATTCTAACACCATGTGCTCATTGAGCTAAAGTCCATGAATAGTCCATACACTAGTCCCACCATGTATATATTTCTTATTTCACCAATAATCCTCCTCCATGCATGGGTCAAGGGCAACTTGAATGCTTTGTATTATAATATGACAAAGGAGGGGCTCACTCTTGGATGCTTTGTACAAATTCAACAAAGGAGGGGACCACTAAAAGACTTTTGCAGGCATAAAAAACAGGCTTTTTGGTGAGAATTTTGGCACCTATCTCCACTCCGAATTTGGAGCGGTGGTCAAAAGAGAAAATGTAGCCCACGCTTTGTATAATCACTCCAAATTTTTTCATGATTTTTGGAGCTACCAGCTGTGAGCTATGATTTTTTTAGTGGACCCCAGTTTTCCCATGCTATGCAGCCACACTCTCTCTTCCACTTTATCATTTTCCTCTTTCACACACACTTCTCCACTCATCATCCCCATCTCTCTCACCACTCCTCTCTGCACACTACTCACCTTCTCCTCAACCTTGAAGAATAAGAGAAACCATGGTGAACTCATACCTCCCACACACAATTCCATTCCAAAATTGACCACCTAGTCTCATTTTTCCTCCTCCAAATTACCCATATCTATCAAAAAACCACAAAATTCAACCTCTTTACTTAAAAGACAGCATCATGGTGGTTGACTACTCAGCTTCAATTACCTTGTCTCTCAAGGAAGGTCAAGAGTGGAGAAAAAATGTACCGTCAAAGCTAGTGGACCGTCAACAAGCGTCAAAATTGGCCGTACTCAAGACACTTGGAGCATCAACCTTGTAAGAAATCCACCTTTTCTTACCTCCTAAGAGTTTTTCTTCCTTATTTGTATCCTACATGGATACTCCCATTGTAAATATCCAATTCCATTTGTAAATTAATACTAACTCTACTAACACTAACCCACTATGAAAAGTCCTATCACCTCCATTTCTCTCCTCTCTCTTTCCCCACCAACTTCTTGATAATTCCAAGCAAAAGAAATTAGATAAATTGCTGAAAATCTAACCCAACCATGGTTAGAGGAGTAACCCTAGCCTTCAAAATTGCTATAAAAGGAGGGTGTAGCTAGCATAAAAGGGGGGAAGCCATAAGCAAGAGCACTATGCTATAGCTTGAGAAGCCAAGCTCAACCTCTCTAGAAGGAGCTCTTGAGTGGAAGCTCATTGTCTTATGCATGTGCATGTGTTGTAATAGGGGATTAGCAAGGGAAATCTATGCCATTGTAAGAGAGAGAGTGATCATTCAATTGAGAGTAGGAAATCTATCATTTCTCCTACTAGTGTAAGCCCAACATTCCCTGAATCAAGGAGGGTGGATTTGGACTAATCTTGGATATTTTGTCTCCCTTTCCAACGTGAAGTAATGGACAACAATGATGCGTAAGTGTCTTGTTTTTTTTTAAAGTTCTTGATAGCTTGTCTCTGGTGTTGTCATCAATCTAGCCATAAATCCCACATACTGTAAGAGGGCGACAGGGTGGAGAGGACTCCCCTGGCCTTAAGACAGTGATTGGGGTGGCTTTTCTAGTGATGTGTTGTGGTGAAATTTACGCAAGCTATGTTGAACAAGTACTAATCTCACTTTGATTTGTCATGACAGATTTGTAAGAAGGTATTAATGCAACAAGCACCCCCTCCCCCTTTCTCTCTCTTTCTTAAATATATAGTTGTGTTTGCTTGATCATCGCCGATACGTTTCAAAGCAGCCCGAGCACTATCTCTCTCTCTCTCTCTCTCTCTCTCTCTCTCTCTCTCTCTATCTCTCTCTCTCTCGTGTTTTAGTGTGTGAGAGTATTCCATTGGTGTTAGGGTTAGTGTAATTCCTTGCTTGTTTGTGGGTTGCTCTAACGATTCTCCTCTTTTGCGTCCTAGTTCGCTCTTAAACTAGGTGGTGCCCCTTGTGTAGTTGGGATTTGGCGGTGGGTTTGTTGTTTTGGTTTGTGTTGTGTTGTGCCCCAGCCCCATTGAGCAGCACGGGAGCCTTGAAGGGTGTCTAGAGGCCACTCTTCTTGTTGCCCGCCCCAGACCGCCTCAAATTGGTGCCCCCACTGAGGACGGCTTGTGTATTTTTGTGTAGAATCAACCTTTAGCATAGTCAAGTAGTTTTCATGAATCACGAAGCTTTGTATGATCCCTTCATTCCCATTGCAAGGCAAAAGGTACACATAATTGTTAGTACTAAGTTCCAATTTCAACGTGTCATTCGTAGAATTTTAGGTCCTCTTAGGTTAGCCGAGATAAACGCTTCAGTAAATCCTTTTATTTTGCCTCTCATTAGGTACAACCTTAGTTTGGACGTCTATATTTTTGTTTTGTTTTAAGCATTAGGACATGCATAGGCCATGGATAATGGCCCAGGAATAGAGGTTTTTCCCTTTCATTTTACTCCACACATTAGAATAAACGTTGCAATTAGTAGAAAGATCCATTTTCAACAACGAATGGTGTTCATGTTTGGTGCCCAAAGAGCAAGAGAAATTCTTGCATCACCAAACCCTGTCATTCTACCTCTCATCAACTACCACACTTCTTTTGATGTACATGTGTTCATTTTATTTTAAAATGAAGTGCAGCCCGGCAAAGTAGTGTGTATGTTTGTTTTTTCTTTGTCCAAGTTGTTACAAGAAACAAAAAAACGATCATTTATTCTAACTGGGAATGTGTGTGCAGTGGAAGTTCAATCCTTAGAGATCTAGCTCTATTACCAATTGAGTTGCAGGAGCAAGTAGTAAGGCGTCTCCCTCATAACAAGAGGGTGGTGAAGTTAAGACGGAAGGTCCTATGCGTGGATTCCATTTTCCTCTTGTTGTTGGGCACTAAGGAAGACCGCGCATTCATCCAACTAGTGTGTGCCCTAAGATTGGTAAATAGAGTGAAATTTGGCGTTTGGCGAGTGCATTTCACCATTGAGGAAGACTCTTCAGGAAACTTGCGGCCAGAGTTCATGCTTCATAGACTCACATTTGGTGAATTTTTCCCTCATTTGCGTCTTATTAATAGTCTTCCTTTCGCTTTCAACAAAGGAGATAGGAGCTATTCAGAGCTTGTCTTAATAAAGAGAGCATAGAGAAGATTGCAAATTTGTATAAATTCTCATCCTTCTCTACTTTCTATGACACTTTGTTCATAGAGACATTGTAAATCTCTTTATGCTTTTGAATGATTTAACCATAATCCTAAGGAGTTTTTGTCCAGGAATTTTGTAGCACAAGTGGAGTCTTTAAATCTTGCAAACTTGATTGGACTTGATGAGGATGTTCTTTATGAAATTGTGAGAAGGTTGCCTCACTCCGACTGTGTGGAACTCGAAGGAAAGGAGCTCTTAGTCAATTGCTACTTTCTCACGGCCTTCGACGAGCATGAAGATCTAGTTTTTATACAAACCGCTTGTGCATTGGGAATTGTAGAGCAAGTGCAATTTATCACTTGGGATGTGGTTGCTCTTTTGGATCCAGAAAATGAAGTTCTAGAGATTTCTGTTTATCGCCTTAGCTTTGAAGAATTTCAACCCTTCTTAGAGCTCATCAATAGTCTACCCTTTTGTTTTGATCAAACAAATCGAGACCTTATTGAAGCTTGCTTGGATAACTGAAGAAGAAAACCTAGAGTGGTATTTTCTCACTTCTTCATTTGCAGGCGAGCGGTTCTAGATCTCTATTGTATCCCTTATTGTAACTCGTGTTGTAATCTTTCATAATAATGGAGAGCCAACGCCAAATGTCTGGATATCCTCTTTTCTTTGGAGAGCCTGGAGAGGATGCAGAATTATTTTTAGCAAATTTCAAGATGTCTTGCCGTATCAAGAGGATAGTAACCGATCAAGAACGTGTAGAAATGTTTGAGGTGGTCCTTAGGAAAGATGCTAGTACTTGGTTTGACTCTTTGCTTGAGGAAGTTAAGGGAATTAC
The DNA here is from genome assembly GCF_014529385.1 of Adiantum capillus-veneris. Classification (NCBI taxonomy): domain Eukaryota; kingdom Viridiplantae; phylum Streptophyta; class Polypodiopsida; order Polypodiales; family Pteridaceae; genus Adiantum; species Adiantum capillus-veneris. Next base: position 59,874,485 of record NC_140949.1, on the reverse strand, counting down.
ACAGAAGTTTTGAATCGTTTTAAGAAATACTTCTTTGATCCCCAAAACACTCAGAAACTATGGCAAGACATTGTTTCTCATAAGCAAAAAGACTTAGATGACTACTACTTGTACAAGCAAGAGTTTCTACATCTTTGGGCTCTATGGATACGAAATGTTACTAGCCCTGGTGATGGTGCAGAATTTTTAAAGAAGGAGAGGTTCATAGCCGGACTCTTTCCTGACCTTAAGGTAAAAGTTGAGGCGGGTGCACCTGCTACTTTTGATGCAGCTGAAACTAGGGCTGCTGAGAAGTATAGGAAACTCAAGTGCTTAAGGGAGAGGTTCCAATAGAAGGTCTTAGACCCAAAGGTAAGTCACAAGCATCAACATCGAGGGAGCTTCCTGAGGTAATGGCGGAAGTAATTGAGAAGTTAAACGAATCTTTAAGCAGCCTGTCAATTCACCTTGCACAAGCTGTAGGTCCAAAGGGACAAGCAAAGAAGTCTGAAGAGCGAGATCCACGACCTAGGAGAGTCTTGCAATGTTGGAATTGCGGAGAGTCTGGACATGGGATGTATAATTGTCCTTGGCCCCGTGGGGAGCCAGGGAGGCCTAACTTGAATTACCCAGTGATGAATGCAGGTGAAGGAACTGGTCAACAACCAAGGCTTCTACAGAGGCCAAATGGACCAAGACCACCTCCACAAGGGGTAGAAGGAGTTCCACCGTTGCCAGATCCAAATGTGCATGTGGTAGAGGTGACAAATTCAAATGAGGTTGACATGGAAGCCAATGGAATTAAGCGTGGCCGAGGAAAAGGTAAAGAGAAAGAAGGAATCACATCACAGAGTGACCATGGACAAGGCAAGAAGGCAAAGGGAACCAAGGAAACCAAGAGGACTCGACGTCGTATCAACCTCCAAGACTTCCCTCTTGGACATGGTATGGCTCCGTACAACTTGTTGGAAGACATGAGAGGTAAGGGTCCTGATATTTCATGGCCTCAATTTCTTGCATTATGTCCACAAGTTAGGAGGGATTTAACAAGGGCAGTTAGCACTAGGAGAAAGGTAAAAGAGAGTGTGCCTGTTGTAAAAATTGCACAAGCTGAAATGAATGAGGACATTACACCGGTGCTAGACTGTTACATCAAAGGGAGATTGGTTAGGAAAGGTCTAGTGGATGGGGTGCACAAATTTGCATCATGACAGAGGGACTCATGCAAAAACTAGGCATGCACATCCATGAGACACCTGAAATTAGGGTCAAGATGTCAAACAATAGCAAGGCTAGGTGCGTAGGCATTTGTAAAAATGTTTTTGTGGAGGCCTTTGGCATTAAGAAGGCAGTGGATTTCTATGTCATGTCTACCAAGGGAAATGGTTACCCATTTATCCTAGGAAGACCATGGCTAATGAAAATGCGAGCTTTGCAGGATTGGGAGAGTGGAAAGCTAATTTGCAGGAATGACAATCACAAGAAGGTTGTCTTTGACATGAAGGAGCAACGCCAAGAGGAGCTCCATGAAGAATCATCTCAAAGTGAGACGGAAGAAGGTTGGACCGATAGCACTTCAGAAGAAGAAAGTAGCGGCAGCATTACTGAAGAGGAGTCTTCCATCGAAGTCATGGGGGTAAGGTTTAAGCCAAGCAACCAAGAGACCTCTTGTCAAGGCTTGGAGGAGGTAGGTCCTCAAGAGAACGAAGGTGATCAAGATGAAGGGATGCTGGAAGGTATGCTATCAACAACACTTACAAAGGATGAAAGAGAGGAGTTCAAATGTGTGCTAAGGAAGTTTCCTAGGCTTTTTGCTAAAGACTACACCGATGTGTGTGGAGTAGATGCTGTTCAACACAAAATTGAGTTGAAGCCAGAGGCCACACCTAAGGCTCAGAAGCTACGAAGGCTAGGAGTCATCAAGGAGCAGGCTTTACTCAAGGAGGTAAGAAAGCTTCTAGCAGCAGGGTTCATTTATCCAGTGGAGAATTCAGAGTGGGTCTCTCCTGTTGTTGTCACTCCTAAGAAGAACGCAAGTGGAGGGTGTGTGTGGATTACCGTCCCCTCAATGAGGCAACAAAGAGAGATCACTTCCCCTCCCATTCCAGGATGAGATACTAAATGAGGTAGCTGGTCATGAGAAGTACACTGTGTGTGATGGTTACTCAGGTTACTTTCAAATAGGGATTGCACTGGAGGATCAATTGAAAACAACCTTTATCACTCCTTGGGGTTGTTATGCTTTTAGAGTCATGCCATTTGGTCTGACAAATGCTCCTGCAACATTCCAACGTTTCATGAATATGGTGTTTCAAGCATTCTTTGGAAAGTCAATTAGGTGTTCATTGATGATTTCTGTATTTATAGCTCAAAATCATTGCATCTACAAAGGGTAGAAGAAGGTTTAAAGAAGCTCTACGACATGGGAGGTCAACTCAACCCCGACAAGTGCCATATAGGTGAGGATGAAGTAATCTTGCTTGGTCATAAAGTTTCTTACAAAGGCATTGAAGTGGATCCTTCGAAGGCAAAGGCTCTTATTGAGCTACCATCACCCAAGAGTCTTAAGGAGGTCATCTCATTCATTCAAAAGGTGAAGTATATGTCACGCTTCATTCACTTAGCCTCGGAGTTACTTCACCCTTTGCAAAAGTTGACACAACAAGTAGAATTTGCATGGTCTGATGAGCTTGAAGAGTACTTTTGTAACATTAAAGTCATTTTGTCAGAGCTACCAACACTCATGCCTCCTTGTTGGGAGTACACATTCTTTGTTAGCTCTAGTGCTGGGGAAAGAAACAATTGGTGCTGTGTTGCTACAACAAGATCCCCACAGTACAAGGATGCGACCCATCTACTTTGCTAGTAGGGTCATGAATGCTTTGGAGAGAGACTACACAGAAGCAGAACTCATGATGCTTTCTCTCATATTTGCGGTGAGAAAGTTTAGATCCTACCTGCTACCAAAACCTTTTGTAATTCTCACTGCAGAAAATATGTTCCCTTGGGTGTCATCTCAAATGAATCTTAGTACTAGGATCTCAAAGTGGATTATGGAGTTGCAAGAGTTTCAATACTCTTTCAAGGTAGAAGATAGTGTGCGTGCACAATTGGCAGGATTCTCACTTATAGGGTGCACGAAAAGGAGATTAAGGTGCCTGAAGTAAAGACCCTACCATTGCCACCACCAAAAAGTATTCCTAATGCTTTTACTTTGTTCTTTGATGGAGCTTTTTGTCGAGCCCAGGAAAAGCAGGGGGAGGGCTAGTGTTGCTCAACCCAAGTGGAGAGGTGGTCATGAAAGAGAAGTTCAATCTACCAAGTTCAGCTAGCAACAATGAAGCAGAATATGACACTCTACTTCATGGTTTGAAGATGTGCATTGGCCAAGGGATACAACGCCTCATGGTAAAGGGAGATGCACTTCTCATTGTTAAACAGATTTTAGGCATTTGGGCATGCAAGAATGAGAGCTTACAGACAAAAGTTCATGCCATTCGTAGATTGTTTAATCAATTTGAAGAAGTGCAACTATATCATATTCCTAGGAAACAGAATGAAGATGCTGATTTACTTGCACAACAAGCCGTTGCATGTGTAAAGAAAGAAGTGCAGGTCATCATGGTGGCGGCTTCTGTGAAGCAACCGAGGTACCAGGGATTGGAGTCATTGGCTCCCATCATTGGCTACATTTTGGAGGGTGAGTTTCCACCAGACTTCACAAAAGCTCAGAAGAGGAGACTCATGAAGAAGGCAAGCGTATATCTCTTCCTAGAAGGCTTCCTCTATCAAAGAGGGAAGGATCAAGTGTGTAGACGAGTACCAACTATCAAGGAAATTCCAGCCATTCTAAAAGGTTTGCATGAAGAGGCATGTGGTGGTCATTTTGCCCAAGAATTAATTGTGAAGAAGATTTTGCTTTCGGGGTATGTTTGGCCAAGTTTGCATGTGGATGTTCAACATTGGTGTAAAAGCTGTCACACTTGTCAGATAAATGGAAATAGAAGGTTGGTGCATGGCCCGAGGCAAATAGTGCTTGCAAATGGACCCTTTGAAAAGTGGGGCATTGATGCTATGGGTCCTCTGCCTAGGACAAAAAATGGTAAACTCTACATTCTAGTGGCTGTAGACTATATGACTATGTGTGTGGAAGCACAAAGTGTGGCAAAGGTAAATGAGAAGACAGTGAGCAAATTCGTCTACACTCACATTTGTTGTAGATTTGGCACACCTTTGGAGATTGTTTCTGATAATGGTCCAGGGTTTAGAAAAGGATTGCTCACAGAAGTTTGTGAAGAGCTTCACATTCTACATCGTCATAGCACACCATACTACCCACAGTCAAATGGTTTGGTGGAGAAGGCTAATGGTGTCATTGCAGGAATCATTAGAAAGATGGTGCAAAACAAGACAAAATTATGGGATGACTTCTTGGATGGTGCCTTGTGGGCATATCGAACCACATATAGGGAAGCCACGGAGTTCACACCATTTCACTGGTCTATGGTCAAGAGGCTTTGCAGCCTATCGAGCTCAACATTCCAACAATGCGACTTCATGGCAAAGAGCACAAGATGATCAAGAGGTATGGATGGATCGACTTCTTACGTTAGTGGAGCTTGAGTGGAAAAGAGAAGCAGCATATGAGTGCTACAAGAGGAAAGCCACACAAGCGAAAGAAACGCACGACAAGAAACTGAAGGACAAAGGCATCAAGGAAGGAGAGCTTGTGCTAAGGTATGACAATCGACTTGACAATCGTTTTGATGCCAAGTTTGAAACAAGATGGCAAGGGCCATACATAGTCAAGAAGGATTTCAATTCAAGTTACTATCAGCTTATGGACTTGAATGGTAAAGAGCACTCCAGGAAAGTAAACGGGTATCGCTTGAAGCCCTATTTGAGTCGCCTTCTACCAAAGGATCTACCAAAGATCTGTCCAAAGGCCGCTGTCTTATGTAAGTATTGTTACATGAAGCATGAGTGTAACTCCAGCCAAAATTCTGAGGGCCAAACAATGAAGATCTCGTCAAGGACTCTGAAGCACTCTCTTTGGAAAAGATGCTCTATGATGGTACATGAATATACCATCATCCAGGGGGAGGGCTAATGATAGCCGTTTTTTCGGCTCTTTGTAATTGCCACAGTGATTACCTCACCCTACCAAAATCACCCAAACACTGTGGCTATCCCTAACCATTTCACTGTACATAGGCGTGCGTGAGTCACGGGACTTTTCCCATATCTTCTTAAAAACCCTCAGCTAGCTAGTCACTGGGCTAGGTGCGCCAAAAAAAATAAAAAAAATAAAAAAATAAAAGTATATTATGGCCTCTTTGTGTGTAAATATTTCATTGTATATATGGCCTAAATATAGGGATTTTTTATAATTATTTTGGTATTTTATTTAAATATTTCTACTTAGGTGTGTGTTTTATTAAACCTATGTACACCTTCTTTCATCCTCTTACACCAATAAATATATTTTTTTATTTTTATTTTTGCCAATATGTACATACTCTAACCTCATATTTTTCCTTTATACAAATCACTCCCACATTTTCACCCTCACCACCACGTGAAAACAAAAAATTAATTTCTACTCATTGGTTACTTTTATTATATTATTTACTTGCATATCTTTTCCTCTTTCACCCAAAAATAATTCAAGGAGGGACCATATCATATGATTCCAATATCTTTCCATATCCATAACTCCTCCATATTTTATTATTATTTTTACTCATTATTCTAACACCATGTGCTCATTGAGCTAAAGTCCATGAATAGTCCATACACTAGTCCCACCATGTATATATTTCTTATTTCACCAATAATCCTCCTCCATGCATGGGTCAAGGGCAACTTGAATGCTTTGTATTATAATATGACAAAGGAGGGGCTCACTCTTGGATGCTTTGTACAAATTCAACAAGGAGGGGACCACTAAAAGACTTTTGCAGGCATAAAAAACAGGCTTTTTTGGTGAGAAATTTTGGCACCTATCTCCACTCCGAATTTGGAGCGGTGTCAAAAGAGAAAATGTAGCCCACGCTTTGAATAATCACTCCAAATTTTTTCATGATTTTGGAGCTACCAGCTGTGAGCTTGATTAATTTTTAGTGGACCCCAGTTTTCCATGCTATGCAGCCACACTCTCTCTCCACTTTATCATTTTCCTCTTTCACACACACTTCTCCCACTCATCATCCCCATCTCTCTCACCACTCCTCTCTGCACACTACTCACCTTCTCCTCAACCTTGAAGAATAAGAGAAACCATGGTGAACTCATACCTCCCACACACAATTCCATTCCAAAATTAACCACCTAGTCTCATTTTTCCTCCTCCAAATACCCATATCTATCAAAAAACCACAAAATTCAACCTCTTTACTTAAAAGACAAAAGAACAGATCATGGTGGTTGACTACTCAGCTTCAATTACCTTGTCTCTCAAGGAAGGTCAAGAGTGGAGAAAAAATGTACCGTCAAAGCTATTGGACGCGTCAACAAGCGTCAAAAAATATTGGCCGTACACAGAGACACCTTGGAGGCATCAACCTTGTAAGAAATCCACCTTTTCTTACCTCCTAAGAGTTTTTCTTCCTTATTTGTATCCTACATGGATACTCCCATTGTAAATATCCAATTCCATTTGTAAATTAATACTAACTCTACTAACACTAACCCACTATGAAAAGTCCTATCACCTCCATTTCTCTCCTCTCTCTTTCCCCACCAACTTCTTGATAATTCCAAGCAAAAGAAATTAGATAAATTGCTGAAAATCTAACCCAACCATGGTTAGAGGAGTAACCCTAGCCTTCAAAATTGCTATAAAAGGAGGGTGTAGCTAGCATAAAAGGGGGAAGCCATAAGCAAGAGCACTATGCTATAGCTTGAGAAGCCAAGCTCAACCTCTCTAGAAGGAGATCTTGAGTGGAAGCTCATTGTCTTATGCATGTGCATGTGTTGTAATAGGGGATTAGCAAGGGAAATCTATGCCATTGTAAGAGAGAGAGTGATCATTCAATTGAGAGTAGGAAATCTATCATTTCTCCTACTAGTGTAAGCCCAACATTCGCTGAATCAAGGAGGGTGGATTTGGACTAATCTTGGATATTTTGTCTCCCTTTCCAACGTGAAGTAATGGACAACAATGATGCGTAAGTGTCTTGTTTTTTTTTTAAGTTCTTGATAGCTTGTCTCTGGTGTTGTCATCAATCTAGCCATAAATCCCACATACTGTAAGAGGGCGACAGGGTGGAGAGGACTCCCCTGGCCTTAAGACAGTGATTGGGGTGGCTCTTCTAGTGATGTGTTGTGGTGAAATTTACGCAAGCTATGTTGAACAAGTACTAATCTCACTTTGATTTGTCATGACAGATTTGTAAGAAGGTATTAATGCAACAAGCACCCCCTCCCCCTTTCTCTCTCTTTCTTAAATATATAGTTGTGTTTGCTTGATCATCGCCGATACGTTTCAAAGCAGCCCGAGCACTATCTCTCTCTCTCTCTCTCTCTCTCTCTCTCTCTCTCTCTCTATCTCTCTCTCTCTCGTGTTTTAGTGTGTGAGAGTATTCCATTGGTGTTAGGGTTAGTGTAATTCCTTGCTTGTTTGTGGGTTGCTCTAACGATTCTCCTCTTTTGCGTCCTAGTTCGCTCTTAAACTAGGTGGTGCCCCTTGTGTAGTTGGGATTTGGCGGTGGGTTTGTTGTTTTGGTTTGTGTTGTGTTGTGCCCCAGCCCCATTGAGCAGCACGGGAGCCTTGAAGGGTGTCTAGAGGCCACTCTTCTTGTTGCCCGCCCCGGACCGTCTCAACACCTAGAGGCTCATTATTACTGATGTTTTTCCTCATCTGTCTATTGAATCACATTAGATACGAGCATATATACTTGGGTTCACCAAATGTTTGCAATCAAACATAATCAAAACCCAACATCATAGAAAGAAGTGCCCTTTTAGTACTCTTCTTGGGTTTGCATTGAGAATGCCTCTCCCCCTCCCGGATGGAGTCCTCCCAGATGAGAGTTTATTGCCCTAGGGTATGTGTTGTGCATAGGTTACCAAGCAGTGCTAATGCTGTCCATGTAGTGCAACCCTATATGCATACTCGATCAATGCATAGGAAAAGTTATTGTTGTGCAAGAGGAGGGTATAAGTGATTTTCTTATTGGCATTCGATGTGGAGGTTTCTTGTTAAGTCAATATCAAGAAGATTGGGGTGAAATAAAAATCACTCTAAGTGTGTCGCTCGCTTTTTGATTGACAATGGTTGGTGTGGCATTTCTATTATGTGGTAACATGTTGTTGAAAGTCTTGTTTGAATCTGTGATCCGCATTTGGCTTTTGTGTTGTTCTTTGTTTCATTGGGATGCGGGCTTTTGTTGCATCTTGTCTGTGAACAATCTCTTCCACCTAGAAAAAGTCATGTGTCAACAACCCACGTGAAGAATCCTTACAATCCTTGTGTAAAGACTAGCCACTTGTATTTGTGCATAGACATCCACATCTTGTGCTCATGTGTCAAAAGGTTGAGTATTTGTATATACCTATATAGAGGCATATTATGCCGAATAATACTAAGTTTATCATTTGCAATTATACTCTATCTTATTGTGCAATAGTCTCTCTCTGAAGCTCTACAGGCTAACCTCTCTAAAGGATGCCATTAGCATGAATGGCACACTAATCCACCCACCTTAACCTATCAAGTGGTATCAGAGCATGGCTTAATTTAGCAATTTCCTATCTAAATAGATCCTAGGCATCCCCTCCTATGCTAGATCTTGTGGGTCTCCTTCTTGCTCACAAAATCAAATCAATTGCTTTGAATTTTGTATGTAGATCAGCTCTAATCTATTTGCTATTTTTTTTGTTTTGGGCAAGTTCATGGATTAATGCCTAGAGCCACTACCCTTACATGAGTGATTACAATAGGTTTTGGGATCAATAAGTATGCATTATAACCTAGTATCGCTTTATGCACAAATTGATTGAGATAATTGAGCTCCTATCTGTTCAATTCCTGGCTAATTACTGAATAATTAGTGTCAATTAAGCTCCACTTTGCACTAATGTTATATGTTTTTTCTTATTTTATTGTATAAACCAGGAGCTACATTTTGATTCTTCAATTGTGTGCATTGTTGTGCTTTGCGAGTGCAGAGTGCTCAACCTCCAACTTTGGCAAAGATTCAAGGTATTTATCATCAATTTTGTTAATCATGTGTGTGTGTGTGTGTGTCTTTGTGTGTGTGTGTGTGCGTGTTTGTTTGTTTGTTTGTTTGTGTGCCTATGTTGACAAGACAAAGTGGGAACCATAGGCCAACTTTTTAGTTTTTCAAGCGTGGTCAAAGGGGGCAACTGGAGGACCTCACCGGCATCAAAAAATTTGATTTTTTATCTCTTTTTGGGTTTGAATGGACCGAAATGACTGTAACCCGTTGCGCCCCTGATCCGCCGTCCAACCAGCCAAGCCCCCCAACTCGCCAAGCTCCTCAATCGACCAGTAGTGCCCGATTGCCTCCAGCTAGTGACTGGTTTTACCTGCCTGACTTTGGCGCCTTACCATCTCACCGGACCTCGTCTTCTGCACCTTGCAAACCGGTCGTCCTTCATCACTCGCTGGGGTTGTGTCCCACACATCTAAGCCCCAAGGCCCTCACGCATTGAGGTTGCATCCCACACACATCTAAAGGCCGCTGGGGTTAATTCCCATGAAGCTACACCTCAAAAGCCCAAGGGCCCTTCCTCTCCCTCAAAGTTGCAGAGCCCCTTAAAGCCCTCTTGCCACTATCAACAGGGCTCTTTTGTGCTCACCAAAATCTTCAAAATTCTGCAAATCTTTGATTCTGAATCTCCTCAACCTTGGGCCATATCAAAAATTTGTGAAGAGGTACTCCACAATATTGGAGAGTGACTTCACAATCAATTTGTAAAACCATTCAAACAAACTGCCCAATCACCCGGGTAACACCTTCCTCTCACCCCACACAAGAGTGCACCATCATGGGAGAGAAGAGAATCGGAAAATGCAACAACCATGGGTTTCACACGTGGCAAGTAAAAAGGAAGGGCTACTTAATGTGAAAGCAAGTACGTATGGTCTGTCATTAAGACAATAAGGGACGATGATAGAGTTGAAACACGACAAATCTTAGCATAATTTGCAGCTAAGGATGAGCAAGCTCTTGGCATTTTGATCACTTCACTTGATGACAACTTTGTGCATTATTTGGATGATTGCACCACTGCACATGAAGCATGGATAACCTTAGAACAACATTTTGGTTTTATTGCCAAGCATTCTAAAACTACATTAAAGATTCAACTTTACGGATTGCTTATGGCTCAAAAGTATTTGCATATAGTTGGCATGTATAGAATTCCCTATTGATAATGAAGATCAAATTGTTGTGCTTCTCAAAGCAGTACCAGTTGTAGATTTTGGACAAATTGTAGCAGTGCTTAAAGAGAAAGACCCAATCCCTAAAGTTGAAGATGTATTAAACTCTCTTCAAGATCACGAAAAGAAACTCAAAGGCAATCAACAACAGTCAATGGCGCTTTTGTAATCTCATCCAATTGCTACAATCGCAACCACAAAAGAAACTTAAAGTGCACACACTGTGGAAAAACAAATCATCTTTCAAATACAAATACTTTTATATTTGTGCATAGGCAGCCACATCTTGTGCTCATGTGTCAGAAGGTTGTGTCTATTTGTATATACCTATATAGAGGCATATTATGTTGAATAATATTAAGTTTATCATCTGCAATTATACTCTATTGTATTGTGTAGTAGTCTCTCTCTCAAGCTCTACACTAACCTCTCTAAAGCATTCTATTAGCATGAATGGCACACTAATCCACCCACCTTAACCTATCATGTTTAAGTATCCAAATTTTCATTTGGTTCTTTGGAGCTTGCCATAGTTGCTTGGATACCCAAATTTGTTGCACCACTAGTTGTGGAGCATATGACTTTGGCCTTGGTGTGCTCTGTGAGGTTGATGTTGTAGGGAGTGCCACTTTGGAATCCAGATTTTCTCTTGATTACCTTATGTAGCAAGAAGTTTCTTCGGCACCCATACCTGATTATACCTTCGGGGTTGTTATTGTAGTTTGTCATTTGTCCTCTTTGAGGTAGCCTGATGCTGGGTAGGCTTAACTTGTGCAGCCATTTCCTTTCTGGCCCAAACTTGCTTCGGTGTTGTTGGTGGCTGTTGTTTGGTGGTGGTCAGATAGATTCTTTGGACTATGTTCATTGTTCAGCTTCGTAGTAGAACTATCATTTGCGTTTCTTTTTTGGAAGCCATTTCTTATTTGTAGTGCGTAAGGGTTGGTTGCGCCTAGCTGGTAGGTTCGTCGCCAACAGTTTGTTGTTTTTTTATGTTGCAAGGGGAGCTACTTGTTTTGTGGTTGTGTGTAGAATATTGACCATATCAGAGCTCCAATCAATATGTACATTGTAATGTTGTTGCCATGGATGGCCCAGTAACAATGGATTTTGTGCTAGCTTATCTTCTACCACATAAAACGTATGCGGGTAGATATATTAATTAACCTCTACATGTATCACCACCCATCCAAGTGCTTTGATTGAGTGTTCCAAGCAACTTTGAATTCCATGATGTGTCGATTGAAGTTGCACCTCGAGTGTCAACTCTTGGTATAAGCTGTAGGAAATGAGGTTTTTCCTTGAGCTCCGAAATCCAGTGCTGCCTTGGCCTTCACTTGATTACCTCCAAGCTTAACTTTTATGGTTGGTTCCATTGTATGCTCCTCTTCAAATTCGATCACTTTGATCACATTGATCCATATTGGTGGTCCATGATGTTGTTTGTTGTTGTCATAGAAGCTACCATTTTGTCATGTGCACCCTAGCTTCTTATTCAGATTCTTTTACCACCTGTTGTTTTCTTGTGAGCGTTTCCTTTCCACATGGATTTGTTGAAGCATGTTCTAGGTTAGTGGGAAATGGTACTTTTAAAGCCGACACCCACTAATCCAATTTGGCATCTCCTCCCCCTCTAATGTAGCGAGCTTGACGGCTCCACATATCAATGATCACCAAGGGTCCCATACCTTGCTTTTTATTTTTTTGCATGTTGTTTCAATGTGTAAACCAGGACATAATCTCTTGTTTTAAACTCTTTTGAGCGTACATACTTACTAAAAAACTCCTTTTGTCGCCTTTTTTGAGTGTAGATAGAGGCATGTCATCTCTCTTCATCGTACTTTGGTACGTTGACACACATCACATCTCTTAACATATTTGTCAACTTACATGTATAATGTAAGCCACCATATTCTAACGATTAAAACAATTTTGTTCATTTTATCCCGTGAGAAATGGCCTCCACTGGGTCCTTCACGTGCCTGCTCTATAATGGGTAAATACATGCTTTTGGTTGCACACATTGTGAGCTGATTGTCCTTTCCTCTCTTATATAGCTGATGCTCAATTAGTAGAAAATCTTGAACCTCTATTTCTATTGCTCATTTTTATGCCCTAGAGGTATGTCTCAGAAATGTTTTCGTGGTCATATACTCAACAATGTACTGGCTCCATTGTGGTGCAAGTCACCTGAAACACTGTAGCATGTTCTAACAGTGGGTTAGACCTGCAGGTTTCACAGTTAGTATTGTACCCTTGAACATCAGTGCGCATATGTGGCCAAAAAACTCCTAATTGTTGCAAGCACTGGTATGTTTTCTATGGTGAAAATGAAATGCTAAGTCCTAAATATGTGCTTCCAAAAGATAACAATCATGTTCCTCTAGATTTATGCATAACCGCAAAATGTTGTCCTAGCCCAATTGATAAAAACGTGCGACAAGTAATTGGAAATATAGAAATTATCAAGCCGTTTGTCTTTTAATTTCCTGTCTCATTCTATCAAACTCTCCTCCGTAGGATAGTAAACTGATTGTCTCGTGAGACCATTTTGGTACCATCTCAATGTTAAAGAGATATGCGTCAGGGATGTCATTGTCTACCCCTCCTAGAGATTCTCCGTTTGGTAGTCTAGAAAGGTGATATGCTCCTAGACGAGTCTTTCCTTTTTTTACCACGACAGTAAATTCAAACTTCAGCAATATGATAAACCATCGTACAATTCTTTCGGTATTGCGTGGTTTGTTTACAAGATATAAGAGGGCCTGATGATCAGTGAAAAAATAGACTTGTTTGCAAGGAGATAATGCCAAAATTTCTTAAGAGCATATATCATCATTAGCCCCTCTCTTCGTGGTTGTATAGTTCATTTTAGCACTATGAAGCTGCCTACTGGCATAACATACTAGGAAATCCATATTCCTTTCTCCTGGTTGGGCCAAGATGCATCCAATAGAAAATTCCAAAGCATTAATATGAGCATGAAAGATCTTTTTCCAATCCGGTTCTTTCAAGAGTGGAGCAGATATGAGTGCTTTCTTTAACTTTTTGAAGGATTCTTCACACTCCTTCGTCCTCACAAAGGATAATATGAGTCTATACAGGGGTTGGGCAATGATAGCATACATGTGTATAAAACTCTTGTAATACTTCCAGTGTCCCACAAAGCATTGTACCTACTTTGTGTTTTTTGGCATAGGCGACTTTACAATTATCTTTATCTTGTCCAAGTCGGTAGATATGCCATTTGCTGAGACAATATGTCCCAAGATTTTGTCTTGTCTACCCATAAATATGGACATTTCTGGGTTAAGATAGATTGTTTAAGTCTTGCACTTCTTGAATACTTTTTTGAGGTGCTATGTATGCTCATCTTTCCAGTGACAGTGCACAGATAGGTCATCCATGTATATTTTTCAAGAATATCCTCAAGTATGCGTTAAAGCCATCAATCTCTAGAAGGTGATTGGGGCATTGGTCAGGCAAAAAGGCATCACCCTATATGCATATATACACCATTTTGTGGAGAACGCTATCTTGTATTGATCCTCAGGAGAAATGGCAAGTTGGTTATATCCTAAGAATCCATCTATAAAGGAGTATGCTTGCTTACCGGCCACTCATTCCAAGACATGGTCAGTAATAGGCAAGGGATAATTATCCCTTATCATGGTGGCATTAACCTTCTTTAGATTCACACACACTCGAAGTTTCCCATTTTTCTTAGGCATTACCACTATGGGAGACACCCAGTCCATGTGTCCTATCTCGTAGATAAACTCGGTCTCCTTTAATTTTTCAATCTCTTCCTTGATGCACGTAGCAAATGTATCATTGTAAGTGTAAGGTCTTTGTCGGTTGGGCTTTGCATCAGGCTACAATGGGATTGTGTGCTAACATACCATAGGATCTACTCCCTTTAGGTCTTTATAGGACCAAGTAAACACCTCCTTGTATTCCTTGAGAAGACCTACAAGCTTCTCTTCCTCTTCCAAATGTAGATCCGTTGCTATGTAGGCTGGTCATGGGTATTTTTTGAGTCTTGCCAAATTTATCTTCTTTGCATCCTCAAGCCCGCTGTAGGACTCTTTTCTTTTCACTCTCTTAGAGGTTGCATCAACAGTGCCTTCCGATCTTGGACAATGAACTTTCTCTAGTGGGGTGACACACTCATTTTTTCCTCCTTATCGCCTTCTCACTCCCCACTTTCTACTTCTGTTGTCCACACCTCCCTAAGAGTCTTCTTATGCTTGCGGTACTTGTTCTTCCTCTCCACCTTTTTCCAGTTAGTTTCTTCAAACTCATTTGATGTTGATTCTTTTGTTTTTTTGGATTTTGTTTCAGAATCCAACTTTTTGGTATTCTTTTGCAGGTCCTTTATGCTCTCTTTCATCTTGGGATCTTGCGATTTAGATAACCTTCTAGATATTTCGTTCTTAACACAATCTTCTGCTTTTACAAGCATCAAAAACTATGATTTGCTCTTAGTCTAGGCATAGGGTTCTCCCTTGGTTTGTTTTCAGCTCTCTTTTTCTTGTAGTGTTCTTGACGTCTAGGATTTTTATTTGAAAAATTATAAAACCTGACATTTGTTATCATTTCTTCTTGCTCACTTGGGTTATTGGAGCCTTTGTCATCCTCCTCTCATTCAAAATATTCTACAGAGTCCTGAAACTCTTCTCCCCCGCTTTTGGCACTTTCCAATAGATCATCTTCGGGTCCCTCTAGGGATAGCGTCTCATCACTCACAGTTACTATGCTAACCATATAATATGGAACTACATTGTAAAAAAACCATCCCTGTTCACAAAATTTTGTTTTGGGGCCATCTGAAATAGCACACACATCTAGGGTTGTTAGGATATGAGTCCATTCTAATGGCTCAAGAGATTCTTGAGGAAAAGGTTCATATTCCTTGTCTTCAAGCGCCCTTTCCAGGATACACTCTTCTTCTTTCAAACTCCCACATCAGTGTGATGCACCCAGTGAGATAGCCAAAAGATGAGAGATCTCAAGAACCAAAACCAACAAACCCTCTATTAAGAATTCTTTGTACAAAATAACCTGCTTACACACTTTATTTACAAGGTATCTTTCTCATCACAGAACTTGATGAGGTGAATGAAGTAGGGGAGGTTTTTTGAAATACTAAAGTCCCCGCATTTCTTTGCATCAACCTTCAGGAGGAGATTCCACTCGTTGGCCACCACAAAAGAGGCTAAATCTTACAGTAAGAGTGGGATACTATCAGCCTAAAAAACTTTGGACCAAAGACTAGAGAGAGAATGACGTGCTCTGCCATGCAGATTAAGTAGGAGCATAGTAGTGAGAGGAAACGCTTTAGATCCAACACAGAAGAGATGGTGGATCTTTGCAATAGAGGTAATATTGATTGTTTTGTGTAGATACTAAGACTTCAAACCTTTATATAATTGACAGCGGTCACAAAAAACTTAAGCAGCACACGCTTCAAACTAATAGTAGGACATGAAGGAGAACCATAACACCCATAGATGAGTAGGGGTATGGGTAAGAGAACAAGAGTGTTGCTTCCCTCTCCTTTTACTTACCAGCTTGATGGCTTTCATACACCCTCGTAGTGGCCTAGAATGGTTGAATCTTGACTGGCTGCCCAACATGGATTCACTTGCTCCAATTAGCAAAGCTTCTTTGAACTAGACCCCTTCCCTTTTATCTCACACTATCAAAAGCTTTTGTTTATATTGTGTTCAACACCCTGTAAGTGATTTCTTCATGATAATTTCTTGCTAGAGGCTTGTCGACCGTAACCTAGCTTCCACAACACTATATGGTCCCCCCTCTATGGCACTAGGAGAGCCTCCACCATGAGCTAGTGACCTCCTTGGATTGAACCCTTTGATGCTGATTGTAAATCATCCCTTCAATCCCTCGCAACACCTCAAACTCTCAATCGAGCTAGCTACCTTGCAAACCAATGTTGAGATCCCATTCTTGTAGTGCTATCAGACCTCCTTTTTGAACATTGCCTTGCCCTCACCTTGATCGCATCTTTCCTTGACATGCTCCCACCATGATGTCCTAAACCCTATGTAACCCTTGCTTTCCTTGTCCCTTGATGATAACCCCTCTTCTCTTCGGCCCACTTGTTTTCCTTGATGATTACGCCCCACTATAGCTTAAACTCATGCAAGCACAACCCTTACCTTGATGCTGCCTATTGTCATCCTTGCTCCAAATCTATGCTAATCATTGTGAGCACAGACACACAAATGACTCTCACTCTCAGCTTCTCTCTCTCTCTCTCTCTCTCTCTCTCTCTCTCTCTCTCTCTCTCTCTCTCTCTCTCTCTCTCTCTCTCTCTCTCTCTCTCTCTCACACACACACACACACACACACACACACACACACACACACACACACACACAACCCTCTCACTCCTCTATAGAAAGGTGCGAGCATAGATTCACTACCTCCCTCTCTGGTTCTCTCAAACTTGGCTTCTACGGTCCCCCTCCCCCCCCCCCCCCCCCCCCAACAGAGCTCCCAACACCCCCTTTTACCCTCCTCTGCTAGTGGGTGCCTCGCGAAGGCTATTAGCATGGCCTCCATGCTCGAAGAATGATGCCCTTCCCCTCATGCAGCCTACTCTCTCTGCTGGTGATGGCCAACATGCATTCCATCCCCTCGTAGGCACGATAATATTTTTTTGTTTTTTTTTAATCACCTTTACAAAAACTCCCACCAAAGGGTGGGTTCTAGCCAAGAGTTCTCCAAAATTGAATCGACAAAGCCATGCTCACACCATTTATATGACCAAACCCTTGCCATCAAGAAGTAGAGTCTCCCCATCAACCCATTGTGATTGGCCAGTGTGCAAGACACTCAAAAGTTAGACATCACAGAAGAAACAGTATCCATGCATCACCCAATGAAATTTCATCCAATTGACTATGACTAAGTATAGATTGGGGAATCCAAATGAAACCAACTTCTATGATCTTGAATATTTACAACAATAATGGAGTTGGACCATAACTATCCAACCCCACTTCCTTCTTGTCATAGATTATTCATGGCTCCGATCACTGCTACTTGATGTGAAATATCACACTCTATATACAATATCCATAAACTGTCTTCAAAATTATCAACTTCTTGGAAAGAGTAAAAAAACGTGTATATATCTTTTTGGATGGATTTTTAGGTTACAATCAGTTGGAAATTACACCAAAAGATCAACACAAAATAGATTTTGCAATTGAACGAGGCATTTTTCCTTGTTACGTAATGCCTTTCGGGATTGAAAAATGCACCCACCTTTAAAAGACTTATGACTTATGCTTTCAATGAATACTTGCGTATCTTTTTAAAAATCTATATGGATGAATTATGTGTGCATTCAATGTTATGCAAAAACCATATATAGCATATAAAAAAGGTATTTTGGAAATGTCACACCTATCGGATTCACCTGAAAAACAAAATTTGTTTTCATGGTTAGAGAGGGAAAGATCTTGGGCCATATTGTGTCAACAAACAGAATATCCATGGACATGGGGAAGGTCAAGGTGATTGTGGCTATGCCACACCCGAGAATTTTCAAAGAGGTTCAATCATTCATGGGACATTGATGGATACTATGTAAAAAAATTCTACATGCACGCAATTATTGCTAAGCCTCTCTATGCTTTGATTGTAACCTTTAGTTGGAAGAAGATTGTGAGAAATCATTTTAAAAGATGAAGCAGGCTTTGGTATCATCACCAGTCCTCAAGGCACTAGATTGGAGTAAAATCTTTCATGTTCATGTAGATGCCTCTTCTTTTGCGATTGGATGTGTTATGGCACGATCGAGTGAGGGGACCATGGATTTTTTCATTTGCTATGCAGTTTGTCAACTGAACAATGCTGAACAAAACTAAAAAACTACGGAAAGGAAAGTATTCGGAATGGTTTATGTTGTAAAGAGATTCTAGCATTACCCCCTAGCTAGTCAATTCATTTTCTTTGGAGATCATCAAGAATGGTTGTATTTAGTAAGCAAGCCATGCAACACTGGGATGGATGATAGTAAGGTGGTTTATCATCTTACTTGAATTTGACTTCACAATTATGGTTAAAAAGGGGACAACATGATCACCTATCCAGATTACTGAACGGAGAGAACCCAAACAGAGTTGAAGATGATTTTCTAGATGCATGTCTCTTTAACCTAGAAATGATACCTAGATGAAGTGAAAAGATGATCAGTTGTACAAGTGTTGCAAAGATAACCAACTCAGATAATATATGGAATTGGGATCAAAAGTTGCTCTCTCCTCTGTGGGTATAAACTGCATACAAAATGGTTTTAGGGACTACATCTTAAAACATGATGTTTGGACTTAATGCCATATTACCCATAGATTTTTTGATCCCCACATTGCGGATAGCCACAAAAATTGAATGAGCTGGACATGAATGGCTGACCGTTTGAATGAAATAGAAAAGCTAGATTAAATTTTACTAAGGTCTTGGATGATGGTTCTACTTACACCCCTAGGATTAAGAGCAGAGACGAGAAGCGAGCAGTGAAATTCTTGATTTTGTATGTGAATCTTGAGAGGAACTATGATAGTCTTTGTGAGTATCCCCTACCAAAGGCAAACAAAGAGTTCAGAGACTACAGGGAGACAAGGAGTTTGGACCATGTACCATTGTAAATCAGGATTGCAATGGTACAAGAAGAAAAAGGTTCACGCAATATGCTTTATAAATCTTGAGGATATCAAAATAAGTGCATGACAATATGTATATAATGTACAAAAATACATGAAAGAAAATGGTTTTATAGAGGATAATGAATTCATTTTAGATTTCTTTAAGCTAGTTTCTTATGTAGATACTATGCTTGAGCTTGACGCTGTAAGGGATTCTAGCAGGCAAGATGGATCCAAGTCGTGGAAGTGTGCTTTATGAAGTGATTGAGGATTTTGAGGATCAAAAGGATTTTGATGTCAATTAAGGACTAAAAGTGAGGGTAGAGACTAAGTACAAAACCTGGCAAAAAAAGTGAGACCAATCAACTTACCTTTACCATCACATTGTAGGAAAAAGCTAGATAAGCTGCTTTGTAGCCAAATCTTAGGGATCCAAAAATAACTAGAGATAGATTCACAATGGAATCTCTAAAAGAACTAAAGGTTGGCTGTGAGGAATTTTAAACTGAAGAAGAGAAAAATTAATTTAAATAAATTCTTTCAAGACATGGTAAGGCTTTTGCTTTCTAGCCACATGAGATAGGGTGTGTTGATCCTTGTGTTGTTTCACCTAGGGTGATCCCTCATGTACCTTAGAATCTACATCAAATCCCGGTTCCAAAAGTTCATTTGCCAAAGCTAGTTGAACTACTCAATGAGATGATTGGCATGGGTATTTTTGAGCCTTCTTCTACGCCATATTCAAATAGGTGGTTCAATGTACGTAAGAAGAATGAAGTTTTGTGATTCATATAGAACATGCAGCCTATAAACAAAGGCTACCATTATGAATGTGGGTATAGGACCAATGTGGATAAATTTATAGAGGCATTAGCAAGACTCTGAGGGTCAATTTACTCAATGGGAGACCTCTATTCAGGGAACAATCAGTTTTAGCTAGATGTTAAGAGTAGAGGTCTAACAACCATGAAAATGCCTCTGGGAATGGTAAGGATGTGTACCTTACCTCAAGGACCATTTAATTCAGTTGCAAATATGTTGAATGGGATGAACAAGGTTCTCCATGACTTCATACCTCAAATCAAAATGCCATTTCCTGATGATGTGCCCATCAAAGGATGTGATGACAAAGACAAAGATGAAGTTATGGATTTGAGGGGGTGCCATAAATTTGTTGCAAAATATATCAGGGATTGTGAGAATATTTTGTCAAGGTTGGAATAAATTAATCATACCCTCTCAGGACAAAAATCTATATTTGGAGTTAATGAAGTGTTGATTGTGGGGCATATGTGTGGTCCCTATGGTAGAACGTCTTTGTCCCAAAAAGTAGAAGTTCCAATATTTCTTGGTTCTTGTTTCTTCTATCTTATATGGATACCACGTTATGCACATGTAGCAGATCCTCTTTATAGGTTGTTGAGAAAGAATAACAAATTTCAATGGAAAGAAGAGCACAAAAAATCCATGAGGAAGCTAAAGAAGCTTCTTCTTTCATCACCAACTCTGATAAAGGTAGAGTCTGCGTGTGAAAAACCTATCATTGTGTCAGTGGACATGAGTCCTATAGGGATAGGATGGGCAATAGGGCAAAAGGTTGAAAAGGGAGAAAGGTGTGTGGTGAGGTTTGGGGCTAAGGTTCTAAGTTCTCATTAATGAGATTATGTACATGTAAAAGGGGAATTATGGGGAGTGGTTACAACATTGAGGTGTGACAAGGAGTACTTGATAGACACATCAATGGTTGTGGAAACTGATTGTTAACCTCTTCTTGGAATGATTACAAATTGTTCAACTTCTGTGGATAGCCTACATAAAGTCCTTGAGTCATGAGTTTAAGCATATTGCAAGGAAGGATATCCATTGGCAGATATGCTATCTAAGGCAAGGTATGAAGATGAACATGACATGATGTAGTCAGAAAGTTTTACACTATTGCTCATGAGAATGATAATCATGCATCTTTTATATCTTCAATTGAATCCTATTGGCACCTCAAAAAGTCACTACAATTCACTCTAGGTTATGATGTTTATAAAGATAAATTTAGGTTGTTCAAAATAGAGTCTCTATAAGGAAGAGAATGGGGTCTAGGAGGGCCTGTTTATTTGGTATGTTGAGGGACTCAAACCTCTGGTATAAAGAGAGCAATCAAAGGACATCTCTTAAATTTAAACAAGCAAAATGGATAGTTTATTTGAATTCAAATTTTCCTCCCAAAATGAAATTTAAAATCTTGTGAGCAAAACCATGTCATGTAACATATCTATGGAAAGATCTCGACAGGTAGATCACAAATCTATAATCTCCATTCAAATTAGAGATCATATATAGGAGTTGTGGAAGGCCAAAAATCATAAAGTTATCCACCCCCTTTTTTCTTTTTTTTTTTTGGGGGGGGGGGGGGGGGGGGGGGGGGGGGTTATATCCTTTGATCACTCTTACACACCAATCATTATTCCACACATGGAATGTATCTATTTGTCAAAATGTTAATCACCTCCATAATCTCATGGAGAATAAAGAGACTCCATCCTCTTCTTAATGAGGGTGAATGGCTCTTGATAGGTCACTACTGTACCTTATGAGGGATTTGGAATGATCCTAGAAGATAAGGATTGGACTTGGTTTCAAACCATACCTCTTGGATCCATTACTTATTTTCCAGCATTAGCTAAAATATTTCTTGTGTGCCATTCCACATATGTTGAAGGAAATATATCTGAAATGGAATCAAAAAATGAGAAAAAACAATGGGAGAATGAGAAATTCACTGTATCAAATATAAGTTTTTTTAAAAAACAACTTATAGTAAGAGTGCAGTGTGGGATGTTCGCCCAAGTCTAACACCATATCCTTGGCCATGTACACATGTTGAACCTTAGCTCGCCAGCCATTATCGATCACTTTAAAACCAAGAACACGACCTTCTTAATGGTTTTGTACTTTATCACATTTAGTTCTCTTCACTCTGTGTACACCTTTGCATGAAGGAAGCATTGTTACCCAGTCATTCACACGAAAAGATATGGGTTTCCAAATATCATCCTCTCTAACGTTATGAAAGTCACAAGAAGTTATGTTATCTGAAGGGCGACGTGTAGAAGACGCCATGGAAACTCAGAGATTAGAGAAGAAGAAAGAAAATACAGAGACAGAAAGACTTAAACCTCTCACAAAATAGAGGGAAAGTGAAAAAGGTATACATTTGAAACATGTAGGTGATTTGTCATTAATGGCCTTGTTTTTAGAGCCTTCTCACATAGATTTCGTATCTTTTGACAACGATTTTATGAAATATAAAATAGAAGAAAATATGATATCTCATTACTTTGGGTCACAAATTTATTGATCTAGATATAGCACTTTCAGCCTTATGATCAAGACATTTAGCCGCTCTTTGTCAAAATAGGACCAGCAAAACCGAAGATAGAGGAGACGAGAGTGCCATACTTTTGTATGCATGTCAAATGACTATTGAACTATTCCTTAATCCTTAGATTAACAAACAACCCTTTTCTATCAGTTTTTGGCCCTAATGTGGCATTTGGCAAGATAGGCATGTAGTGATAAAGAGTCCACAATATCATCCTGTTGGGGTATAAAGCCCAATGTGGTCGCCCAGGTAAGTGGGCGGGCCGCCAGGTATGTACACATATTCTTTTGTATAAACCTAATAAGAACTCACTATGCTCTATACATTACAGTAGAGCGAGTTCACCGTATCGTCATGCTCTTCTTCTCGCACTCTCTCTCGCGTCGCACTTCCGCTCGTACTCCTTCAACCCTTCAACTGGTATCAGAGCTTAGATCGAGGCTCGAGGCAGCATTTGCAAGTAGCCAGAGTCACTTGCTTAGATTGGAGTGAGATTTGACAGGCGAAGACATGGCCCCAAATCCTGTGGGTGAGTCATCTCGGCCACCGTTCGGCTTCGACAAAGTTCTGCGCAGGCCATTTTCGACTACGTGGTCTCGGCGGGTACATATCCGACTCTGCAAATTTGGGGTTTCGGCCTACGACTACAGGTGCTGAGGATATCGGCACTCCCAGAGTGCTGATTTGTGGCTGTCTACACATCGAAGGACGGCTTACAGTTCTTGGAGGCGTGTCACATACGACACGAGCGCATCTACACAGATTGTAGGCGACATCCACTAGTTCATCAGGTAGCTTGTGTTTGCTGCTTGATATTCCAAATTTCATCCTGACATTGTAGGTACTTCCACATGGGATGTATTGTCAGAGATGATGTATGTCTGTTGAGGGTTTGCTGGCTGTGAGTCACGCAGAAAACAACTGCCGCAGCGATTACAACATATAGTGAGAAATTTGTGGATGTATGACTTTGTGGGAAGTCTATGTACTGTCAGATTTACTATAGCCTTTGTTGAGGGTCAAGTGAGGTTTTATTGAGCTGGGGGATTCTCGAATTTTGAGATCCTTTCGGTGATACACGTCTTGGACCGATCCCTCGAGCAACCTTAGATAGGTAGCTAGATTGTATTGATTGTGAGTTAGACAGTTGGGATTGCATCTTTGGTTTACTGCTGTTGAGGCATTATCGCAGTCTATGCTTACAGGACAGTGACAGGACAGTGAGAGACAGTACAGGTCCAGGACAGGTTTACCCACAGCTTACAATGTTAGAGAGACAGTGGTTTTTTGGTCTGTTTTTTGAGTACACCAGAGCCATTTTACAAAGGAGACTCTGCCAAAATTTCTGCAGAATCTGAAGCTTTCTTGGTTCATTTGACGGGTTGATATTGGTTCAGAGGTCAGTTTACAGGAGGAACTCTGCCGAATTTTTCCCAGGAAAGTAAACTACTCTGAAGCATAGCTATGGTTGTTGGATCATAGGACACTGCTCTTTACAATATCAAGAAGCTGGATGGAACCAATTTCCCTTTGTGGAAGAAGCAGATTTGGCACGTGTTGGTACAAAAGAAGCAGATAAAACCTATAAAGCTCAAGGGGATAAAACCACAAGATATAGACGAAGATGAATGGAGCAAAATGGATGAATTGGCACTTTCTACCATTATGCTGACTTTGGCAGAAAGCGTTTACTTCAATGTAGCAGACAAGATGTTGGCTTATCAAGCATGGACAAAGCTGAGTGATCTTTATAAGAAGCAGAGTGCAGCTTCACAGGTATACTAGCTTAAGAAGCTTGTTGACTTGAAGATGAAAGAAGGAACACCTATGTCCAATCATCTGAATGAATTCAACACCATCTACAGTCAGTTGTCAGCTCAAGGTGTCAAGTTTGATGAACCTGTTAGAGCTATGTTCCTGTTGATCACATTTCCGAAAAGTTGGGACACTTTTCGCACAGCTTTGAGTAATTCTGCACCTCCAGATGGTTTGACCATAGCAGGTGTAGAAGGCAGTCTTCTTACTGAAGAAACCAACAGAACGACAATGGACAAAGGCAAAGGAACAGCCTTAGTTGTCAGGGGAAGGACCAAAGAAAAGTACAAAGGTGGAAAGAGAAGTCAGTATCGTAGCAAGTCCCGTAGTGCTAAATGCAAGAGTGACATAGAATGCTACCATTGTGGCAAGAAGGGTCACATGAAAAGAGACTGCAGAGAATGGAAATCAGAAAAAGTCAAAGAGAAAGCTGAAGACCATGGTGAGAAGAACAAGTCCTCAGTGAAGATTCAAGAAATAAATGTGACAAACATTGTTGTAGAGGATGACAGTCTAGTGTCAGGAGACATCTACTTCTTGAAGAATACAATGGACTCAGCTCTTCTTACAGCATCTGATGGAAATGCACTGAGTGACTGGATTATAGACTTAGGGGCATCGCTTCATGTGTCTCCAAACAAGGAGTGGTTTACTTCTTATGTGACCACTAAAGATCATGTTCGGCTAGGCAATGGGCAGACATGTGAGATCTTAGGTGTTGGAGATGTTCAATTGAAGTTTCAGAATGGCTCTTCTTTCACGCTGAAGAATGTGAGACATGTTCCCGCAATTACAAAGAGCTTGATCAGCACATGTTTACTTGATGATGCTGGCTACGTCACCACTTTTGGACAAAACATGTGGAAGATATCCAAGGGTTCTATGACAGTAGCACATGGAGTAAAGTCTGGCGTACTTTACATGATCTATGTATCAAATGTCTCTAAAAATGTAATCAATGTAACCGAGCAGCTGAACGTTTCTTTGTGGCATAGCCGGTTAGGACATATGTCCAAGAAGGGAATGGAAATCTTGTCTTGTTCTGGTTATTTGCCTGGCTTGTCATTTAATGATTTTGAATTCTGTGAACATTGTCTATATGGTAAGCAAACACAACAGCCACATAAGCATAGAAGCAGTAGAAGAGATACACAGTTGGCACTTGTTCATAGTGATTTGTGTGGACCTATGCCTAACCTATCTCTAGGGGGAGCTTCTTACTTTATGGCATTTATAGATGATTACTCGAGGAAAGTATGGGTTTACTTTCTCAAGCACAAGGATGAAGCGTTTATTGTTTTCAAAACGTTTGTGACACTTGTGGAGAATCAAAGTGGCAAGAAGCTTAAATGCTTATGCACTAACAATGGTGGAAAGTATGTTTCAAAGGCCTTTCAGGACTTTTGTGAGTCAAAAGGTATAAAACGTGAACTTACTGCTCCTTACAATCCTCCTCAAAATGGTGTTGCTGAGAGGATGAATAGGACCATACAAGACAAGGTCAGAAGTATGTTGTCTAATGCACAACTTCCAAATGGGTTTTGGGTTGAAGCTGTATCAACAGGTGTTCATCTTATAAATAGATCTCCTAGCAAGGTTTTGCAGAAGGATTTAGTGGCATAGATATGGTCAGGCAAGGTGCCCTCATACTAGCATCTCAGAGTCTTTGGCTATGAGGCATATACTCACGTTGCAAAGGAATTTAGGAACAAACTTGAGCCAAAGAGTAGAAAGTGCATCTTTCTAGGCTATGGTAATTCTGGTGAGATGGGGTACAGAATTTGGGATCCCAAATCCAGAAAGGCTATCCGCAGCAATGATGTTCACTTTAATGAAGCCAATATCATTCTAAACCAGAGAGGGTTGAGGAGATTATAAGAGTTGTCTTCCAAGAAGATGGACCTGCACGTGCAAGACAAAATGTCAGGGCTCAAGAGGAGCAAGGACATGATAGAGTGGAACCACGGGTTGTGGATGAGCCTGAGCCACCTATTTTACGTAGATATGGACGTATCACGTGACCTCTTGATAGGTTTGTTCCATCTATGAACTATGTCATGTTGACTGATTGCAATGAGCCTTCATGTTACAAGGAAGCAATACAAATGAAGGACTCCGGGAATTGGCAATTGGCCATGCAGTCAGAGATGATAGCTCTGCATAAAAACCACACATGGAAGCTATTTAAATTACCACAGGGAAAAAAGGCTCTACCTTGTAAATGGGTTTACAGGTATAAGATCACCGCTCATGATAGTCATCCAAAGTACAAAGCAAGGCTTGTTGCCATGGGCTTTAAGCAAGAACAAGGCATTGACTTTGATGAAGTCTTATCTCCGATGGTCAAGATGACTACATTGAGATGCTTTCTTGCATTGGTTGCCATATTAGCTGATTTGGTGTTGCACCAAATGGATTTCAAGACAACGTTCTTGCATGGTGATTTAGATGTGGAAATTTACATGTAGCAGCTAGAAGGGTTTGTTGAGAAAGGCAAGGAAGATTTGGTATGCCAGTTGTTAAAGAGTCTTTATGGCTTAAAACAATCACCGAGGGCATGGTACCATAAGTTCCACAAGTTTATGCTTTCTCAAGGCTACAAACGTAGTGAGTTCGATCACTGTCTATATACAAAGAAGGCTAAGGATGGCAGTTGGCTGATCCTTATTTTGTATGTGGATGACATGTTGATTGCTGGCAATCACTTGGAAGAAATTTCAGCTTTGAAGTCAAAGATGGAAAAATCGTTTGACATGAAAGATATGGGTGAAAGCATGTTAACCTGTGGCGCTTTTTGTGCTAGTTAGCAGTTTCAAGTTAGCACATCTTCAAAAAGTTGGGCGTCCGGTAAATTTTTTACAAATAATATCAAAATTTGTCGGAGGTTGTACATTTGGATTCCTCGTTTCAAGTGCTTTCTATTGATATATCATATGTCATAGATCTTGGAGATGTAGCTCAAGTTATTGTACTAGTTAGCATATGTCAAAATTGTGCTAGTTAGCATTGTCCGGGACATGAAAAAGCATGACAGGTTAACATGCTTTCACCCATATGGGTGAGGCAAGTCATATACTTGGTATGCGCATTGAGAGAGACAGATCAAAGAAGTTGATTTGGTTATCTCAAATAGAGTATATTGACAAGGTTTTGCAACGTTTCAATATGGAGAAGGGAAAGGCATTGAGTGTTCCATTGCCACCATATGTGAAATTTAGCAAACAAGATTGTCCTGTGTCTGAGGAAGAATAGGCTGAAATGGATAAGATTCCATATGCGTCTGCAGTGGGTAGTTTGATGTATGCAATGATTGCTACTCGCCCAGACATTGCATTTGCAGTGGGAGCAGTAAGTCGATACATGTCAAACCCAGGCAAGAAACATTGGGAGGTAGTGAAAGGAATATTGAGATACCTGAAAGCTACAAAGAGTATTTGCATATGCTATGGGAGTCAGGAGCTAAGTGTAAAGGGTTTTACGGACTCAGATTATGCAGGTGACTTAGACAACCGAAGGTCTACGTCAGGGTATGTCTTTACATTGGCTGGTGGAGCAGTATCATGGTGTTCTAGATTACAAGATTGTGTTACTCAGTCTACTACAGAGGCTGAATATTTTGCAGCATCAGAGGCATGCAAAGAATCAATTTGGCTTAATCGACTAGTAACAGATTTGGGAATCAAAGAAGAGATGCCTGTGTTATATTGTGATAGTCAAAGTGCTATACAATTGGCTCGCAATCCAGTTTATCACTCAAAGACAAAGCATGTGTATGTGAAGTATCATTTCATCAGGAAAATGCTCGAGGATAAGCAACTTCAGTTTGTCAAAGTTCACACCACAGAAAATCCTGCTGATCTACTTACAAAAGGACTTCCCTCAGAGAGCTTTGCGCATTTTCGCAAGCAGTTAGGTGTAGGGTAGTACATCACTTCTCTGCATTTCTTGTATATTAGCTTGTATGGTAGATTCTCTCACACTTAAAGTACCACATTGGACTTTAAGTGGGAGGTTGTTGGGGTATAAAGCCCAATGTGGTCGCCCAGGTAAGTGGGTGGGCCGCCAGGTATGTACACATATTCTTTTGTATAAACCTAATAAGAACTCACTATGCTCTATACATTACAGTAGAGCGAGTTCACCATATCATCGTGCTCTTCTTCTTGCACTCTCTCTCGCGTTGCACTTCCGCTTGTACTCCTTCACATCCGAACCTATTGTATGGCGTATGCAATCACCATCTTTGTGTAGTACTTGTTTAGTAACATTCCCCTTTTTGGACAATGCCACTACATACGGACGCAAGCTATCAACCTCCTCAACCACATCTCGAGTAGGGTTTGATCCTTTCTATGGAATTAACTCTATCTTTGCCCCACAGGTATTAGCCTCCACTGCACAGATTGCATGACTTGTTTCCATATCCCCCTTTTCCAAAGTTAGCTCCTTATGGCATACTTGTCTCTCATAGATGGATCTTCCCATCCTTAAAAAACACAAGATCTCTTTTCAAAGCATCATTGAATCTTTCACAATCCCTTCAACCATGATATGTTCTATCACACCATATGAACTTGTGCACAAAACTTTTTTGCTTTGGGATTTTGCTCCATTAGATTTCCCTTTCTCTTCAGGCCTTGTTGGCTTTGCTTCATTTTTGGCATGCCCTTAACAAGCTGATCAAGCATAGGATTGTCACCTTTTGGACTCGCAATAGCAAGCTTTGTGGGAATCTCTAACATGCTAGAGGTAGAAGTAGCACCATTCACCACCAGCTTATCTCTACCGCATTGACTCTTAGCAAGGAATGAGACCGCATCCTCAACCTCTTTCCACTCATCCTTTGGACCATGTTATGTCTTCTTATCTTCAAGAAGTAGCTCTAACTTTTTTTGGAGTTCAAGACCTACAGCTTGAAGAAGAAATTGATTCTTTTGAATATCCAAGGTACCTCACTCTGTACCTGACAATTGAGCATAAAATCGCTCAAACTCCCTCAACACTTCGATGATGGAAAGTCGTTCTTTTGGCTTTGCAACCCATCCTAAGAAAGGTCTTTTTGTAACCTTTTCAAATTCCTCCATAAAGTATTCCATGTTTAGGGATAATTTGAATTGATCCCAATCCCTTCCATGATCCTCCCAAATCCCCCTTACATGGTCTCTAATCTCTTCCATGCTCCTCCCTGATCCCCCTTACATGGTCTCTAATCTCATGGATCAGAACACGATAAAAACTGAAAATCATGTCCACCTTTGATACCCTTTGTAACTCTATATCCTTCACATATACACAAAGATACTTTGTGATTTCTTTCCCTTAAAACTAGTCCGTTTTGTTCAATTTAGCTTGAAGGGATTTGGTTGTTGACAACTCCCTTCTTTCTACAACTTGTTATTGTTGCTTTAACATAGCAAATGAAACATTTTCATTGTACCTTGATCGAAATGCATGCCATGTTGCTCTTGTTGATTCATTATGTGATGTTGTGAAGCAAAGAACTCATTTCTTTCTATATTTCTTTCTAAAGTAGAGAGAGAGAGAGAGAGAGAGAGAGAGAGAGAGAGAGAGAGAGAGAGAGAGCAAAGGGAGGCTAGGGCAAACTCAACGGATACCACATTGGCAATTTTCTCAACATGCTACAAAAGAGGCTTTCTCTTTGCTTTGAGTCTGAGGGGTTGGCCTTCACACTTGCTCAGTCTAAACGTTCACATGTACCAATTACCAAAATGCATATCATTAGAAACTAGACATGAACCTGAAAGACTCAGCGGTGTTAGCAACTCGTTAGCAAGGAAGCGTACCTTGAGATCAAGACAACACTACCAATCAAACATGCGAGGTTAACCTCAGGTAAAAGAATGCACCAAAGTGTGTGCAACTACTTATGGAGCTAGAAGGCTCTAGAGACGAGGGCACAGTAGGCCCCACAATACCCATCATGAGTTTTTGAAGGCACATAAAATGGAGAGTCACATAAGAGGGTAGAAATAAATCTCCAAGGGTAAATAAGGGGATGGAATCATTCAAGGAGGAGGCGAGTCAGGGGCCATGCCAAATTGCCTCTACTGGCCTTGTTAGGTGTAGTGGCTGCAAGGAAGACCTCTATGGATAGAGAGAAGAAAAGGGGGATGGATTCACTTAATGAAGGATAGGTTGCCATGTGGCAGCTTCAATCCATTCCCCCTTTCTATATAGTATAGATAGTATAGATGAATTTGAATAGCTATCTCAATTTGATTCAAAACTCTCCTTCTTCTTTCTGTTGGCTACAAGGTTGGCCGTTTGGGCAAGTGTTGTTAAACACAATGCCTTGGAGAGTGAACGGAGAGCAAAAATGTTGTAGCGACCATTGGGAGAGTAGTCGGAATGGACAAACACCACGACACCAGTGGGAAGTGTGCCGAGGTAGTGAGCAAGTGCCACTTGAGGTCCGAACGGCGTCCTCCTCCCCCCTGACCGTTGCGCCCAGGTGTCAACCTCCAGAACATCCTGCAAAACATAGGTTTTCTGAGATATGGCACAGAATTATCATATAACATTAACAAAATCATTTTTAACAATCAAATGTAAGTGAGCATCTATACCTCTTGTCTACGATCCTCCTCATCGGCATCCGGGTGCAAGTAAAGATCCACGCTTGACTTCCCCTTTGGATCAAGAAAAACAGGTGTTGCAGCAGGTGGTGGTGAATCCACTCTTGTGCGTTTAGCCAAACACATGGCTTGCATGGCCACAAACTCCTCCTTAGAGACCTTGGCCTGCTCGGCCGCTGCCACCTCGGCTTGTGAGATCGCCACTGTGTCCGCCAAAGTATTCCCCATGGGCAGTAGGAGATCATCGTCATGGGAGGTGGTGGTATCAAGATCAAACTTGCCATGGGCATCGAGGATGGAGAAACACTCATCCATGTGAAGCTCAAAGTATTTCTCCAGATCGTGCATAAACACAAACTCCTCCCCACCCACCACAATGGAGGAGAAGCGGGTAATCTCCACCTCAGGGATGGCATCCCGAGTGGTGGTTCCTTCTGGCGGTCCGGAGGATGAACCAACTAATGGAGAGGCCTCCAAGAGGCCTTGAATCCCTACAGGGTAGGTCAAGGCAAGCGTCCTCTCCTCTGCGGATGAGTCAATGGCCGCGGGGTTGGGGTCCTTCACATCAGCCAATACCCCGCCGATCTGCAAGTGAGGTAGCGCTACGTCAGGGCCTGCTGGGCACTCGTGAAGGAGGAAGATCATTATGGCCTGAACAGAGAAAAAAGTGTTTTCGATCCTTCCCTTACGCATTGCTCACACATCATCAGCTTCAAGCGGCACATATTGTCCGGCGGGTTGTGCTATGGTGGCAAAGCGTGCAAGCCGCTGATGAAATGGCCTGTTCCCTTGGTAGATGTGGTGGAGAAGGCCTTCAGGCACCCATTGCCCTGGCCGGTTTGGTAACTCAACAATGAATCTCCCCATGCACGTGGAAATGTATGAAGTAATGTGCTCAAGAGATTGAGAGTGGAGGGTCAAGGTGGTTTCCAAATCGGGTTGGGTTGTGAAAAATGCTTGAATCTCAAGGCGATTTGCATGCCCAACCTCAGTAAGGAATGCATCTAAAGCACTAGTAGTAGCCATTTCTTCTCTTTGCGTGATTGGGTGTGCTAGGTCTCTTCGCAATGCTGGGATGAAAATGGTGAAATGAGGAGGTGGTCCTCCTTATATAGACATATTCCATCTCGAAAAATATAAAAAATATGCATTTAAAAAATAAATTTACACCACCTTAAAACTCAAGTACAAAATCAAGTACAACACCTTAAAACTTTTCAAAATCTTTAATAAAATATCCAATATATAAACGATTAAAGTTACAAGCCAATTCACTTAGACAAGATGATTTTGTCTATAGCCCAATCTTTGTAAACAAGCATAGTGGCCTCCATCCGCCTTCCAATCTATACAACCAAAAATGGCCAATCAAAATACAAAAACCCACAAAAAAAAAAAAGGTAGCTAAGCAAGCACAAAGTAGACCTTGCGTTGTTCTAGTTTGAAACTTGCATTACCGACATCCTCGAATCCCATTATGACAAAGTGTTCCCGAAGATTGGGAAGAGTCCAATGCGGATTCACTGCAACCACCTCCACCTCATTATTGGGCATGCGGACACGAATTTCAAAGGATTGAATCTCTTTGGCTGTCAACTGCAAGGGTATCCATTTGCCACGTTTGTGCATCCACCTCTCATAGCTAAACCGTGCATACAAGGTGCACCTTGCTTTCAAATACCGAAGGCAAAGCTGTGTGGGGGACACTTTGCACTTATAACGGTCACCATCATGGAAACCGTCAACATAGCCCCAATTGAAACCTAGAATGGTGTCCATTGCATCTATGTCAAGTTCATTGCAAACAAACATTGTTGGTGTTTCTACAATCGGCAGAGAGCGGAATGCATGCACAAACAAATGAATGGGACAATGCCAACTGAGACCCACCGATCTGGTTGCCTTACCAAAATTTAGGGACCCTTGGAAATCTTGCAGCACCTTGCGCTTGAAAGAAAGAAAAGCCCAATGGTCTGGAGTTGGCCATTCTGCACTCTCCAATGAGGGTGTCTCCACGGCTTCTAACCTACCATAGCTTTGGCTTGACTTCGGCACCACGTACTTGTAGGAGTACATGAATATTCGCTGCTCGATAAGTTTTTTCGATGAAATATTAGGAAACATAAGCTCCCCAATGTGAGCATGCACAACCATGAACGTGCCTGAGAGGCACTCAAGCGGCTGCTCCTCAACTAAGCTGGATGGAGAAACATCTTTACAAATGCCCTTAGTTAAACATAATGATCACATAAACGTAAACATGACATATGCATGGGATAGCTAAACCATGAAAACTTACAATGAGGTGCAAATTGAGTTGAAGCTCTCTTGAGGTGGATCTCAGCTGCACTGTAGACGTGTTGCACGATGGCCACCATTCCGGACTTTGTTTCTTTGAATGCCAATAGCCGGCCCTTCCAATGACGTTCCAATACGTCTCGACACCGTACGCGATGAGGTCTAGCATGTGACGGTTGCATGTAGATCCATGCACCCTTCTTGAATACTTGTGGGATCCATACCCCCTCTGAGTCTTTTGTTTTGTGCAACACAATCTCCTCTATCTCTGGTTTGGGCCATCTATGCGTGGACATGCTTGGGAAGTTGGGCTTAGGAAGGGATTTGAAAGAGTTGAGTACTGAGGGGAGGGTGAGGTGAGCTGCGTATGGTGGCTTTGACAGTGGAGATAGAGAAAGAGGAGAGGAGTGAGAGGTAGAGAGGATAGTGGAGCTGTGGGCTATGGAGTGTGGGACTGTAGAGGGTTGATGGAGGTGTGAGAGAAGGGGGAGCTATGGAGAGAGAGGAAGAGAGTGGTGGAAAGCTTTTGGGCTATGGCTGCCTTGACTGTAGAGAGAGAATGGGAGAAGGGAGAAGAGGGAGAGTGTGGGAGAGAAAAGTAATGAGGGAGAGAGAGAAAAGTGGATTTTGGGGGGAAAATTTGACTTTTTTAAGTTAGTTTATGCTTTGGGGTAGTTTTGGAGGCAAATGGGTCAACTTTGGAACTTAAAAAAAAAAATCATTTTTTAGGGTTTTTAAGCATGCGCATTTTTTTTTGGGGGGTCCCTCCCTCTTTTATGACACCTCTCTCCTCCTATTTACCTCCGCCCCGCAGCCTACCTCCCACCTCTCTCTAAGAACCAAGCATTGAAGAGGGAGACAATTAGGCTGCACCCCTACCATTCCTCCCCCTCTAGGTGATATCCCAAGAGCCTTCTCATTGGTTCTCCCTTAAGCCTTCACTAATCAAAAAGGGCAAAGGAGAGTCCATATTTTTCCTAATGTAATATCAAAATTTGTCGGAGGTTGTACATTTGGATTTCTTGTTTCATGTGCTTTCTATTGATATATCATATGTCATAGATCTTGGAGATGTAGCTTAAGTTATTGTACTAGTTAGCATATGTCAAAATTGTGCTAGTTAGCATTGTTCGGGACATGAAAAAGCATGACAGGTTAACATGCTTTCACCCATATTTCTCCTTCAAGTGGTATAGGACACCAGAATATGCAATATGTGGATGACTCAAGTCATCAGCAAAGATTTTTTAAAGTTTAAAAGGTTTTTTGATATATTAGATTCATGATATGTATTTTCTTTTAACTCATTTGTTTAACAAGTTAAGACTTGCAAATTAATCGCATATCAACTAAAGGTAGTCGCTTTTTAAAAGTAAGCTCATGTAGTGGTTTCTATTTATGATATTAACATATATTTATTGCATGACTGATAGGTGAAAATCAATTTAGATCTTTGGATAATGTTTCAAGATATAAATGAAGGGGATCGGGGAGCACCACAGACGGAGAGTGAGAGAGAGAGAAGGATACACACGACAGAGAGTGAGCAGCCCCCTATACACTTATGCTATGTATAAGGTATACAAGTCAGTGGGCGCCCAGACTCTGGGCGGCCGGGCAAGGCACAGACGCCTATACCCCAACAACCTCCCACTTAAAGGTGACTGTGTCTTTAAGCAAGAGAACCTAGTCTAAAGACTAAAAAAGGCGAGAGAAAACCGCTCTCAACCGATGCCCATTGGCTGGCTGTGATCGTGTGCATCCGGCTGTCCTGCTCCCGTGTAAGTCCATACACCACCAGACGTACCGCACACGTACTGCAAGTATGTAAGAAATACCAGCATATCTCCCTCGTGCACTATGCCATCATCAGTCAACAAACGACTGACAACCCCAACTGCAAATGCTCCCACTACAGCTGTGATATCCGTTCTCAAGATCAACATCTCATACATGAGACCACCAAATGCCGATGCAATGCTAGCAGGCCCTGCTAGCTCTACGGAGCATGCATCAACATATATATCCCTGGCAATAGGCATCTCTGACTGACAAGGCGTGTCAGCCACATGCATCTCCTGACTGTCCACAAAAGACGCATCAACCTGTCGTGCAACCTCATAGCACACCAGCTGCTCTAGGTGTCTGCTGGAAGACATATCCTGCACAATTATATCCCCATGCTCACTGTGCAGCATAGAAAGGAATGATTGCATAATTGCTGACGTCTCAACCTCCTCTGCAATCATCCACTGCAAACATGACCACTCAATCTGTTGTGACTCACTAGAGCTCTCATGCTCTAACTCCGTATGCATAGACTCTTGCACAACGTCCTCCTGTCGTGACTCACTAGAGCAAGACCGCTCTACCTGTCTATCCTGCAAAGAAGTATCTTGCGCAACTGAATCTCTGCTTTGCTCAGTCACTAGCAAAGCATGCATGTCTGACTCTGTCACCTCTCTGTGTGACTGCTCAAGTCGTGCCCCAACTGTGTGCACAACGAGCTCACTACTTTGCACTCCATGCAAAGTACCTTGCAACCCATGAGCAAAAGAGACTCGCCTGCTCTCTCGCTCTCTACCTGGCTGCGTGATCACAAAGACAACACCGTCTCTCTCGTGATCCACATGCAATGGGTAACCTGTACCACTCCTGGCACCTCTTGCAATCACTAGCGAACCCAAATGCATCACAAAATCTCGCTCTCGTAACAAAAACTGACATCCACAATCTCTAAGCTGACCAATCGAGATCAAACTCACTGTCAAATCTGGTACATAGCACACATGTCATAACAAGTAAGATGCACCACTCGGTAATGACAGTCTCACATCTCTTGCACCTGCTATCGCATGCACCGATCCATCGGTCAAACGTACACTGCCAAGCATCCCGCTAGAATAGCTACAAAACCATGCACGATGCGGCGTGACATGAAACATAGCATCTGCGTCTAGCAACCACTGCGAAGGGAGTGCACTATCCACATGTATAGCATCTCGTGCATAGCTCGAGGTAAAAGTGACATCCCCGTCACTAGTATACTCCGACACTACATCTGCCTCAACTGTCAAAGCAACTGAGTCCATGGCATCACTACATACATCTCTGAGACTTCCATGTCTCCTACGATGTCGCATACGACAAAAACAGCGCCGTCTAACGTGTCCAGAATGACCACAATACCAACATGTCACCTGTCGGCGTGCTCATGAATGTACATGTCTCACACGAGTCCTGTTGCTCATATCTATCATACATTTCATGTAATCTGCACCAAAGTGCTCTCTAAGTAGTCTCATACATAACAAGAGCATATACAGATTCCACAAGGTGCAAAGAGAGTGTAGATAGTGCCATCTCCTCTAGCTCCTGCCACTGATCGTCAGACATGTTTGAAGGTCTACCTACATCACCACTCAATGGTCGATGCAACCCTCGCTGTGTCAATGCATCAAGCATACACTCTCTCCATGCTGCAAAGTCTGACCCATCGAACATGCGCATCTGTGAGAGGTCACAATCTGATCGATCACCTGTCTTTGCCATGAGCACAATGTAGCAAACTAGAAAGCAAAACCACCTCACCAACAACACCTGAAAACTATCTACCAATATGGCCAGAAACACATTGTAAAACCTGTGAGACACACTCCAAAATAGAGCTCCCACAATGTCAATACAAGTCAGCCCTAAACTGGCTCGAATCGCATCAACAAAAGTCTGCAAATATGGCTCAATCGCGCATAAATATCTGACAAAATTTTGGCAGAGTCTCCTTTGTAACTGGAGCAAAATCTCAACAGTAAACCTCAAAGAGACAATAATATATGCCACAATGGCCAATCCGGGAATAAACTCGACCGGAATCACCTCACAAAGTCATACATATGAGCATACCCGCTCTTGCCGGAGTACAACTCAACGGCACCTCAAATGACATACATGTGAGTGATGATTGCTGCCAAAATACCTTTCAATCGATGACCAAATGTCTGCCAGATAACTATAGCAACATTTCGCAAAACCTTGCAAGATCTGTCGCTATGCGCAATGCGAAATACCGCACACAAGGGCATACACAAGTGACTCCAAACTCCAACCAAATGATGATTGAAAATCACCTGTCAAAGTGGGAGTAAACTCAACCACACTAAACCGTCAAAGAGCAACCTACGGATACGTAGAAGCTATGGCGAGAACCTGGATAAAATCCAATAGAGTTTCTTCTACAAATTGAGCCAAATCTCAAATAATCTCAGCCACAAACAAATACACAAATCCATATATGGTATACATAGACCGCCAAGACCATGGCAACATAGCTCACTCTCGCATGAGTGGCTCTCTGGACAAATGCATATCCAAAAACCTGTGTACACCTATGAATTTACTGGTTGTTGCAGAAAATACTCCGTGTGTGTGAGATATACCAAAAACAGTGTTTTTGGGACCCAAAAGTGCACAAATAAACCTACTGCTGTACCTGCTATAATTCAAAGCAAAATTTCAGCAAATAGACATCACCATCGCGTCCGGAGCGTGCCAAAACCCTGACCTAGACTCTTGGATCATGTAGATCTGACTCTGTTTGACGGAGCTACGCAAAAAACTGCGTTTTAGAGCCCGAAAATGGCAAAAACGAGCTGCACACTGTCTTGAACCTGCTCCTGCTCCACTCTACGTGATGCAATGTCCTCTCAATTCAAGCTCCAACGCAAGAGCTCTACCACAATAGCATCCAAGCACTCGAATGTCAAGCTCTCCTCCACCGAGCACTTCTCTAACGAGCTCCATTGAGCTCAAAAGCTCCTCTCACCAAGGAAGCCGCAACCGCCTCCTCAACCAAGCTTGACCACACCAAGCTCCTAAGCTCCAAAGACAATGCTCCTCAAGCTAAAATCGCTCTCCGTGAAACTCCGTGATCGAACACCACCGTCGAGAGCGAGCGAGCTATCGCCTCGAAGCTCTCAAAGCTGTCGTGCTCTCCACAGTCACCATAGCTCTGATACCAATTGAAGGGGACTGGGGAGCACCAGAGACGGAGAGTGAGAGAGAGAGAAGGATACACACAACACAGATATGGGTGGGGAGAATCCAAAGAGTGAGCAACCCCCTATACACTTATGCTATGTATAAGGTATACAAGTCAGTGGGCGCCCAGACTCTGGGCGGCCGGGCAAGGCACAGACGCCTATACCCCAACAATAAAGGTGGATGTCAGGTGCTCACATATAAGAAACCTCCATCAATAAATGATATCGCTCCATTCTTGTAACACTTTTTAAATTCAGAAATATGCTCCCATGGGTTTTGTGGGACAGGTGTCTAACCTCACTCCTATCTTATTGCAGACATATCAAGAACCATGATTAAATTGTCAATCCATGGGACGAAGCTGACTCTACTAGTGCATAGAGGCTACAAGAGGTTGTCAATCTCTTGGAAGACAACAAAGAACTCGCATCTAACTCAAGCTACACTCAAGTGACTAAAATCACCAAAAGCCAATCGCTCATTGGCAAGCAAATCACATCCCGTTACAGCATCAAATGACATCCAAACGTAACAAAACTTCTAGGACATGTTTATAAGACCTAAGCACACATACTTATGGTCTCAAATCCCACTTTAGTTCAAGTGAAAAAATCGCAATTATCAACAGCAGTGGATTTTTGACCTAGTTGTTTTCGACCCAGAATGCATCTAAATGCTTAGCAATGATGTCCCAATACCCCGCCAATGCTTAGTTTTTTATTTTTAAGTGTAAATTCATACTTATGATGAAATTAGGCCGTGGGTTGTTGGTGACGCCAACAACTAAGAAATACTATGAAATTCTTATGTCAATGCCTAGAGCTCTTACCTGCGATTGCAACACAGCAGACATGATTGCAATGTGATAACCGGGGAGGGAATAGGAAGTGCGCGCGAGAAGGAGAGAAGTGAGCGCCGCTAGCTCGCGCTGTGTATTTCATTATCCAAAAACTTAAAAATAACTTACAAAAATTGGCTTTTATACCGTAGCCAAGGTTTTTGGTGGTCAAAACTAATAAGCTGGGAACTCTAACCAAAGATAGGTAAAGACAAGTTGATAGAATCTCGAAGCTTGTAGCGTCGGCTTATCAATTACAAGGTTTATGCAAAAAATAGGAGTTATAATATTTCCGATTCATCAAAATATTAAATATTTTTACAATGAGAGCTCCAAAAAATGGTATTCGAGTTAGCTTATTGCTAACATTCCCCCCCTCCTCGCCTGTGTCGTCCCTTGACACAGTGTTATGGACTGAAATCATCTTTGGGTTGATGGCTGGCGAGGCGGTCTTTAAGTGCATGTAGAGCCTTTTCATATATGATCTTTCTCTCTTTGTCTGGCACCTGCAAAAATTGCATAGTGAATTTGTTTTTTAGCTTGAATGCGGAGTAGCCTATGAATCTGGAAGTCAGATTGCTGATCATTGGCCCAAAAACCTTCATTTTCCAAGTGAAGGACCCTGTGTAGAACGCTTCCTCAAACGCCAACATATTATGAGATGGCAAGAACATGCAGTGGGCGTAGAAGCCATAGAGGACTTCTTTGAAAGGTTGGCCATTGAGGTTGTAGCATAAACCCTTATTGACCTCAAGGAAGGACATCCACGGTGCTCTTGCTTGCTCTGGCTCATGAAAAACTTCAATGCATGTGAGCATCATTCAACAAATTTTGTAAAGCATAGCACATGAGGGATCACGTAGACTGTTGAAGAATATATGACATGGCGACCGTTAGGGTTTTCACCGAGTGTTTTTTTGTCGGCGTTCCCTTCTCTGGAGATGGCAATCTTGGATAATTCAGCCATGTAGGCTGCTTCTTTGTCATTGCCTCATGTGCTTTCCACGTCCTTACTCTTGGCACATGACAAAAGGTTGGGTCTCTTTGCAGTGCCACGGGTGCTCTTGTGAGTAGAATCAGATATCTAAGACTTTTATCAGCCAGCTCTTTCTCCACTTTGGGTGGACTTCATTTGTGCCTTCTACTTGCATGTCTTTATAAAGTCTCTCCTTGACCTGTAGTAGCAGCTCTACCTTGATCAAGGGATATGGCAGTGATTGCTGATGCCATTGTGCATTGATTTGGTTGGGAGTGAGTTGAGTAACATTGATAGAGTAAAGAACTCTCAACTCCCAATCCATCGCTGCTTTCCACTGCTCATCCGTCTCCTGGGTAACCTTTTTCTTAAGCGCATCTTCTTCATCTTTTGACAGTTGGACCATCGGCTCTCGATTGGCATCTGTAATGGTACTTGAAATTCTTCTTCTCCCTGAGCCCTTCTGCTGGCTGTGTTTCCATCTCAATGAAAGAGACTGAGGGAATATCAATATGTGGCTGCTCTGATGTACCTGCTTCTTCCTACGTATCTTGATGTCCATCTCGCAGTAGCTGTTTGACTCTCTTCAGCTCAGCTATTTCCTTGAGCAATTCTTCCTCTCTTTGTAACCCGCATTAATGCAAGGTCTTTGCGTTGTGACTGCTCTAGATTTAGCTCTAGCTCGAGATATTTATTCTTTTTCTCTAGTGCTTTGTACACTAATTAGTCTATACCTTTGACTGAGGCAACTGTGGGATTATCTTTTATCTGTCGCAAAAAGGTTACATGATCGTTGATCCTCTACTCTGAATATTGCAATGAGGCGTTTGCTACGTCTAGTTGTACTTGGATCTTCTGAACTGACAGAGTTGTACTTAAGAGTTCGTTAGTAACCTTTGTCAGTTGTTCGTCTTTGGTTTTGCAGGCATCTGTTAACTTCATAAGAAGTTTGTCTAACTCTTCCATTTTCTTTTGCTATTTTTCTCGGGCTAGTTGGTGCTGTTTAGCTTCTGCTTTTAACTCTTGGACTTTTTTTTTTGCAGATTGGTGATGACATTTAATCTATCGTCTAGCTCTCCTTGAAGAGCGTCGATCACCATCTCCAATTCTTTAGCCATGGTGATGCGGCTAAGTGCTGCTACTCTCATTTTTTCTGTCATCTCCTGCATCTGCTTTGCATATTCATTCGCGTGGAGAATCACCTCATCATTGGTCTGCCAATCTTTAGGGTCTATGAGCTGCCTTGATGTTTCAGCAGTCTCTTGTGATTCCTTTGGTGGGGTTGTGGGTGCTATTTGTTCCTCCCCTCAAGGTTGTGCTTGGGCCTCTTCTGCTTTGTCGAGGCTTCGTGGATGCCTCGGCTGTTTTCTTGCTGAGTGGTGGTAGATGGGGTTTCCTTTGTTTCCTGTTCCTTTGTTTGCTCAGACCTTGTGGACTTCTAGTGCAGGACTTCCTGCCCTTTCCGGCTCTAGTTCTTTTTCCTTAGCTTGGTCAGAAGTAGTTGCTGCCTGTTGTATAAAATCTAATGTCTCTTGTGGTTTAGGATCCTTTTCTTTGGTTGGATCGCCCTCTGTGGGTCTATCTATTGGTGACGGTGGTGGGCTTCCTATGAGTTGGTCGTGTTGTTCTATAGTAGCAGGTGAAGATAGTCTGGGAGAAATCTCACTTTGGTCGTGCTATGTCATAAAATCTAATATCTAACCAACCCAAATGATTTTCTCATATTAAATTGATCACTTAATGTGGGAGAATAAACGGGAACAAGTGTTAAGATATAGATATGTGCTTATAGATCTATCTCAACTTGGGGCCAATAGTAAAGGGGCCCAAATGGGAGATGGTCTATCAAGAGCAAGGCTAACCAATGGAGAATAAGATCTTAGGGTTAGCTTCGTTGAAGACCTCCAATAATGTGTGTAAAAGTCCTTTGACCTTAGGTAAGCTAGGGCTGAGATTGAGGTGGGAACCCGGCCCAAGCTAGAGGTGCTTGTCGTGCTTGAGGTGCTTGTCATGCTTGAGGTTCTTGATTAAGATGCTTGAGGTGCTTGACTGGCTCCATGCTTGAGGTGCTTGACTTGGTGCATGATTAACACTAGGTTGGTAATGGGACACTTTTATGTCCTGTTAAGTGACCATTTTCCTTCAATTATGTCAAGAGTTTCAAAATGGATTTTGAGGTGCTATCTGTCTAGAAAGTTGTCTCATGAGCTGAAAAAAACTTGACATTTTTTTGGAATATCAATTCCATCTTTAACCTTGTCCTTGCACAACATTTCACAACCTAAACTGTGTGAAAAAACGGGTCCTGTTTTTGGCTTTTTCAAGTTTTTGCAACTATACCACTCTATAATTCATGTTTGTGACGTCTATATTGCTAGAGAACTATCTTTAGTAGTCCTCAACATGTCCTGATGCTTCTAGGGAGAAACAAATGTTAAAGTTGTAAGTTATGACCAAATTACAAAAATTATCAAATCCTGTTTTTTAGTCAATTTTAGCTCTTCTATGATTTTTTTGGTGGCTTTCATGATATCCATATTGAGTTTT
The DNA here is from genome assembly GCF_014529385.1 of Adiantum capillus-veneris. Taxonomy (NCBI): domain Eukaryota; kingdom Viridiplantae; phylum Streptophyta; class Polypodiopsida; order Polypodiales; family Pteridaceae; genus Adiantum; species Adiantum capillus-veneris. Next base: position 59,831,931 of record NC_140949.1, on the reverse strand, counting down.
GATTTTCTATGTCGCATATTGTAACATAAAGCTAATATTTGTTGAGTTTTGGGGCACCTAACACCCTATTTTGCATAGTAGACAACGATGGTTGATTTTTTTGATTATAGAAGAAAACGAAACATTCTACTATATCAAGTATAGCTTTTTCAATATTGTTAGTTTCTTGTGACAACTACACGCATTTTGTAGGTAGTAACCATATCTAGTCATAAGGATCAAATTTGGCTAGATATTGAATAGTTTCTATGGGATTCTACAACTCATAATGTTGAACCCAGTTTTTTCATGTTTGCTGTATTTAGCACTTCATCTTTGTCCCCAAGATTCCCCTTGGTAAGAGATGTATTATTCTTTTGACATGCTCCATGGATCCTTATGAACCTAAAGGACAATAAGGAACTAAGAAAACATGCATATATTATTTGTATTGAGCGTGGCTATAGAAACTTTGATAATAGGTTTGCAGAATGGTAAAAATTCAACTTTTTTGTACCTATTTCTTTTGGCAAAAGAAAAAATAGTGAGTGAGAAGCAATCATATGTTTTGATCACCAACCCATTGAAGTTAACTAGGGAATTTATCTCAACTCCTACAAAAATCCCTAATCTTATTTTTATGCAACAAAACATAAGAAATGACTGTTTTGATGAAAATGTACTAGTCCATCAACTTTGGAGGCTTGGTGTGACCAAAAGATGAGAAATTTTACAAGTTTCTTATTTTTTCCATGTGTAGTAGGCCTTGAACTATAATCTCATGAAAGGAATTTACAAAATGAGTGGACCTACTATGGTTTTGGAGGTTTTTTTTAAAACCCTGAAAGGACACTTTTATGTCCTGTTAGGGTACCAACCTAGTGTTAAGGTGCTTGAGGTGCCTTGAGAAGCTTGCCTGAGATGCTTGTGGGAACACCCCCTACTTCAAGTGCTTAGTAATGCTTGATGACTAAGGGGCTTGCTCATCCAAAGTCAAAAGGATCCCTACAAGGAGGGGGCCAAGCCTACAAGGGGGGGGGATGAGAGAGAACACACACACAATAATGTGTGTAACTTCATTGAACACCTCCAATAATGTGTGTAGCTTCATTGAACACCTCCAATAATGTGTGTAGCTTCATTGAAGACCTCCAATAATGTGTGTAAAAGTCCTTTGACCTTAGGTAAGCTAGGGCTAAGCTTGAGGTGGGAACCCGGCCCAAGCTAGAGGTGCTTGTCATGCTTGAGGTGCTTGATTAAGATGCTTGAGGTGCTTCACTGGCTCCATGCTTGAGGTGCTTGACTTGGTGCATGATTAAGGTGCTTGAGGTGCCTTGAGAAGCTTGCCTGAGATGCTTGTGGGAACACCCCCTACTTCAAGTGCTTAGTCATGCTTGATGACTAAGGGGCTTGCTCATCCAAAGTCAAAAAGATCCCTACAAGGAGGGGGGCGAGCCTACAAGGGGGGGGGATGAGAGAGAACACGCACACACACACACACACACACACACACACAAGGGAAGCCCCAGCTTGAAAAGGTAGCAAGGACACTTGTCAAGTTCCTCCTCATGTTGCCCTCATGGTGTGCCTGAAGCCTATTGGTTGGCCACCCAAGGGGTCCAATGATAATTTAGGATATTTAATTAATTGATTTTTCATTTTTCAAGTCCTCTCTCTCAAAGGGGAAAGGGGGACACTTGTCCCAAGGCTACCCCTGTTGCTTGTAATGGCTCTTGCTTGTGATTGGCTAGGCCTGGAAGGGTCCAATGAGCTTCAAGCATGAGCTACAAGGGGGGGTCAACCCAAGCAAGCTAGGGGGGTTCTTAGGGGGTATACTCACCCACACACACTCACAAACACTCTCATTGTGTACTATGCAAAGTGCAAGAGCTCCCTCTCCTTCTCCAAGAAAGTAGAGGTTGAGAGCCTACACCAACACTCTTGGCTATGGAGTGCAAATCCATCCAAGATCCATGCTTCAATGCTTGAGCTTGCCATCTATTTCTCCCTCATTAATATGCTATTATGTATGCTAGCACAAGAGTTATGATAAGTGAGGAACTAGCTCTTTCTCATATGAAATGTTTCTTCTTCCTCTTCCCTACCCTCATTCCCTGCTAGCTCTCTCCACCTTCGAAGGTGTTTGAGGTCTTGGGACTGAGGCTTGGTATAGTTAAAGCTTTCTTCAAGTTTAGGTTATGCTATGATAGTGATGCATGAAGCTTTCCATCTTCATTGCTTCACCTAGGTTACAAGGAACACAAAGAATGTATTGTAACAAGTCTCTCTTTATGGGAGAAATCATAATACAAATGCCTATTGGAGGGGGGACCGGCTCCACATAAATCCGGTCCTCAACTGTTGTCATGTTCTCTAAATTCTCTCTCTTGCAAAAGTATTATCTATGCCAAGTTAACTAATTGCTATGATTATGTTGCTATCTTCAATTATGTCTACCCGCTATGCTCACAAAATCATTTCTTGAAAGTACTCTCATTAAATTCCGCTACTCTCAAATTGAATAGGCAAATTCCATTACATTGGTATCAGAGCATTTGGTTTCTCTTTTCTTGCTTAAGAAGAGAGGTCTTTAAGTAGCCTATAAATGGTTGATGTTGTTAATTATAATAGAGTAAGTGGAACTGGGATCTAATATCGGTTTTGTTAAGCCCACTATGTGGGGGATGGTGCACACCTCGGGAGCTTTGGACTTAATAATGGAGTCTTTTTAGACTTGCCTACGGCTTTACCATTATTGAGCTATAAGAAGTCCGAAAGGAGCTAGCCCTTGGCAACTCTGCTATGTTAGACCTACTCCTCTCTACTCTCTATAATTAACCACTTTGAGCCGTGGGTGTAGATACTTAAGAGTCAATTTTCAAAGGCTAAGAGGAGTGGCAACTAAGGTTTTGAATTGCCAAAGCATACACTAAGTATAAACATAAATTTTATTAACATGGCTGACAATAATCAAGAGAGTAGAATGAACATTGATAGCTTTGATTTTGCACATGAAGGTGCTAATGATGATGCTCCCATGTTTGTGAATTATCTCGTCACTAGGTTGCAGCAAGCTATGGGCAACCCTGCTTTGCAAGCCGAAGTTACTCAACAACTTCGTGCTTATGGAATTTCCCTTCCTCTCCCAGAGGAGAGAGAGCTTAGGAGGCCTCTTGAAGAGACCCCCAAAAGAAGACTCTCTCCCATTCGAGAGGAGTAATCCAAAGAGAAAGAAAGCAATGAAAGTCTAAGTTCTTCTGAAGATGTGGCTCCACGAAGACGGCGGTCTAGATGATCGCCTACTCCTCCCAAGAGGAAAAGAGAAACCTATAGTCCTTCTCCTCATCACTCTGAAAGGCAAGAGAGGAAACAAAGGAAGAAAAGGGCTAGGAAGAGGTCACCCTCTTCTCCTTCTTCTTCACCTTCCTCCTCTTCCGATGAAAGTTATGGCTATTCTCCTAGAGAATACAAGAGGGGAGGACATCGCAAATCATTTCCTGCATGGCGAAGGTCACAAAAGCTAAAGAATTTCAAGGAGGGAGGAAAGAGTATCTCTTTTCTCACCTACGATGGCACCTTTGGTGCTACCGACAAAGTGTTGGCCTTCATCCAGCAATTTGATGCGGCCTTTGGGGACGAGGGCTTCACAGAGTCCTCCAAGCTACGCCATGTAGCTATGCATTTCCAAAAATCAGCTCGTCAATGGTGGGCTAGCCTTCGTGGCAATGGAGAAGCCCCAAAGACATGGAAAACTCTACGAGTTTCCATCATGAAGCAATTTCTTCCAAGCGATACTAAAGATAAAGTTCTTACCGAATGGCGCGGCTTGAAGCTTCTCTCTCATCAGTCTATCAACAAGTATGTAGACAAGTTTTGGGATTTACATCTCAAAGCTACTGTCTTTCAAAAGATAGACTTTTCCGAGAAAAGACAACAATTTTGTGCGAGATTACTTGAAGAGATGGCCGAATACATCAACTCTCAATGGCCTGGTACTATTACCGAAGTAATCCATCACACCATGGTTGCTTCACGCATCAATTTCCATCAAGGGGCTAGACGTAATTTCAAGCCCATGGAAAACAAAGATAAAAATGATGCAAAGGGGAAATCCAATGCTCAAAATAATTCCCAAGGCACTTCCAACAACAACAATAGCAACAACAACAATCGGTCCAAGGAGAAGGGAGTTTACAAAGGTAAAAACAAACTCTCTCCTGAAGAGCTTGAAGCTTTTCGCAAGGACCATAAGTGTTTCAAGTGTGGAGAGCAAGGACATGGCTATCGTTCTTGCCCCAAGAAGAATACTCGCAATGAGACTCCTAGGGCTTCCACCATCGAAGCTCCGAAAGAGGATGCTCATTGCAAAGGATCATCACTCTCCTATGCTTGGGGAAAGATAAGAGAGCATGATGCCTTCATCTTGTTTGACCCTGGCTCTACTCTCAACTTCATATCAATAGAGTTGGCCACCAAGTTGGGCATTCAAGCTTTTGAGATGGGAGATATAGTAACAACTGATGCAGATTTCAAGGGACAACAAGCCTCCGTTACTCCCTTGATTGGGAAGTTGAGGCTTCATGTCCAAAGCTATGTCGACAAAGAAGACTTCTTCATCTCTCCTCTCCAACATCAGGATGTTATCCTAGGGGCACCATGGTTTGATCGCATGGATGCCAACATGAAGTTCCCTGAAAGGAGAATTTACTTCACCTACAGGGGAAATAACATGTATATAGATGCTAGTGAGCGTGGTCGCACTATTCCACTTGTAAATCCTCTTTCTTTTGATAAATCAATGAAGAGCTCAGTTTCTGCATACATGATTTATGTCAAAGAGTCTCTAAAAGCTAATAATGTTTCATCAAATGAAAATGATAGGAATCAAGAAGAGTTAGACTTGTCTACTTTTCTAAAAGGATTCCAAGATGTGTTCATCGATGATATCCCTATGGACCTACCTCCAAAACGAGGGGATGATGACCATCGTATTGAGCTCCTTCCAGGAAGCTCACCGCCTAACAAACCTCCTTATCGAGTCTCACAAGCTCAACAAGAGGAGATTATGAGGCAAGTATAGGAATTGGTAGACAAAGGGATGGTGAGGCCTAGTTCCTCTCCCTTTTGTTCTCCAGTCCTTTTGGTGCAAAAGAAAGATGGTACATACCGTTTGTGTGTGGACTATCGAGCAATAAACCATATCACTATCAAAAACAGATTTCCCGTGCCTCGGGTAGAAGATCTGTTTGATAAGCTACAAGGATCTACCTACTTCAGTAGGATTGACCTTAAGAGTGGTTATCATCAAATAAGGATAGTGGATGAAGATATCCTAAAGACCGCGTTTCGCACAACATTCGGTCTTTATGAATATCTAGTCATGCCTTTTGGCTTGACTAATGCACCAACTACTTTCAATCGTCTCATGGAGAAAAATTTTAGACCATATCGTAAATTCACTGGAGTGTTCTTTGATGATATCATCATCTACTCCAAGTCTTTGGAGGAACATAAGCAACATCTCCAAGTGATTTTTCAAGCCTTGAGGGAGAACAAACTTTTTCTCAACCAAAAGAAAAGTGAATTCTTCCTTCAAGAGATTCAATATCTAGGTCATATTATCTCTCACGATGGTATTCGTATGGATCCATCAAAGTTAGAGGTAATAAAATCATGGCCTCACCCAAGGAATCTACATGAGCTAAGAAGATTTATTGGTATGTGTGCATACTGTAGACGCTTCATAGCAAAATTCTCTCAAGTAGCAGGACCACTACACGACTTAACAAAGAAGAACGTTAAGTTTGTATGGACTGCTAAGGAGCAAAATGATTTTGAAAAACTCAAAGAGAAGCTTACTTCCCAACCAGTCCTCGTGCTTCCGGATCTCTCAAAGCCATTTGAGGTCCAATGTGATGCTTGTGGTGATTGCCTTGGAGCGGTTTTGCTTCAAGAAGGACATGCCATAGCATATGAGAGCCGAAGGCTCAATAGTGATGAACGAGTCTTGGGAATTTATGAGAAAGAGCTTTTAGCTGTTCTACATGCCCTAGATACATGGAAGCACTACCTATTGGGGACTCCATTTATCCTACGAACCGACCACCAAAGTCTCAAGTATTTCATGACGCAAACCAAACTTTCTGACAAACAAATGAGGTGGGCAAATTTTCTTTCGCAATTTAATTTCCATATTGCTCACATAGCTGGTAAGCACAATCAAGTTGCCGATGCACTTTCACGACGACCAAAAGTTAATGCGGTGTCTATAGCTACTCACAATGATCTATCCTCTATGATAGATGATTATGCTACTGACCCTGACTTTAGAGACATAATGTCAGCCCTTGCTTTGGGGAAGAAAGAGGAACCATTCACCTTGCAGGATGGTAATCTTCTCCACTGCAATAGGCTATGTGTTACCCATTCCCTTCGTGAGAAGGTTATGTATGAATCCCATGCTCCTCCATATGCAGGGCATAGAGGTATTCAACCTACTCTCCGAGGAGTAGAGACGTATTTCTATTGGCCTACCATGAAAGTGGACATACAAGAGTATGTTTCAAAATGTGTAGTATTCCAAAAGACCAAGTATGATAGAGGGAAGCAACCTGGATTACTCTAGCCATTGCCCATTCCAAATTCACCATGGGAGAGTATATCCATGGATTTCATCTTTGGATTACCCAAGTCTATCCATGGGAATACAGGAATATGGACAATAGTCGACAGGTTTAGCAAGCAAGCACATTTTATTCCTGTCAAAAAGACTATTAAGGCACATCAAATGGTAACTCTCTTCATATCTCAGATTTTCAAGCACCATGGATTACCCACATCTATCGTGTCAGATTGAGATCCTAGAATGCCCAGTAATTTCTGGAAAGGTCTCTTTGAAAATCTAGGAACAAGAGTGAATTTCTCTTCGGCCTATCACCCACAAACGGATGGCCAAAGTGAGATAGCCAATCTTACGATACTCGATCTACTCAAGACTTATGTTACCGAAGTAGATCAACGCTCACAATGGGAAAAGTATTTAACTCTAGTAGAGTATGCCTACAATAATACTGTACATACTTCTACGGGGAAAGCACCTTTCGAGATCATAGAGGGAAGACCTAAAAGTCCCTTGCTACTCAAAGTACATGGGAAGATCTTCGCCGCCGATGAGTATAGCCGTGACCTACAAGAATCTTTTCAAAAGATTAGGGAGGCTATAGCCATCTCTCAACAAAGGCAAAAAGCTGCTCCTGATAAGCACAGAAGAGCCTATTTCCTAAGGCTCGATTAAGGCAAACGACGGGCAAAAATCCTACGGGCCATCAAAAGTATTATGCTAAACTAGCAAAAAGATACTATGGTCCTTTCCAAATCTTGAAGCCCATCAATGAGACGGCTTATCAACTCAAGTTACCCAACCATTGGCTTATACACAATGCCTTTCATGTAAGCCTACTTAAGCCCTACAAAGGAGAGCCACCAACTGAACCAATTATTGAAGACCCTCCCGAAGTTGAAGACCAAGAAGAGGTGCTACAACCCGAAGCTGTCCTTCGGCATGAAGACAAGGTACTACGACATGGTAAGATAATCCGGCCGTATCTTATTAAGTTCAAAAATTATCCTTTTGAAGATGCTAAATGGATGCAAGGAGTACAACTTAAGGATAGTATGAACCTTGTCAATGCTTACAATGCTACATTAGAGTAAGCAAATGTACAACTCTCTTTTAAATGACTCATGTTTTTGTCTTATAAGACTAATCCTCTTTTTAATTGTGCACAAATTTAACTAGTATGCATGCTTAGAATCATGTTTGTGATGACGACGTCTCTCAAACACTAAGTAGAATTTGTCACTCTACTTTGGGAGAATGAAATGGACTAAAGAGCAGACATGCTTGCGGCAGCTATGTCTCCCAAGCACCAAATGGATTAGTCATCCATCTTGGAAAGATGTTGTAGGGTGAAAAAGGGATCCTCTACCCGCTAAATACGATTGACTAATGACTAAGGCATTATCTCTTCTACCTCATAGTCGAGGACGATTATGATTTCAAGAGAGAGGTAATGTCATAAAATCTAATATCTAACCAACCCAAATGATTTTCTCATATTAAATTGATCACTTAATGTGGGAGAATAAACGGGAACAAGTGTTAAGATATAGATATGTGCTTATAGATCTATCTCAACATGGGGCCAATAGTAAAGGGGACCAAATGGGAGATGGTCTATCAAGAGCAAGGCTAACCAATGGAGCATAAGACCTTAGGGTTAGCTTCATTGAAGACCTCCAATAATGTGTGTAACTTCATTGAACACCTCCAATAATGTGTGTAGCTTCATTGAAGACCTCCAATAATGTGTGTAAAAGTCCTTTGACCTTAGGTAAGCTAGGGCTGAGCTTGAGGTGGGAACCCGGCCCAAGCTAGAGGTGCTTGTCATGCTTGAGGTGCTTGATTAAGATGCTTGAGGTGCTTCACTGGCTCCATGCTTGAGGTGCTTGACTTGGTGCATGATTAAGGTGCTTGAGGTGCCTTGAGAAGCTTGCCTGAGATGCTTGTGGGAACACCCCCTACTTCAAGTGCTTAGTCATGCTTGATGACTAAGGGGCTTGCTCATCCAAAGTCAAAAAGATCCCTACAAGGAGGGGGGCGAGCCTACAAGGGGGGGGGATGAGAGAGAACATGCACACACACACACACACACACACACACAAGGGAAGCCCCAGCTTGAAAAGGTAGCAAGGACACTTGTCAAGTTCCTCCTCATGTTGCCCTCATGGTGTGCCTGAAGCCTATTGGTTGGCCACCCAAGGGGTCCAATGATAATTTAGGATATTTAATTAATTGATTTTTCATTTTTCAAGTCCTCTCTCTCAAAGGGGAAAGGGGGACACTTGTCCCAAGGCTACCCCTGTTGCTTGTAATGGCTCTTGCTTGTGATTGGCTAGGCCTGGAAGGGTCCAATGAGCTTCAAGCATGAGCTACAAGGGGGGGTCAACCCAAGCAAGCTAGGGGGGTTCTTAGGGGGTATACTCACCCACACACACTCACAAACACTCTCATTGTGTACTATGCAAAGTGCAAGAGCTCCCTCTCCTTCTCCAAGCAAGTAGAGGTTTAGAGCCTACACCAACACTCTTGGCTATAGAGTGCAAATCATCCAAGATCCATGCTTCAATGCTTGATCTTGCCATCTATTTCTTCCTCATTACTATGCTATTATGTATGCTAGCACAAGAGTTATGATAAGTGAGGAACTAGCTCTTTCTCGTATGAAATGTTTCTTCTTCCTCTTCCCTACCCTCATTCCCTGCTAGCTCTCTCCACCTTCGAAGGTGTTTGAGGTCTTGGGACTGAGGCTTGGTATAGTTAAAGCTTTCTTCAAGTTTAGGTTATGCTATGATGGTGATGCATGAAGCTTTCCATCTTCATTGCTTCACCTAGGTTACAAGGAACACAAAGAATGTATTGTAACAAGTCTCTCTTTATGGGAGAAATCATAATGCAAATTCCTATTGGAGGGGGGACCGGCTCCACATAAATCCGGTCCTCAACTGTTTTCATGTTCTCTAAATTCTCTCTCTTGCAAAAGTATTGTCTATGCCAAGTTAACTAATTGTTATGATTATGTTGCTATCTTCAATTATGTCTACCCGCTATGCTCACAAAATCATTTCTTGAAAGTACTCTCATTAAATTCCGCTACTCTCAAATTGAATAGGCAAATTCTTTACATGCTAGGTCTCACCTTGGTTTTTTCCTCAGCTTGTTTTTCTTGCTCAAACGCATCTTCTCTAGGTTTTCTTTCTGCTTTTTGAGCTTCTTTCAGCTTAAATGCCTCTGCTTCAACGTACATGCGTTCCAAAAATTTTGTGGGGTTTTCAGCCTCTTTCCTAACTCGGTTCTTTGTTCTCGGCCCCTTTATTTCCTTTGGCACGCCCTTTTTAAGGTCCTCACCTGCAGCTTGGTAGCTTCTCTCATAGGTCTCTTTTTCCTTTTCAAACCTTGCTTTCTTCTGTTGGGGCTCCTCTTGATGTGCGGCCATTGCTTTTCTTTTCATCTCTTCAATGCGATCTCTTCTTTCCTTGTTGTCTGAGCTTTCACTACCATGCCCTTCTAGAGAGCTCTCGCCAGATTCTTCATCATATTTGTAAGTTCTTTTGGTGGACCTTGTGGCTCGAGGAGATGGCTGTGCAGACACAATCCACGTTGGTACAGCTGAGGATGGTCGACCTATGGAAGTACACCGAGATGGAGCACTCGCTAGGCGAAACTGCAAGTGTTTCTTTCTATCACAGGTGACAGGAGCAAATGCTTATATCACAAGGTGGTAAACAGGACAAGGGATACTGTATGCAGGTGCTATCAAGTATATGATATAAGATTTTGATTGAGATGTCTGCAGGACACTCTACTGCCAGGATATGTATGCCATATGTGATGTTTTGCAAGTCAAGATGTGGTTTTTGGAGCTCTCCTAGCCGAAAATTTAACGGCGTGTATGCTAAGTAGGCGGTCAAGTGTGAATCGGATTCAAGGAAAATTGGATGGCGGTTGTGATGATCGCAATTGTTTTTGGCGAGGTTTCCTCTCGAGAATGCCACCATTCCAAGGTCTACTTTCATGTGGAGGAGCAGGATCTTGGATGCTCGCCATACGGAAGCTTGGATTTCTGCACCAATAGGTGACACTCGGCATCATCATGATCAAATGGCTTTTTTTGCTCGTGGAAACATTGCCCAAGTGGGGAGTTTTTTTATTAAAAAAAATTTAAAGGTTGCCACAGAAAAAAAACAAGCTGCAACTGGTCGAGGGCGCCACATAGGGAAGGTGGCGGGGCTGCTAGTCGATGCAGGGAAAGTAACCGCCATGTGTTCGGTGTGGCGGACTGCATGACACAAAAGAGGAGGAGAGACGAGTGCTAGAGGAGGATGGGAGGCAGCCGGTGGCTCAAGCCTGCAAGGGAGTGGTTGAGAACACTGTGGGGAGGTTGGTGCAAGAGAGAGAGGCCATCCATGGTCACGCTGTGAAGGGGAGGAAAGCGAAGAAAGGAGTTTTCCATATCCGGTGTGCTCGGCAATGAGCAAGAAAACGGCATGGGAAGTGCAGGGCCGTGAGCGGGCGGGACCGCCATAGGTGGCGTGGCTTGGAACAGCAGAGAGGTGGCGCTGGGGTTGGCAGCCGACACTACTGCAGAAGGCCAAAAGCTGCATGGTATTGGAGGTCTAAAACGGCTCTGATGACTTCAAGAGAGGTACCATAGAGGAGATGGGAGCGATGTAGAGCTGGAGAGGAGAGGAGTGCTGGCTGAGGTTCGTTGGGTGCAACTACTGTGGTCCTAGTAGAGGGAGCCACCAAAGAGGGCGCCAGATGTTGCAAATTGCAGTGATATGGTTGCAGGTTGGGCTGCCAAAGAGGGGAATTTGGATGCTAAAAGCACTGCCATAGGAGGACCCGACTATAGATGAGCAGAGAGCGCCAAAGAATTTATTTTGAAGTACAACAGGTGGGCAGGAGCTAGGAGGTGTTGCTCGTGAGCAGAAGGCCACAAGGAGTACAGTTTGGGAAGCAACCAAACCACAAAAACGAGGAGTTGGCTCTCCCAGGGAGCATCTCTATTCAAAGAGAAGGAGGCCGTTTTTTCCTCCTGAAAAGCATCACTACACACCTTCTAAATCAAAGACACTTGTTTCGGCATTGTCATAACCTCTATTTTTTTAATGTTTAAATGAATGTTACCACTCTCTTTCACTTGTTCACATGCATTTCGTGCATCTGAGGAACTCTATTGCATGTAGGACGTGAATATAGGGTATAAGTTCTGTTGTGTGTCAAAAGAGTGGATGCTCTTTTGTATGGTTGTGATATATGCATGCAGGATGAAAAACTTGAGGGCAAACTGGATGTCTGTCAATGATCTTGGGTGCACGAAGGGGTCGGGACTACTTATATGTGAGTGTATGATGCTATCAAGGGTCATAGATTGGGATAATTGATTGTATGCTTTGTGACGAGATGTATGTACTCGGAGTCGGTCAAATTTGAGCAAGGATAGTAATCTTTTATAGAATTGGGGTGAGTGTATGCATCGGTGGGTACAAGTGTGGGATGGTGGGTTGTCGATAAGTGTTTGCAGTTATGGTAGAGTGTGTGTAGCCGTGATTGCTCGTAGGCGAGTCTGTGCAATGGAGATTGGCAGATAGTGTGCATTTGTGTGAGTTTCTGTGTGGTTAGGGGTGTGGAATTTATCCTGGACTATACAGAGACAGATTACTTGTGTGCTGGGTTTGTTCACACTTCCCCCTTTCCAACGTGTTCTGATCTGGGACAGGTGAAAAATTGTCTGCCATGTCGATAGCATGGTCTGCTATTCTTGTGAGTACTTCAGGGGCTCCCAGATATCTTATCTTACCTCTTTCTTTGTACACTTTAGTATGGATAACGCGTATTGTGCGTGGTCGATGGGTTGCTTGGTTGTCGTACACAGCATGAGCTAATGGCACTCACTTCTCTCCTTCTTGTGCTTCCTACTTCCTCCCCGATTGTCACATTGCAATCGCGCCTGTTGCATTGCAACCGCAGGTAAGAGCTCTACGCATTGACGTAAGCATTTCACAGTATTTTATAGTGTTGGTGTCATCAACCCGCGGCCTAATTTCATCATAAGTAGAAATTTCCACTTAAAAATAAAAAATTAAGCATAGGTAGGTATTGGGGCATCATTGCTAAGCATTTAGATGCACTCTGGATCGAAAACGACTAGGTCAAAAATCCACTGTTGTTAATAATCGTGATTTTTGCACTTGACCTAAAGTGAGATTTAAGACCATACGCATGTGTGCTTAGGTTTTATAAACATGTCCTAAAAGTTTCGTTACGTTTGGATGTCATTTGATGGTGTAACGGATGTGATTTGTTTGCCGTTGAGTGATTGGCTTTTGGTGATTTGAGTCACTTGAGTATAGCTTGAGCTAGATGCGAGTTGTTTCTTGTTTTCCAAGAGATTGACAACCTCTTGTAGCCTCTATGCACTAGTCGAGTCAGCTTCATCTCATGGATTGACAATTTAATCGTGGTTCTCGCTACGTCTGCAATAAGATAGGAGTGAGGTTAGACACCACGTCCCATATTTGGTGCCGTTGCCGGGGATCGAAGAGAACTAAACTAAGGAAAAACACGAGCGTCTTGTGAAGTTATCCTTTAACTTCCTCTAGGATCTCCTAGAGTCAAAACTTTCCTTTTAGAACTGCATAGCTTAAGATTGTCGTCTTTTGTTATGTAGAGGTAGCTTCGAAGTAATCGTACTTGCTAAGTGCCTTTGAGATTGTAGGGTTGTAGAACTAGATTAGGATTTTGAGAATGATTGATGGACAAGAAAAGTTTTAAGATCAAAGCTCAAAAAACCATAAAAAACAAGAAAACGAGTGTTTGTGGACACTTTCCACAACCCCATTGCATTAGAACCTAGGAGTTAGGTAAGTAGGATCCGAGGTGGATTTCAGAACATTGCTCTCTCCGAAAGAATCAATTATGAGTTGTTATTTCAAGTTACAGAATTTCAAATCCACGGCTAGAAATAGCACGAAAAGACTCCAAACCACTCCATCTGACTAGAGGGTATGCTTAAAAGTTGTATGAACCAATGGGTAAGCTCAAGGACACATGGAGGTAAAAATTTCAAGAGTTTGTAAAAACTCAAATTAGTTACTTTTTCTTCACATTTTAGGCCAAATTAAGTTTTGACTTGATTCATAGGCTTAAAATAGCTCATGAAAAGAGTGTCCATTGAAAAAGTGCAAAAAGTGTTCATTTTAGGCCTAAAGTAAATAATCGTGATTATTTAGTTTCAACTCAAAACTGGCCAAGCTTGATTCTAGTGACTCATTGCATTTGTACAAACAACTTTTATAAAGGACCATAGAATTTGGATCACCAAACTGACAAAAAACTGGGTAAAGACTAAAGTTTGTACTCACTTTTGGGAACTTGAGTGTAAATTTGTACTCATTTTTGGGAACTTGAGTGTAAATTTGGGAAAAAATTATCCAAAATCAATGAAATTTGAATCATAGGCTTATATTGATGTGATAGACATATGTATATGCTCAGTTGACCAAAAAGATGCAAAAATTTATCAAAAGTAAATAATCGTGATTTTTTAGTACTACCCCATTATTCAACTTTTTTTACCAAGTTAGCATACCACTAGCTCTACCATAGCCCACATACCAAATTTGGTAAGATTTGGATCATTGGATTGAAATTTGTGACCAAATTTGCAAAGTCAGTCTGTGGACACAAAACTGAGAACCATTTGAACAAAAATTATCCAAACTTGATCAAACTTGGCTAGGGTGCTTAAGTTGAGATACTTAATTAACAGATCTATGTCAAGATTGAGACAAAACTTGCAAGAAATTAGCTGGAGTAAATAATCATGATTATTTACATCTGCTTTAAAAATTGATAATCTTGCACATTTGAGTATACTACAAGGTCAAACATATCAAGTAGACCACAGAAATCAATTCTGGTGAAATTTTTGGATCACAAAAGTGAGACTTAAACCAGATTTTTGAAATCATAGTCTACGGACGCGAAACATTGTGCTAGATTTGAACATATTTTGTCCAAACTTAGTGAAACTTGTACAGGGACCTTAACAAGTTGTATACTTGGCAAACCAAGCCAAAAAGTGCAAAAAGCTGACAAAAGTAAATAATTGCGATTATTTACTACTACTACAGAGAGATACCAGTTTTGGCTTTTGAACTTGTATAGTGTTAGACCAACATATTACAAGGCCACCAGGAAATTTTGGGTTCAATTGAATCCAAATTGGTACATGTTCACTCTGTTTCCAAATTGCAGATTAGTCCTTTGATTTTTTGCAAAAGTAGAATCTAAAAGTCTCAACTGCTGACTTAGTTAGCTCGATTTGAAGTGATACACATAGACCAATCACAATAGTTAGCAAAAACTATACAATCTTTGTGAAAGAATTGCTAACTTGATGAAAATTGATACAGGAATCAAGTTGCAGACAAGGAATTGACAACTTGACGGAAGTTGCAATCAAGTCACGTGGAAGAAATTGACAACAAGTTAATCCGACAGTAAGTAGTCTATCCAGGGCTTCACAAGTCTTTATGGACCTTAGATCTGGTCGTGTACTAGGAAATCAAGGCATATTTGGAGAAACCTCCAGTAGAGTATCCACCGAAGCAAGTGTGAATCAAGGCAATCCCTTGCACACTATCCTTGAGGATATCTCAGACACTTTTTCATATTCAACATCTAAAATGTCTTCTTACTCGACTCACTCAGAAACCGGAATGATAGTGCGCTACAAGCATATAATCTCTTTTTATAAGACTAATCGCCATGAAGCTCAGGTTTACCTGGATCGTAACGAAGAGTATGCTATTCGCATTGATAACCATGGTATCGAGTTCGAAGAGGAAATCGGGGCAAACAAACAAGGAAAAGTGTACATGGATAGAAATGAAACTCAGTATTAATCTACAAGCCAAAAACCCTAACATGATTGTCAGGACATGGGTCCTACGGGCAGGGCCCTACCCTAAGGGGGGTCACGGACCCCGGCCACGGGCCAGCTAGAAATGTGGAAAGGGGATCCTAGGGCTAAGAGCCTATAAATACGGGCGGTTGGGTGGAGGATCCGGGTCTCTATCTCCTAGGGTTCTTACACTGGTATCAGAGAAAGGTGGAGAGGAGGAAGGAGGGCGGAGCCATGACAGGGAGGAAGCATGGTTTTCTTCTCTCTCTCCCTCTCTCTCTCGGATCTTTCTCTCCATCTCTCGTTGGTGGACCTTGGCATGGCGGAGCATGGCTTTCGCCAAGGAGGGCAGCATGGCTTTCGCCAAGGAGGGGGGGCATGACCCACGAGGGTCCCAGAGGTTGCATGCAACCTTGCACGGCGGGAAAGGCCGCTTGCATGCAGGACGATGAAGAGGGCCGCGCGGGCACTGTCCCCTGCATACCGGGTCCGTCTTCGGCGACGTCACAGAATCGACTGGTGTTGGCTCCAAACAGGAGCGCCATGCCATGGCGATCAATTTTCGACACACTCCCAAGCCCCGAGGAGGACCCCATCGCCCCCTACGTTCGAAATTTTCCACTGTGCTATAGCGACAGCCACCATGGAAGCTTACAAGTTATTTATTTTTTGTTAAACAGTAAATTCGCCCTAATTCCCCCCCCCCCCCCCCCCCCCCCCCCCCCCCTCCAATTAAGGGCATGAGCCCACCGCGGCCTAGGCTCGTTGAAGGCAAGCTCTCAAGGAAAATCTGCAAGTACAAGGCCTCGGCAAAGCGCAGGTTGCAGGTCACTCACGCAAGTCGGAGCTTCCAGAAATTCTTCAAATTAATTTCTGGAAATCTGCAATTTAGGAAATATCAAGTTCATATTTTTGGTAGTGACATGAAAGTCTTTGCAGGGTTCTCTGCACTCGAGCATAGCTTGAGACTTAGCAAGGGTGTAGTCTAGGGCGAGTTGCACCCTAGGTAGGTGCTGAAAGGCTTCTTCGTAATCTCAGCTGCGGTTTAAGGTCCATGGACACACTGACTGACATGGAGAATCGCATGATCAACCAGGTATGCAATAGCTTTTGTTTTGGTTTGATCACATTTTCACACATGCTATGTGCACGGCTTGTGACAGCTCCGTACGCATTCAACTTTTGTTGACTATTTTGTTTCCCATGAACCACTGTTTGGTTGAGGGATCAACATCAAGCACGGCTTGAGTACGCAATACTTCGACAACATACATTCATCGGAGGTTGATTGTAGATACAAAGGCAACTCAGGCAGGGCCTGTGACCTATCTGATTACGGTATTCGGCAAGGCCGACCGGTAATTATCATTTCAAGTAATTGTTTACCATCAGCTACATTCTAGGAGCAAGGCTCCCTATAGCGACATTCCAATACATCGACTTCTATCTTACATCGGATGTTAATTTTTTATCTCTCCTTGTTGGGCACTCTCGAGGCGGAGGAAAGCCAGATTTTTGGGAGCACGGCTCTATACATTGGATGCATACTCATTTCCAAGCCATTGCATCTTGCTAGGAGCAGGCAATATGGGTACATGAAGCATCGTGCAACACACATTGATATTCACAGCTAGGAGCGGAATGCAATGTTGAACACCATATGACTTTTCACAATGCCAACTTGTCAAGCAAAGGTTGGTTTGATCAAGCAGTATTGGACAATCGCTGACATTGGATAGTTCAGTTGTAACTGATATCTCTCTCACTGTCGAGCAATCTTATGATTCTCAATCAGTAACAAAATTTGGCAAGGCCAATTCCCTATGAAATTTTGACAAGGTCAATCTTTTTTTGCTCAAACATATGTATGTCACCAAGAGCATCTGTTGTGTGTCAGCATCTGTTAGCTATGAGCTTTCAAGTTACATTCTTGTATCATCCATTTGATGAACTTAAGTGAAGCAAGGCTTCTATTTATGTATCTTGCATTGAAGCTCCCCACGTTGGGCATATGCTATGAGCAAGAAAAATGTTTGCAGATTCTTTCATTCTGTATACGACAGATGTATATGGTACAAGAGGGCGAATATACATATGCGACAACTCTCTCTCACACGGAAGATTTGGCTATGAGCCACATTTATGCAAGCAACAACTACCAGGTTAGCCAAATTTAAGTTTTTCTTGTTTTTTCTATGTTTACACTTTACTTGGCAATTACTGTCATTGTGCAAAGCAAAGTGCTTTGGCAATTTTACATAAAGCAAGGCTTCTCCCTTGTGCCAAGGTACTGCCCAATGACTTGGCATCAAAGGCAGTGGCACACAACTTTGAAGAATTGGCAAAATAGGGAATATCAGCTCACAGATATCCCGACCAGTTTAGATTGTGCAAGGCAGTTACAGTTTTGGCTCTCACCTTTGAGGCCATCACGTTTTGCCAAGGGCTTCAAATTCTATATGCACGGCATGCTAGCTAGGTGGATTCACTTCTACCGCCTCATGAAACACGTTTCCTCTATAACACCAGATACTTTGTCAAGGACAAGATAGTTCTGGATTGTTTACCATGATTTTTGGGTTGTCACAACCACATATACGGTAAGTGGGTCACTTTGTGACTTGTTTGTGTTTTCCTGTTACCTCTCTCGATGAGAGAGTCATAACAGAAAACCATTGTATGCTTATAGGATAAGTTGCACGTTCGGCATAAGATGCACAAGAGCATGGAAATCAACTATACATGTCATAGTCGTTCAAGGAAAGTTCTCCAGCCCAGCATGCTCTTCTTTTCTCTCTTTCTTATTTCTCTAGAGGAATAATGAAAACTTTTAAGAATATTTTGCTACATGTTTTGCTCGTAAGTCAGCCTGAGCCAAGGTGCTCTAACTCTTAGCTAGTAAGTGGCTAAGACGCCACTCCAATTCGTCTTTATCGGTTCCTCTATTGAATACTAATTTGTTATTGGCATAAGGGCTATGAGCCACACACGCTAAGAGTCATTTTCAAACCTAGGGTAAGATCCCAATGCTTACATTTCTTGGGTAATTGTTCTTCAGCTTGAACAAATCTACTTAGTGAAGTCCCCATCTATGTTAATGGACAAGCAAGAGTCTCACCATTCCAGATGTTTTGGGTGTTCTGTAAGCACAACATGTTTTGGTGCAACACTCGAATCGATTTTCTCACATCAGTTGATCTACACAGCAAGCAGTTGAGATAGAATGGCTGTCCATAAGAGCTAGGCATCTCACTTGTGTGGATCTCTTTCTCTCTCTATAGCACTACGAGTGTCTAGGGAAACACAGTTTTGGGGTAAGACCCAGCGGGTGATTGCTAAATCACTCTATCGACATGGAGGATCTCAGTTTGATCTATTTCCGTTACACTTTCAAGGAAAGAAGTCCGCAATCTACCACGTGGTAGTGGACAAATTCAGCTTTTTTGGTTGATTCCAATCATTATGTATACGGTTGACTATGTTGATACCTGTTACCTGC
Source organism: Adiantum capillus-veneris (assembly GCF_014529385.1). Classification (NCBI taxonomy): domain Eukaryota; kingdom Viridiplantae; phylum Streptophyta; class Polypodiopsida; order Polypodiales; family Pteridaceae; genus Adiantum; species Adiantum capillus-veneris. The sequence continues at coordinate 59,812,923 of NC_140949.1, read as the reverse complement.
TAGTTGAGCAGTTGCTACACAGGGTCTTACAAGGGGTTTGACTACGTAGATTCTATACGGTTGACTATGTTGATAACCGTTACCTGCTAGTTGAGCAGTTTCTACACAGGGTCTTACCAAGGGGTTTGACTACGTAGATTCTAACCAACGGATTTGGATTGCGAAGGCAATACCCAGGGGTTCCAGTGCAATATTGTTTGGTCTTTTCAAGCCGTACAAATATGCTTGAATGTTTCAGAGCCATGCCAAGGGCATGTCAAACCAAAGTATTTTGGGCCGTAGCCTCCAATATACATTATGATGTTACGAATCCACGTGTAGGGTTCAATTTGGCACATGTTGTCACATGGGATACAACATGTTCTAGGAACTCAAGGAGTTCGGTTTAGCCAGTGTGGAGCAATGAATGAGGGTCTCTCTAACTCTTGTCGCAGAGTGTTTGCAGTTACCTCCACATACAAGTACATCTCGTACTTGATGGATGTCACTTTTCTTGATATCCGTGTTTGAGACATATTCCACATGTGGAGAATATGAGTCTCTAGGACTGACACTGGCGCCAAATTTCTACCAATGTGTCGCGACGAAGTCCCTAGGTGCTGGTCGTATCCATTGGTTTGATCGTTTTGAGCACTCAGTATCAGGAGCAATTTCAATGGTGGCCAGAAATTGTTGGGTACTAAGTACAAAATAGTTATGATTACAGTGTTGTGAAACCACCTTAACAGAGGGTTGTTTTCACATATAACAAAGTATGCTATGTTCATGAGAATGTCTCATGGTTGGTACCTAGGTGTGACCAGGTTGTCACATTTTATTATGGTCCAAAGTCTCGTCATGGAATTGCGGTTCGGATATGTTTGTGTTAAATGCATGCACACTAGGTGTTATGGGCCCTAGTGTTTAACACACATTTATTCGGAGCGGCATGAAAATTCATGGACTTTATTCTTTCTGCACCCTTTTGCACTGCCAGTGCAATCTCTCTTGCAGATTTCGTATAAGTTTACACCCTGCCGTACAAGGTGATGGCTGAATATGAGTGTTTGTGATTGGCTGCTTCAAACTCCAATCTGCTTTCAACCTACTTGGTTGTCTCCATTCCATATCGAATATATGGTTGGATACTCAATGATTGAGTCATAGTTTGTCGTGGGAGACTTTCTGTAAGTGGTTGGTAGGAAAGCACCTCACTCTTACTGTTGCTATTCATCCCACGTAGGATGGGCAGTTTACAAGCCTTCTATTTAGTACTAAAGGATATGCAAAGTGCATACGTTCAATCATGCTAAAGGATATGCTAAGTGCATACGTTAGCAAGAAGTGAAACAACTAGATCGGTTACCTTTCTAGTTTGGAGTTTTCTTCATATGCTGAAAGACAATCTACGGCTAGTTTTCGTCTCTGTCTGTTATTCTCAAGTTATCAACCTTAATCATCAGTTTTGATGCGGTTGTCTACTGGCAAGAAACCATAGCAAGTCAAGGACTTGGTTGCTGCTGATGAATATGTCAGCATAGTACTTTCATGGAAATATGAGCCGAGGTTATATTGCACATTCAAGTACCTTCAGAAAGTCTGAAACCTGGGTATGCATTTAGACACCTCTTAGTTATGATAACTCGTTTAACATACTCAAGTGAGTTTTAAATGGAGTCTTCACATTATGTTGGTTATGGGTCGGTTACACAAGACGGTTGTACAGGGACAGCAATATTGAAAATCAAGATGTTATTCTTGATTTCATTGAACCTCCCAATGAGCCGGGTTCAGATTCAACAACCCGTTGGATCCATGAGGGATTCCACGGTGGAAAACATTAGTCTTCTTATGAAGATACCACCACTTGTGTTTTCGAGGACGAAAACTCTTCCAAAGGGGGGAGTAATGTCAGGGCATGGGTCCTACAGGCAGGGCCCTACCCTAAGGGGGGTCACAGACCCCGGCCACGGGCCAGCTAGAAATGTGGAAAGGGGATCCTAGGGCTAAGAGCCTATAAATACGGGCGGTTGGGTGGAGGATCCGGGTCTCTAGCTCCTGAGGTTCTTACAATGATAGACAAATGGGAGTTAGAAGTAAATACCATAATTCCAGACATGGCAACTAAAGAGGGACAACCAACTTTAGAATTTGAGGCATACAATCAAGTTGATTTGAAGCCTTTGAAACGGCTTAGTACGGATAATCCTAGGAGCGAAGTCTATTGCTGGGAGGATAGAAATGTAAAAAATCTACTATGGACTATGCATGCCGAATTAGGACAACTAACACCCATGAAGACCATCTATATCTTCAAGATCAAAGATAAGGGATCGGCAAACCTACCAACCTACCTCTTTAGGGATTGTTATAACAATAACTTTGTTATGATGACTCCTTAGGAGGTAGAACAAACCAAATACCAAGGTTACTCCATAAGGGACTGGATATTGGGCCAAGGACCAGAAACTATTCAAAGAGAAGAACACAGTGAGAGATCTTCTGAGAGTAATGTTAAAAAACCAGGAACCACCTCATCACGAAGAAAATTGGATGACACTAAAACTAGTCCAGGGCTACATGAGTCACTATTTCCAACAGACTGATTTGAAGGACTCGGAACGGGACCAACTGTCAGAAAATATAGTGGATCGGGGGATCCATACGAAAACTTAGCAAGCTCTAAGCAAGTGCTAAGAGTAGAATGCATATTTGACTTCCATACTCAATTCGAGGGGTTTGGAATGATATTAGAAGGAAAAGAATTGACATGGTTCCAAAACATTCCACCAAGGTCAATCATGAATTTGAATATATTAGCTCAAGGATTTATAGCTGCATGTACCAAAATGGTGATTAAACACAATACAGTAGCTCAAATCTACAGCTTTAAACAGAAACAAGGTGAGTCTATTAGGGATTGTGAAACTTGAATAAAACAATACATTGCCAGATGCCCAGATCTAGACATACCTGTAGAAGAACGACTAGTATCATTGTTTCTAGAGGGACTACTAAACAAAGAACTTCATGCTATATTGTATATCAAGAAACATACAACCCTAGAAGAGTGTGTGTCAGATGCTATTGACTTAGGAGACATTTGTGATATTTTCAACGAAGAAGATGTCCCTAAGGATAACCAAAGTGAGAAAACAACATCCACTAAACCAGCACAAGTGAGAACGGCTGCTGCAAAACCGCTTTCAGCGAAGACATGCTCAAAAGGATGAATGACATGATGAATAACCATTAGGAAATTTTGGAGGTCATTTGGAGGTCCATATGAAGAGAGAGAAAAGTAGAGCGCGTCGAATGAGCAGGAGGGCTACGTTACGTAGGAAGTACATAGAAAGACTCAAAAAATAGAAAAATAGCCTAAAAACTTTCACGAATCTAGGATTGTGGCATCGTAACTTCCTTGCTTTTACCGAGCTGTTAGATGCTTGCCAGTGGTCCCACTGTTGATCTTCTCTTATGGTCATTAACGTACTGGAGGGTGACCATTAAGCCCGCACAAGATATTGGAATTCTAAAACACTTTCCCTCCATTAGAATGATTTCAAAGTGAATCTCCCTCCACTAAAGCTTTTCTCTGAGAGCTATGGCTTCCACGTCTTCTCGCCCAAGAAGCTCTAGGTGTTTATTGTCTCTCACACCAACAAAACCAACAGCTGCACTTTGCCTAGAAGGCCAAGTAGTAGCATATCCTCAATTACAATATCAACTTCAATAAGTGCAGAGAACCAATGGGTTGGACAAAGGATAAACAAAGGTTCATGGGTCCTCATGCAACCAAGAAGACCCAAGAGGTCTAGTGGTATCAATGTTTACTGCTCAGCATGGAAGGCCAGAGTGTTGGATTTCAAAGTTGAAATCGGCAAAAGATGTGTAACGGAAGTTCTTGTTCAGCATGTGTTTACCCATCCAGACGTGATAGCAAACGGTGGAAATGTATCAGATATACATCAACCACGTTGCAATTGTAAGTACTTTGTCATCTGAACTTCATTTGATTTGTCATTTCACTTATTGATACTCTCATTATAACTTTTCTTATATATTTGCAACGTTTATTGCCTCTCTTATTGAGCAATTTCTCCATTCTTCACAGCTCAACTACATTAGATTTGTCATTTTTAGTTATGATACCTTAGTTTTAACTCTTGTTATAAATATATTGCAGATGTTTATATTCCCTCTTCTTATGAGCAATGGGAGCTTGTGGAGTGCATAATAGGCCTCTTCCTTGTTGTTCATGCCCACATTGGTTCTCTACAGTATTCAAGGAGGAGCAGCAAAAGCCTGGCTGATGAAGGAATATTTTTCTATGACCCCTTCTACCAACTCAGCTCAGGGAATAAGAATGGCATGTTGGTGAAACTGCCTCTACCAACCGATTGGAACACTGTGGACTGGCCAATTCCCGAGGAAACAATGGTGGAGGCAACGCGAAGTAAGATCTACAAGGATATACAGAGGTCTCTACGTAGCTCTATTCCCACCAAATTGGTTAGAATTGCAAACTTCTGTCCTGCTGCACTCTTTATAGAGTTGTTTCATAGCTACAATATCCGTGTTACGAAAACTATGTTCATGTGCAAGTCATTTCAGCAGTCATCCTTTGACAAACTTCTTGACAAAGGATGGTATGTAAAGGAAGAGATTGGCTTACGGTGCGAGGTCGCGCTTGATACTCTAGTTGTCAAGTACATGATTGCAAGCCAATCATTGTTAGTCTTCTTTTGGTATATGCGATCACAACTGCTCAAAGCTAAGTACATTCCTATGGACCAGGTTTCTGCAGGTTTGGAAGATAATCCTGCTGTGGATGTGGAAGTGATTGATAAAGAGCATGGCCTAATGTTGGTGGTTACAATAAGGGAGCTATGCAGTCTTCTGCAATTGCAGCATGACATAATTGAAAAGTCAATGGACAGGGACCTATCATATTTTTTTTTTTCTTTTTTCCTAGCTGGCCGTAAGCTGATGCGGCGAAGAAAAAAAGATATTTTGTGCAAAGAGTTGGATAGTCGGGTTGAAATAGTGTCAATGTAACAGAGATTCTTGTGAACCCAAGTGTATACGAATGACTTTCAATACATGAAGTTTTTTGAGCTCATTTGTCAATTGTGCCCTGTGAATATAAGTGTGCTTGAAATACATTTCTTTAGCATGTCAAATCTCTCTCTTCTCTCTCTCTCTCTCTCTCTCTCCTCTCTCTCTCTCTCTCTCTCTCTCTCTCTCTCAATTTTAGACAAGACAAAGACATGATAGAAGAGTCATCTTAATTCATTAGAAAGTACAAACTCGTCCGTGAACAATGGACTGAGATACAATTTCTGTAAGTATGGAATCAGAATGTCTTCAAGGTAAAAATCAAAGGAATGCCCCTCGAAAGAAGGTGGTGAGATAGTTGTTCCCGGTGGATTTAGTTCTCCCTTTTCAGGAGTATCATCAATTAGTAGTGTATTAGTTGCATCAAAGGGTACACCAATTTGGCTAAACGGTTTGTACAAAAGAGGTAAATGTGGTTTTTTTAGGGTGGTAGTGGCCCTCGACGGTAACACATTTTCTTTGATCATACAAAAAGGAAAAATCTGACGTGTGAGTGCCGCATACACCGCAAACTATTGTAACTAGTGGCCTTGTATAGTTCATACCTTCCACATAGCTTGCCATAAGCAAGCAACAACCTCTTTATACAACTGCACAAAGCAGTATCAAGATGTTAGCTTGAGGCTTCAAATTTACATGGATATCTATAAGAAACACTTTCTAATACATAACACTTACAGCCTAATTTTAGGGTGGGTTCCTTTTATTGAATTGAACACCCACACTGTTGGTTGGTCAACATCAAGGCATATGAGACTCCAGTGATGGTTGTTCTCATATGGAAAGATGATGACAGTTACTTCTAGCATAGCACAGTGGAGAAACCAACTCTCAAAGGTCCCTGATGGACTGTTCTTCTGTCTAATAATCACTGACATTTGTGGATCAAGAAGAAACACCTCCGTGTGGGTGTGCGGTGGGAGTTGACTTTTGATCAAGTTGTAGAGAGTATACCTGAGTTAGTAAACCTATTATCTGAGTTTTCAAAGTTAGCAAGATAGTAACACTTACTTAAGACAAGCATAGATAATTGTGTCTGAGATCTGAGCATCTGGATTCAGCAATAAATTAATGTCCACTTTTTCCAGAGCCAGCTTTCTGGCTCCATCTACAAATGGTATCTCTGCAAGCAAACCATCCTTCATTGAAAGTAGATTTTCTTTATTGCTTGCCTCTATGGACAGGGTCACATTGCATTCTTTTTGCCTCTGGGACTCCACTGCTACTTTTTCTTTCTCCTTAAGCTCTGCTCCCCTCATGTCCTCTATTTGGCGAGCAACTATCTCTGCCCTTGCCCTTGTATTCACATCATGTGTGACATCTACAACTGTGAGTTGTGGCAATAGCTCAGGGGGGTATAAAAAAATTTCCCTCATTTTCTTATCCCTGCAGACATTGGGGACCAGTAGTTTGTCATACCTCCACCATATT